>NC_073745.1:254581328-255285534 GCF_029784135.1 Toxorhynchites rutilus septentrionalis
AATAATCGGCCTGTCTGTCGGCTTTGACTTCATCAAAATTGGAGCAATGCTGGTCAACCAGGCCATGTTGCATCGATCGAAAAAAGTTGTAATCGGACGGAGCAATGTCTGGAGAATACGGCGGTTGGATAGGACGTCCCATTTCAGCGTTTCCTAGTATGTTTTGACCGGTTTCGTGTCTTTGCTCGTATTGTGGCCTTTTTTCCTTCAGTGCACGGCTCAAACGCATCAATTGTCGTCGGTAGAAGTCCTCCGTAATGGTTTCATTCGGTTTTAGCATCTCTTAGTCCCACCAAATGGACAGCATAACACCAAAGCATCTCTGGTCCCACCAAATAGACAGCATAACCGAGCAGCCAGGGTATCCATACGTTGCCCCACGTAATGGACCCACTTTTCACCGCCAGTAACGATTCAATGCAATAAAAGCGTTGGTACAGTTGTTCGCACGTGAAAAAACGGCGTTCGACGTCTCGTGGCTTCAATTCATACGGCACCCAATGCCCTATCTTTCGGATCATTCCCATTGCTTTAAAACGATCGGATATGGTTTGCTGAGCTACTCCAAGTGTATCTGCAAGTTCTTGTTGCATTTGTGACGGATCTTGATCTTCATTTTCAAACTTTTTTTGCGGTCCGGAACGTTCTTCGTCTTCCAAGTCAAAATTACCACTTTTCAACCATGCAAATCACGCATACACTTCCACCAAAATGCGATGACTTTCCGCAGCTTTTTTCTCCATATTGAAGTAATGAAGTAATACTTCCCGCAAAAACACTCTCGTTGGTACGAAATTCGACTTATTCGAAGTGGCAAAAACTATGTTGTTTACGCTTCAACTCTTTGACATATACTGAAAAAGACGCGCAATGACAGTAGCTTTCCAGCGAATGTCTGGAAATTTGATTCACTGGAATAATAATGAAGCTACGCCATCTGTTGTAAAATCGAAGAAATTTACCGGTACTCCTAATAGATAAATTAATTGAAAAATTATTATTAGAAATTCAACAACTGGTGTTTGCCTGAAATTTAGTCAAAATCAATTCTTGGCTGTAGCGCCACTTCTAGAAAACAATGTTTCGGCTCATCCAATTTTCTAGTGAATGTGATGGTGAAATATAACTTGAGACCGCTTGTTTTGTAATGACCGAACTTACAGAGCTGTTTCTCCTAGGGTTTAAGTTTAGGACTAGATGATCTTTATAAAAAGATCGATCTTGACGAATCGATTCTCAAAACAGTATAGGGATCAATCCACTGTTTGAAATTCAGAGAATCGATCTCTGAAAAATCTAAAGCCTTTTTTCAATTTATTTATAAATATTTTTTTTATTTTATTTATTGAAATGCAAATCTTGGTTTTAAAACCAATTCTATAAAACAACCTTTCGACTGGAACAGATGTTACCATCCAGTTTAGTGATCGTATGGGCCACTGGTTGCGATACGTCACGCCTCTCAGTAGCTGCCGTCAGTTGTGATCCTGTCAGCATTTGTACGGAAGGAAATCATAGAAGGATCAGACTGATGTTGAGGCGATTCAAATCTTGACATTATGTCTATGTACAAAACAAATCTACAAAAGATCGAAAAAATCGGAAGAAAAAGATCGATTTTTTCGAGTACAAAGAATCGATCAAAAAAATCGAAAATCGGAATGGAAAAAGATCGATCTTCTAAATATCGATCCAAGATCTCGTAATCTTGCACTATCGCGCGTTTGTGGAACATTGGAAGCTAGCCATAAAGGTTGAAGGCGGTGTTTTTCCGAAACATATACTAGAAATGAACAACATAATATTACTTTTCATTCAAAATAATAATTAATACAATCTAAATATCTCATGTAAATTGATCGAAGCGTATTGACCACGGTGTAGAGCAGTGGTTTTCAACCATTTTTGAAGCCATAAAGAGGGCTTAAAAAGTTAAAACTTCTCAACTTACCCCAATCTCACATCGAAAGACGTCTGAGTTTTGCCAAAACTCACATGAACCGACAGTGGGACATGGTATGTTGTGACAAAGAATGTTTCCAAGAGAATACATTTTGCTATACACCATAACGGTAAATTCTTCAATGTATAGGTTATCTTCACTGACGAAAAAAAGTTCAATTTGGATGGTGAAGGCTCGTGCATGGTTTGGGCGGGATTCAGTGCAACCGGAAAGCTCAAGATAGCTTTCACATCATTCAAGGATTACATACATGTTCTGGAATCCTCTCTCCTATCGTTTTTGCGTTGGATATCGTCACAAACGTTCCAGCAAAACAATGCTACTATTCAATGCTACAATGCTACTAAGCAATTGATTAAGGACCAAAAACTTAATTTTTTAGACTGGTCGGCTCGCTCTCCAGACCTGAATCCTGTTGAAAATCCTAGGGGGATCCTTGTACGCAGGATCTTCACTAAGGGAAAACGGTACACCTCGATTGACGAGCTCAAGGTCGCAATTTCGGAAACATGGAAATAAATCGAGAAATCCTTTCATTACAATTTGGTAAATAGTAGAAATGGCAAGGTTACCAATTGTTGACATGTAAATCAGTCGATCGCTTTGAATTTTTCATTGATGCATACTTATGAATTTTGAAGTGGTCTTATAGAAACGGGACAGCTGAAATTATCATATTTAAGCACAATAAATAAACAAACAACTTTTTCGAACGAAATTGACGTTAAATACGAGTAATTCCAAATGAAATCGACAAATGACAAAACATGAGTATTTTTGATTCGAATGAAAGTGTGTATTCCGTTTGGGTTAGAGGTAATATGAGTTTTCCACAGCAATTGGGAATTTTTTTACTCAAGCGTAACTTTTGAAAAGGGCGTATCGATTTGAGTAAAAGAAATCTTTGATAATTTATATCTCAAAAACTATGAGTCGTACCGAAATAGTGTCTTAGAAAGAGTTATAGAGTATTGATGGTTGAACATGAAAAAAATGTACACTGTGAAAAAAAATTAGTACTCTTTTTTTATTTACAAAATAAAAATTCAATTTGCAATATACAAAATACATATTTTAATTTTTTTTTATTTTTTCATACAAAATAGAAGTCATGCAGAAAATTTAAAAAATGGGCCCAAGATGGTAAAACTATTTAAAACTATTTAAAATATTTGCTTATAATTTCCAACAACTTTTTCAAATACATCATCATGGTTCATTTTTTGACTCAAGTGTAACTTTTGAAAAGGGCATATCGATTTGAGTAAGAGAAATCTTTGATAATTTATATCTAAAAAAATATGAGTCGTACCGAAATAGTGTGTTAGAAAGAGTTATAGAGTATTGTTGGCTTAATTTGAAAAAAAAAATACACTGAGAAGAAAAATTAGTACTCTTTTTATTTTATTTACAAAATAAAATTTTAATTTGCGATATCAAAAAATGTGTATTTTTTTATATTTTATTCAATTTTTTCATATAAAATAGAAATCATGTAGAAAATTTAAAAAATGGGCCCATGATGGTAAAACTATTTTTTACGAAATTTGTGGAACGTCGTATTTTTAGGAATTTTCAAAACTTCGAGTTTTTGTATGTTAGCAGTCATTTTCAATCACAAATTATGAATCCTGATGTGATTTAAAACAAAAAAGCTCATTATAAATCTCTTTCTAAATGCAGTCATTCTCGAGATATTTTGAAACACATTTCTAATTTATAATCTTTTTATAGTATTTTTTAGTTTCGCTACGTTTTGTATTAGCCCACATGTCTTCGAATGTTTCGTAATGTAACTCCTAAACATATGTCTTTACCATAACGATGAATTTGGAAAAGTTTTCGGAAATCATAAGCGAATTCATAAAATCTCATGAACATGATGATATAACACGACAAACATATTTAAAGGGCCTATTTACTATTAAAAAGACAATAAATTAGAAATGTGTTTCAAAATATCTCGAGAATGACTGCTTTTAGAAGGAGATTTATAATGAGATTTTTTGTTTTAAATCACATCAGGATTCATAATTTGTGATTAAATGACTGCTAACATACAAAAACTCGAAGTTTCGAAAATTCCTAAAAATTCGATGTTCCACAAATTTCGTCAAAAATAGTTTTACCATCTTGGGCCCATTTATAAAATTTTCTACATGATTTCTATTTTATATGAAAAAATTGAAAAAAAATATAAAAAATACATATTTATTGATATCGCAAATTAAAGTTTTATTTTGTAAATAAATAAAAGAGTACTAATTTTTCTTCTCATTGTATATTTTTTTCAAATTAAGTCAACAATACTCTATAACTCTTTCTAACACACTATTTCGGTACGACTCATATTTTTTGAGATATAAATTATCAAAGATTTCTCTTACTCAAATCGATACGCCCTTTTCAAAAGTTACGCTTGAGTCAAAAAATGAACCATGATGATGTATTTGGAAAAGTTGTTGGAAATTATAAGCAAATATTTCAAGTAGTTTTAAATAGTTTTAAAATTTCATGAACATGACGGTATAACATGACAAACATATTAAAAGGGATTATTTACTATAAAAAAGACAATAAATTAGAAATATTTTTTTAAACATTTCGAGAATGCCTACATTTAGAAGGAGATTGATAATAACCTTTTTTGTTTTAAATCACATCAGGATTCATAATTTGTGACTAAAAATGATTGTTAACATACAAAATCAAAGTTTCGAAAAAGTTTCGAAAATTGCTCTAAAATAAAAAGAAATATTATGTAGTAATTTGGATCTGATGTGTAGCAAATTAGGAATTTTTTAATTTGGATGTAAATAAGAACGAGATAGATATACTTTTATGTTTTAGCTCATCGATACATAATTTGTGCTAAAGATGTCACATCAACAAAATTCAAAGTATCGAACATTCCTAAATAAAAACACTTATGTATTTTGGATATAGCAATTGACTTTTTATTTGTAATAATAAAAGAGTATTAAATTATGTACTTTTACAAAAATCAATACTCTAACTTTTCTAAGACACTATTCGGTACGAATATGAGCATATAAATATCAAGATCTGAGTCAAATAGATCGCGTCTAAGTTGCTGCAATTGCTGTGAAAAACTCATATTTCCTCCAACCCAAACGGAGTACATACTTTCATTGGAATCAAAAATACAAGTTTTTAAAATCTGCATTTTTAGGACGATTTCATTTGGAATTGCTGATACACTTTATTCTAAGCATTCAACAAAGTATGAATGTATCTTGTTGAAATTCTAACTGTTTGTGTTGCAACGAAATAGAATCAGGGTGGTCTTATAGAAGTCTGACAGAGTGTACTTGTATCTGATTACAAAAAAGGTATATAAAGCTTGGTAAGTCAGTATAGCACATGCGGCTGAACGATTTCCGCCAAAATCGTAATTCTTGAAAACGTTGTCGAGAAGCACACCTCATGTCCTCGATATCCACTCTGTTACGGTGTTTTGTTCCCATCAGTAGCATTGTAGAAAATCCAGATTCACATAAATTTTACGCAAAAGACAACAACACTCGTAACGCTTATTCCGCATATCAGAATAAGAATCGATCATTTGTAGATCGATGAGTTCAATCTGAAATTGATCCGAAACTTTCGTCACTGCCAGTCGGAAGGCATTTCAAACCATGTTTAAATTTGTTCTTTGATATAAGGAAACTATGTTTCATGTTCAACTTGTTGTAAAAAAAAGTTGTTCAATTGAACATTACATTTCAGATTTGGAAATGTTTGCCGAGGATCGCAAATTTTAGCGTATCCAATGAACTTTTTGTGGTAATTTTTGCTAATCATTGTCATCTTCAAAGCGAACTAATGTGCAATATTCCCTTGCACAATTCCCCACTTTTAATGACCAAATTATTCACTAGGGGGGAATTCCCCACCGGTTGAAAACACTGAACACTTCCCACCCAACACGATAAACACGTTGAAACGATATAAGATGAGATTTCGAATGAATGTGAACCACACCTCAACGCAACGAGCAACAAAAAAAAATAGAACGGCCAAGACGATGATGCATGCTTAATATTGGAAACATGAAGTGATTGATACTGTTATGTATTAAGCTGTACTTGAATTAGGCGGGGGAGTATGTGACATCCTAATTCTATTAGTTAGACTATTTTGAGTAAGTTTTCTGGGGTGTGACTCAATGGGTTTGTTCAAGTAAATGATGATCGTCCTCATTTGATAGCGGTAATGTAACTTTCAATTGAGAAGCTCAGAAGGAAAGGGGTGTAAATGATTTGATCGATTTCTCTTCATCAACTTTTTCTATAGTTAATAACACAACTGCCAAAACGTTCCAATTTGAGTTAGAGTTAATAAAAGGTTTCAGAAAAATGTGTTACGACCAAATATAAGCCAAAATAATTATTGTTATCAGAAAGTGATATGCTTAGTGTTTTCTGATTTATAATAATTGAAAAGACGAAATCACATCGTTTTATTCATTACATTTTTACATTCATATGACTACTACATAAGCTGCATAATAGATTTTCATTTTTCACATTCACTTCATACTCATTGTTGTCATAACAATAAAAATGTATATCTCTGGTTGGAACTCGTTGGAACTCGATAGAACGGACTGGGCAATCAATGAATTCTTAGAAGACAGAAGAGATAAGATTTAATATTTTGATATTTAGTAATTTTCAGAAAGAAATGCTGAATATAATTATTCACTGCGTGTGTGTTCATGGAACCATCTTGTATAAACTGTGACCTCCAAATGGTCATCGTAGGGAAGTTGGAAATTCCATTTGCGCCACACTACAATTACACAGCGCCACCGTTAAGTACCCACTAATAAGTTATAATTACATTTTTCGACGAAACAAACTTTTCTTCCTTTCCGCCATTCCCGGAAACGAATCGTTCCAGTCAGCCAACTCCCGCTTTGTTTCAGCACCCCCCCCCCCCACCATAGATTTCCCATTAAAGGCAACAGGAACTTTACCTCCAGGGGGCAGATGGACCGAATCACCCCGAAAAGTACGTCGCCTGGGGAAGGAGCAAGTAATATATTTCCATCAATATAATATACAACTATAATAACAGGTGGGAGCAAATTCTAGAGCTTAGCGATCGAATGGAGAAGTCGGAAAGTCGTACGGCGTAATAGGTTTATGGGAAAACGGTGAATATTTCATTAATGGGCAACTGTTGCTTAACAAGTTGAACAAGTCGCCGAATATTCGCCAGTTAAGGTGAAGCGGAAGGAAGATTCCATTTACAACTGTCAGAGGCGCTGTTCACTCGGAAGCTTCAGCGTTTGGGCAATGAGTGCAGCAAAGTTTCCAGACAGAATCATGCCCTTAATTATTCAGCACAAAGTTCCTCTACAAAGCCTTGTGTTCTTGCTGATGAATGCTCTGCCGTGTGCCTTGTGATTACCGATAGCAGCATTGTTATCGTGTGTCATTAGTCTATTTGAATTATCTCAGTATTTTATTACATCGTTATATACACTTGAAAATTTGATACAATTGAAATCCTATGGTACATACAGAATATTTTAATACAAACTTATGAACCACATACACGTTACATAAACTTTGAGATCACATATCAAATAATTCGTAGAACTGATCGTCAATCAAAATGCTATATTCCTCTGGTTTTGAACTAAGATCTATACTGTCCTTCACATTCAGGGAACCGTCGATAGAGCGCATTTGATAGTCAATAACGGCATCGTTTTCATTCATTACTAGTTCGTTTTCCATTCCTTCATCGATCACTAGTTTACAGTCTTCATCGTCATCACCATCATCATCCGTCATCGCATCCCACTCATCAACAACCACACATTGGATCTCCTTCCATAACAGAATATTTTTCGTCAAATGAAAACCATCGTGACATGCGAGGAATTCGGCTAAGGTAGGAACAGCGGCCGGTTTTAACGAGTCCGCCATTTTGCGTTTTCGAGGTATTTCAATATCGAAAATAGATCTCTTGGTGTCATACTGAAAAATCTCCTCTCTTTCATTATATTGTTGAGTTTTATCGACTCGCATGCACATCATACAATCTTCTACAGCTTGATTGGTTTCCTGGAACGTTTCAAAACCCACAGTGAACGGCTATTTTATGTGTATCTAAAGAAATTACCATTTTGCAGTATCTCCGAACAAACAAAACTCTTGATTCACACAGTCACAGTAATAATGTACCAATGTAACAATGGACCTACGCAATTGTTTTCGTAGCACTGGTGAATTTAACAGTGGCATGGATGCCAAATGACTCCATTTTGAACCCATTTGGCTTTTTGAATAAACATTCTATTCTTGGAAAATACTTCAACTATATCTTTGTATATCATTCTATCGCATGAATCAATAAAAATCTTTTTTTTTGGAAATTTCATCGTTAAAAAAATTGGAGTCGTCATAAGTACGTGCTAAAACAATTTATTTTTCTTTCAAACGTCCACTGTTTTGTGTAATTTTTTTTAATGTTGTTCGTACCATAACGGCTTCGTTACCAATTAAGAATCTGTTGATTGTTTTGTTGCTTCGGATAACCAAAAGGACTGAAATTGTGTACGCCACAGCATTGGTTTTTTGACGTAGGACTACGTCTTTCAGTAAGGAAGCCAAATCAGGAAACGCCACCGATATAGTGGTTCTCAGATTTTCGTGAAAAGTGGTAGTTTTGTCCTTTACCGCAAAACATTAGACTCGTATTTTTATATTTTTTCATGAGGGTGACCATTTCCATTTTAGGGTTGTCCGAAAAATAAACTTTTTCCTCTTTTTTCCAAACATGACTTTTTTCAAAAATTCATAACTTTTGATTCAGATGATCAATATATCCAATTAAAGCAAATACCATGGTCTTGTTTGAAAAAATACAACACCTTCAGAAAATTCGAATTCTGTTCTCGTTTTTATTGATTGTATTAGTTTTTTATTGTTTTCATAGTCTCGGGACCAACGGCGCTATATTTTTTTATATTTTTTTCTGAAAAGCTGCGGATTTTTCACATAACATATGTCGAAATCAGAGGGGTATTTTTTTCGTTTTTGAGTAATGGTTTTTCAAAGTTAACCGATGGTCCAAAAAATCATTTTTCACTTTTTTTTCAAAAAATGACTTTGTTCAAAAATGTATTACTTTTGACCTACTTTTTTTGAAAAAATAACACACTAGCCAATTAATTGTATTATAGTCACATACATCCAGTCTAGTCGCATAGAAATATTGAATGAAAACTGAAAACATGTTAACTTTGAAAAATCTTAAAAACATAAAAACGAAAAATAACACCTTTCTGGTATTCGGATATACTATGTGAAAAAAACTTCAGCTTTCTGGGAAAAATTTAAAAAAATAGGTGCCCTTGGTCCCGAAACGATGTAAGCCATAAAAAACAAATATAATCAATAATTACGAAAACAAAATCAATTTTTATTCAGAGTGTAGTATTTTTTTCAAACAACACCAGCTCATTGACTTAAATTTGATACGTCGATCGTCTGAATCGGTCCAGTAAATCAAAAGTTATGATTTTTTGTAGTGGAAAAAATGGGGAAAAAATGATTTTTCGGACCATCGGTTGATCTTTGAAAAATCATAACTCAAAAACGAACCTGGTTCCGGTATGTTATGTGAAAAATCCTCAGCTTTCCAGAAAAAATATAAAAAAATATAGCACCTTTGGTCCAGAGACCATGAAAATTATAAAATAAAAATACAATCAATAATAACGAAAACATAATTCAAATTTTCTGCAACTCTAGTATTTCTCCAGAAAAGACCAGCTGATTGGATTTATTTCAATATGTCGAACATCTGAATTGGTCCAGTGGTTCGAAAGTTATGAATTTTTGAAAAAGTCATTTTTGGCAAAAATGCGAAAAAATTGATTTTTTGGACCACCCTAAAATGGAAATGGTCATTCTAACAAAAAAATTAAAAAATACGGGTCTAATAATTTGCGATAAAGAACAAAACTGCCACTTTTGACGAAAATCTGAAAACCACTATATCGGTTTGGCATGGAATGACTGTATATGTACATCATTTTAAAGCCATTAGCTTTTGGAATATTTTACAATCATATAATTATTTTGGTGGGTGTAGATGTAGTGGACAAATAGCAACAACTTTCTGCTTTTATTTCAAAAATGTTGTGGACTAACTTAACTAACTATAACGTTTCTGTAGGATTTTTCAACACAGATATATTTTTATTTGAATGAGAAAATTTCCCCTTGAGTTTCAGGATGAGAAGTACATGTGTATTTGGGAATGCGTAGGTATACTTGTGACTGTCACAGATGATTTTATAAAACCCTGTTTTTGACATTTTTTTAAATTAATGGAAAAAAAATAAAATAAATTTGTTTTCTTCAAAGCAACAAATTAAACTTGTACAGGATTTATTTTATTTTTCAAAACTACCTTTCGATTTGCGGTGCCATCATTGTTTATTGAATTATTCATCATCAAAAACGAAGGAGTTATTTTTCATTCAATCAAGACTGTGGAAAGGTCCTATATGAACGTTTTAGGGTCCAAATGTGAGCTTGTTGTTACAATTAATTGAATTTGCTATTAAGTTGGTTAGTAAACAACAATGTGTTAGTCCGTAAAATCTTTAAAAAACAGAAAGTAATCAATTTTTTATTTCTTCCAGATATTCCGTCTTTTTTGGATAAAAGGGGAAAAATGATGTTTTGGACCACCGGTTAACTTTCAAAAATCAAATCTCAAAAACGTAAAAAAATAGCACCTCTGATACAATGTAGAAAATCCTCAGCTTTCAAGAAAAAAATAAAAACAAAAGTTTGATGAATTAGTGTTTTGGGCTTTTATATATTCGAGGTAATTCCGCATGTTGCTGCATCAAAATAGTATCTGGACAAATACGAGACCGCACAAAGAACACCGAACTCACTGGAATGAATTTCCAGCATAACACCATCATTGTTCATCATGGTTAATTTTGAGAACTGTTTTCAAGTTAATTCTTTTATGAGTTGATAATAAATAATATTTAATATATAATAAAGTTCGATAACTCGCAAGTAGATCGGACAGGTTTTCGAAACGATCCAACAAAGGTGTTTTTTTCCACATCGAATCAGACTGTGTTTTTTTTTCATCGGTTGCGCTTGCGAGTAGAGCGAAGCTCAAAGTGGTGCGCGACCGAGACGCAGAGGATACAATTCAGACAGATTCATCACACACGCCACACAGCAGCGGCAAGTATAAGTTTATTTTTCTTTTGTCCTCCTATCATTCCTTCTACCATCTGTGCTCGATTTACACCATTGTTCATCTGTGTGTTTACCAAATCGGCAAACGTTGGCATTAGGGGTGTCTATTTTTTCTTGGTTACATTACCGTTGAAATTTTATTGGAACTTTTTTTTCATTTTAGAATTTTATATAAATAAAATAAATTAATATAAATATTATCCGCAGCATAACCTTATAATATTTTTTTTACTTATTCATTTTGATAATTATTATATTCTGTTCATATCGAACAGTTGGCCGATTTTTCTAATATGGCTGAGGGCGGAAAGGACCCCCCGTTGACGCAATTGAATATTTCTGATACCGAACCTCCTCCTGAAGAGCAGGAGGATGAAGCAGAAATTGAGGTAGAAAATTCTGTTTACGAAGTTGATAGTTCCGAAGATGAGGAAATCGACGAGAAACAGGATTTTCGTCCTAAAGAATACCCAGAAGGCTCCAAAGGCCCATTCATTGTGTACTTTAGACGAAAATCCAAACCTCTCAATGTCATTCGCATCTCGAAGGAACTAACTCAACATTTTTCTGACGTTACCGAAATTACACGGATGGGGCCAGACAAACTACGAGTTGTCGTCTCAAGCAGGACCCAAGCGAACAAAATAACGCGCTGCGACCTCTTTGCGATTGAGTATCGTGTATACGTACCCTGTTGCAACGTCGAAATAGACGGCGTAATAACCGAAAAGAGTTTGACCCGAAAAGAGATAATCGATGGTGTCGGTCGCTTCAAGAACTCCACACTAAAAACTGTGAAGATTCTTGCATGCGATCGACTGAAATCGGTGTCACATAAAAATGACAAAAGAATTCTCAATCGGACAAACTCTTTTCGTGTGACTTTTGAGGGTTCCGCCCTTCCGAATTACGTTGCAATAGGGGCACTTCGCTTACCTGTTCGATTGTTTGTACCCCGGGTAATGAAATGCAACAAATGTATGCAATTCGGTCACACGGCCGCCTATTGTTGCAATAAAAAACGTTGCGCAGATTGTGGAGAGAGCCATGATGAGAATCCTTGCGCGAAAGAGCACAAGTGTCTTCATTGCGGCGGGACTCCTCATGATCTTATTCAATGCCCGGTGTACAAACAACGAGGGGAAAAGCTAAAGCGTTCCTTAAAGGAACGTTCCAAGCGGACTTTTGCAGAAATGCTTAAGAGTTCCGTGCCAACGACACAGGACAATCCCTACTCCATTCTGCAGAACGACGAGCCTGTTGCTGACGCTCCCAATGCCGGATGTTCCGGTACATCGCAGGGTGCCATCAGGAAAAGAAAAATTACTTCTTTTCCATCACTCCCCAGAAAGAATACCGAAACTTCCCAAGTTGGAATGAAGCCTCGAACTGAACGTGCTGAGAATAGACCGAAGAAAGTACCTCCCGGTTTACGTGGTCATGCTACCAACCAGGGGTCCTCAGCACTTTCCGGAACAACAACGAACACGTCTGTTCCATTTTCGCGGTCGAAGCAACAGCCAATACCTGGCCTGCTTGCGCTTTCAGACCTTGTGGATAACATTTTAAATGCTTTAAATATAAATGATCCTCTTAAAAGCATAGTATTATGTTTGTTTCCGGTTGTGAGAACATTTTTGAAAGAAAAATGTGGCTTTTTAGCAGCGTTCATTTCCCTCGATGCCTAATTCAGCGCAAGATGTCAAGGATTTGACCACTGTCATACAGTGGAATTGCAGAAGCATCATCCCTAAACTAGACCAATTTAAATTTTTAGTTCACAGTTCTAACTGTGATGTATTTTCTCTCTGTGAAACATGGCTTTGTTCAGCCGACGAGCTGAATTTTCACGATTTCAACATTATTCGCCTAGATCGTAACGACTCGTTTGGTGGCGAACTATTGGGGATCAAAAAACGTCACTCCTTCTATAGAGTCACTATCCCATCGATTACAGCCATTGAAGTTGTCGCTTGCCAGATACAAATCAATGGCAAAGAACTCTGCATTGCTTCGATATATATTCCTCCCAGGACTACGGTAGGCCGCCATCAGTTCATTGATATTATCGAGGCATTGCCGGAGCCGCGGTTAATCTTAGGTGACTTCAACTCCCATGGAACAGCATGGGGGTCACTCTACGATGACAACCGTGCCACGTTGATTTATGATCTGTGCGACAACTTCAACATGACAGTTTTAAATACTGGGGAAGCAACTAGGATAGCCAACCCTCCTGCACGGGCAAGCATGCTAGACATATCTCTCTGCTCTTCTTCATTATCCCTGGATTGCACATGGAAGGTAATCCAAGATCCCCACGGTAGTGATCACCTACCAATAATTTTATCGATCGCCAATGAATCAAAATCTAGTGAGTCAGTCGATATTGCGTATGACCTCACGAAGAATATTGACTGGAGAAAATTTGCAGAATTAATATCTGAAGCAATAATTTCGATGCATGAACTTCCTCCCCTTGAAGAGTATAATTTTATATCAAGTTTGATTTACGATAGCGCACTTCAAGCTCAAATGAAACGTGTACCGGCTACCACTTTCCGACGTCGTCCTCCATCACTTTGGTGGGACAGGGAGTGTTCAAAGGTCTACCTTGAAAAATCATCCGCTTTCAAAAAATTCAGGAAAACTGGATTAGTGGAATGGTTTCGAAAGTACCAAGCTCTAGAAGCCAAACTACAAGGTCTGATTAAAGCAAAAAAGCGTGGATATTGGCGGAAATTCGTCAATGGTTTGTCAAGGGAGACCGCTATGAGTACTCTTTGGAATACGGCTAGGAGAATGCGTGGCTGGAACCATACCAATGAAAGTGAGGAATACTCTGACCGTTGGATTTTCAAATTTGCAAGGAAGGTTTGTCCCGATTCTGTTCCTGCACAAAGCGTCGTACGCGATATTCCGCTCCAATGCGATTATGAGAATTTTTCGATGGTAGAATTCTCAATTGCCCTCCTCTCATGTAACAATTCAGCTCCGGGGTCGGACAAGATTAAATTCAACTTGTTGAAGAATCTTCCCGACTTGGCAAAACAGCGTTTGCTGAACTTGTTCAACAAGTTTCTGGAGCTGAATATTGTCCCGCATGACTGGAGACAAGTGAGAGTGATAGCCATACGAAAACCCAACAAGCCGGCTTGCGATCACAACTCGTATAGGCCGATTGCAATGTTATCCTGTATTCGCAAATTGTTAGAGAAAATGATTCTACTTCGTTTGGACAAGAGGGTCGAAACGAACAATTTGCTGTCAAATACGCAGTTTGGCTTCCGCCGATGTAAAGGGACGAATGATTGTCTCGCGCTGCTATCTTCTGAAATCCAAATCGCATTTGCTCGCAAAGAACAAATGGCTTCCGTTTTTCTCGATATCAAAGGGGCATTTGATTCAGTTTCCATGGAAATTCTCTCAGAGAAGCTTCATAATCGTGGACTTTCACCAATTCTGAATAATTTGCTGTACAATTTACTGTCAGAAAAGCACATGAATTTCTCTCATGGCAACTCAAAATCTTCTCGTTACAGTTTTATGGGCCTACCGCAAGGCTCCTGCCTAAGCCCCCTCTTGTACAGTTTTTACGTCAATGATATGGATGATTGTCTAACTAGAGACTGCATGCTGAGACAACTTGCAGACGATGGAGTTATTTCCATCACGGGTACTAATCCCGTCGTTCTGCAAAAGTCGTTGCAAGATACCCTGAACAATCTGTTCACGTGGGCCCTCAAGCTGGGCATCGAATTCTCTACGGAGAAAACCGAAATGGTCGTTTTTTCTAGGAAGCACGAACCCGCCCAATTCCAGCTTCACCTATCCGGCAAAACGATCCAACTCTATGTTTTTCAAATACCTGGGTGTATATTTTGATTCTAAATGTACCTGGGGGAGACACATTGCGTATTTGAAACAGAAATGCCAGCAAAGAATCAATTTTCTCCAAACAATAACCGGAACATGGTGGGGTGCCCATCCAGGAGACCTCATTCAGTTGTACAAAACAACGATATTATCAGTGTTAGAATATGGCAGTTTTTGCTTCCGATCAGCTGCCAGGATTCATATTCTCAAGCTGGAGAGAATACAATATCGTTGCTTGCGTATAGCCATGGGGTGTTTGCATTCGACACATACGATGAGCCTCGAAGTTTTGGCAGGAGTACCCCCGCTTACTCTTCGGTTCACAGAATTATCCTACAGATTTCTCATCCGTTACAAGATCATGAATCCATTGGTGATTGATAACTTCGAAAATCTACTACAACTGACTCCTCAGTCAAGTTTTATGTCTTTATACCATGAGTACCTTACCCACGACGTGCACCCTTCACCAGGCATCTCCAACCAAGTTTGCTTCCCATACTTTTGCAATTCCTCTGTCATTTTTTATCTGTCCATGCGACAAAAAATCCATGGAATACCAGATCATCTACGCTCCAATGTTATTCCGTCGATATTTTCGGAAAAATATGGGAAAGTTGGATCTGATAAAATGTTCTTTACTGACGGTTCATACATAAACGGGTCCACTGGCTTCGGCATCTTCAATGAAAATTCCAGTGCCTCTTTTAAACTCAAAGATCCTTGTTCCGTGTATGTCGCAGAAATGGGTGCGATATACTATGCTCTAGGGATCATTGAAACACTGCCCATCGACCATTATTTTATTTTTTCAGACAGTCTCAGCTCAATAGAGGCAATCCGCTCAATGAAAGTTGATAAACGCTCATCTTATTTCCTAACAAGAATAAGACATCTATTGAGTGTTTTGGTCGAAAAATTATTCAAGATTACCTTAGCATGGGTTCCCTCTCATTGCTCGATTCCGGGGAATGAGAAAGCGGACTCGTAGGTCGTGATTTCATTCGCGTGATATCTCGGCTTATGTCCAATCACTACAACCTAAACGCGCATCTCTATCGCATTGGGCTCGCAGCAAACAATCTTTGTGATTGTGGCGATGGCTACCACGACATCGAGCATGTTGTCTGGTCGTGCTGCTCGCTCTCGCTGCTCGCCGGATCCATGCTGCTCGCTCTCAGCTCTCTAGAGCACAAGGCAGACAATCGGATATCCCCGTCCGGGATATCTTAGGTAGCCGGGATCCTGATCTTCTGCTTCATCTATACCTGTTCCTCAGAAACGCCGATGTCAACGTTTAATGATGTTTCCTTCGTTGTGTCCCCGTTTCATATCCCTCCTATCCGATCGATAAACTTTTACTTAGACGCGGCAATACATACACACACTCTTTACAGATGCACGGGCCGAAGGTTGTGCAGTCCACTGATCATTCAACAAGAGCCAAAGGTTGTACCGCTCATGACAACTCTACACGAGATGATGATTGCGCCGGCTAGTGACCATTCTATCTTGGATTCCTCGAGTCGAGAAAGACGCACCACGCTAGATATGGGGTACAGACTAGGGGGGCGTTGCTGATTAATGGTCAGCTGCATCCCAATAGGAAGTATCCCGTATCGGGCACACGTACAGAGCATCGAAGACTGCAACATACCAATTATGAGAACGCTTGTAATACTAACCTTGAGCCAACCGCGAGTAATCGGTTACATATTACTAACATAGTTGTAAGACAAAAATTGTCAAAATATTGGACTCCCGGCCCCGTCAGGCTAACGCCACATGTGCCTTAATAAAAAATATATTTTGGGAAAAAAATATATATAATAAAATGATTCCTCTTCTCTAAGGGGGGGCTGTCATACAACTGAAACACAAATTTCTGCATAACTCGAGAACTAATGAAGCAAATGAAACCAAATTTGGCACGTTGAGGTTTCAGGGGACAAGAAATGTTGTTATGGTGGTTCGACACTCCTTCCCCTCTCTAAGGAAACTTTTGGAAAACTCTAAAGGAAAATGGGAAAATTCGGAAAATTGCATTCCCATACGTTCTACAACGTATTTGAAACGAAATTGATCTTTGTTCGAAAGTGGAAATGGATTTTCAGGGTTAAAATACGCAGTCCTATATCTTATAACTATATAAATAAAAACGGATCGCAAATTGTGTTGGCAAGCGCGAAACTCGATGAAGGAATAGTCCGATTTAACAGTTCGGCTAAAAAGTTTATAAGGTAACACAGTAATACTATTTTATTTTGCAAAATTCAATTTTTTTATTCAACATAATTGCCTTTGAGGGCGATACAGCGATTATAGCGATCTTGCAACTTTTCGATACCATTTTTATATTACTCTTTCGGTTTTTTTTCCGAAATAAGCCTTACTTTCGGTAATCACTTCATCATCGGTCTTGAATATCTTGCCAGCGAGCATTCTCTTCAGGTCTGCGAACAGAAAAAGGTCGCTGGGGGCCATATCTTGAGAATACGGTGAATGCGGAGGCAATTCGAAGCTCAATTTATGCAATTTTGCCATCGTTTTCATTGATTTGTGATTTTTCCTTTTTTTTCACAATAACAAAAATTGCTTCACTCTCAATACTGTAACTCACGAACCAATCGACCGATTGCTGTAAAATTTTGACACGTATCCATTGAAAAGATGGTGCTTGGTGATAGTCAAGTAGATTTTTGCAAGAGGCGCCATCTAGACGTCAACCTTATGAACTTTTCAGCTGAACTGTTAAGGTGTCTTCATTTTATTATATTTTCTGTGTCATACATGTATTCCATGTGACGGAGAAACGTGTAATTCGCAAGTGATTGAAAAATCTTGAACGAGAATTGTGTCTGAAAATAATTTCATATTATAATGACGAGTTTTGGTAGAAGTACTAGGAAATTTATAGTGAAAAGAAATTGTAAAGGATCAATTTGAAGATCGATCAATGAACAGTTCTTCGATTGGACCCATGAACGTTCGCTTAGTAAGAAAGCGTGAATGTTTGAATATATAGATAACAAAAAAAAATGGAAGGGGTTGTATCTAGGACACGACCGCATATTTCCGACGTAGAACTACGCAATTATATTATGCAATTTACTTGTTTACCACATCGAATATTATTAAGAATGCATCAAAATTTTTGTAATAGATTATGTTCTTCGTTGCAATTAAATTTGATGAACGCCCTTTTACGTTTGATATGATGACTAGGGCTACTAAAATATGTGAACGGATGAGTTGTCAAACGATCATTGTATTTTACATTTTTCATTTCCCTCTGAAATTATTGCACATCTCATGTTTATGTAGTTCTCGAACCGCGAAAGTTCATTTACCTCTAGTATCTAAAATGACGATTTTACCAGACTTCTCAGTTTAAAAGTACGTTTTAGGGATACATATCCCGGTCTGCACAACGCCAGGCGAGTAAAAAAGTACTCAACACCAGAAAATACCCCCAACCTGCATGTATTTTCATAGCGGATTCCCCCAGGCACATTGATTTTGAAGTCTGTATTAGGGAAACACAGCTCGGTGGGAAAAAATACCTCCGACTTGCATGTTTTAACAGAGCGGATTCCCCCAGGCACATTGATGTTGAAGTCCGTTTTAGGGAAACACTGCTCGGTGGGAACAAAAATACCCCCGACTTGCATGTATATTTGCAAAGCGGATTTCTACAGGTACATCGATTTTGAAGCCTGTGTTGGGGAAACCGTAAATCGGGCCAATCAAAACTTGGCAGTTAGGGCGTTTAGATAACGCTTGACATTCCACAGTTATTCAATTGTTTATCTCGTGGAAAACAACATTTTATTAATTGTGATATACGCGTAGAAATATGTCCTATCAATTGATGTAAAGATCTTTAGCGTAGAAATATTTCGCGTAGAAAATATTTCCTATCAATTGATGCAAAGATCTTTCCGATCTGTTAAGAAATGTTCGGGTTATAACCATTTGAAATACAAGTAGAGTTAGCACACAATTCGGCAGAACAATTGTATGGGAAAAAATAAAGTTCTTCCAGTTTTCATGAATTAGAGAATTTCCGATTCGATTGGTATGTATGAGGTATCATGAGAATTCGTTCGCATTGGAAATAGTTATTAACGTTAACTTCATTTCATGACAACGTGTTTCCTGTTTTCTGTTTTCTGATTTGGCACCCTTCCTGAAAGGCGTAGTTCTACGTCAAAAATCCATTTTGGGCTGGGCGAAGTTTATTGGGTCAGCTAGTATTCACATAAAACTTCAATTCAATCAGCGATGGCACTATAAGGAATTATTTTCTGAGATAAAAGAAACAAACTAGAATCTCTTATTGTCATGATTCTATACACTCATGAAAAACACACAACAATTATTAATTTAACTTATATCCATTGTAAGATAGTGGTTGATACAGAAGAATATTTTTGTCCATTTAACCGTTTGGGGATGGGAGAGCGTAATGTGCTCCTCTCGTTTTGACGTAGGACTACGTCTTTCATTTCTATACCGGGGTGTAAAATAAAAGTTTCGAAAACGAAAGTGTTACTCCAGAGACCGAGATTTTAAGCGTTAATAGCTCCTAAACAACCGAACGAAATGGTATGATAAACACTTCAATCGAAAGATGTCTACGCGTTAGTCACTTGTTACTTTTTCATCCAAAAACTTGTTTCAATAGCCTTAAAATTGCTTTCAAAACAGGCTATTGAAATCACCAATCGGTATATAAACGAGCACCGCTCAGAAATCCACTCAGTTATAATTGAAAAGCGATTGAGCATGTTGTCGTTGTTGTGGTGAAGCTAACTTCATTTATCATGAAAGCGCTGATGAACGGTGTCACCAAGAGCCTGTTTGTGCACCTTAGGCCAGAAGGAAATCCATCAGGAGAAGAGTGATGCCACAAACGGTTCCGCTTGAGACATCGGAGCAGCCACCACACACACACATACATGCGCGGAACTATTTTCGTTTGGTTGCCATCCAGCATGGAGAAGATTCCGGAAATATGTCATCGTTGCTGAAAAATAATCTACCAGTTCCCCTTGGAATTGAAAAATACATTCATGTGAAAGAGTTTATTTTAATGTTTTCTATCCATATAACACTGCAACTAAATATATTTGGTTTTGTGATTTTTCAATCAAGTGCAATAAATAGGTGGTTATCGAGTTAGCATTAACCACTGGTGGGCTTCGAGTATCGAGTAGAATCTGGAAAGATGTTATCGTTGCTGAAAAATAATCTGCCAGTTCTCTTGGAATTGAAAATTAAATTTAAGCGAAAGAGTTTATTATGTTTTCTATCCATATAATACTGCGACCAAATACATTTGATTTTGTGATTTTTCAATCAACGTAAGACCACGTCTTTCGGCAATTTATTAGAGGTGCAATGAATCTTAAGAAGGAATTCCCGCTCTACGTGCACTGGCAAACGATGTTAACTCAACAATTTCTCAAACGAGAAATGGGTGTTGTGAGAAAGGATGAGCGAACGCAAAACATATGTAGACTGATTTGATGCAACAGATATTTTTACTATTGGAAATGGAATACAAGTCATATCACAATACAAGTATTGTATTATGTATTATACAACTTTCATGGGATTGCTTCTTTTGCTGAATATTGTGCCTTCAACGTAACGCTATCGTTTTCGAAGTCCCCCAAATATTGATTTATTCATTTATTCAGAATTGATTCAAATGCAATTAAAAACAAATGATCACTACATCAACGATAGTCCTACGTCACCCTTGCGGTTATACCACAGATATGACTTGGCACTTTTCAACGGGGGTACGGGTGCATTGGGGGTAAAAATCAAACAAATCTAGATTCTATCGCTTTTTGCTCATACAGTTCTAGATGGATTTTAGGAATATTTTTTGCACCAATCCTTCAATTCATATACCGTTCTGAATCGGACGCTTAAGGCATATGATGCAGAAAACAGAAAAAAAATTACGTTACACTTGATTATATATTATAGTCAACTGCAAAACGCTTACCAAGCAATCACAGTAAACTGTTAACGATGATGAGAACTGATGAAACACGGGAGAGATTTAAATATTTCTGAACGGGTAAATTCTACGTGCTCACGCTAAGCAAACGTCAAACACAAACGATAGTGAGTAGTGTTGATAGATTTTTGCCGATTATGTTATAATTCAAATGTAGTTCTCATATACAATGATAGTGAAACCAACGGATTACTCTAAAGAAGCAATTGTGATATTAATTTGATAGCTTTATCATCAGTGCATTAGGAATTTCAAGATATTAGAACAAAGTGTCCGAAATATGATTCAGAAGGGTACAGGCAAACCTTTTTTTGTGCGGGGGATAGGGACCGCACAAAAAAAGTCGCATAATAAAATCAAACTGTAAAATTTCACCAGCAGCTTTAAAAATCGTACAAATTTTGAAAAAAACTTTTTCTGTGCGGTAGATAGGGTCCGCATAAAAAAAAGTTTCCCCCAAGAAAATAACTCAAATCCACGCCATTCACCGTTTAATTTCCTTTTGTTTCCCTGCTTTGCAATGGGACACTTTGCCTTTTTGATTGCGCGTGGCTGTTTTGTGCTTCGAGTTGCATGTCGAAATGTGTTGCTGTTAGAAATCATGTCATGCTAAAACTTAGAAAAACCTAGAGCATTTGATGGGAGGAGGGGAATGATTTCAGAAGTGGATAATTGAGACGCAAATATGCTTTTTCGCACTGAAATGCATACAGTGACTCAAAACCGAAATCGTACTCCACAATGCAAATCTCTTTTCCCTTCTTTTGAAAGTCGAAAACAAGCTTTCGGAACAATCTATTTAGATAAAGTTAAAGTGTCATATGAGAGTTAAAAGGTTTGTTATCTGTTTTCAAAGTAATGGTTTTTATATCTCCAAAAATGGCGACTGTATGTGCTGATGTATGAAAATTGACTCAAACTCATAATCGTACGCTGGTTGAAATCTCTACTCGATTTCGAAGGCGTTGGCCAATTTCCGAATTTCATCAATGGCGTATTGGATCAGAATATTTACTTAAACATCCTGAAAGAAAATATGAAGCAAAGTGTCAACAAAATGTTATGGAATCGAGGATACCAGTTTTGCCAAGACAGTGACCCAGAGCACAAGACATATAAAGTTCGCACATGGTTACATTACAATTACTCAAAAGTTATTGATATTCCTCCACAATCTTTCGACATCAATCCTAGTAAAAATCTGAGGAAGTAATCTATGTAGGGAATTTAGAAACCATGAAATTTCTTAAAATAACGATTTTGAAAACCACTTGATGAAAAAACTGATAAATATTCCATTCGAATACACCAAAAAAATCGTGAATAAGGCCAAAGACAGCTAAAGATAGTTGCAATGAACAAGGGATACCATACTAATGATGGAATTCGGAAATTGGCCAACGCCTTCGAAATCGAGTAGAGATTTCAACCAGCGTACGATTATGAGTTTGAGTCAGTTTTCATACATCAGCACATACAGTCGCCATTTTTAGAGATATAAAAACCATTATTTTGAAAACAGATAGCAAACCTTTTATCTCTCATATGACACTATAACTTTATCTAAATAGAATGTTCCGAATGCTTGTTTTCGACTTTCAAAAGAAGGGAAAAGAGATATGCATTGTGGAGTACGATTTCGGATTTGAGTCAGTGTATAAACCATCGAAAAAAACTAAATGGACGATAACTTCGTCAAATATGCTTCTTTTCATACACCGCACAAAAAAAAAGTGCACAAGAACAGAAAAATCGCACAAAAAAAAAACCGCACAAAAACAGGTTTTACTGTAAATATAATCAGGCTAAAACACATGCTCCCAAAAATTACCCTGTACCCAAGGGGTTAAGTATTAATTTATGTTAGTTTTGTTTCTTGTCAAGTGAAACGAAGATTAACCAGATCAAGAAAACTGATGGCTTCAGTTTGAATAGTTCAGATATTCACTAGTAGAAACCGGTCACTGATCTGTATAATAAATGACCTCTCCAAACCACTGTCACATAATAAAAATTTCCCGTGACAAAATAAGTGAGTATCTAGCTGTCACCGTTCGTATTTTAATGTCAACTTTTGACACACAAGTTTTCGAAAGGCGGCGATAATGCCCCTTGGACGAACAATTCACCTGTAATTAAGTCGTTGCAGGGAACGTGGAGGGAGGGGAGGAACGAGGCCGGTTACATTGCGGTGGATCAATGGGTGGGAAAACGAAAATGCATTGACCAATTTCTCGTCCCCATCTCCGCCCACAATAATCGGCGGCAGAAGGATGTTTTAATAAATGGGACTCCATTCCACGAATCGCCCCATTTTGTAAATGTTTCAACGATAGGATTCGAAGTTAAACGGCACTTAATGCCGTAACAGGCTCTAATTAAAGTTTCTCGGAAATGGTGACGTGGGAATCGCAATGTCGGGAAATACGGTCGATTGGGCCTCGCATGTGGACAATTTTCATTCAGTGACATAACGATTAGTTTTCGACATCTAATATCTGTTTTCGCGATAGATTACAAGACGAAAGGACAGTCGGGCGTTGAGTGAAATTCTGACATGTGTGGGAACGCTGGGTAAGATGTACATGCGGTTGATTTGAATAGAAATTCAAATTGATTTGAAACTGCTAAATTTCATGTTTATGTTAATGACGTTTTGTCGCTTTATCAGCAGCATAGTATTTTCCCATCCGACAGACGAGAAAAAGGTACAGTATGTTAGTCGTTAAATCAAACAACAAATCCATTATTATCTCTTACACCTTGGTGCTACCGATTGTAATGGGCTTCGATGGTTGGATAGTTGAAGTGTTTCCTTCTGCTGCCGCAAAACAGAAGGAAGCTCTCGTGATATTACGTCACGTCAACTTAACTTTGCCGACTGTTTCTGATGGGTTCCCATCACCAGCGATGGCTTTTTTTCGTACTGCTCCAAGCAGGAGAGCAGCCGGCGGTTTATGTAGAAAATATTAGGTAAAATGGGGATCCGAAAATAAACAACCATCGTCAGCCGCGCGCGTGCATCAGGCCAGAAGTCTTCTCGTTTCTAGTCCCAGCGCGCTAAACCATCGGACCCATCAGAACCAGTCAAGCGGGAAAGAGTGATAGTATGAAAAATGGCTCTATATCCTCCACGTGTTACCCACTCTCTCTTCCAATCATCAACAGCCAGTCGACAAGGTGCGCCGGATCGTGGTTGGCAGATTTTTCGGAACTACCCTCGGAGGTTGAGTATACATTCCTGAGCGAAATACTGGGAACATCTACCCCTGAAAATGAAAAAAAAACGAACGAAAAAAAACAAGCAAATCAAACGCTAAGAGAAGCGTACAGACTTCGAACTAAATCCGTCAATATTTCACACCTCTAACGATATCGACGACTCAGGACGACCGTCGATGTGCGAGGCAACCAGAAGAAGAAGGAGAAGCGTCGAGTCGTTTCCCATCCTGGCCGGATCCTGGAAACGAGCTGGAAAACAGATTAAAAATATTCCACTCACATCGTCTGCACTCCATTGGGACCGTTTACAGAGCCGTAGTTTTTTTTCCGCGATGTGCTCAGTAGCCGTTGTAACCGAATCCCCATCTCCACTCGGAGAGCGTCCCACCGGAGGACGTCGTCGAGTCCTTGGTGTTGGAAATTCCGTGATGGTTTTTTTGTCCGTCCCTCTCAACGGTGCGATTATTCAAAGGTGTTCCATCACCGTCATCATCATCAATATTATGGTTCATCTATTTTTTTTTCTCGCCCGCGTGGTTAATTGTGAGAAAACGGATGAACTTTCTGTCGAAATTGTGTTGAAAAATAATATAAATTGATGCGATAAATGTAAAAAAATATAAATGTGAGGATATCTTCAATAGCTGAAGACTAACCCGTAGCTCAGCCATTCCATGTCAAACCGATATAAAGGGTGTGTCACATCAAATTGCATCACGGAAAAAACGCTGTAGAAATTTGCCCAGTAGACCGATCCTTTTGAAAATTTCAGACAGTAAAATAAAAACTATTAAACAACTTTTGGCATTTTCTTTTTATTCATACTTCGAGCCCAAGCCCGTATGCTCGCACCTTCCTCTTTACCCCGTCCATAAGGTTCTGTACAACGTCAGGTTGTAGTTTTTTTGAACAGAAATCCATTTTCTCTTGAAGTCCGCCTCCGATTTGACAACTTTTGGGTTCTTCCGGAGGGCCTGCTTCATAATCGCCCAATATTTCTCTATTGGGCGAAGCTCCGGCGCGTTGGGCGGGTTCATTTCCTTTGGCACGAAGATGACTCCGTTGGCTTCGTACCACTCCAACACGTCCTTTGAATAGTGGCACTATTAAATTATTTTTCCCTTTTTTACCAAAAACGAATTTTATCAAAAATGTATTACTTTTGAACTACTGGATCGATTCAGATGATCGACATATCAAATTGAAGCCTATTAGCTAACCTTTTTTGAAAAAATAACACACTTGCCAATTAATTGGATTATAGTCACATACATCCAGTCTAGTCGTATAGAAATATTGAACGAAAACTGAAAACATGTTAACTTTGAAAAATCATAACTAAAAAACGAAAAATAATACCTTCGGATGTATTATGTGAAAAAACTTCAGCTTTCAGAAAAAATATAAAAAATATGGCGCTCTTGGTCCCGAAACGGTGTAAGCTATAGCAAACAAATATAATCAATAATTACGAAAGCAAAATCCATTTTTATTCAGAGTGTAACATTTTTTCAAACAAGATTAGCTTATTGGCTTTAATTTGATATGTCGATCATCCGAATCGGTCCAGTAGTTCAAAAGTTATGATTTTTTGTAGTGGAAAAAATGGGAAAAAATGATTGTTCGGACCATCGGTTAACTTTGAAAAATAATAACCCAAAAACGAAGAAAAACGCCTCCCTGGTTTTGAGATATATTATGTTAAAAATCCTCAGCCTTCCAGAAAAAATATAAAAAATAGCGCCTTTGGTCCCGAGACCATGAAAACTATAAAAAACAAATACAATCAGTAATAACGAAAACATAATTCAAATTTTCTGCAACTGTAGTATTTTTCCGAAAAAGACCAGCTAATTGGCTTTAATTTAATATGTCGTACATCTGAATTGGCATAGTGGTTCTAAAGTTATGAATTTAAAAAAAAATCATTTTTGGCAAAAATTCGAAAAAATGGATTTTTCGGACCACCCTAACAAAAAAAAATCGACTCTAATAATTTGCGATAACGAACAAAACTACCACTTTTGACGATAATCTGAGAAACACTATATCGGTTTGGCATGGAATGGCTGAGCTAATAAATTTAATAAATTTAATGAATCTAATAAATTTGCCTACAGGTTGTTCTGTTCAGAGTAAGAAAGAAAGAGACATAATTCCGTTTAGAGTCCGATTTTTGATCACTTTTTCAATCAATGGAGGCCACATATCAATTATGTCTTGACGAATCTTGTCTTCCTGGACGTGCGGCTTGTTGACTTCACATATTCCCACCAGAAAAAAGTCCAACGGTGTTGTATCTTTTACAATAAAAGTGCACCTGATTGACTGTTACAATATTGGAACCATAAACATCATTTCCGATTTGCTTGTCGCTTGGCTTCCCTTTTCGCCTTTATACAAGAAAACCTGTTAAATGTAGTAAAAACTGTAAAAAGTATTCACTTTGAATAAAAATAGTGTCGTTTTCCTATGCCTCGAAGGTTGAATGAAAAATGAAATATTGTAATAATATTGAAGTTTGAATAGGCTGACCAAACGTACCGTTTTTAACGGGGCAGTGCCGTTTTTTCGACCATTTTTGATTGTCTCGTCTTTTTATCAACTTGTATTTTGAGTATAAAGCAAAAATATTAATTTCTTTGACACTATTTGCACAGTGCTCCAAAAATTAACTTTTTTCTTCCATGAGCTCTGTCTATGGTTTTTCATGAACTTCGGCACAAATCTGTATGTGTCCTTGAGTGTGAACCCGTTTTCACCCTAGTAGAAAAACATTCATTTTGAATTTTTCAGAATCTGAATTTTTCTACGGTTTTAGGTTTCCTTTTTTTCTAGAAGCAATATATCAAAAGACTAGAAAGGGTACAGGTCAGACTCGATTATATATATTCGCAATTACACTTTCAACGTTAAGTTTCGAATCCAATACATAATCGAGTCACAAAAAAGCTATTTTTCTATTAATGTTTAACATTCATACATTAATTTATATACATACAAATTGTTTTCTTTAGATTCGATTATGTATAGGATTTGAAAATAATTGTTGAAAAAAAAAATGGTCGACTATATATATATTCGAGTCCGACCTGTACCTAAAACAGCGATTCACAACTTTTTACTAGAGGCCTCCAGAAAGATGGTGAGCAGAACCAGTGGTTAGCAATAATTACATTGCGACGTTTAGTTTTGAGCCAAACACAAATTTAAAATCATTTTTGCAATTTTTTTCGAATTTAAGTTTGGATTGAAATTTTACTTACTATATTCGTAGAAGTTTTACACAGTTGTCATCGACATGAAATTCATTGTTTGGCAATCGATATTGAAAGCTTCGCTGTGAAAGTTTACAAACATTTTCATATCCACACGGTTCGTGTAGAACAGCGATTCTCAAAAAAGTCGATAACGACGAACTTGTTATGAGAATGACTAATATTTTAGTAGAAAGTGTTATTGTTGTAATTTGTATTAATAATTATAAACTACACTTGATATTCACTGAATCTTATGTATATTTATTGATGTTTGAATTTGTAAGTATTTTGAATAAATAAGACGAAGATAAATTTTTTGAAGAAACTTGGCTATAGGGGTTGAAAATTGTTAACTCTCGTTAAACTGAGTGATCCAGATTAGGAGGAAATCTTTTGATTTCATCTAACCGGTCACTCCGTAGACAGGGTAAAATTTTAGGTATTTCGATCGGAAATGAGTATACTCGTTGAGAGATTGTTGGATACTGGTCTATATTTCTATAATGTTTACTGATTTATATACTTTTTGTAACTGCTCCACCTGTTGTTGCTGACCAGACCCCTGACCGCTAATCCACATCGTCGGGCTGCTCACTCATATGTTTTAGTCTTGAGTGTGTTCTCGCTGATGGGTCCGCTTCTAGTTCGGAACGATGTTACGTGGCTTCGGAAAGTATTACATTAATCTGATCCAGGAGTCGATGGTATGGATTTATTCTTTAAAAGGGATCTGTTGCCCAAAATAGTTCGAGAATTCCTGGTGTAGAACAATTGAAGGGTTGAACAGTAAACAGTATGCTAAATCACTTGAAAACAAATGATTTCTTTCTCTTGGATCTTTTATCAAGAGGAGTATTTTTGATGGATTGCGCTCCTATTTTCTTCCAAAGGAGAAAAGTCCGGCGCGATTAATTCGAAATCCCATGCCTCAAAACTATGGTTGTTTTTCACCAGAGATACCGTTTGGTGGCATTGTCTTGTTGAAAAAGACGACGCATTTGTTACTAAATTTTCTGATATTTCTGATTCTGATATTTCTTAAGTCTCATTGGTTCAAACTAAATACAGGAGATCGAATTCATTAAAACGTATGAAAATTCTCTTAGATATTGTGTTGGAACATATTGAAAAATCGAAGAAGAGGAGAAACTAGGAGAAACACTACAGTATAAATGGGTTGTATTAAAGCCCATTCCAGAATGAACGGAGATTAAAAGTAGCATTTTACAAAAAAAAAAACACACATACACTATTTGAGATAGATAAAAAATCGTATTGTATGATAAGTGGAAAATTATCTTAATTAACCATCTAAGACCCAAATTTTTTATTTGTCAAAAAAAAAACATACTTAATTTCCGACATTCAACATAAAATACTCCTAGCAGAAAGCTTCCAGCATAAAACCTATATGTATGTGTCATGAATGAAAATATTCTAAAGACGTTCTAGTTGGGGTGAACATTGAAAATAATGTCTGAATAATTTGAAAAGAAAACCCGTGAATCACGTCTAAAGGCGGGGTTGGGTTGTAGAGAGTTAATGAGATCGAAAAGTTGGAACAAAGAATCTATGCTAATTGCAAATCGTTGGGTGTAAATATTTTCAGAAATCAGACAAATAAAAACAAATCTCCACAGTGGAATCCGTGAAGCTCACTTATTATATTTTGTGTCTGCCTTGCCAAAACAGTTGAAATGATTTTTGTTCGATGAACATCATGTGGATAACGAAGAAGTCGCGACTTAATGTTGGATCTCTGATAGCTAAGATAATTGTGAAACAAAACTTGGATCTGGAATGTGATAATTTCTATGATAAAATTTCTAAAAATCCTGATCTGCTTCGCAAAGTTTCTCCATCATTTGAACATGAACGAAATAAATTTATTGTAGAGGACAGAGTAGATGAATGTTGAATCGTTTCACTTGAAATACTCGGGAGACAGTCTATTTCATCTCATGTCGTATAAATGGTAGATGAACTGAACAACATTTCACAAGATAATCAGACATTTGTACGACAGTTAGACGTAAGTGATTAATAGTCGCAAATGTTCTCCTATCCATCTACCGCGCGCGGCTCATAGTGGTCCACAAGCAAAACCCGTCGCCATACTCTCGGATTAAGTATAGTTGATTTCTTTTCCACTTCCTGGGCTGTGGCTACCCGCTCTAAACTAACCCGAGAGCGAGCTAGAAAAAAAAATCGATGACTTGATATTGACACATTTTGATAGATTACCCACTAAACGCCTTGTAATGAGAATAAGCGTTTAAAAAGTTTGCACAGGAAAAACACATCCTTCCAGGGTGTGGAAGAGAGCGGGTATTTGTCGTTCGATAGGTATTTCGGTGACAGCGAATGGGCGATGCGACGGTTCCTTTCGGTTCTTTCGGTTCCCATGCACACGAGAGCATCGTTGAATGACGGGAAAATGGTTGATGGGAAAAGCTTTTAATAAATGCTCGGTATGTGAGCGAAATTTTGCAAACACGAGGTGACTTTGGAGAAAGAAAGATGAAAATCACTTCCCACCGTGAGAATAGACCGTGAATTCGAGACCGCAGAGTGGTGCTGTGGTGAGATGCGGGGTTGACGTAAGTGGATGAGACAGAATAGTCAATCAAATAAATTATCTACCGCTTATAACGCTATTGGTGGCGGTGATGAAGTACCGCTGATCGGAATGGGAAGCGAATCGGTTTTCTAAAGTAACCGATCCGTAAATTTTCCGTCGTGAGAAACCCATGACAGCGTCCGAAACTTTTCTCTGTGTTTTGAATATTTCACGATTAGCGATTTATATTCTACTAGCTAACCCTGCAAACTTCGTCTCGCCCAAAATGATTTTTTTTATAAATACGTTCAAACGTTCACGTTTTCTTACTAAGCGAGCGTCCATGGGTTCAATCGCAGAACTATTCATTGATTAATTTTGACCCTTTACAAATTCTTTTTACTATAAATTTTTAAGTACTCCTACCAAAACTCGTCATTATAATATCAAATTATTTTTAGAAAAAAAAAAATTGGAAATCGAAAATTTTACCCTAAGCCTCTGTTCTTTCCCGGACGATTATATATATAGATTTGGATGTAATTGAAATATTAATCTTGCGAATGATGTTATCATTCTAAGTGCTGCTCCAATCTCCTATTATCAATGGAAGAGATTTGTAGGGATGATTTCTATGAGTCTATGTGTCTTGATCAATTCCATACTACTTTTTCACTTTTTTTTTGTACAAATAACAATAATTATGCTAATTGTGAAAGTTCATATGAATAGTTTCCACTTTCAGCAATTTTATGCTCTTCTTCTTCTTCTGGAACATTTTAATCTAAGAATCAATTTTCGACAACTAAATTAAATGTAATTGCGATCTCGTTCAAACCATACCTTCTCTCTAAACGTCAATATATACTTATTCCAATCTGCATCTGGGGTAATTAGGGTGAATGATGTTGGTTCGTTCGATTTTGGGTGTTTTTGCGAAACTAGTAAATGCAAATCGATTTTTCTTCATGAAAAAACATATGTAATCAAGACAAGTTTGGGTTTGTTGAAAAGCTCCAAGTTGCTAATACAGATCGGACTCGATTATCCGGAGTATTGATTTTTTTTTTCACTCCGGATAATCGAATCAAAACATTTTTTTTCTTTATTTGTTTTTTTTTGCATGTATTTTTCGTTTTTTTTTAAATAAAAGAGGAATTTGATTTTTGATTGATCCCCTTAAAGTCAGAAAACATCTCTCTCCCACGAAAAAAATAATTTATCCAGATTCTCAAACTGGCTCTACATTAAAAAGTACTCTACGGAAAACGATTCTGATGCTTTCATTTGAAAGATGAGAAAATTTTGTACAGGATATAGTAGTGGAACAACTAAATTAGTGAATTTTAATAACATTTTGGAAGTGAAACTCTTAAATGTTAATAATTTTTAATGTGTTATTATTAATTTTATCCTAAAAATTTATATCATACTAGATTGTTTCTATCAATTAAAATGAATTCCTGGGGAAAATTCAAGCAAAATCTTCAAAAATCACGACGTTGATTTCTTCATGAAATAAGCCATATTAGAAATATAAAAAAAATATGTTTTTCCAAACTGAATATAATCGAGTCAAAAATTGTATATAATCGAATCTGTATGTAATCGAGTCCGACCTGTACTGTATTCTATTAGTCAAATCATTTCATTTGATACCAATACTGAGGGGATTGCAAAAAATACATAGTCGACCATTTTGTGGCGGCGACCTTTTCGAATTTATGTTCATAGTGTAGTGTATTCTCAAAATCAAGCCATTCAGCCATTTTTAGCGGCGGCCAAATAGAATGTTTCAAGATCATGGAATACGCAGTTTTATAATGACAGTAGAATTAAAGGTATGTTCCAAATTTCAGATCAATCATTCAACAGGAACGGGGTCAATTTTCTATTAATGTGGGACAACCCAACAAACATTCAAACATACATAGAAACAGATCAGGCTGAATGAAACCATTCAAGAAGTAATTAGTTGTTTGGGGACTGCGGCCGTCTTGAAATTGGATTTTTCATTATCTGCTATGTTCTACTAGTCGAGAACTTTCTTTTGATACATTTTTGGGCATTTTTCATAAACAACTGTGTTCTACTAGTCATGCTTTTTCATTTGATACCCATATTGATGGGGTTCTGAGAAAATAGGTAATCTGTCATTTTGTAGTGGCTGCCATCTTAGATTTGCATTTTTCATAAATAACTGTATTCTACTAGTCAAGCCCTTTCATTTGATACCCATATTGAGGGGTTGTAAAAAAAATATATATGGCGCCATTTTGTGGTGGTGGCCATTTTGGATTTGAATTTTTCATAAATAACTGTATTCTACTAGTCAAGCCCTTTCATTAGATACCCATATTGATGGGGTTCTGAGAAAATATGTAATCCGCCATTTTGTAGTGGTCGCCATTTTAGATTTGCATTTTCCGTGAATAACTGTGTTCTACTAGACAAGCCCTTTCATTTGATACCCATATTGATGAAGTTCTGAGAAAATAGGTAATCTGTCATTTTGTAGTGGCCGCCATCTTGGATTTGCATTTTTTCAAATAACTGTGTTCTACTAGTCAAGCCCTTTCGTTTGATACCCACATTGGTGGGATTCTGAGAAAATATATAATCCGCCATTTTGAAGTGGTCGCCATCTTGGATATGCATTTTTCATAAATAACTGAAGGTGGAGGTGGAAGGAAGCCACAAATGGAAAATTGAAACGATTTAGTATATTTTCTTCTTCGACCAAAATTTTGTAGGTCTTAAGTTAGTTTAAGTAATTTTGTAGTTTTTCAATTAGAAATTTTTGTAATGGTTGAAAAAATTGGCTCATTTATAAAACTAGTCTAATATTTTTTTCAGATTTAAAGTATGCAAAGTTGTCTTCACCTCCACAACGTTTCATTGCAATCTGAGATGGTAGGGACAATGGCCGGTCGAGTTGGCATGAAATTGTTTCTCTATCAAGCCATTCCATGCCAAACCGATATAGTGGTTCTCAGATTTTCGTCAAAAGTTGTAATTTTGTTCTTTATCGCAAAACATTAGACCGTATTTTCTATTTTTTATTATGCCCATTTCCATTTTAGGGTGGTTCGAAAAATCAATTTTTCCACTTTTTCCCGAAAATGACTTTTGTCAAAAAATCATAACTTTTGAACCACTGAACCGATTTAGATGATCGACATATCAAATTGAAGCCAATGAGCTAGCCTTAAAAGGCAATGTGCAATTTGCTTTAAAAAAGTATTGAACTTGCAGAAGAAATGGATTTTATTTTCGTAATTATTATTTTTATTGTTTTCATGGCTTTGGACTAGAGGGCGCAATATTTTTTTATATATTTTCTTGAAAGCTTTTTTACATAACATCTCTCGATATCAGAGATGTTGTTTTTTTTCGTTTTTGAGTTATGATTTTTCAAATTTATCATGTTTTAAGTCTTTGTTCAATGTTCCTATGTGACTTAACTACACTCTGCTCAACTTCTATAAGACCAGGTGATGATCCAGCTGTTTTGTGTCATAGTAAACAAACAATCCTTCAATTTATATTCTAGTGTGTGAGTATTGGTGACTAACATACACTACATGATTCATATGTGCGTCTGCAACCGCTGAGCGTAAATCAAAGGTTTTTTAATTTTTCAAGTGTCATGTTTCTATAAGACCAGTTACATTTTCCGTTGTTCAAATTGTTTTGATCAATAAATCTGGTGAATACCAAAGGAAAAAGTGCTCTCGGAGAGATTCAATATTTATTATTTTTATTATTTCGTCAAACTATAGTAGACAACAATTACATACATTATATTACAATTACAATATACTTAATGAATAATTTATAGCTATATTTATGAATTATATTATCAATTATAAGAGGTGTCATGTCTTTAGTATTAATAATAAATTACGACCTGCAACGCAGCAAACATATATGACAAAACTGTAATTCACGAATACAATGATATTTCAATCAATGACATTTTCAATAATTTCTTCGTCATTGTCACATCAATTACATTACTGTACTTATTGTATGTTCTCATCATTCTATAAGGTGGACCATTCATAGCATATAAAGTTCGAAATGAAGTTGGTTCGAACAAATTGCGTGCTCGCAAGGCTCGTGTTGGTGCATAAAAATTTAGATTTTCAAGTATGCTTTCAGAACTATTCCTGTGTGAAACCAAGTCAATTAAACATGAAATTGTGGCATTTTCTCAGCGTTTCTCAAATGTTTCAATATTTATTAACATTCAACGAGCTTTATATGGGGGAAGGGGAAGTGCTGTCTAACCTAACTTTCTCAGGGCAGTTCTTGATAGGGTGCCTATACAACACTGCAATATTCTGAAATAGATCTTACAAAACTTATATACAATGTTGTTATTGTGTATGGATCCCTGAAATTGTAACTAAATCTTTTTATGAAACCGAGCATACTATTTGCTTTTTTTTATCCCATCCGTTTATTAGGCTCATTTAGCAATTCAGCTGTCACAGAGCCGAATTTATTCGTATACATTTTTTATGTTAAGATAACTATTGTTGTATATTATTTAGGCTTAAGATTCCTATCCATCGATAAACATTTGTTTTTTTTATGTATAACACAGTAGCTGTTTAGGCCTAAGAATATTCCAATTCTATCGATACACAACACATGCCGAGTATTCCATTTCTATCGATACACAACACATGCCGCCTTTTTTCGGCGTTAGAATATTCCTATTGTTCGAATGTTCACAGTTGGACTGTTCACAACGGGACTGCTGATATGAGGCTTCCATTGCTGTGTTAGAATTAGCACCAATTACCGATGCAGCAGATCGTAATGTGAGCGGTAAGGGACTGGGATTACCGACACATGATGATTGTTGCGTGGACGTAGTAGCTAGAATAACACACAAAGATGGTCAGTTGAGGGGCCCAGAGTTATTAGCTCATGATCGTTCGCTTAGTAGCGGACACGCAACCAATTAGGCTACGAAGACCCCCTACTATTTGCTTTATTGATTATTGTATTGTAATGTTCGCCAAAAGTGAGTTTCGAATCAAGAATTATAGCTAAATATCTAATTTTTACGCATCTCTCTACAGTTTCAAATCCTAGAGAACATTTGAAGTCATAAGTTTCATGTTTTCGAGTATACGATATAATATTACATTTTTTCACATTAATATCTAAAAGACTTTTCACGCACCATTCGAAGAAAATATTTATTTCTTGTTGGAAAATCACAAGGTCACTACATTTGGTCACTTCCATGTACAATTTCAAATCATCAGCATATATTAGAATGTTGAGGTTAGTTAGTACTAGTGACACATCATTTACGAATAGGATGAAAAGTAGAGGGCCTAAGTGAGAACCTTGTGGAACTCCGGATGTGACATTCACTGGACTAGAGATCTTTCCTCTAAAGCGAGCAAACTGTGTTCTATTGGTGAGCTAAGATTCTACCCACTTCAATAAAGTTCCTGTTATTCCCATACGTTGGAGCTTGGAAATAAGCATTGAAATATCTACTCTGTCGAAAGCCTTGCTGAACTCTATATAAAGAGTCTCGACTTCGTTGCCTCTATCCATTACCGCAAGAGAAAAGGATACAAATTCTAACAGATTTGTGGCAGTGGATCTTCCTTTATAAAAACCATGTTGATTCAGTGAAATATAATGTCTTAACTGATTGAACATTTTAGTATTGACAATGGATTCAAATAGTTTGGGAATACAAGATAATATGGCGATGCCACGATAGTTATTGTCAGAACGATTTATGTCAGAACGGTTACCCTATTTGAATATGGGTAGTAGGAATGATATTTTACAGACTGAAGGAAATATTGCGAATTTTAGCGATAAATTGAAAAGCCAAGACAAAGGATGAACGAAAGCCGATGCCAACTTTTTCAACAACATTGGAGGGATACCTTCCGACCCGGGACCTTTAGAAAGAAGAATGGCAAATCGATGCATTTCACCAAGAAATGTTGGTATCAGAGAAATTGCTCGTCGGATTGGATGATCCCATCAGGTAGTGCTAAATTATTTGGCGAATCCTCAAGGATACGGTTAGCAGAAGAGAGCTACACGTAAATCGAAGCTCTCTGACCGGGATATGCGGGAAATAGCTAGGACAGCTTCGAATACCTTAAAATCGCTTATGCAAATTGTTATGAGTTGAACTAATTTAATTACTACCCTGTTTTGTCCATTTTGGAATTTTTGTACATCAGATGTAACGCTCAATATTATAGCACACTGAAGTTAACTATTAGTATATCCGCTTTCATATACCACACATACATACGCCACGAAGACAATATATTTGTTACACGAAGGAATAATAGTTAGTAGATCTCGAACCATACAAGCGATCACACTTATTTTAAAACACATCCGAATTTGACTCTATGTATTCCTCCAGGCTATCTTAACCTAGTTTCGTGAGGTGCAATAGGAATTCCGTAATATTCCTAAACCAGTTAAGACCAGCGGTTTATCGCTGAGTTTGTCGCGAACACAAATAAAGCAATATTTCAATTTAAATGTTACTCGGGTGACAATTCGTCAAGTTTTGGTAAAAAATACTCACATAAAGAGAGCCTAAAAGGTTTAAGCTCCTCATCTTACACCATCTCACATCGGACGACGTCTGAGTTTTGCCAAAGCTCACATGAACCAATAGACATGGTATGTTGTTACAAAGAATGTTTCTAAAAGAATACATTTTGCTATATACTATAAATAAAAGTTCTTCAATGTATAGGTTATCTTCACTGACGAAAAAATATTCAATTTGGATGGTCCTGATGGTTTCAACGGGTACTGGCATGATTTACGGAAGAAGAGGCAATATTTTTCAACCAGGAATTTTGGTGAAGGCTCGTGCATGGTTTGGGCGGGATTCTGTGCAACCGGAATGCTTAAGAAAGCTTTCACATCATTCAAGGATTACATACATGTTCTCAAATCCTGTCTCTTACCGATTTTGCGTGGATATCCTGACAGAAAATCACATTCCAGCAAAACAATGCTACTATTCGTATCAGCAAGGAAACTAACCAATGGATCAAGGACTAAAAACTTCATTCCAAAATTCCAAAAACTTGAATCCTGTTGAAAATCTTAGGGGAATCCTTGTACGCAGAACCTTCACTGAGGAAAAGCGGTACACCACGATTGAAGAGTTCAAGGTCGGAATTTCGGAAACATGGAAAAATATCGAGAAATCGGTTCAGCAAAATTTGGTAAATAATATTCCAACACGAAATTTCCAGGTTATTAGCCTAAATGACAAGGTTGTTAATTATTGACATGTAAACCAGCCCATCGTTTTGAATTTTTCATTGACAATATTGGATACTAAGTTGGTCTCAAAAGAGGCTGGCGCATATTTGACTTAAATTGGATAATTTTAAGTATGTTAAATGAAGCGTCAAATTTCGATCAGAAATACGACATTTCTTTTTCCCAACCCTATACTTATGAATTCGGAAATGGTCTTATAGAAACTGGATTGTTGAAATTATCATATTTGAGCACAATAAATAAACAAACAATTCTTTTGAATGAAATTGACGTTAAATATACTTTATTCTAAGCATTCAACAATGTATGAATGTATCTTGTTGAATTTCTATGTTTTTGTGTTGCAACGATATAGAATCCTTATAGAAGTTGGACAGAGTGTAGGCTCATGCAATTGTAATCCAACCTTCCCGCAGGTGTGAAGAAGGCTTATTGGCTTCAATTTAATATGTTGATCATCCAAATCGGTGCAGTGGTTCAAATATTATCAATTTTGGTAAAAAGTAATTTTTGGATAAAGTTGGAAAAATGATTTTTTGAACCACCGGTTAGCTTTAAAAAATCATATCTCGAAAACGAAAAAAATTACATATCCGATATCGAGATATGTTTTGTAAAAAATTCTCAGCTTTCAAGAAAAAATATAGCGCCCTCTAGTCCGAATCCATGAAAACAATAAAAAATTAGTCGTTCAATAATTACGAAAATATAATCCATTTCTTTTGCGTGTTCAATATTTTTCAATAAAAGGTCAATTGGCTTCAATTTTATATGTCGATCATATAATCGGTTCATTGGTTCAAAAGTTATGATCAGTCATTTTCGGGAAAAAGTGGAAAAACTGATTTTTCGGACCACCCTGAAATGGAAATGGGCACCCGAATGAAAAAATAAAAAAAAAACTAATATATTCTAATATTTTGGGATGAAGAACAAAATTACCACTTTCAACGAAAATCTGAGAACCACTATACCGGTTTGGCATGAAATGGCTGTATATGTAAAATTTTTCATATCTCCAACATGGTTAATAGTTCGTGAAGTGTAAAGATATTATCAAAATTTGAAAACTTCTTCCATTCCATAGAACCACGTTTAACTATTTTAAACTAATTAATTCAATTGGGTGATTTTTGAAACACATAGTTCTTATTTCAGTTTTTGAGTTTTGTGTAAGAATTTTTTTTGCAGCCTAAAGCTCCTTTTATCTATTTTTGCTACATGGAAAAAGACTTTAGGGATTTGGAGTAACTATATACGTAGATCTATACTCGCTGTCAGGCTCAAAACAACTGGTACCGGATAAACAATCGTTTGGAAGCTCCACTTCAGCAACAAACTACACAAATAATGCGTCAATGAATCACGAACGAGGTTTTTTTTGCTGTGTGTATCCCCAATCAAGCGAATAATTAAATCAAATAATTTATTTCTTCCCATTACGCCAATGCCGAGAACCGAGGGTAGAATCCTACTACACTGAGCCACCTGAACTGCGGGGTATACTCCATCAAGCTTCCCATCGGGAAAAAATCGGCTCCAATAAACACGTGAAAAGGCAACGAACGATAGACGCTAATAAGTTAACGACGATGGCGTCTCCGTTTCATTCTTCATCGCGTTGATGGAGAAACACTGGAGATTTGTGACATTCCTGGGCCCCTCTTAGGTTGGGTGAGTCGAGGCCGGAAAAGGGGTTGGCTCCAAACGATGGAATTGAATCAGTCACGACAAAATTAAGCCAACTCTAAATACTGCCGCTGGACAGTGTAATGAAATTCCTTCGCAAGGAACACGACGACAATCCCCACTCCCCGGTTGTGTGAGAATCATTAATTGTTGCTGTTTTGTAGGCGGTTCGTTTTTTTTTTCTATGCTAGCGTAGCATTAATTATGACGCATTTTTATTGTTTCTAGTGCCGCGTCAATGTTTTTGGGATGACAAATGAATGCGTTATTTTTCAGCGGTACGGAATTGCTGGGAATTGTACCAAACCATAAATTATAGACGTTATTGATGCGTGGCAAATTAGAGTACCGGCGAACATTGTTTGTTCTACTGCAGATGAAACTTGGCTGATTTATTGATATGATTTGGACAACTACTTCCGTGATATTGGTTGAGTAGCAGTGAGTTTGTGCGTGATAATTATTTGTGCTGCTGATATATTTGTTGTTAGGATGACAAACAAACTATAGATTGAATTAAAACTGGTAATATACGAGCTCGGTCGTCAGAAGTTTGTTCAGTAAAATTCGATATTCATTTCTATGCGAGGAAGCCACTTATGTATTTCGTTGCACAACTGTTGCGTTACTAAGGGCTATGCTCAAATCTAAACATTACACAATCAAGGAATTTCACGCTCAATTAACCTGCCACTGTTCCAATTTTTCAAAACATCGTACATACGATTGTCGTTATGGAAAATCTCAACTTTCATTTTTTGTCTGAATTTATCGTTCTTTCTTTGAAGAGAATTCTGAATTGAAAATAAGGAGGGTAGATATAAAATGCCATATTTGTCATTGATGAAGAATGCTAATGTAAAATTGTATGGCGGAGTATTTGCGGTTCAAAAACTTAATTATAATAAAAAAAAAGAGGTGGGTAATGTCGTGAATATATCCGGAGAGACGTGGGACTTTCTCACTTCCTTCCTACACTTTTCATCCGGCGGAAATATCTTAATGCTGAATGGATACCATCGCTGCCGCGGGTAACTGGTTGCAAGCTGTCGAATTGTAATTGATACTAAAAATTTAAACAGAATACAGAACGGGCAATGTATGCATCTATTACTGTCGATGCAACATATTCTATTTCTATTTCCCAGGTACATCGATTTTGTAGTCCGTGTTAGGGAAACCGTAAATCGGGCCAATCAAAACTTGGCAGTTAGGGCGTTTAGATAACGCTTGACATTTTACAGTTATTCAACTGTTTTTCTCATGCAAAATACCAATTTATTAATTGTGATAGACGCGTAGAAATATTTCCTATCAATTGATGCAAACATCTTTCCGATCTATCAAGAAATGTTCGAGTTATAAGCATTCGGAATCTTTCATTTTTTCCTGCATGTTCTGTGCTTAGGTTTTCATTTCCCCCCCATATACTCCGGTTATTTGGATCATATCTAACGAAATGTCTCAAATAGCAGATTTAATCTACGAAGGCAAAATGATGACGAACTCCGATTCATGAATTTAAAGGATTGCATACAATGAATTGTCTTCGATACCGGTCGTTACGGATATTTTGAGTCGAAATAATATGAAATTAGAAAATTGATTGAATACGTCCTAAATTGACTAAAATTAAATGAATATACATCCATTCCATGCCAAACCGATATAGTGGTTCACAGATTTCCGTGCAAAGTGGTAGTTTTGTTCCTTATCGCAAAATATTAGACCCGATTTTTTAAATTTTTTTATTAGGGTGCCAATTTACATTTCAGGGTGGTGTGAAAAATGAATTTTTCCTTTTTTTCCCAAAAAAGACTTTTTTTTCCAAAATTCATAACATTTGAACTACTGATCCGATTTAGACGATCAACATATCAAATTGAAGGCAATGTCTTTTTTGGAAAAAATTCCTCTATTTCCTAAAAAAAATACTAATTGCATTTGTTTTTTTTCAGTTTACATGGTCTCGGGACCAGGGGCGCCATATATTTTTTTAATTTTTTTATATTTTTATATTTTTTCTAGAAAGCTGAGTTCTTTTTTCACATAACATAATATGTTATAACATATTCAAAAACATCGTTATGGTAAAGACATATGTTTAGGAGTTACGTTACGAAACATTCGAAGACATGTGGGTTAATACAAAACGTAACGAAACTAAAAAATCTTTTTTATCTTAATACAAACTTCAATCAATCAAAAAAATTGTTGGAAATTATTAAATCTCATGAACATGATGGTATAACACGACAAACATATTTAAAGGGCCTATTTACTATTAAAAAGACAATAAATTACAAATATTGTTTTTTAAATATCTCGAGAATGGCTATATTTAGAAGGAGATTGATAATAACCTTTTTTTTTAAATAACATCAGGATTCATAATTTGTGATTAAAAATTACTGTTAACATACAAAAACTCGAAGTTTCGAAAATTCCTAAAAATTCGATGTTCCACAAAGTTCATCAAAAATAGTTTTACCATCTTGGGCCCATTTTTTAAATTTTCTACATGATTTCTATTTTATATGAAAAAATTGAAAAAAATATAAAAAAATACACATTTTTTGATATTCGTTTAATTTGTTGAAAATTTTGTAAATAAAAAAAGAGTACTTATTTTTCTTCTAAGTGTATATTTTCTTCAAATTAAGCCAACAATACTCTATAACTCTTTCTAACACACTATTTCGGTACGACACATATTTTTTGAGATATAAATTATCAAAGATTTCTCTTACTCAAATCGATACGCAAATCGAAAATTATAAGCAAATTCATAAAATTTCATTAACATGACGGTATAACACGACAAACATATTTAAAGGAATTATTTACTATAAAAAGACAATAAATTAGAAATATTTTTTTAAATATTTCGAGAATGGCTACATTTAGAAGGAAATCGATAATAACGATTTTTGTTTTAAATCACCTCAGGATTCATAATTTGTGGCTGAAGATGATTGTTAACATACAAAGATTCGAAGTTTCGAAAATTCCTAAAAATTTGATGTTCCACAAAGTTCGTCAAAAATATTTTTACCATCTTCTATTTTGTGTGAAAAAATTAAAAAAAAAATATTAAAAAATATGTATTTTGGATATTGCAAATTGAATTTTTATTTTGTAAATAAAAAAAAGAGTTCTAATTTTTGTTCTCAGTGTAAATTTTTTTCATATTCAACCATCAACACTCTATAACTCTTTTTAAGACACTATTTCGGTACGACTCATAGTTTTTGAGATGTAAATTATCAAAGATTTCTCTTACTAAAATCGATACGCCCTTTTCAAACTGACGTTTGAGTCAAAAAATTCCCAATTGCTGTGAAAAACTCATATTTCCTCCAACCCAAACGGAATACACACTTTCATTGGAATCAAAAATACTAGACTCTCCACCCTCCCTCCCTTTTTAAGGGGGGCTGCCATACAAATGAAACACAAATTTCTGCATTACTTGAGAATTAATCAAGCAAATGAAACCAAATTTGGCATGTGAAAGTTTTAGGGTGCAAAACATGTTTCTAGGGTGGTTAGACACACAAAAGGGTGCCACACAAAATTAAACGAGGTCGATTAGAAGATAAATCAACGAACAGTTCTGCGATTGGACCCATGAACTTGCTCATAGTATGATAACGTGAATGTTTGAAAGTATTGATAACAAAAAACAAATTTTGGGCGGGACGAAGTTTGCCGGGTCAGCTAGAACTCCATAAATCTAAACAGAATACCTGAACGAAATCATGTAAACAAAAACAAAAAAAAAATTAACTGACAGATATTCGAATGTACACCTAGTCGGTAGTAATTCATCTTTTCGCTCATCTAGAAGTGAACCTCTCACTCGCCTTCAAGAATAGGGTAAGTGACTACGACCTGACTGTGAGCATCTCACGTCATCCGCGGCGTGGAATAAACCCTTGTGTTACCATTTTGTTCGTCGCCTTTGAAAGAACCAGCCGGATGACGTCTTTAGAGAACCCTTATTGAACTGACAGGAGCCAACATATCGAGTATCCCACTGACATTTTCCCTTTGTTTTCATATGAATTGGGTATCCCACTGACAGTTCTGCTTGAGATTTTGCTAACGATCCTAGCATCAATCATAGCACCCGGCTGGAAAGAACCATCTTACGTTATAATACATCAGATCTTCAAATCAAATGATCGTTTCAACAAACGCAATTCACAATGATTCAGACAAAGTGTTGCCAAAATTCAGAGATAGAGTAATGCCTCATTTCATCGAGCCATCTTTGTGAGTTTGGCACTGTCTGAATAGTGTCTTTTGGATATTTTTTTCCCAAGCTGCTGAGAAGGGCGTTTAAGTTGACATCACCGGAAACTGTCTCCACTGCAAAAACTTCAATGGTACACTCTAGCTGTGTGCTCCATACTATCCCAACAACCACCAAGTCACCAAGTTTGTTCTTGTACGACAATAACCCACTTTTGTGGAGGCAAGAACAACAATTTCGTGTAGTACACTTGCAAACAATAACATCATTCTCCAACGCCGACCGAAATGTTTACGATAGAGCTGCTGCTGCTGCTGCCATAGCCGGTGCTCCGTTGTTGTTGCTGCTGGATGCAATTTGAATAAAAACTGACTTCTCCAGCTTAACAACACGAGGCGAGAATGAGCCAGGCCAATCGGCAGAGAGGCAAAAGTTTTAATTAAATATTTGTGTGGCGTTTGAGGCAGGAATTTACATATCTGAATAATTTTCAGCAATGTTCCGTACCACGGCCGGATGGGGCGGATGGGTGGAGGAAAAAAAGTCACCGACCGAAACGTGATTCCTGCGTACGGAATAACCTGCAGATATTATCGGGCGCTCACGATCCTGTGCGGCAATTCATCGCGCCGAGATAAACCGGAACGCATTCGTACATTCGGTACGATACGGGGCGAAGTATAATTGGAAAACAATTTTCGAGCGAAAAACTACAGCGACAAGTGGCAAATTCAATTGTTCCGTAATGAATTTCCAATGGATTTACTCGTTACGCTTCCATGAAGGATGGGAGAAGTATTGTATGGGATAGCTCAGATGGTAGAACAGTACGATAGTGAAAATGTGCCAAACAAATATTAAGTGTACGAGTGTAGCTTTCCGGATTTGCGAGACCTGTTCGAAACAACGAAAATTTTTGAATTTCCGCTGGTTATGATCTTTAAGCTTCAGCGTGAACTAGTGTAGACTATACACTTCGTAGTTATTTATTCATTTTGGCTTAACGTCTTTACAACATGGCCTGATTCAGAATCTTCAAATCTTCTTGTGTATCGTTCGTTGTTTGGTGTTTTAGTGGTGCGGCTTGCAAGGCCTGCGACCAACCTCACTATCTCGCAGGAGGCCCATCGTGATACTGCTGCTTTACGTCCCGAGTACCACCAGGACTGGGCAAAGACGCTTATAGCGGCGTAAATTCGCTTAGTGGAGCTGTTTCCGGGTTTTTGTGGCTTTTCTTGGGGACTGGCAATGCCCAATGCTCATCCCACCACACCCTAGACAGTTCCCTTTTATCAGTTCAAGCCAGAAAAACGAACTATGACGACAGAATTTCTGACCCGAACGGGAATCGAACCCGAAGCCCCCATCTTGGCAAGCGCAACGCTTACCACTGGGCCATGTGGACATGGGGATACACTTCGTAGTTGCTCTCCATGATATAGCTGAGCCAGCTAAAATGCACAAAGAACACATCAAATGACGCTTGGGAGTAGCAAATCATTCTCATGGTGCATGTTTCGATGGTTCGAGTTTTACATAGTCTATAACGACACCGGCCACGTACTTACAATTACCAGTGGAAGGGAAGGAATGTTAGTATGATATTCGCAGCCAGGAGAGTTGCCTCTATAGCGGTTCCCTTGTGATTATCATGGAAAGAAAAAATTGTAAGTAGGAATGGGTAAAAAGAATCAGGATTCACTTTGGTAAGTGATGTGATTTTGAAAACGCGAGCTCTCAACTATTCGGCGAAACGAGATTTGGAAAATAATACCTATTCTAATCGGACCGTCATACATCTCGTTATTCATCGTGCGGAGTACGTTGGTAAACTGCTTCCTTGGGCGAGTGGTTAGCACCACACATTAACATGCTGGGGGTTCGGGTTCGATTCCGGTTCTGACCGGGGAATTTCTCGTCAAAGAAATTTCCTTCAACTTGCACTGTGGTCACGCGTATTCTAGTGCTTACCAGTCAGAATACATTCAAGGTGTGTTATTTGGCATATGAAATATCAACTAAGTATTAGTGGAAATGACGCTAGTTAATATCTACGTTGGGACGGCATAAGTTCCACTGGGGACGTTAGCGCCATCCAAGAAGTACGTTGGTTTTTTTCCTGATCTGAGAAGGTCACTGAGAGAACTCCTTCAAAAACTCTCGACTATATATTTTTATTTTTCACTCGTATTACAATTGATTTTTTTTTTCAATCGTCTCGACCGAAGTTTTTTTGACGTAGAACTACGTCTTTCATTAAGGGTGCCAAATCAGAAAACAGGTCACGTATATCTATATATATTTATAAAAATGGATTTCTGTCTGTCTGTCTGTCTGTCTGATTCTTATGGACTCGGAAACCACTGAACCGATCAACATAAGCATTGATATGTAGAGGTTTTTTGGACCAGGGAAGGTTTTCGTAATAGTTTGAGACCCCTCCCCCATCTCTAAGGGGAGGCTGCCATACAAATGAAACACAAATTTCTACATTACTCGAGAATTAATCAAGCAAATGAAATCAAATTTGGCATGTGAAGGTTTTAGGGTGCAATAAATGTTTTTACGGTGGTTAGATACTCCTTCCCTTTCTCTTAGGAGGGACTGCCATACAAATGAAACACAAATTTCTGCATTACGCAAGAACTAATCAAGCAAATGAAACCAAATTTGGCATGTGAAGGTTTTAGGATGCAATAAATGTTTCTATGCTGGTAAGACTCTCCACCCCCCTCTCTAAGAGGGGGCTGCCATACAAATTTCAACGGGGTCGATTAGAAAATCAATCAATGAACAGAACTTGCTCATAGTAAGAAAACGTGAATGTTTGAAGGTATTGATAACAAAAAACAAATTTTGGGCGGGACGAAGTTTCCCGGGTCAGCTTGTATGAATTAAAGTTAACTTTAATAACTATTTTTTCCGTGAACGGATTCTGGCGATTCACATGCCAAACGAATCGGAAATTCCCTAATTCCCTGTTTTATATTCTATACATTACAATCCAATAGTCTGTATATGGTTTAAATTGATGAAAATTGGAAGCATTCCCATTTCCTCATACATTTTTTCTGTCCATTTGTGTGCTTTCTCTAACAGAGCTGTCAATAACGAGCAACCTATCGACAAGCAACGAAGGGGAAATCGTAAGATGTAAAGTTTCCGTGAATAAAGGAAAAGAAGAAGGCATATGGAGGTTTTAGGGTGCAATAAATGTTTCTATGGTGGTTCGACACTCCTCCCTTCTCTCTAAGGGGAGGCTACCGTACAAATGAAACTCAAATTTCTGCATTACTCGAAAACTAATCAATCAAATAGAGCCAAATTTCGCATGTGGAGGTTTTTGAATATGAGAAATATTTCTATGATTTGATGACACCCCCTTCCTCTGAAATGGAGAGGGGGTCCCGTGAAAAAAAATAATACACATATTTCAACCAAACATATTCCAAACAAATATGACAATTGATTTTTTTTAATGTGATAAAACGCACTGCTATATCTTCTTCTATCTATATAAATGAAAATGGACCACTGAATGTGTTGATAAGAGCAAAATTCGAGAAAGGAATTGTCCGATTTAGAACTGTCTTTATTCTATCATATTTTCTGTATGAAACATTTATTCTATGTAACGGAGAAACATGTTATTTGCAAGTGGTTGAAAAATCTGTGTGAATTGTGTCTGAAAAAAAAGACGAGTTTTGGAAAAAGTACTAGGAATTTTATAGTAAAAGGTAATTTTAAGGGGTAGATTAGATAATCAATCAATGAACAGTTCTGCGACTGGACCCATGATCGTTCGCTTAGTATGAAAACGTGAATGTTTGAAGGTATTGGATACAAAAAATCCATTATGTTCGTGACGAAGTTTGCCGGGTCAGCTAGTGTACAATATAATATAAATTATGGAAATGGAATTTTCTAAACGACAAAACAACTGTATGGAATGGCTACATCCGATAAAGAAACAAGAGTGCATTGATACACACCAAGACTATGTAAAATGTTAGGATGCATAAAATTCTCTTGCATCGGTTTCTGGCACAGTTTTCGATGTGGGGCTACGTCTAACCGGAGTATATGGGAGGTAAAATGAAAACATAAACACAGAACATGCAAGGAAAAATGAAAGATTCCGAATGCTTATAACTCGAACATTTCTTACTGTATCGGAAAGAGGTTTGAATCAATTAATAGGGAATATTTCTACGCATCTATCGCAATTAATAAAATGTTATTTTTCATTAGATAAACAATTGAATAACTCTAAAATGTTAAGCGTTATCTAAACGCCCTAACTACCTCGATTTGATTGGCCCGATTTACGGTTTCCCCAACACAGCCGTCATAATCAAGCAGCGTTGGGGGAATCGGCATTGCAAATACATGAAAGTATGGGAATTTTTGTTCTCATCGAAATGTGTTCCCTAACACAGACTTTGAATCCAAGAAGCGTGGGGAAATCGGTTTTGCAAATAAATGCAAACTGCGAGTACTTTTGTACTCGCTTGCCTTTGTGCAGACTAAAATATGTTCCCTTAACACGGAAAATCTAGCAGACATTAGAGGCGAACGAAACTGAAAAGTTTAAAACCTCTCTAATTCATCATCAGTCATCAGTCAGTCAGCATACATTAAAGACGAATTAACTATAAAGTTTGATGGCTCTATAATATACATAGTATAAGTTGAAGTTGTTGATTCATGCAAGCAGGGGGTGTTTTCCTCACCCGCATGTTTTTTTTGGCACTCCGAAATGTGTTTTCCTAACAAGAACTACAAAAACGGGTACGAACAAAACGCTCGGTTATTCAAGATTGCATTGAAGGACATGCCTTCATATCTTCTGCTCACTGAATTTCTGGCAGAGTGCCTGAAGTTCATCAAATCAAGTGAATTCGCGGTTCGAGAAGTACGTGCACTTGAGAGATGCAAACTTCAGAGGGAAATGTAAAATAAAATAATCGTTTGATAATTCTTCCGTCCACATATTTTGTCCTAAGCATCATACCAAACGTGAAAGGACTGTCATTAACTTTACTTGTAACAAAGAACATAATCTATCACAATGCATGAATCGACCTTACATCGCTTTTATTCAATCTCTTTACTCACAAAGCAAATATTTATATCAAATTCGATTGAATTCGGAAAACAAATGATTGCTAAGCTAAGCTAGTATCACGTCAACATTGCGGTTATATCATAGCTATAACCCACCCCTTTTTTCTAAATTGATGATTAGTTCCCGTGTGGACGAAAATATAAAAATAAAATAAAACTTCGAGTAATAAAAATTAAGTTATTGCCGGGAATGTAACTATCAGAGAATAATACAATAAAATAATTATAGAAAAGTACATATGTCCGTCAGTCCGACTATTTAATACCATTGTATAAAATCCGAAAAAATAGCAAGTACACTACCAGTACCAGCAAAAGGACCACCCGCAAGGGCGAGGATGTCGAGTTTCGATGCCACTATCAACAGTCTTTTCGCGCGCAACGGTTCCATTCCGCTTTATCTTGCTCGCACGGAAATTGAAGTACCCTTGGTTGTACCACCCACGGAGTTACGTTGGAAAAAAATGAAATAAGACTACGGATGCATAAATAAGTCGTTTCACGAGCAGGGACAGTGAAGTGTGGGGGAAGGACGGAACCGTCGAGCGGTTTATTCCACGCGTGTATCTCGTACATCGCGGGCGCTTATCATAATGAAGAGTCATTTATTTTAGCGCTCGCTGTTCCAGAAGCTTTTTTTTTCTTGCTTTTGCTGCTGCTGCTTCACACAGCACAGTAATCAGGATGTGTGAGCGGAGGAGGGGTTGCATTTCTTTTTACCACCCACCGTCGCGACATGTCGAGAGATAGGTTTGTGTTTGAAGCAGCACTTGAATTGCAAATTAAAGTTTTTCTCTCAATTATATGTGCGTACGTTGTTCTATACTCGTAGTGCTTTGTTCATAGGGAGGGCTACCCAGGAAAAATTATATCTCATTTTCTAGAGTAATATCAGAAGTTGTGGAACTAAATTTCGACTACCCTTGGAAGTAACTTTTTTTACTCGATCACATTCTTTTTTGGGGGAAAAATTCCCGACAGTACCCTATTCCCCCGACAAACGCCTTCGTTCACATGAACACATGCAGCGAGCAAGAACTATAATAACACGTCGAGTCTTTTTATCCAACTCTTGATGCTGATGTCACAGCGTCGGATGGTATCCGTAAGGACATTGTTTGAAAAAAGACGAAGACCAGTGAGGGAGGAAGGGAACGTGCGATAAGAAAAATTAGCATTCCTTGCAAGTTTCAGGCGGATTAAGGAATTGTTTTCACTGATAACAACAGGCATTATCATTGTGATAAAAAAAAGAAATGATAACTAACGCATGGGGAATTTGAAACAAACTGATTGTTTTGTTTTCATGAAATAATCTTAAGTCAATATAATTTGGTACTGTGAATATAGTTGGTAAATTTCAATCGAAATCTGCACGTTTGCTCAAATCAAAATTGTGGTTACCCACAAAACAAATTGCGCATAGTAATCTCTCGCCACGATCAATCAGACTTATGGAGGCGAGCCGCATTTGTCGCATTGAAGTCCATCATATATTCGAATAACTCACCCAGTTAATGGTGTACGGGGTGAGAATTATTGCAGAACTTAACGGCAGCGAACGCTGCCACTCCCAAACTCCTACTCCCACGTCCGACCAATTCGGACATGCCACGAGAGGAAGCAAGAAAGTGAAAAATAACACTTGCGCGAGCAACCTGTCCGTTTAGGTAAAAGAAAAAAATTAATAAAACATGTTAATCGAGATATAGATCGCCATATCATGGTACTTTTGTGGCCGTAATGTAGTGTAACTAGTGCCACAACTTCTTTCGCTACCCACTTGCTCTGGTGTTGTTTATTGCTACAGCTTGTTGTTAACCATAAAGTACTACTTTCACACTATTGAAACTACTCCATTCATGGTTACAAATGGAAGCACCAGAGGAGGTTGTTATTATTGCTCTGCGGTTTCCCGCTGCGTCATCATGTGGGTGGACATCGGGGGGACAAGTTTCAACTGTTGGAGAAATAATGCATCTTCGCGGGGAGGTTGGACGACTGCAGGAATTTGTTTCTCAATGGATGAAAAAGATACGTAAGAATCAAACTAGTGGTTGGCGTGAAAACAGACAAAACCTCATTTTAAAGAAACTGTGTTTAATATAGAAACAGGTGTGCTACTTAAAACGGTTTGTTCGGAAAGAAAAAAAACTTCCTTGTTTTCACGTCACGTTTCACGTTTTCTTACTTACGATCATGGGTCCAATCGCAGAACTGAGTGTCAAACCTTCATAGAAACATTTATCGATCCATAAACATTGTTTATGCCATGTTTTATTCCATTTGCTTTAATAGTTCTACAGTTATTCAGCCCTAACCACTTCAGAGAGAAGGGAGGATTGTCAAACTACCATAGAAAGAATTACTGCCCCCTAAATGCTCCACATGCCAAATTTGGTTTCATTTGCTTGATTGATTCTCGAGTAATGCAGAAATTTGTGTTTCAATTGTATGGCAGACAGCACCAACCCCCCCACCCTAAAAGAGGTGTGTGTGTCTTACCATCATAGAAACATTTATTGCACGCTAAAACCTCCACATGCCTGATTTGGTTTCATTAACTTTTTTTTCCTGTTGGGTGTGAACCACTGCATCCATTATTTTGAACTATTGTGGTATACCCCTTTTTTATACTACACTTCAAGCTTATCTACTACTTATTGATGAAGGAATAGACTGAAAGCTATAGCGTGATAGGTGCCAATCAGGAATAATCTGGCTGATAAAATTTATAATCCTGATCGGCGACGCAGACCATATTTCCTTGGGCTCCAGAATAGCTTTATCAAGGTGTTGAAGTCTGCATCTAGTTGGAGCTTCGCAGTTACAGAGCAAATGTTCCGAGGTTTTGCTTTCGGCATTACAAAAGCGACAAATATCATCTTGTGCTAAATCTATGTTTTTAAGATTGTATTTACTCGGGCAGTGTCCTGTTACAAGACCAAAGAATGTGCTGAGGTCTTTCTTACTAAGGCTTAGCAGCTGTTGAGTAATTTTAATATTCGGCGTAATAAATTTTTTCGCCTGTTTAATGACGGGTTTACATTAGGGAGATCTATAGCTATAGATGGATTTATTCACGTGAAAATAGGTGTAAACGGGTGAGAATAAATATGATACACTTATTCGAGGTATATATAACTTGAATAAATTCAGCATATGTATACGCTTGTGAATTTCTCACTGGTGAGAAATCACTAAAGTTGGATGCAGTTCTACTTTGGGTGAATAAATTCACCGAAAATATGAATATATTCATTATAGAAGTTCACGCTAGTGTAAACGGTTGATGCTTTTTCTATAAATCTCATCATATTTCTTCACATGAATATATCACTGGTCTAAACCCACCCTAAGTTTTGCAACCATCCAATTGGCTGTCGCTTCCCGGTTGTCCCATTTATTCAGCTCACTTTTCAACACACAGTCAGAAAGTCCACAGAATGGTTGTGGACCAGTGAATGGTGAGTTTGAGCCGTTCCTGGCAAGTTTATCTGCCCGTTCGTTGCCCTCTATACCGCAATGGCCAGGAATCCTGTACAATTGTACCGAACTTATCTGACTTAATTGCCGTAAAAGGGAAATGCATTCCCAGACAATTTTTGAAGAGCATTCGAAAGCATTTAGAGCTTTAAGTGCCGCTTGACTGCCTGAGAATATGCAGATGTTAGCATGTCTATATTTTCTTTTGAGGCAGACATTTAAACATTCTATTATTGCAGTTATTTCTGCCTGAAAAACTGTTGGCCAGTTTCCCAGAGCCACAGAGATTTTTATTCTGGGACCATACACTCCGGCATCTGTTCTGATTCCCAATTTCGACCCATCAGTGTAGAACATGATTGAACCATTACGAACGATGTGGCCACCTTCATCCCATACTGAACGAGAATGTTCGATCACTCTGTATGGAATGTCATAATTAGTCCTTGGTTCTACTATTATTTCGTTTAATTCTTTTGAAGCTGATTCAAGCTGCTGAATCGACCTTATTTTGTAGTTTAGAGTTTTTGACTCGAGTTCAAGGGAATACTGATCCCAGTTGTTTTTTTTTGGATCTCGGTATTCTCTCTGAACTGTCATGCCACCATCCCATTCAAAAATAATGTGTCTATGATCAGACAAAGACGCCTCTTCGGAAACGTGCCAGTTATGAATCTTGTCAAAAATAGCCGGGCTACACAGCGTTAGGTCTAATACTTCTTGTCTGATTGCGTTTATGAATGTTGGTTCAATTCCTTTGTTAGCAATATCTATGTTGTTTGACGAGAGATTCTAAAAGACACTCACCTCGTCAGTTAATGTCGGTACTTGCCCACATTGTGTGATGAGCGTTGGCATCACATCCGATGATGAAGTCCTTGTTGATTTCCCTACAGTAGTTAACAAACGTGGGGGAACCTCAGGAACGTCGCCAGGAAAGTAAACCGACGCAATTACGATGTCGGATCCTCCTTTGGCGGTTGGTACTTCCACTCTGATTGCGACGATGTCCTTTTGAATGAACTCTGTAATAGAAAAGCATTTAATGTTTGCATTTACTAAGACAGCAGCTCTTGGGGAGTCATGCTTGTCATCGTAGAACAACTTACATGAACCTTATCTCATTCATTTATTTATTAGGCTCATTAGCATTTTAGCTGTAACAGAGCCGGGTTTTAATCGGGTACATGTACATATGTTTATGTTTCTATAAATTGTAAATTACACAGTAGTTAGTAGTAGCCATTTAGGCGTTAAGTTTTCTGTTCCATTACATTATGGTAAATTACACAGTAGTAGCCATTTAGGCGTAAGGGAATTCTTCCTGTTCATCCATTGTTCAGCAGACCGGACAGCGGAGACAGTTGATATTGATCATTGTTGAGTTATTTATAGAACAGCAGCCCGATGTGTCTTGCAGAGCAGAGCAGTTGTATGGATGAATCGATCTTATTTCGACCGTGGATCGATTTCCATCGCTGATGATGGTTGCGTGGACGTAGTTAGTCTATAACACCACAAAGATGGTCAATTGAGGGTCCTGAGTTTGAACTCACGATCGATAGCTTGGTAAGCGAACGCGTAACCAAGTGGCTACGAAGACCCCCAACTTACATGAACCTGTTTGAATACCTAGTATTCTTCCTTTGTGATCCCAAGGCTCTTGGATAAGAGCTAGATCCACAGCGTATTTTGTAAACCTCCTGGATGACACGCTCGACGCTGCTTTAGCGTGATGAAGGTTTATTTGCAAAACTTTAGTTTTTTGGCCCTGCATTAGGTTGGGTTGACCGATCCGGGGGTTTATTTGGGAGAATCGGAACCCCATCTGTTTTGTTGAAAATTTGGTCAGATTTTTTGTTTGTTCCAGTGTCCATGTTCGTTTTGGATCTGGTGTGATGGGGGGTTTGAAGAAACTCACCTTTTTTCACCTGACGTAGTTGAAGTTCCTACCCTTTTTGCGATTGCCGTTGAGTTGAACCGCTTGGGCCAGGAACATTCAGATTGTCAAGTTTCTTGTTTTTCGGAGAAACTGCTCGAGGAAACTTCGGTTTACCAGAAACCCTGCTGACGACTTTTTGAACATTTTGTGGCTCCTCAAGTTTGGAGTCACTGGGCTCTGAAGACTTCAGATAACCTGGGTTTTTGTAGTTATGAGGTTTCTCGTTTCTTGGCACCAGATCTCCTTCGAGCACACTGGAGTTTTTTCGAGTTATGGCTTGGCGCTGCTTTGGATTTGTTTTCCTCAGCTTAGTTTCGCCAAATCGGAAGTATATTTTGAAGTTGTTGCTAATAAGTTGACGCATTGAAGCTTCGTCGACTGTTAGCGTCCAATCCGCGTGGATTTCATTGGGATTTAATCTCTTGAGTATACGCCATTTATCGGTGGAGAGATTCTCGTTTTGGCTTTAAATGAGGCTTTTGAGTCTCTCGTCGCTGTATGTTGCACTTTGTTGAAAAAAGGCATGAAGAATCTCTGGACGTGGAATATTTTTTGCGTCTAGAGCAACCAGTTTTATGTTATCTTCTACGGTTATCATGGGAACCTCTATCTTCAACCATTCCGAAGTTTGATGGTCTTTACAAGAAAGGACTTGATAAACCGACTTATATGAGCAGTTGAAAAACTTGGATTTCACCGGTTCATTTCTTTGTTGCTCTATTGCAATGAGTAGAGCATTCTGTATGGAATCTAGTTGAGCTGTAGTCAGTTCAGTGTTGGGGTAGTTCTCCGGGAGAATTCCAACTTTGATCTGCTATAAGGCTTCTTTGAAGAAGATTCCATGTTCGATAGTGGTTTTTGTGGTGTTGTTCTGAAGAGTGTTATGTGCATCTTTTTTCTGCTCATTCAGCCCCGCTCTTTGATGGGGGCAGAACTTTTGCTTCGATTTTTAGGAATCGGGTTTTCATCACTATTAGGTTGCTCCGATCCTCGGGGGCGTTTTGTTGGCCCAGAGATATGACAACTCAGTGCTTGCAGCCGAGCTTTCTTTGCAGGGATCCCAGCTGCGACCAAGTTCTTCAGCTTCCTTCTCTGACCCTTGGTGAGGTTCTTTTTCCACGAAGAGTGGACCTCGGCTGAATCTACAACTTTAGATTCAGTTTTTATAGTGACGCTATAAATATAGTGATAGATGATAGTGATTCGTCACTATCATCCTCTAACGACTCACAGCGAGTCGGAGTTTTGAGGATGGAAGAGGAACATGACTGAACATCCACAGGTGCGTCGCTCAGTACTTCATCCTCTTCTACACTCATAGAGTCGATCTATAGGGAGGTTTTTTTCCGACAGAGAGAGGCTCCCGGAACTCGAAGTGTTTTTTATTGTTGTCATTTGGATTATTCATAGAAGTCCCACGAGTCTTGCGATTAAGAAGGTCCGCTGTCTCAGTGACCGGCTTAATGCAGCAAGGGCAGACGATACTGTGGAGGGTGTCCTGGTGCTCCACAGGCTCCGTTAACGGCAGGATTTAAACCCCTTCCTACCATTCAGCACTCGATACGGGTCGCGTCACTCCTTGGCTTAGGGGTTTATCCATTACTTTCTTTCCATAATAACCATGGATAAAAACTATCACAACCATCCTCCTTTTCTGGGGCTTTGGACCCACTGCTCTGGTTCTCAATAATTTCAGGTTCTCATTCGGACATGCTATTATTGGGATCCGACATTCGCAGGCGGAGTCAACTTGATTAATTTTCGAGTAATATAGAAACGTGTGTTTCATTCGTATGGCAGTCCCCCCTTAGAGAGGGGGGTGAAGTATGTTATCACAATAGAAACATTTATTGCACCCTGAAAGCTCCATATGACTTATTTGGTTTCATTTTCTTGATTAATTCTCGGCATTGAGTGGGGTTCATAGCTTCGCTGTTATTTATACTTTGAATATCAAAAGCAACAAATTGATATTCATCACATTCGAATCAATATTCGTTCTGGCATTGTTTTTGAGTCAAAATTCAAAAATAAGAAAATTAGTGAGGCTGGATCGTTTAGTGAACAAAAACGCCAGAGTTCGATGAAACGAACTTTACAAGAAATTTGCATAAATTTGTTTGGCGAGACGATAACAACGGTATAAATAAAAACCAACCGCACACGGTTGCCTTAGGTTAAAAGTGAACAACAGCTGATATTCATTTGGCTAAAATAAAATTCAATTCTGGCATCTTCAATAATCAAGATGAAAATGACACTGGGTGGGAAAATAAACTTCAAAACATATTGAAGAACAAAAGTTCATTTGTTCATATTTACTGGTTGTCTGGATCTGTCATTTTGATTTTCGTTTGGAATATATACGTTTTCGATGCAACCTAGCCCGAAAATCTATGCATTTGAGCTTAGCGAAGATGATTTTTTTCAACACTGCATAAGAATCTTCCCCAACCCCCAAAACCTCTACATACAAATTTTCATGTCGATCAGTTCAATAGTCTCTGTTTATCAAAGATGGCCTCTTCTTCATGAGTGCTACCTTCAAGCAGTCCAGTTGTTGGCAGTATAGGTCCGAATTAAGCGTTTGGCCATAGGGAAGCAGCTCATAATAGATTATTCCTTGACAATCCCACCAAACCACAGCAAATCCTTCCTGGCCGTTAATGAGGGCTTGGCCACCGTCTGAGCCGCTTCAGCGGGCTTCGACCACGACCGTTTGCGCTTCACGTTGTCGTAAGTGACCCACTTTTCATCGCCAGTCACCATCCGCTTCAGAAACGGGTCGATTTTGTTGCGATACAGCAGCGATTCACATGCGTCGATACGGTCAAAGATGTTTTTTTGCGTCAACGTGTGTGGCACCCATACATCGAGCTTCTTTGTGAATCCAAGCTTTTTCAAATGGTTAATAACGGTTTGATGACTTATCCCCAGCTCTTGGCCGATGCTACGGCTGCTACTATGCCGGTCTTTCTCGGCTAATTCAGCGATTTTGTCGCAATTTCCGACGACAGGCCTTCCGGAGCGTGGCGCATCTTCGACGACCTCTACACCAGAACAGTCTTCCGAAAAACACTTACACATGTCCACGCGATGTGAGAATTCCATGTTTTTGTTTGAATTCGAACATGATTCTCGCTAGTGTTGAGTGTCTATCCCCAACACGAACAATGATACACAAACATAGCCATGTGAAAACAAACACGATGTTTATAATTCAAGAACATCATGTACAAACATATCACCCGATGTCGCAGTATTCACTGCTTTCGTTTCGTTTCTTTTCATACACGGAAAGAAATTATTCATCCCAAAACATTTCTTCGTAGAATACTTTTTCACAGAAACGAACTTGAAATTTAGTTCGCATTTCAAAAACTGCACGAACTAAGAGGCTATAAGTTCATGCACCAAAATATATATTTTTATTAAGGCTCATATGGCGTCAGCCTAACGGGGCCGGGAGTTCAATATTTTGACAATGTTTGCTTACAACTATGTTAGTAATATGTAACCGATTACTCGCGGTTGGCTCGAGGTTAGTATTACAAGTGTTCTCATAATTGGGATGTTGCAGTCTTCAGTGCTCTATACGTGTGCCCGACATGGGATACTTCCTATTGGGATGCAGCTGACCATTAATCAGCAACGACCCCCTAGTCTGCACCCCATATCTAGCGTGGTGCGTCTTTTTCGACTCGAGGAATCCAGGATAGAATGATCACTAGCCGGCGCAATCATCAGCTCGTGTATAGTTGTCATGAGCGGTACAACCTTTGGCTCTTGTTGAATCATCAGTGGACTGCACAACCTTCGGCCCGTGTATCTGTAAAGAGTGTGTGTATGTATTGCCGCGACTAAGTAAAAATTTATAGATCGTTCATGCACATTTTGCAAGTCTGATTAAATAATCCTTGGTTTCGTTCAAAGAGAACATTCTCTGAATAGAAAGAAGCTTTCTTTTTTTTGCGTGCATGTTGGCAATTAAAGTCTGGGGAGCCGACTGCATAGCGGGCGACGTCGTACAAATGCTGACCAAAAAAATAAATACCCAAAAATTAGTTTTAGACGCAACCTTTAGCGGCACACAGCAGAACTAGCAGAGAAATTTCAGCGGCTAAAACACACCATTAATTTCTCGATGTTATCACAAACTGAATGAAGGAAAAAACTAAAAGCTACACTTACACTGCACTACATATGCTATGTGTGCATGCGATTGCATCATCCTTTCTTCTCCTCTTCGCCGCTCGTTTTATAGCTCGGGTTGCGATCGTCGCGAACAAGCAGTATTGGCCATTTGTATTCAAAGATCCAGCCAAAATTGTTGCTCCCGTGGTCGAGTGGTTAGCGTCACGCCTAACATGTCACTGCTGAATAATTCAATTTTAGTACTTGTTCAAATAGCTAATAATAGCGAATGTTACATGAATTCAATATATAAATTGATGCGTGCATTAAATAATGATATCAAATGTGAAAAACTCTCATATCAATCGATGTTTATTTTGTTCAGAACAGAAAAAGAGGTTTATTTTATTTGCCCAATATTTTTGATGAAGCACCCATTGTCATGAAAGGAAAGCATTTTTTCCATGTCAACATACCAACACACCACGCGTTGAGTGGTGGTGGTGTGGTGTCCGATTCGCTTCTTCTACTCTACGCACTGCCGGTGCTTGGGGTGAAAATGCAAGAGAAACTGTACACCATGTTTGAACATCATGTGAAACATTGGGATTAAACATCGTATGTCCAAATATACCACGAATACAAACATGTCACATTTTCTAACATAGGTACGAAAAAATCATGTTTGTACTCAAACACAAAACTGTGAACAGCAGCGTGGACATGTTTATTCCGGACGCAGTGTTTTTTGTGAAACATGGAAGACTGCACCAGAATGAAAACGTTGAAACCATCGTTGTGCGGTGGAAATGGAAACTGTATCGGGTCCATAAACTGCACATATTTAATTGGCAGCTCGAGATGCATTTCTGCCTTTGTCATAGTAGTACTGTAAAATATGTCGGATTTTCTCTTTATTTTGCTCCATATATCTGCGACACTGTAACTCACGAACGACTTAAACAAACAAAACACTGTCAAGGACTATATTATAGCGCGCAAAAATACCTTTCCAACAAGCTATAGTATGACTCGATACAATGAAGTACGCGCTTACAACGACACCTCGCGGAAATACCGCAGGACTTTTTTGACAGCCTAATATATATATATATATATATATATATATATATATATATATATATATATATGTGTATATATATAGATGAATAACTGTAGTCTAGACCCTGGTCTAGTCATAGGCATAGTCATAGTCAACATTCCCCTTCGCATTCAGTTTGAAATGACTTTTGGCTTCTTCACGCAGTTTCTCTGCCAAAACGACTAAACAGTTAAGTCGGGCGTTCAGGCACTTTCCCCTCTCTACGACTCGACTCAATTCATTCTTTCCCGTTAAAAATGTCTTCATTGCATTTTGAAGTGACTTCCCCCAAAACGAATTCGTTCCTCTCTCTCTCATACACCACGTATGCATGCATCAATATTTGAGTTCATCGTGGTGTGACATATACTACTGGTGAGCTAGATTGTTTTGTATCATACACGAAAATTACTTACACGTATAAAATATCGTGCAATGTTGGGATCAATCTGCATGCTATTGTTCACGCTTTTTACTAACACTAACGCAAGGCCCTGTATAGCATACCTAATAACTGTCTAAATTCGTTGGTTTGAGTTCACGGTGGGTAGACATTAAATCGTCCATTAATGGTGTAACTACTTTTTTGCATCAGAAATCATGTTTCGCGGGTAGGAGATTAGTGTCAGGGGGAAATGGAAGTGTGGATTGAAATCAGTTGAATGAAGAGGCAGATTTGTATTCATTTGTCACGTCAGTTAGAATAAGTATGGACTAGAATAATACATCAGCCATCCTCGCTCTCAACGCTCGTCAATTCATTTTCTAGTCAATTCACTTTCTGTTGACGGCGAATGCAGCACTAGTCCTAGTCGAAGCTACTGACAATAGAGTAGATCTTAATTTTTCACCTTTGAAAACTTCGGACCCTGTTCATAACTGAGTGGATTTCCGAGCGGACATTCGTTTATATACAGATTTTTGTGATTTCAATATGATTTCAATAGCTAATGATCAAAAGTCATCCGCCATCAGTAAAACGATTTTAAATGTGCCTTGTAGCGTGCTAATTCATGTGTTCGTGATCCAATGATTATGAGTTCGTGGCTGAAGACTAGATTAAAATTTTGTTATGTGTAAATCCGCTTCTATGGTCCTAAGCGAGCTTCGTTGTGAATACGGCGTGTCAGATTACAATGTCAGAATCGAAATACAACGAGTGGGGCTCGATGTTGTAGTTTTGGCTCGCGATGGCGATTGTGGTTCGATGTTGTAGGTTAAAAGCTAAGTAGGTACGTAAGCTTAGGAGTTCGTTAACCTAAAACTGATTGAAAAACATTGCAAAAACAAAGCATTGAATTTAGATCAATGGGGATCTAAGTAAAATATCTTGAAATTTTTTCTACCCAAAATATGTTCGAACTCACACTAACTTCTAGTTTAAACTATTCGGCTTTTCGATGGATTATTATTTTTTAATTTAAATGTCCTATTTTTTTATCATACCTTAACTCTGCTTCTAGTGCGCGTTCCATGTAACACCGCGAGTTTTGAACTTTTCGCGCTTGTTTTTCCGAACGAATTGCTCGGCTCAAGCGGAAGTATTCCCTCGCAAAAGCGCTGCGGCGGCGGTATCGTGAAATAAATGCTCCTTTTTCACTTTCTTTTTCACTACTCCCAATAGTTATACCCCCTCTCTGGAAGCGAGCTCGGGAGGTAGGAACGGCCGAATCACTCGCGGGAAGGCTCTGTGTGTTTGGAAAGGTGCAATTACCGAAACGATAATTAAGTTGAAAAACAGTTTCCAAAGGCGATGATTACGGAAAGTGGAAACTTTCGACGCTTGCCGTGTCCCGGCTGGGAAGTCAGGCACATTACGAATGTGAATCGTGACGCTTACACGTGGGTGGGTGTTTGGTGGAAACTTCGAGGTGTGAATAAACAATTCGGCAGGTTGTTTTAAGTTCTACTGTAAATAGTGCACTGTGCCCTGTGAGTGAGTCAGGAATAAGGTTACGCTTTTTTTGGCCCTAATTTCTTGCTGTCTTTAATAACATGAAATCTTGTCAAAACATTACCCAGAGGGGAAGGATGCCAATCTGCATCCGTTCATGTGATCAAACCTGAAAAATCGCAATAATTTCCCAGCCAGCTGTTGCGCTCTCGGGGCATTAAAACTAAAGAGCTAATCAAAATTTAACAACAGTTTATATATCGTACACGCAAACAGAGCGTCCCGCCGCCACTTGAAAAACCATGTCCACAGGCTCGGTCTGACACTAGAAACCCAAGAGGAGAGTAATTATAAACAAACACCGCTCGGTATTTTGTTAGTTTTGACCCTTTTTCAATTATTCCAAACAATATATGCAATGCATGTAGAACAACAGTGTGTCCATACACCGGAGAGCCGTACCTTCGTAATATTCCACACATTCTGGCCAGCTGAGACCAGGAACCCGTTCGTCTCTCGAATGGCCCTCCTATTGGTCCTCGTCTCGTCTCGTCTCGCCACCCTCTAAACTTCGCTTTTGATCAACATGCTCACTAATTATTTGTCTTTTGTTTTCCACCCACCAAACATTGCTGCCCCTCTTGTGAACACTCGTTGAAAAATGCTCTTCGGCTGGGCTGGACACTGGATGGGCATGTGTTGCCGTTGTCTGTATATGATGGTTCCGATGCGATCATGTTTCCATCTGCTGCAGTGGGTGGAGAAGGTTTGTTTATGCACAGTCAACAGCGGTGAGATAAATAAATTTATTGATTGTTCATGACTGATGTTCGTCCGCGTCTCACAGGAACGGAGCGTGAAACACTTACTGCAAACCGGAATGGGTGGGAACCGATTGCTCTGTGAATCTGTCAGCTGTCTCTCCGAGGATATGCTGATATGAAGCTGAATTTAAACATTTTTGTTGTTTTGATGTGTTGAAATTATTTCCATCCCTGTTGATTCCAAAGTGAATTGTTTTGATTGATAGACTACTTTCATTTTCTACTTATATTAATTCATTTTTATTGCTGTCTATATTTATTTTTGTCTATATCGTTTGTTTTTTTCCATATTTTTTTTGTCCTTGACTTAACTTGGGTATTCTTCTGATACTTTCTTGCATTGCTCATGTAATTTTTCTAAATCCTCTTTTGTCAGGTTATTGAACCATAACCCGATCGGTTTACGCCCGGTGACTTTATGAATTGTGTGATTGTGTTTTCTATAAGAATGCGCAGTTTCCATTTTACTTGGTATATTTTCTATCTTTGTACACCGTATTATCTCTACTTTGCGTTTCCTTCGTATTCTTTGGTATTTTTTGAATTCTTTTGCATCTTTGGATTCTTCGGATGCATCATATTTTCTAGATTCTTTGGCATCTTCGGATACTTTGGGTTTATTTTTTTATTCAATTCTCTGAACTTTTCAGATTCTCTAGTTTCTTTTAATTTTTGGCATCTTTATGTTGGTATCTTCATTGTTCTATTTGGATGTTTTGTTTTTTCTTCTTCTTTAGATTCAGAGGATTCTTTGGTTTCATCAGATTCTCTGAATTCTTTGATTACTTTGAATTTATCGCATTCTTTGGATGGTTCCGATTATTCTGCTTTGGATTTCATAGCATTTTTGAATGCTTCAAATTCTTTGGATTCTTTGTTTTTTTTAGATTTTTTCGGATTTTTTATTTTTTTTACTCGTTAGTTTCTTAGAATTGTTCCCCAGGTTCTGCGACATCTTTGTGTTAATTCAGGTCTCTGGATTCTTTGAATTCTCTGGGTGTTTGGAATGTTCCGGATTTTATGAATCCTTGGATTCTTAGGATTTTTTAGCATCTTCTGATACTTTGAATTCATTGGATGTTTTGAATTTTTTCGATACTTGGGATTTTTTGGTTTTTTTAAATTCTTTAGATTTGTATTCTTTGGAGTTTTAGTTTTTTTTAAGCTACTTTGGATTCTTCGTATTCTTTGAATGCTTTGAATGCTATTTGGATGCTTTTGATTCATTGGATTCTTTGTATTATTTATCAGATTCTCTGAATGCTTCAGATTCATTGAATTCTTTATATTATTTTGATTCTCTGATATTTTTGGATTCTTCATTTTTTAAACTCTTTTGATGCTTTGTATTTTGTTGTTTTCATTTGGATTTTTCGAATTCGTTGACTTCTTTGAATGTTTTGAACTCGATAACCACCTGTTAATAGCACTTGATTGAAACATATTTGGTCACAGTGTAACATGGATAGAAAACATTCAATTAAACTCTTTCACATGAATATATTTTGAAAATTCCCAAAGGAACTGGCAGATTATTTTCAGTAACGATTAGTTATTTCCACATTTTCCTCGATACTGGAAGCCCACCAGTGGTTAATGCCAACTCGATAACCACCTGTTAATAGCACTTCATTGAAATATATTTGGTCACAGTGTTACATGGATAGAAATTGAGTTGGATTTTTGTTGTTGTCTCGTTTTTTGGATTCTTCAGTTATTTGTATGTTAGATGTTTGTGCAAAATTTCATTTCATTGAGTCCTAAAAAAATTACTTCTTTCTGTAAAAGTTAAAATTTGTCAATTTGGATAGTAACTTTGTGTTCAACCAAAGTTTGGAATATTTTACATATATTTTGTATAAGTTCCTCCAATGTTTTTCCATATATGATGATATTGTTAATATATGCGAAGCATACTTTATTCTGATGTTCGTGTAACATTTAGTTAATGGCATGTTGAAAGATTACCGGCGCATTCTTCAAGCCAAACGGTAATCTTAAAAATTCGTGTGTGTCAGTTCCTCTGTCAGATGCTGGTGTTTCAATATCTCTCTGATGAAACCCATTTTTTAAATTAATAACTGTGAAGTATTTTGATCCTTTCAATACGAACAATATACAATTTATATATGGAACTAGCTGACCAGCAAACTTCGTCCCGCCCAACATTTGTTTTTTGTTATCAATACCTTCAAAAATTCACGTTTTCTTACTATGACCAAGTTCCTTGGTCCAATCGCAGAACTGTTCATTGATTGATTTTCTTATCAACCCAGTTGAATTTACCTTCTACTATAAACTTCCTAGTATTTCTAACAAAACTCATCATTATAATATCAGATTATTTTCAGACATAATTCTCGTTCAAGATTTTTCAACCACTTGCAAATAACATGTTTCTCCGTTACATGGAATGAATGTTTTATACAGAAAATATGATAGAAAACCCCTGTAATTTGTGTTTTATTTGTATGGCAGTCCCCCGCTTAGAGAGGAGGGGTGTGTTTAACAACCATAGAAACATTTATTGCACCCTAAACCCTCCATATGCCTAATTTGGTCTTATTTGCTACATTAGTTCTCGAGTCATGCAAAAATTTGTGTTTCATTTCTATGGCAGCCCCTCCCCCTCAGAAAGGTGGGAGGAGTGTTGAACCACTTTAGGAATATTTCTTGCCCCCTAAAACCTCCGCATGTCAAATTTGGTTCAGTTTGCTTGATTAGTTCTTGAATTATGCAGAAATGTATGTTTCATTTGTATGACAGCCAAACCTTCCCCCCCAAAGACAGAGGAGGAGTGTCTATCCATCATGGAAACGTTTTGTGTCCCCTAAAACATTCGCATGACAAATCTGGCTATATTTGCTTGATTAGTTTTAGAATTATGCAGAAATTTGTGTTTCATTTGTACGGCAGCCCCCCCTTAGAGAGGGGGGTGGAGACTCTAACCACTATAGAAACATTTATTGCACCCTAAAACATTCACATGCCAAATTTGGTTTCATTTGCTTTATTAATTCACGAGTAACCCAGAAAGGGCCTGGCCGGGTAAGGGAGTACAAAGTGCCCCCAAACCAAATCACTAGCTGTATGGCAAATATTGTAAAGGATATTAAATAAGAAATTTTGGCGGTTTATTTGAACCCCTATGTGGTTTGACGTAGGATCTATAGTGAAAAACGTACTTTTTCGTTTATTTCACGCCATCCTCAATAGATCCGAGATAAAAATTTGAAAAAAATACTGAATGTACATCTTATCTCGGTGTATCAAGAAAAATAATCAAAAAAACAGGAAGTGGGTTATATCTATGGTATAACCGCAAGGGTGACGTAGGACTATCGTTGATTTAGAGATCATTTGTTTGAAGTTGAATCTGAATTCATTCTGAATGAATGAATATTTGGAGAACTTCGAAAACGAGAGCGTTACGTTGGAGGCACAAGGTTTTTTGCATCCAATATTGGATACGGAAATATCCTACTGATGGGGAACAATAATCTTCTGAAGCTATCCTGTTAATTGCGATTGATTGAAAAACCACAAAACCAAATGTATTTGGTCACAGTGTTACATGGATAGAAAACATTCAATTAAACTCTTTCACATGAATATATTTTGAAAATTCCCAAAGGAACTGGCAGATTATTTTCAGTAACGATTAGATATTTCCACATTTTCCTCGATACTGGAAGCCCACCAGTGGTTAATGCCAACTCGATAACCACCTGTTAATAGCACTTGATTGAAACATATTTGGTCACAGTGTTACATGGATAGAAAACATTCAATTAAACTCTTTCACATGAATATATTTTGAAAATTCCCAAAGGAACTGGCAGATTATTTTCAGTAACGATTAGATATTTCCACATTTTCCTCGATACTGGAAGCCCACCAGTGGTTAATGCCAACTCGATAACCACCTGTTAATAGCACTTGATTGAAACATATTTGGTCACAGTGTTACATGGATAGAAAACATTCAATTAAACTCTTTCACATGAATATATTTTGAAAATTCCCAGAGGAACTGGCAGATTATTTTCAGTAACGATTAGATATTTCCACATTTTCCTCGATACTGGAAGCCCACCAGTGGTTAATGCCAACTCGATAACCACCTGTTAATAGCACTTGATTGAAACATATTTGGTCACAGTGTAACATGGATAGAAAACATTCAATTAAACTCTTTCACATGAATATATTTTGAAAATTCCCAAAGGAACTGGCAGATTATTTTCAGTAATGATTAGATATTTCCACATTTTCCTCGATACTGGAAGCCCACCAGTGGTTAATGCCAACTCGATAACCACCTGTTAATAGCACTTGATTGAAACATATTTGGTCACAGTGTAACATGGATAGAAAACATTCAATTAAACTCTTTCACATGAATATATTTTGAAAATTCCCAAAGGAACTGGCAGATTATTTTCAGTAACGATTAGTTATTTCCACATTTTCCTCGATACTGGAAGCCCACCAGTGGTTAATGCCAACTCGATAACCACCTGTTAATAGCACTTGATTGAAACATATTTGGTCACAGTGTAACATGGATAGAAAACATTCAATTAAACTCTTTCACATGAATATATTTTGAAAATTCCCAAAGGAACTGGCAGATTATTTTCAGTAACGATTAGTTATTTCCACATTTTCCTCGATACTGGAAGCCCACCAGTGGTTAATGCCAACTCGATAACCACCTGTTAATAGCACTTCATTGAAATATATTTGGTCACAGTGTTACATGGATAGAAAACATTCAATTAAACTCTTTCACATGAATATATTTTGAAAATTCCCAAAGGAACTGGCAGATTATTTTCAGTAACGATTAGTTATTTCCACATTTTCCTCGATACTGGAAGCCCACCAGTGGTTAATGCCAACTCGATAACCACCTGTTAATAGCACTTGATTGAAACATATTTGGTCACAGTGTAACATGGATAGAAAACATTCAGTTAAACTCTTTCACATGAATATATTTTGAAAATTCCCAAATGAACTGGCAGATTATTTTCAGTAACGATTAGTTATTTCCACATTTTCCTCGATACTGGAAGCCCACCAGTGGTTAATACCAACTCGATAACCACCTGTTAATAGCACTTGATTGAAACATATTTGGTCACAGTGTTACATGGATAGAAAACATTCAATTAAACTCTTTCACATGAATATATTTTGAAAATTCCCAAAGGAACTGGCAGATTATTTTCAGTAACGATTAGATATTTCCACATTTTCCTCGATACTGGAAGCCCACCAGTGGTTAATGCCAACTCGATAACCACCTGTTAATAGCCACGCGTGTATGTGAGTGTAGCGATGTCTTCCCAGGGAACCGTTTGTGGCATCACTCTCCTCCTGATAGATTCCCTTCTGGCCTAGGGTGCGCAAACAGGCTCTTGGTGACACCGTTCATCCGCGCTTTCATGATAAATAAAGAGCTTCACCGCAACAGCGACAACATGCTCCAATCGCTGTTCAATTAGAACTGAGTGGATTTCCGAGCGCCGCTCGCTTATATACCAATTGGTGATTTCAATAGCCTGTTTTGAAAGCAATTTTAAGACTATTGAAACAAGTTTTTGGATCAAAAAGCAACAAGTATATAACGCGTAGACATTTTATCTTTCGAATGAAGTGTTTATCATACCATTTCGTTCAGTTGTTTAGGAGCTATTAACGCTCAAAATCTCGGTCTCCGGCGTAACGCTTTCGTTTTCGAAACTTTGATTTTACACCCCGGTATAGAAATGAACGACGTAGTCCTACGTCAAAAAATCGATATCGGTATCATCATGCTGTTCAATATATTGGGTCATTTAAAAAGTATTCGCGTTTTTCTGTTTAATTTCTGAATGATAATACTATGATAAGGATTACGTCTAACCGGGTGATAAGGGGGTAGAATGAAAATCTAGGCATTGAACAAGTACCAAAAATGAAAGATATCGGACGCTTATAACTCGACCATTTCTTAATTGATCGCAAATATGTTTGCGAGGTCTGGGATAAACCATGGATGCATCAAAACTTCCCAACTAATCGCCTAATTTTTTGGTGCGTGATCAAAGATTTATGTGACACTTTTCTGTTGATCGATTCTGGTGTTTTCTTCCATAATCGCCTCTTGAAATCTATCCAGTTGTGAACCGTACAACACTCAACTAACCTTTTGGCCATGTAACTCCTCATAATCGGAGATTCGCTTCCAGTTCTACCATACACACCGCGTCCCTTTTTGTGGAATCCTGGCTTTGATGTTATCTCTAGTGGTTTCTCTTGCTTATCCTATGATCTTTTGCGAACAATATCGTATTTTACCCATTTTTATACACCGTGATCCATTTGCTGATGAAATTTCAGTCAAAAATTTACAAAAAGTAGCAAAAACTTACAATAACTCATGTGGCTTTTCAAAATATTGATTGGTTAATTATTATGCCTAGTTTACACATTGTAAGGTATTGCTGAATCGATCCTTCCGCAACTTCAAAGCCCAACCTCCCAACACTTGTTTGGTTTCTCGTAAAAAACTGGGCAAGGTTCTTTTTCATGCTATCCAATGAGTCGAAATTATTGCGCTCAAGAAAAGTGGCCCTAACAATTGATAACCGGAAGGTGCAATATCTGGTGAGAACGGCGGATGAAATATCACTTCTCAGGCAAACCTAACATTTCCGGCCACGCTGTCAAAGAGAAGTCAATCTTCACATTGTTCTGATGGAATATGACGTCTATTTTGTTGGCTAATTCTATTTGTTTATTCTGGATCGCCGACATTAGTTTAGTTGTAAGCAGTACTTGTTAGAACGGAATTTCTTTCCAATCTTACCAGACACAAGACGCAAAAGTATGGAACCGATATATTGTAGCGTTCTACGTAACCAAGCTTCACTATGTGATTTGTTGTTCATTGTCCTTTGGTTCATCACCTTTGGAGTTCTCAAAAGACAGATACAACAACAAAACCCGTACCTAAGAAAACTATTTTTTTTCCAAAATATATATTTTATTAAGACACATGTGGCGTTAGCCCGACGGGGCCGGGAGTCCAATATTTTGACAATTTTTGTCTTACAACTATGTTAGTAATATGTAACCGATTACTCGCGGTTGGCTCGAGGTTAGTATTACAAAGATCTCATAATTGGGATGTTGCAGTCTCCAGTACTATGTATGTGTGGCCGACACGGGATACTTCCTATTGGGGTGTAACTGACCATTGATCAGCGACGCCCCCCTAGTCTGTACCTCATATCAATCATGGTGCGTCTCTCTTGACTCGAGGAATCCAGGGTAGAATGGTCACTGGGCGGTACAATCTTCACCTCATGTAGAGTTGCCATGAGCGGTACAACCTTTGGCTCTTGTTGAATGATCAGTGGCCTGCACAACCTTCGACCTGTGTATCTGTAAAGAGTATGTGTATGTATTGCCGCGACTAAGTAAAAGTTTATTGATTGGATAGGAGGGATATGATACAGGGATACAACGGAGGAAACATCATCAAACGTTGACATCGGCGTTTCTGAGGAACAGGTATAGATGAAGCAGAAGATCAGGATCACGACTACCTAAGATATCCCGAACGGGGATATCCGATTGTCTGCCTAGTGCCCTCAATGCTGTGGAAAGCTGAGAGCGGGCAGCATGGAACCGGATACACGACCAGACAACATGCTCGATGTCGTGGTAGCCATCGCCACAATCACAAAGATTGTTTGCTGCGAGCCCAATGCGATAGAGATGCGCGTTTCGGTTGTAGTGATTGGACATAAGCCGAGGTATCACGCGAATGAAATCACGACCTACATTCAATCCCTTGAACCATGCACTCGTCGAGACCTTAGGGATAATCGTGTGTAACCAACGACCGAACTCATCACCACTCCACATGCGCTGCCAACTTACGAGCGTATACTGACGAGGAATGTGGAAAAATTCATTATAAGCAATTTGCCTTTCAAAAAGTGTGCCTTCTGATGCGCCCACCTTAGCTAGCGAGTCCGCTTTCTCATTCCCCGGAATCGAGCAATGAGAGGGAACCCATGCTAAGGTAATCTTGAATAATTTTTCGACCAAAACACTCAATAGATATCTTATTCTTGTTAGGAAATAAGATGAGCGTTTATCAACTTTCATTGAGCGGATTGCCTCTATTGAACTGAGACTGTCTGAAAAAATTAAATAATGGTCGATGGGCAATGTTTCAATGATCCCTAGTGCGTAGTATATCGCACCCAGTTCAGCGACATACACGGAACAAGGATCTTTGAGTTTGAAAGAGGCACTGGAATTTTCATTGAAGATGCCGAAGCCAGTGGACCCGTTTATGAATGAACCGTCAGTAAAGAACATTCTATCAGATCTAACTTTCCCATATTTTTCCGAGAATATCGACGGAATAACATTGGATCGTAGATGATCTTGGATTCCATGGATTTTTTGTCTCATGGACAGATCAAAAATGACAGAGGAATTGCAAAAATATGGGAAGCAAACTTGGTTGGAGATGCCTGGTGAAGGGTGCACGTCGTGGGTAAGGTACTCATGGTATAAACACATAAAATTTGACTGAGGAGTCAGTTGGAGTAGATTTTCGAAGTTATCAATCACCAATGGATTCATGATCTTGCAACGGATGAGAAATCTGTAGGATAATTCTGTGAACCGAAGAGTAAGCGGGGGTACTCCTGCCAAAACTTCGAGACTCATCGTATGTGTCGAATGCAAACACCCCATGGCTATATGCAAGCAACGATATTGTATTCTCTCCAGCTTGAGAAACTATGTCGTGTATTTTTCAAATTACAATATTCTAACATTCTTTGGTGGTGTCTTCGTCCTGGAGGAATGTATGATCCTCTTCTGCCAATGTAAATAAATCCATCACTCTCAGTTCATGTGCGTTACTCTCAAAATACACATTTCAGCGAAAAAGTTCAACGATATGAAAAAATACGGTCCCTTATTGATAAATACGGAGTACTCGTAAGGGATGGCATAATTGAAATTTGATAAAAATGCAGAGCAGATTTTATTCATTATTGATTATGAATATTAATGTATTTTCAAAAATATTCATTTCATGTATCCACGTGGACATTATCTGAACCCCCTCCTTCCTCTCCGTGGACAATCGTGGACATTTTCGTACCCCAACCCCCCTAAAGTTTTCCACGTGGTATGTGGACAGCCCCTTACTGAAAGAAATTACCCTACGTAAAAAAAACATAAATATATCTCTCGTACTAAGCTTTAATGGCAGATATCTAACTTTTAATACTAGTAAACGACCCAATCCATAGACAGAAATTTTCAAACTATCGTTACAATGTAAATCATGTTTGAAAACGCTGCGCTCTGCCACCCTTTCGGTAATCCGATCGAAAAAGGAGTGTATCGCATTACACCAAAATAGACTGCACCACGCTACCGTCTAGGAAATTATTTTGTACTTTAAATTCGCTTTGCGGCGCATAGAAAATCGACCTCATTCCCTACACTTCGCTAGTAAGCTAGTGATCCTTCCGTACGAACATCGCCACGCCCACGCCTCCCACCGATCTTCTGCTTCGCTGCCAAAAAGCGTCATGTGTTTTAGTTTTCGCGCTACAATAACAACATCAACAGCAGCACGAAACAACCGACAACATGCCTTCGAGGAGAATGGATGTGTTTTTAAACACACAATTTTCCCATCGCAAACTGATTGACTACGAACGAGTGCGCGGGACTGCACGGGAGTGGAAGGAATGCACTTCCGAAATGCTGCACACAGTCTGATTGTGCACTAGAGCAGCACAGTGCCAACAGTACAAGTGTTGCATCGATTTCGGCCAAACCCTCGCTTCCCTCGGCTAATGCAAATTCATGCATGCAGAAAGAGTTTTGTCAATAAAATAGGGGTTGTTGCAACATTAGCCTTGATATATGACGTTGGCAGAGCAAACGGGGGTTGAGGGGCACAAAAAACACGCGCGCGGGTTCGAGAAGACGCCGAACGACCCTTCTGAAAAACGAAAATTTAACTACCTCGGCACGTTTTGGTGGCATGCATTTGGAGCGCACCCCGGTACACACATGTGGAGGACGGACAATCTGTGGAAACGAGCAAACAAAAAAGCGCGATTTGTTTGTAATTAACAAATCCGTCGATAAGGGTACCACCGTATGCGGGTCCGGGAATGGGAGGCAAATTAACAGCCTAAATGTAAAATAATTAAAACAAAAACTAGGTGCATGCAAAATGCATTTTCATTTCGCGGAGAATAGTAGATTTATCATTATTGTTGATAAATGGCTAGTAAAGCCATAACGCTCTCCAGCCTTCTCTTATTGGGAACCACTGGGAACATCAAACTTTTTTCAAACGAAGATTGTTCAAACGTAATAACACCGAAATTCGTTGGGATCATACAGCCCCGGTGTGCAAGTACGAAACTGGAATTTATTTTGAAGAAATCACACGTTCATTGCGTTGAATGAAAAACTCTACTTCAAACACAGACCATCACTGTCTTCCGACCATAGCTATTAGACCGTGCAAACGATGTTAATGGTTCCCCTAGATTTACCCGAGATCTTTAATGCTTAGGATTCTCGAAATAAATCTACTTTCCATCATTCAGTTACTGCTGCCTTTCGTTCAGCTCATGGAACCTATTACGATATCGATGGCGATCGATGAACTTGCTGAGCGTCGCCACGAGCTGCTATGCATACAGAATTATTGGGGGGAACTGTAACATTAATGTAATCAATAAAGTTAGTCTGAAGTCAGGTGTCGACGTGTTTAGTTAGATTTATTTTTAAAAACCCAAAACCCGGTCGGAAAAGTTAACTGGCGCCCGACCTCGCCAGCGGGAATAGTATAATTCGTTTCGGAAAAAAAACTGTGAAGTGCTGTGAAAATCTTAAGAAAAGACTGTATAGTTAAACCAGTCTGCCAACGGGTCAAAGAGCCGTACAGCACAAGTGAAAGTGAACAGTTCCCGTCACAGAAGAAGCGGATCGTAGGACACCGTGGTGAAAACCCAATCGGTGCTAGGACCGCAGTAGCATCAAAGCAAAAAGGACAACCCAACACACCTGCCTACGATCCCCCCGCGGACCGCGAGGACCAGAACAACTAAAAAAGTCCAGTAGCCGACCATGCTGGCAATTCTGTAAGTACCTAATTAAGTAAAAATTAAAATAAAAGTTTAATTTAAAGTGAAAATTAAAATAAAAGTTTGATTTAAAGTGAATTCAGTAACCAGTAACATTCAAAATTTTACAAAAAGAGCAGACTAGAATTTTACCATAGGTTAAGAATGTCGTTACCACTAGCACCAGCACCTGTGCCGCGTTTGCTCACTTCGGACAACAAGCGCAACCGTAAGACCATTTCAGACCAGTGTTTGACGCTGTTTGAGCGCAATCCGAAGAAGTTTCTGCGTCGTTTCGTGACCGTCGACGAAACATGGATCTACTGGTAAACACCAGGGAACAGTCGAAACAGTGGACTTCAACCGGCGAACGTGCTTCGAAGAAGGCGAAGACTGTCCTATCGGCCGGAAAGGTGATGGCCACCGTTTTCTGGGATTCACAAGGTGTGATCTACATCGACTTCCTGGACAAGGGCAAAACGGTCACAGGGCTCTACTATGTCGAATTATTGGGTCGATTCGATGCCGAATTGCAGAAAAAACGGCCCCATTTGGCGAAGAAAAAAGTGCTTTTCCACCATGATAACGCACCGGCTCACACCTCCGCCGTCGCCACGGTCAAATTAGTCGAATTGCACTACGAACTGCTGCCCCATCCACCGTATTCTCAAGATTTGGCCCAGTGCGAGTTTTTTTTTTGTTTCCAAACTTGAAAAAGTCACTCGCCGGGCAGAAATTTGAGTCAAATGAAGAGGTCATCGCCGCCACGGAGACCTGTTTTGCAGATCTCGGGAAAACGTATTTTTTAGATGGATTAAAGACGTTGGATCGCTGGGTCAAGTGTATCGAGCTAAAAGGAGACTATGTTGAGAAATAAATCGCCAATTTTTGTTTTTTTTGTAGACTGAGTACTTATCGGGCTGCCCTCGTACATCACCTGGCTATAAAGTGTTTACAACTCTCTGAAAACAATGTTTCGGATAACGTGGCAACGTCTGCACCAGCACCTGCGCCGCCGGCACAAATTCCGGCCGCCCAGAATTTTATTGAGCTCGGCAAAATGCCCGATTTTTTGAAAGACTTAAGATCATTTAGTGGAAATCCAACTGAATTGATGAACTGGATTTTCGACGTGGAAGGCATTTTCAATATGTATCGCAACATTCCGCAAAATTCACTCCAACACGATTTAATAGAAAAATGTGTTAGGAGAAGGATACCCGGTGAAGCAGCCGATGTGCTTAATGCAAACAACGTTGCTTCGGACTGGAACGAGATTAAATCTACACTGTTGTTGTATTATAGTGACAAGCGAGAGTTGAAAACGCTTGATTTCGAGCTAACTACTATAAAGAAAGGTGCAACGGAATCTCTATCAGGTTATTACAGCAGAGTGAACGAACTATTATCGGCTATTATAGCACAAGTTCAAACGGACGAAAAATATCGTCCTCACGCTGCAATTTATATAGATTACTTTAGGGAGAAAGCTCTTGACTCGTTCATAAGGGGTCATGAACGAAATCTCAGCCTTTTGCTGAAGACAGCTCATCCCAAAACGCTTAACAGTGCTTATCAATTCTGCCTAGACTATCATAACATGGACATTCGATCTGGACATTCGAGAAATGAAACATCGAACGTTTCCCTACCTAAACCGAGAGGTTTAGAATTGCCTAGAATTCCACCACGACCACCACCAAGATTTGCCATGAAACCTTCTATGAATTTTCCCCCACAGTTGCCACCAAGACGGGTATTTAATTCATACCCACAACAACATAATCCATTTGCCCAAAGATTTAATTCATTTCCACAACAACCTAGACCAGAACCGATGGATGTGGACCACAGCATTCGGTCAAGAAATATTAATTATGGCAATCGGCCACAATTCAATATAAAGCGACCACATCCACCGTCGCAACAAATTCAAAATTTCAAACATGTTGCTCATCCGGTTCAATATGAATCAGAATATTATGGTCATTATGACTATTATCCGGAACAATACCAAGATGAAGAAGTAAGTTATTTCGATAATAATTCATATGAATTTTATGAGCAGGAAATGTCTACTTATCAATTACAAAATCCGGAACCATCAACTTCGAATCAAATGAATTCAGAAAACAATGTGCCAAACACAAGTTCGAACATTGAAACCACGGCTAATTTTTTAGAGTGGAAAACGGGTTGGTAAAACGAACCCTGCCTTATATAAATTTACTAACTTCTATTGGTAATTTCTCTTTTCTAATTGACACGGGAGCCAATATAAATTGAATATCACCGAAATTAGCCTACGCTTATGGAAAATCTAAACCGTATGATTTCAATGCTAATAATATTACTAGCGCTAATGGTTGCTTCAATGCAACATCAGCAATCGACATAAACTTTTTCGAACCTAAAATTAATTTTCAAGCCCAATTTATACTTCATAAATTCCATCCATTCTTCTATGGAATTATCGGAACTAGCATCCTAGAAGCATTAAAAGCCACAATAGACTTTTCAGCCAGTTTCCTTATGCTCCAAAACGGTTGTGAAAAATTGAATATACCTATTCTACAATATTGTCCTGGAGAGGAAGCACCATCTTCCAATCTAACCTTCAGAATAGACCACCTCAATCAAACAGAAAAAGTTAAATTGGAGTCTATTTTGAATTCAAATAAAGAAGTGTTTCATGAACCAGACTCAAAGTTGACCTGTGCAACAAGAGTAGAATGTTCAATTAACACTACTGATGACATACCAATACATACCAATACAATTGTATTTGTGAATTGAGATATTCACAAGATCAATTACTGACATTTCGGGATTTTCATTTTTTTAAATATACGATAAATTTCCAAAATCGTTGAATGCAATCTTTCAACGACTCCGTTCATTACACTGCGTCCTGTGGCTGTTATATACGGTTCAATGTTATATTGATTACAGAAATTCTGAAGGTCTCCTGTCATGAATGACTTTTCACCGTCCATGACAAGAATTTTAGGGGTTTGATATTTTAAAAGAATGTCTTTAACGGATGGGACAATATCGACGGCAGCTCTAGATTGTATAAATTTGATCTGGGCAAGCTTTGAGAATTTATCGATATACGTCAAAAAATACAAGTTTTCTAGGAATAATATATCTATGTGTGCGATTTGGAAGGGACCGGTAGGGATTGGTGTTTTTTGCATGGGAAAGTTTATAGGTTTCCTATTTGTCTCGTATTTGCATTCGTGGCAAATGCGACAGTTCCTGACGAATTCTTTTATTTTTTGTTGCATTCTTGGAAAGTAAAACTTTCTAAGAATTTGTTGCTTATTCTCATCTGCACACCTATGTGCTCTTAGATGCGTATCTCTGACAATGTTCCACTGCTCCTCGTCCTGGCAGATATCGTCCAACAATCGCTGAGTAAAACGAACTTTTAACGATTTATTCTGACCAAAATGTTCCTTTTATACTTCTTGGATTTTACCCATGATTTCTTCTTCTGTTAAAAGTCCGTTCACTTTACCTGGGTCGAAATGCTTTTTTAGTACCTGTAGGAGAGAATTGTTGTTAATATTGTTCATACACACAGTAATTCTATTGAAATTTGGGAATGGCGATTCTGTCTTAACCTCATCCTCACCCTTTTTTATGATTACTTGATGCCTGAAGACATTCAATGGTGCTTCGGTAGAAATGATGTAGAAATCATCGCTGTTTTCCGCTGAATGTTGAGTTCCTGTCATGGAACATACAATTCGGCTCAAGGCATCGGCTACCACATTACTTTTTCCTGGTTTATATTCGATTTGGTAGTCATGCTCTTCCAGGTATGATTTCCATCTTTCCTTTCAGTTTTGCATTTGTATTTTTGGGTGACAATGCAAACGTCAAGGGTTGATGATCCGTCAGAATTTTGATTTTCGATCCATACAAATAGTTTCTGAAAGTCTGTAAAGCCCAGAAAATGGCTAACATCTCTTTTTCGGGTACTGAATATTTTTCTTCTGTCTTCGACAAGGTGCGTGAGGCAAAATGAATAGGTTTATCTTTCCCTAATTCACCTTGAGACAATACCGCTTCTATAGCAAAATCAGAAGCGTCAGTGATTAAAAGGAATGACTTATTTTAATCTGGATAAATGAGTATATCCGAAGAGGCTAATAGACTTTTCATTTTTTCAAAACAGGATTTTTGATCATTTGAAAGTGAAATTTTTTTTTGTTCGAATGAACTCCCTCCCCTCTTAGAAGGTTGGTGAGAGGTTTTGCGATTTTAGCAAAATCTTTCACGAATCTTCGATAATACCCCATCATACCGAGAAAAGAACGTATCTCATTGATGGATTTTGGTTCAGGAAATGTTTTAATTGTTTCAATCTTCTTTTCATTTGGTTTCACTCCCTCTGAACTGATTATATATCCAAGGAACTCTACTTCAGTATGTAAGAATTCGGATTTATCCAAGGTTTTCAAAATTATTGCCAAATTTTTCAAATGTTCCTCCAAATTTTTGCCAAAAACGATTACATCATCGACATAAACATAGCAAATTTTGCCTATGTGTTTTCTAAGGATGTCATCAATGGCTCTTTGAAATGTCGCGGGCGCATTTTTCAATTCTTGTAAACTCATATTTTCCATTGTTAATGCAAAATGCAGTTTTCTCAACGTCACTTTCCTTCATACGGATTTGATGAAATCCGGAGGCTAGGTCAAGTGTGGAAAAATATTTTTGATTTTTGAGTTGTCCAATTACATATCCTATTTCGGGCATTGCATACCTATCAGAAATAGTCTTATCATTAATTTTCCGATAATCGATGACCATTCTGAATTTTTTAATTCCTGGAGCGTCAACTTTTTTCGGGACAATCCATACAGGGGATGTCCAAGGCGATCTGGATGGTCTTATGATACCCTCCGCCAATAGTTTCTCTATTTGCTTATTGACCTCATCAGTATAAGCAGCGGGATATGGGTAAACCTACAAATACAATTCCACAATTCATTCCTGCACTAACTTTACCCCATACGAAGTAATAATCCCTTCGCCAAGATCCCAGACGATAACCGAGACTGTTTTCAAAAATTTAACGATTAAACAGAACAACGACATAAAATACTGTAATAAAAACAAAAAAGACATTCTTATAAACAACAACATAGACGCATACGAGAAGACACGACGAAGACTAAAACATGTTAACCGGTATAATAAAATTAAAATAACGGACGTTAACAAAAGTACTATCACCACAGATGATGGCAGAAAAGTACACAAAAATGATGTAAATATCAGAAAGTGAGCTTATCTGAAATCATCTTGCATTTCATTACAGATTTTTCACACTTCTGACTCAAACCTGGACGTTACACCTACAGAGACTGGACACACCACTATTGAGTTTAGAATATGGCATAGGTAGGATTCAAATTCAATCATACTATTATATACATCAGTTCAGTATAAAAACACGTAGAACTCACATTGAAGACCTAAGAAATAAATTTGATCAGATCGATTTTCAGAAATAATAATGGAAAAATTTGATGAAATCAATCATGCTTTGGATAACATAATACCCGACAAAACAATAAGACAAAAACGATGGGATGCCGTAGGAACCATTTGGAAGTTTATCGCAGGGTCGCCTGATGCATGTGATGATAAATTCAATGAATTCAGAATGATAAATTCAAGTATCAATGATCTCATTTACAATAATAATAAACAGGTCAAAATAAATCAAGATATTTCGCTTCAATTAAAAGAATCAGTCTTCAAAACCAAAGATGTCATACAGCTGTTTAAATCAAAAACATCAGAGTTCTATTCCATCAATATTCTGTTCAATTTGAAAAATTTGCATGAAAAAATAGAAAACATTGTTAAAACGATAATGCTAGCTAAATTAGGGATCCTAAATCAGAAAATTTTGTCTAAAAACGAATTAGAAATGTTAAGGAGGGATTTAGAAAAAGAAAATGTTACAGTTCATTCGTCTTCAGAAGCAGCCACATTTGCCAGAACATCAATAGCTACCAATCACCGAGAGATCATACTTTTTATCAAGATGCCGAAATTGGATTCCAGATTTTTTCGCAAGATCCATGTATACCCAACTTTTCATAATCAATGACAAGTTCATGCAACCAAAATGTTTTTCCTGATACACCCTACCGCAAAATTTACAGTCAAGACGCTGGAACCAACAATTTGCAACATTGAAGATACTGAAGTAGCCGATTCCACATGCATACCGAATCTCCTAGATGAAAAAGCAGCCATTTGCAACTACACTTCGAATCCCATACAACAAGAGGTCGTGTCTATCGACATGCATCACCTACTCATCAACACTGTAAGCAATTTTACCCTATCATCAGATTGTGGTTCTACTGAAAGAGTTCTTTTGGGGTCGTATTTGATTCAATACGAAAATTGCACAATACGAATCAACAACATTTTATACACTAGTAAAACCAAAAACATTACCGAAAAACCTCTACATCTTCCTCTAGACGGAATATCCATCACCAAAGATGGTGATGTATTAAATCTCAATCTGGAAGATCTTCATAAGCTACAAGATGAAACACGAAAGGATCTGGATTCACTTCGATTAGAAAGCAACAGCCTGCATTTTCCCCATTGGTCATTTTTTGGGGGAATAACCATTCTCCCCGTCATAATCGGTATCGTTATTCTCTTCAGTATTTTCTCCCGCAGAACAACGAAGATCAAGTTGCAGAACAACATCCCTGATACCACACTAGATGTACATTATGGAAAATCGGATTCTAAGGAGGTCATCGACAACTTCAAAAAACTTACAATAGTGGATATTATGACCCAGGAGGTTCATCACTAAGCAGGGGCGAGTTAACGACGCTTTTAGCCAGACTTGGTCAAAGTCCAACGACGGTGCCATCAGAGTCAGCAGAATTCGTCAACACGGCAACAGCCGCGATCATCATATTTTTTATATCACATTCTCAACGATATCGATGGCGATCGATGAACTTGCTGAGCGTCGCCACGAGCTGCTGTGCATGCAGAATTATTGGGGGGAACTGTAACATTAATGTAATCAATAAAGTTAGTCTGAAGTCAGGTGTCGACGAGTGTAGTTAGATTTATTTTTAAAAACCCAAAACCCGGTCGGAAAAGTTAACTCGCGCTCTGTTAAAACTCTGCTCACATTTGCATGACATATTCTCGACATTCGTAGCGGCTAAGCGAAGCTACCCTTAATTTACTCTCACATCGGATAAATGAACTTCATTTGGCTGATGACTCAACTTCATTAACTTGCACACATATTTTGGTAATTGATATCTTCTCTCCTATGTTACCCTTCTTCATCGTAGTCTCTGGAAGATGCTTCATGGGCCGTGGAACCACTGTCTGGATTGCAGCTCTCCATTCCTGCTGTCATAATAGCCGATGATGATCTCCTTCCTCCAAACCAGAGGAACAAAAAAAAACGGACACAGTGGTAAGTATTGTTTTAACCTGTATCAAATTGATACACAAAATATTAAATCTTACGGAGAGCGGGAAAGAGTTTTGTTGCAACATTTGGTGTGCTCTCATTGAATTTTTGTCCGGCATGTGTACGTCTGGTCAGTTGAGTTGTGCAAATTTCGTTTTGAAATGGATTCAATTATTTCAAATATTAACCAAAATCTATTTCATTAGGTTTGATATATAATAGTTTCACTTTTATTCAATAGTTTCACTTTTTGCTTTATTCACGTGTGAACATTTGATCGTCCCAATAAGGCGAACGGAGAAGACGGGTGTCCAAAACTATCACTAGAAGTGACGCACGGACACCAAACACATGAACCAGTCGAACAGCCGGATGGAGAGAGCGGTGGCCAAGGCACGGGCAGAGGAAACACATAATATCATCCCAAAGTATCAGATTTCACTCTCCGCCCTTCTCCTCCCTCTCCGAAGCTTAGGGTCTTTGCATGATGTGCTTAATAAACCGAACCTAAATTGCGGCGAAAACTCCCATACTCTCATTGACGGTGGTGCGGCTTGCTGTGGTACGGAGACGACGAGACCTGGGTCATCATTTCCTTATCAAAATAATATTTAAAACATGTGTTGCCCCATCGGACCGACGTGTGAGCGAACTTTCAGGTCGGTTGTTTTCTTCGTCCCTATCCCCCTCCCCCCCACCAACCTCGTGTAAAACCTTAAAGTGTGGTTGAAGGGTTTCCTGGAAGAATTTAAGAATTTAAAGAGGAAGTCTTGATTAAGAGAAGACTTTTGAATGACCGATTTATTTCCGATGAATCCAATGGCCTCTCACCCTACTAGTGATCCCTCCTGTTCGCCATACGGCATTTACTACGACGAAATGGGTTTGAATGACGTTTCTGTTGCATGAAAGTGTCAACCCCTTCGGATTCGGATTGGATGAATGCAGTTCCGAAAGCGGAAATCCAATATTTTCCACTGAAGTCTTTCGAATTGTGTTTCAACAGCACTTATAATCCTGCGTTGACAAATTTCGTTCGCTCCCTTTACTTTTCCGACCCCAGTCGGGGATTCATTAGAAATTATTTATCACCTTGCACGTTGAATCGATTCCCTCCCCAGCAATATTTCATCCCAGATTATGGTGTGCATGCTTCAGTGTCAAGGGAAAAGGTGTTCTTTTCGGAAATCCATTCGCTGTGTATATGCGAAAATTGTATCCTCGGCATTGTGATGCAATCGGGGCAAACCCTTCTTGAATGGCGAAGTGTGCCTACACCGGGTGTCACACATCCGAAAGAAACGAGACGCTGCTCAAACTATACAACCGAAAGTATTTGATTTCATGTACCTGCCTACCTCTTCGAAGGTGGCCCTCTTGAAGCGAGAGTGTTTGGGACGACGAGGAAATCATAAAAAGGACACGCTCGGGAAGCATGCAGGAAAAAAAGGGTTCGTTTTGTATATTTATGTTTTCTCTTTTCTTTTCCGTGTGCACCTTGTCGTCATACGCTGCGGTGAAATCGCATTTGGTGAGCATAAAAAAGAGAAATATGCAGAATGGAATGCTTTTATTTCTCCTGTTGTTCCGGACGTTTGAAAGTTTTTTTTTGAACTCGGTACAATTGTTCTGTCGGGGTGACACGTGTCTCGTTTTTCGATGCAGATTGCATTAGCAATTTTGGAAAGGTGTAAATTTGTTCGGGTTTCACTGCAGTTTTTTGTATTTGCTTTCTCTTTCACACCACCAATTTAGTTGATTCAAAATAAGGTTCACTTCGTTGAACATCCATATGTCACATAAAAGGAAATGGATAAATACTTACGCTAACCATACAATTCAAAACCCGATTTCGAAATTATAATTTTAACTATACATAATTTCTACATCATGAGTAGCGATGATGCACGAGAATATTACACCAAATTATAAAACGAAATTGGAACATAAAATACAACTAAAGTGTTTTCTGAGGCTGAAACGATCAATATGGTGACCAGTGCAGATTTATCTGGAAAGGTACAAATTTTTTCGCTATTGACATAAGACTATGCAGCAATTCCAAATGAAATCGTCCTAAAAATGCAGATTTTAAAAACTTGTATTTTTGATTTCAATGAAGGTGTGTATTCCGTTTGGGTTGGAGGAAATATGAGTTTTTCACAGCAATTGGGAATTTTTTGACTCAAGCGTAACTTTTGAAAAGGGCGTATCGATTTGAGTAAGAGAAATCTTTGATAATTTATATCTCAAAAACTATGAGTCGTACCGAAATAGTGTCTTAAAAAGAGTTATAGAGTATTGATGGTTGAATATGAAAAAAATGCACACTGAGAAAAAATATTAGTACTCTTTTTTTTATTTACAATTTGCAATATCCAAAATACATATTTTTCAATTTTTTTTTTAATTTGTTCATACAAAATAGAAGTCATGCAGAAAATTTTAAAAATGGGCCCAAGATGGTAAAACTATTTTTGAAAAACTTTGTAGAACATCGATTTTTTAGGAATTTTCGAAACTTCGAGTTTTTGTATGTTAGCAGTCATTTTTAATCACAAATTATGAATCCTGATGTTATTTAAAACAAAAAAAGTTATCATCAATCTCCTTCTAAATGAAGCCATTTTCGAGATATTTAAAAAAATATTTGTAATTTATTGTCTTTTTAATAGAAAATAGGCCCTTTAAATATGTTTGTCGTGTTATACCATCATGTTCATGAGATTTTATTAATTCGCTTATAATTTCCAACAACTTTTCCAAATACATCGTTATGGTAAAGACATATGTTTAGGAGTTACGTTACGAAACATTCGAAGACATTCGGGTTAATACAAAACGTAGCGAAATTAAAAAATCTTTTTTATCTTAAAACAAACTTCAATAAAAAAAAAAATTTAAAAAATGGTTGGAAATTAGAAGAAAATTCATAAAATTTCATGAACATGAGGGTATAACACGACAAACATATTAAAAGAGATTATTTACTATAAAAAAGATTATAAATTAGAAATATTTTTTTAAATATCTCGAGAATGGTTGCATTTAGAAGGAAATTGATAATAACCTTTTTTGTTCTAAATCACATCAGAATTTATAATTTGTGGCTAAGCATGATTGCTAACATACAAAAATTCGAAGTTTCGAAAATTCGTAAAAATTCGATGTTCCACAAATTTCGTCAAAAATAGTTTTACCAAGATTTCTCTTACTCAAATCGATACGCCCTTTTCAAAAGTTACGCTTGAGTCAAAAAAATCCCAATTGCTGTGGAAAACTCATATTCCCTCTAACCCAAACGGAATACACACTTTCATCCGAATCAAAAATACTCATGTTTTGTCATTTGTCGATTTCATTTGGAATTACTCTATGTCTTTGATTTGAATATAGGGGGGTCACTCTACGAAAAATGTATCGATTTATTAAGAGTTTTCAAACGCATATTACTCAAAATGGTTATTTCGACATATGTTGTTTTATATATCATTAGACAGGAAATTTACCCATATTTTTTTTGCTTGAAACATGAACAGTGAATATAGTAAAAAAGTTAACAATTCGACGATTTAATTGGGTATGTTTTCTTTCGGTTACACTATCCACTCGCTACCTCACCGACGCAACGAGCAATCTTTTTGTCTAAATTCGGGCGTTAGCTCATAATGTGAGTTGAAGCGTAAAATGAATTATTCTCCATTTATCGATAATAGGCATTAATTTTATATTATATTGTATGTTGTCCAATCAATTTGTGCTCAATTCATGTTTTTATCGTGTAGGTCTCACTACTAACAATTTGTGTAATTGCGGTCCAGAATGTCATAATATCGAGTATGTTGTTTAATTATGTAAAAATGCAATAAATGAATTTAAATGGCCGCTGATTTAGAAGATCGGAAGGGTATACCCACGTAAACCCGACTATGATAGCTTGAGTAGTCGCGATCTTACAAGGCTATAAAGTTAATACAAACAATGTTCCGGACAACGTGGTAACGAAGGAGATAATGTTATTTTTATCTATAATATATTTTTGTAGTCATAGATTGATTTGACTCAATCTTATATTTATGTAGGTCTTAACTATTTAGATTGTGTTTAAAAATGATACATGATGACTCTTTGTCTTCTTCTGCATGATTGAATCAACAGAAGAAAAGGGTAGTAATGACTTTAATCGTATTTTTGTGTACATTTTTGAACAGAATGCGGTACCGAATTTTACCACGTTATGTCATCTAACCCATTTAAATGATACAAATACATACAGGTAACGGTTTTTCCAGGGCATCCATTTGATGTATCAAAAGCAAGGATGGAAAACAAGGGAGCATGATGTGATTTACGATTAATCGCAAACTGCACAGATCGCAATCTGTGCAAACTGCGACTAACTATTAATCCTCACCCATCATAACCAAATGATTTTCTCTTGGTAACTCTGAGTTGACCAAAGCATTGCTAGACTGAAACTAGTTCGAATAATTGAGTTACTCTCCTTCCTCGTTTTGTTTTCAACTCCTAACAAGAATTTGCTCCATGGGAATGAGTGTCTCTATGACGTAAGATTCTCGCTCTCTCGTCCGGGCGTTCAATTTTCCTTTCCGAGCGCGTTTACTTCGATGAAACTGGGTAAAATAAAAAATGCGCTACAGCAGATAGGACGACTTTAATGTTTCATGTTTCACAGAGGATTTCTCAGATGGTGTTTAAATTAATCAAGAGACTATAAACAATAATCCCCCTCAAATCACTAATTTTATGAGTTAATGTAAATGCGTTATTGGCCAAGGCTATTACGACATCGAACACGTGGTCTTGCGAGATATATTTTTCCGCCTGCCCAAATACAGACCACTTTTTTCGGGGCCGAGTAAACTGGTGTCTAGAAAAGACCTTGATTACCTTGAATTAATCAAAAAACATAAATTAGCGCAAATATGTCAACATGTGTTTTTTTGTTTAAGCACGTAAATATTTGCTCATAATTTTTTTTGGATTGTGGCACTCTACATAATTTGTATGCAGATAGATTATCCACAATTTGTGGGGGGATGGAATACTCATACAACTCAAATGGATAATGATTATCTGCTATCACAAAGCTGAGAAATTTTTTGACGTTTTGTTTTACTATTGATTCATTAAAAAAAAGCTTTATTTTTAAATGTTTTCTTATCCTGAGACTGGCTCACCATATAGCACTGCTACTAAAACCGTAGGCTAACTTCAAGGTTATTTTTTATTCATTTTCGGCGAATAATCAATAGAGTGCCGTGTTATGAAACATCAGAATAATAGCAAAAACAATATTACGATCATAAGGTGTTGGACAGGTTATTCCAGACGACATTGGAATATATTCCATCTGATCATCTTGAGAAAGGTTAATGACCTTCAAAGGATAAATTTATCTTGGGCACATTGAATTGATGTTCATGACTTCCAGTCGGACGTTTATTCGCTCTGATAGTAATTATGTGGTCCTCACAAAGCATATATTCCAATGCCGTCAGTTCACTGAAATTGTTCGCATACCGTTTGATGATAAGGTAGGATGTTGATAATCATTTGCTGCGATACCTATTGTTCCAACAGTATTCATTCGACAATATGAAAACTGAATACCTGAAATTAACCAGATTCAACCATGCAAATCTGCGGTCAAAGCAGTATGTACACTTGAGAGATGCAACAAGTTTGAAGGGATATAAAAAAAACATTAGTCGTTCGATAATTCATTCATTTATTCGCAACGAAGAACGTAACCACACAGAATTGAATTAATCAAATATGTGATCCGTTTTATCTACAAAATAAAAAAGGGTCTGAAATTCAATCGAATTCGAAAGGTGTTTCGTGAAGTCACTAATTGAATTACTATTGGAAAAATTATTTGGAGAGAAATGTGAATGTTCAGAATTACTGGAATCCTAAAACGATTTTGGGCGGGATGAGATTCGCCCAAATCAGCTGGTAATAAAATTAATCAATTGCATCCATTACCCGTCTGCTGTTTATCGGGCGGGAGACGACAGCAAAATAAAATCGACACGAGACTGAGTCAGCCACTCACTGCGGTCTGTGCAATAGAGAATTAAAAATTCCTCGATGAGTGTCGTAAGATTTCAGTTGATCGTCTCTTGTTACACTTTCCGATCAAGAACTCATCATCCGCTCTATGGAATGGGATTAATCGTTTGTGGCTTGTACTCACGATAAAACTTGAGTAGTAGAAGTAATGCTTCGAGAGTGCAAGCAGTGGGGATTCCACTCTCATATTGATTTTTTGAGATCTTGGTAGCTCACCGTTCCAAGTATTCTCTCTGTGTACATATGAAGAATAAAAGAGCCTCGCCTGCTGGGGGTGATTTAAAAACATCCGACTAGAGGGATATACTTGTTCATTGATCGTTGAATGTGATTTTTTACCATCCCTGATCAAAAGAGAAAAAAAAAAACAGATTTTTTTTTTATCCCATTTATTTATATTTAAGGCTCATTAGCATTTTAGCTGTAACAGAGCCGAATTTTAATCGTGTACATGTGACATGGTTATCATATCTATAATTAGCACATTACACAGTTGCCATTCGCCAGTATTCCTTCTATACCATTACATATGGTACATTCACACAGTAGCCATTTAGGCGTAAGGGTATTCTTTCTGTTCTTCCATTATCCAGTTGGACCACCGGACAGCGGAGACAGTTGTTTGATCATTGTAGAGTTATTTATAGAACAGTAGCCCGATGTGTCTGGCAGAGCAGAGCAGTTGTATGGATGAATCGATCTTATTTCGACCGTGGATCGATCTCCATCGCTAATGATTGTTGCGTGGACGTAGCTATTCTGTAACAACACAAAGATGGTCAATGAGGGCCCTGAGTTATGAACTCACGATCGATCGCTTACTAAGCGAACGCGCAACCAATGTGGCTACGGAGACCCCCAATTACAGATTTTGAACAATGATAAACTCAATTTAAATGCAATTACTACACACAATCACAGTCCTATGTCAAGATCCCGTCCTTGCCCCTAGGCTCAGACCCATCAACTTTCTTGGTACAGATTATAGATTTTTGTCAAAATGTATGGATTGGTACAGAGTTTTTCGGTGTGTGTGTTTTCTCTCGAAAATTTTATTGAATGATATTACGTAATCTAAATTTAGAAAGTTTATGTACAAGAATAATCAAACACACGAGAGATTCGAGGCTAGCAAATGTTAATGTACATTGAATTCGACACGGATTGCGTCACCTCGGCGGCTTGGGGCCGTCTCCTCGTTAGATGGTAACTTCGCCCCCCTTACATTGACCTCAGAAAATAAAATCATTGGGCGTCGTGCACAAATTACGTAACGCTAAAAATCCGGATTTTGGACAACACTGGTGGTGACTTTAAAGCTCATTTAATGTTATGTTTGAGGATGTCAAATAACGTGTTAAATATAAATTTTGGGTGTTGATTTAGTGTTAAGATTCAAAAGTTTAGCATTAAATTCATTTTTCAAGTAATATTTTTACACAGTGTATTTCAAATATTATTTTTCATCAACACGTTGAGTTGAATTGTTTTTGCTGCGCTTTCCATACAGTCCGCATCAAGAGCATTTGCACAATATCAGTGTCGGTCCCTGATCCCAAAAATTTTTAATCTATAAACAGAAAACAATCAGGAATTCGGCTAGAAAATACTCACATAACGTAAAACATTCGAAAAAAACCATGTTCTTTGTTGTTTCCTTATTTTGTAACTATCAGTTCCCGTTATCAACTTTTTTTTAACGAAATGCTCTATATCCGACCCTAGGAACCGACACGAGGCTGAATGTGTTAAGAGTTTAATGATTTTCAATAACTTCGCTGTATATTATATTCTATTCCGACATCTTGATTTCAAGTTATCAAGTTCAATGTTTCTGCATACCTTATTAAAAATCAGTCGTAATTTAAATTGGCTATATGATAATGAAAATTGTCAATATTAGTAGCCGCCACTGCCAAAACGTTTCAAAATAATCGGAGAGGGTCTGGCAGCGGCCGGCGAATTGGCGTGAAATTGTTCCATATGTTTTATAATGGCATCGTGATAGGCGTTGTTAGTCCAATTGAAATTTTCGTTAAGGTCATTATGCTTTGTGTTGTCTAAAATTGAGTCAGATATTAATATTAATCAATATGTCACTTTTAGCTAAAAATCTTAGAAATTTTATTTATATTCGACGAATTTGATGCCAACTCGTCTTAGGAGTTGGCAGCACCATCTCAAATAGTAGTGAAACGTTGTGTGTGTGAAGACACGGGTCATTTAAACAACTTTGCATACTTGAAATATTCGAAAAACAATTAGACTACTTTTTGGAAAAGGCCAAATTTTAATAATTAATTCTTTACAAAAAATTGTAACTTAAAAACTATGATACCTACTAAATTCTTGTCAAACGATGAGATATAGGAAATTGTTAAAATTTTCACAAAAAACTACCAAAAAAAATTTGGAAAAAAATTTCGCTGACAAAAATTTACATCTATTTTTCTCAAAAACGTATTTTTTTTAAATTCCCAAAAATATATATATGAATAGCCCTCACAATTTCCAACAAGTCGTCCATACATCGGAAGATGGGCACTTTTACAGGGAAAAAGTTTTTCTAACAACAATTTTTTCATGTTTTTTTTGAAAAAAATACAACTTATCCTAATTTTGTTTGAGTTAAAGATAGCGATATAGTGTATTCAACAAAGTTGTAGATCTTATTAAAATATAAACTTTTGTCAAAGACATCAATTTTCTATCTTTTATATTTTTTGGAATATATGTCATTTTTTTATATTAAATTACATTTATTCCATCCCATAAGACTCCTGAAAAAATAATGGTTTGCTCGTAACATTTTTGTGTGTAAATTCTCACGTTTGACATGTTCTTGACACGTTTCTAAATAGAGAAAAGTTAGCAGAGCATTTAAAATGCGATAATTTATACAACATAATGTTACGAATTGAACACTAATAGCATTTTTTCAAAGAAAAACGGAAAACTTTTTCCATGTAAATGTGCTTATCGTCAGATGTATGGAAAAGTTGATGGAAATTTTAAAGGTTATTCATATCTATTTCTTTCAGAATTTTCAGACTATTTTTTTTTCAATGAAAATTTTTTCCAAAAAAAATTTTTTTTAAATAATTTTTAATGAAAACCAAAATAATTTCTCACATTCTATTCTTTGACTAAAACTTTGTAGGTCTGATATTTCTTTTTGTAGGTTTTTTTTTGAAAATTTAAATTCATTTTTCTCGAAAACATATGCTTTTAAAATTCTGAAAAAATTGATATAAATAGCCCTTAGAATTTCCAACAAGTTTTCCATACATCGGACTATGGGCACATTTACATGGAAAAAGTTTTTCGAACAACAACTTTTTAATTTTTTTCTTTGAAAAAATACTATCAATGTTTAATTTGTAACATTTTTATGTATAAATTATCGCAATTTACATGCTCTGCTAACTTTTCCCTATTTGGAAACATGTCAAGAACATGTCAAACGTGCGAATTTACACACAAAAATGTTACAAGCAAAACATTATTTTTTTCAGGAGTCTTCATACAGAAATGACTTATATTCCAAAAACTATAACAGATAGGAAGTTGACATCTTCGACAAAAGTTCACATTTTAAAAAGAACTAAAACATTGTCGAAAACACTATATCGCTATCTTGACTTTGAACAAAATTATGAGTAGTTGTTTTTTTTTCAAAGAAAATATAAAAAAAATTTGTTAATAAAACTTTTTCCCTGTAAAAGTGTCCATCTTCCGATGTTTGGACGACTTGTTGGAAATCCTCCTACGCATATGTTCGAATTTCAACAATGACAGAGATATGTAACTTTTTTTTGTTTCGTACTCTGTTGCCTCAACCTGACTCTACATTAAAAAATACGCTACGGAAGACGGTTCTGATGCTTTCATTTGAAAGATGAGAAAATTTAGTACAGGATATAGTAGTGCAACAACTAAATTAGTGGATTTCAATAACATTTTGGAAGTGAAACACTTAAAAGTTAATAATTTTTAATGTGTTAATATTAATTTTATCCTAAAAAATTATATTAAGCTAGATTGTTTCTATCAATTAAATTGAAGGTCTTTAAACGCTCTACAATTTGTTCTTTGACGTCCAACTTCTATCTTTCTTAATTTGGCTGCAATATCGATATAAACAATTCCTGGTGAAAATTCAAGCAAAATGTTCAAAAATTACGATTTTTACCCCACTGTACATGTAATAGCCACTTAAACTTCACCTTAACGTTGAAAGGTTACATTTCTTCTTGAAATAAGCCATATTTGAAATTAAAAAAAAAATTCTGACCTGTATATATATATATGAACCGTTTCAACCGTCGTTGAGTGCTGACCGGTTTCACCAGCGCTCCAGTATATTTTTAAGTAACTTTTTTTTTTATTAGTAAACAATCTTACTTTTTTACGACGTGACCCGCGCGCTCCACTTTATTTATTTACATTTTTTTATCGACGCGAGTGTAATGAAGTGCGGAATAGTGAATTGTGCGCTCAGCGACAATCGCTTTTTGTGGCGTTGCTATGGAACCTGCAACCGCCAATTTCACGCCGCCTGTGTGGGAGCGCAACGAAATCATGAAGAAATTTTGCGATCCTTCATGCTGCCTCTATGTCAGGACTGCCAAGAAGAATTCATAACTAACCTTCGCATGAAGTCGCTTGTGAAGCCACTAAAATCAATCAACGAAAACATTGGCATGACACTCGAAGCCAATCATAAATTACTAAACAACTTCAAATCGCTCAGTGCAACACACGATGAAACCCTCTCGAACATAGAAGAAATGCTGCAAGATATAAAAAAGAGCGTCTCGCAAGTCTTCAGCAACACAAAAACCAGCACTGCGGAAATCAAAAATGCCATAACATCGCTATTAGAAATAGCCCCAACGGACAACAGCGCAGCAGTAGAATCAGCAGCGAAATTAGCGGCATCAGTCGCAGTTGCAGAAATGGAAATAAAACATTCAACAACAATAAACTCCATCGACCTTCTGCCCCAATTATTCGAGTCCCTAAAAACTGACTTGACAGACTCGCACATCACACTGGCGTGCGAAGTAAAAACACAAATGGAAGAAATGGCAAGTGCTTTGTCTTCCTCTAGTGTCTCCCATACTATCAAGCCAACTGTAAGCTTAGAAGAGGAACTATCTGAAAGCCGCGCATCCATCAAAATAGTTCATACGAAGGAAGACCACACTTCTCCAGGATGGCGCCGCTTTGACCATAAATGGCATTGGAAACCGGACTGGTCGGAATTCGATGCCAAACAACGAATTCGTAGGCTTCAAGAAAAAGCAGCCGACAAAGCAAAACTCAACAGAAAGCGAAGAAAGCAAACTGCACGTAACAACAGCCAGCACATTCGCAACAATGCGAATAACAAAAATCAACACAGACGCGCCGATAAATCGGATAAGGAACTGCTGGCCTCAGCAAAAGTGCAGTTTGCTGGCCCACCATCAAATACCGACCATCCAATTGCTGACCTCTCGGTCCCGAAATACATCAATTTCAGGAAGAGCGAAACAATCAACCCGTACTGAGCAGAAAATCAGCCGCATTACAACAGCACCCAATCAACGTCAAACGCAAATTCCACTCCGCTAACACTTGTGGAATCGAATTCAGCACCTGGAGAAGGCTCTCCTCTTCTGGACCCAATGCGACCTCCTATAATAAGAATTACGGAGCAATCTGCTGCCGGCGACAGACGCTTTTTGAAGGCACGCCTACGGGACTCGAAAATAATGGACACAGTGAGGACGTATCTGTCCTTCCTCCACGACCAAACAACGGCTGTTTGTATTCGTGGAATTACAAGAACTAGTGCATCAGTAATGCTCGCAGCTGAAGGTCTACCAACAGACACAAACCTTTTGCGTGAAATTTTCCTGGAAGTACACGAAGAGCTGGGAGTTTCACGCATTGACGCCTTGGCAGACCTCACATCACACCGAGCATTCCTGTCCAGTGAACACACGCAACGGCTACAACATGCTAGGGAAGCATCTACAAAGTTCTACAGTCCGCTAAATTTTCAACGACGTTGACGCGCCCCTTAGAGGGAAATAGTAGTCGAAAAAATCAAAATAGTAAAGTAAGTAGAATTAGTCTTTCAAAAACTTCTCCGCCTTCTCAACAGAATGCGACTGAAATTTTGATATACTGTCAAAACTTCAATCGCATGAAAAGCCCAGCAAAAATGAAGGAAATTCATCAAAATCTTTTACCCGCTTCTTTCAATGTAATTCTTGCAACTGAAACTAGCTGGGACGAAAGCGTAAGAAGCGAAGAAGTTTTTGGAAATAATTTTAACGTATTCCGGCACGACCGCAACTTATCGTTATCTCAGAAGAAGTCTGGAGGAGGGGTCCTCATTGCCATTAATGCAAATTTCACTTCTGAGGAACTTATAACCGAAAAACATAAAGAATTTGAGCATGTATGGGCAAAATTATCTATAGCTGGCGAAGTACACATATTTGCTTCTGTGTATTTCCCACCCGAACATGCAAATAAAAAGTCGTATGAATTATTTTTTCAGACGGCAAATCGAATTGCAGAAACACTAGAACCAGAAGTGAAATTGCATATCTATGGCGACTTCAATCAAAATAAAGTAGACTTCATTCCCGATAATGATAATGAATGCATTCTACTCCCAGTCGTCGGGGAAAATGAAACCCTACAATATATATTTGACGAAATTGCACATCTCGGTCTTAACCAAATAAATCATGTAAAAAATTTCCAAAAATATTATCTAGACCTATTATTCACTAACATCACCGACGACTTTTGTGTGAATGAGTCCATGACTCCTCTTTGGAAAAATGAAAAATTTCACACAGCAATTGAATACTCAATCTTTATACATAATAGACAATTGCCCATCGACTGGGAGTATGAAGAAGTACCGGAATATAACAAGACGAACTTTGAAGCAATCAAATGTAGCCTACAAGCCATAGAATGGCAAACTTTATTAAACAGCGAACGAGATGTCAACTTAACTGTACATATTCTTCACGAAATTCTGAATAACATAATATCAGAATTTGTGCCGAAGAAAAGAAGACGAAGATATTCAACCAGCAAATATCCTATTTGGTTTAACGTTCAAATAAGAAATCTAAAGAATAAAAAACAAAAAGCACATAAAAAATACAAAATAGACAAAAGTCATCAAAATTTGCTTGAATATCAAAATATTTCCCAAAAATTAAATTTTGCAATTAAAAGTGCACACGAAGAGTACAATAGAAAGGTCGAAACTGAAGTCAAATCATGCCCGAAGAAATTCTTTAATTACGTAAAGTCTAAGCTCAAAAGCAATAACTTCCCATCGCAGATGCATCTCGATGAGGATGTGAGGAATTCTTCGAACGAAATTTGTAATCTCTTTGCAAATTTCTTTCAGGAAGTATATACCACATTTTCCGAAGAAAATCGCGATCGGAACTACTTTTCATTTTTACCGGATTATCCAAATGACATATCGGTGAACTATCTTTCACAACAGGAAATATGCCATGCACTAAAAAAATTAGACGGAACAAAAGGACCAGGACCTGACGGAATAGCACCTATATTCCTAAAGAACCTGGCTGAGGAACTCACCCTTCCCTTACATTGCATTTTCAATATGTCACTACAAACTGGAATATTCCCAGAAAAATGGAAACAATCTTTTTTGGTACCTATCTTTAAATCAGGCGCTAAATCTGACGTACGTAATTATCGTGGAATTGCCATTATCTCTTGCATTCCTAAACTATTCGAAGCAATAGTCAACGAAAAAGTCTTCCAACAAGTAAAGAATAGAATTACGTGTATGCAACATGGCTTCTTCAAAGGCCGTTCAACTGCAACTAATCTGTTGGCTTTTGTGACTTTTATTTTGAATGCAATGGAAAATGGCAAACACGTAGAAACTCTTTACACTGACTTCAGTAAAGCATTTGACCGCATCGACATTCCATTACTACTCTTCAAATTGCAGAAAATAGGAATGAAACAAAGACTCCTAAACTGGCTCAATTCTTATCTAACAAACCGTGAACAAATTGTTCATTTTCAAAATTCTCTTTCAAATCCAGTAAAAGTCACATCGGGAGTCCCACAAGGCTCTCATCTTGGTCCTCTTCTTTTCATTCTGTACGTTAATGACATCTCCTTCGTTCTCAAGCGTATCAATGTACTTGTGTATGCCGACGACATGAAGCTTTTCGCGGAAATTGGAAATGAAAACGACATCGAAGCATTTCGAAACGAAATACATGTATTCCATACTTGGTGTGATAAAAATCTACTAACACTGAATGTGAAAAAGTGCAACTCTATAACATTTAGCAGAAAAAAACATGTACCAAATATTGTAATATGTCTTGGAAATCAAAATGTAGAAAAATGTGAAATAGTTAGAGATCTAGGCGTCGTCCTGGACTGTAAACTCACATTCATAGAACACTACAACTCTGTAATAAATAAGGCGAATAGTGTGTTAAGTTTTGTCAAACGCTTCTCACATAACTTCCAGGACCCATACACAATAAAGCTTTTATATATTACATATGTAAGGCCTATTCTGGAATACGGTAACATCGTTTGGAACCCGTATATGGTCGTACATGAAGAACGCATTGAGTCAGTCCAGAAACAGTTTCTTCTATTTGCACTTCGTAAACTCAACTGGACCTCATTTCCACTTCCTTCATATGAAGCACGTTGCATGCTCATAAACATCCAAACACTAAAAGAACGCCGTGAATTTGCAATGCTTTCTTTTGTTAATGACCTAATTTCGCAACGAGTACAGTCAGCTGAATTACTAGAAAAACTAAATTTCTATGTACCTGGGCGTCAACTAAGAACGCGAAATTTGTTTCTAACCAAAACATCCAGAACAAATTATGCAAATAACGCCCCTATCAATCGCATGATGCGTATATACAATCAGCACTGCGAAATAATTGACACAACAATGAATAAAAAACAGCTAAAAAGAAACATGTACCGCAAAAATAATATTTAACCTAAGAAAACATTGTAACATTAGTGTATAAGTGTGTAGTCTACATTTGTTTGACGAAATGAATAAATAAATAAATATTAGGCTGTCAAAAAAGTCCTGCGGTATTTCCGCGAGGTGTCGTTGTAAGCGCGTAGTTCTAGTTGTTTTCATTGTATCGAGTCATACTATAGCTTGTTATAAAGGTATTTTTGCGCGCTATAATATTGTCCTTGACCGTGTTTTGTTTGGTGAAGTCGTTCGTGAGTTATAGTGTCGCAAATATGAAGCAAAATAAAGAGAAAATCCGACATATTTTACAGTACTACTATGACAAAGGCAAAAATGCATCTCAAGCTGCCAATAAGATTTGTGCAGTTTATGGACCCGATACAGTTTCCATTTCCACCGCACAACGATGGTTTCAACGTTTTCGTTCTGGTGTAGAGGTCGTCGAAGATGCGCCACGCTCCGGAAGGCCTGTCGTCGAAAATTGCGACAAAATCGCTGAATTAGCCGAGAAAGACCGGCATAGTAGCAGCCGTAGCATCGGCCAAGAGCTGGGGATAAGTCATCAAACCGTTATTAACCATTTGAAGAAGCTTGGATTCACAAAGAAGCTCGATGTATGGGTGCCACACACGTTGACGCAAAAAAACATCTTTGACCGTATCGACGCATGTGAATCGCTGCTGAATCGCAACAAAATCGACCCGTTTCTGAAGCGGATGGTGACTGGCGATGAAAAGTGGGTCACTTACGACAACGTGAAGCGCAAACGGTCGTGGTCGAAGCCCGCTGAAGCGGCTCAGACGGTGGCCAAGCCCTCATTAACGGTCAGGAAGGTTCTGCTGTGTGTCAGGAGTTAGCCACAAAAGAGGCCTGTAAAAATTGGCTATCCGAGTTTTTTGCCAATAAGGAAGCGAGCTTCCATAACAGGGGTATTATGAATATATTTATATATATATATATATATATATATATATATATATATATATATATATATATATATATATATATATATATATATATATATATATATATATATATATATATACAGGGAAACTTCGATATTGCGTACCCTCGTTATAACGTACCCTCGATATAACGTACACATTTTCAAAGTCCAAAGGAATAATTTTTTGTATATAGTTTTCCGAAAGAACAATAAATTATATGTATTTTGATACTGAAGCCTGATTTGTACATTCAACTAATCTCGAAGTACAACTGTTTAGTGATTCCGGATTCTAAATGAATCTTGTCTTAATCAACAGTAGGGAAACATCATGAGAATGGTTGAATACGTCTTTTAGTTGAATTTATTCATTAACCTTACTCAAATAGCAACACAATAAAGTAATATAAGTAACATTTCTGAGTTCATTTTTATGCTTCGATATATGTTTGGTTATTTTTAAAAAAAAATTGTTTTTTTGGTAATTTAAATAATTTCCTACATTTCATCCTTTGACATGAATTTTGTAGGTATCATAGTTTTTAAGTTATAAATTTATGTAAAAATTCAAGAAAAAAAATTGGCTTTTTCCAAAAAGTAGTCCAATTGTTTTTCGAATATTTCAAGTACGCAAAGTTGTTTAAATGACCCATGGTTTACACCCACAACGTTTCACTACTATCTGAGATGGTGCTGCCAACGGGCAGTAGAGTTTGATTTGATTGATTAATTGTGTTTTCTCAGTTATTGAAGCTTCAGATTACAAGGTTCATTCGCTTTGTATATGGCCAAGATCAAGCAATGAATATTTCTAGGATTGAACCCACGAGCGATCGCTTAGTTAGAAAAAGTGAATGCACGAATGCGAATATTTTCGACAATACTTATTTCGGCCAATGTTTCTCCATCAAAAAGGTGTTCACTTACAGCATCCACGCGGTTAATTTCATACATTTTACTGCGTGTATCTTACAATAATAATGATATATTTAAGTAGAAATAGAAGACTCATTTCATGAGATATGTACCGAAGAATCAAATTTCAAATCAAGTTTAAGGAGAAAATTTCAAATGCTATCTGAAGGGGCACTTGTTGTAATATGATTATTTTAAACGAATTTAATTTTTATGCACCAACCTTTGAGAAGACAGTGTTTGAAAACTTTATAGTTATATTTGAAATATTGTAAATTTTCACTATTTTCATGTTCTTGAGATATCTCTGCACTTACTTAACCAAACTTCAAGGTCTATATGACATTGAATGGTGAATTAAATACTTGTTCGAAAAGCAGTGGGTTGACCCACAAGCATTTGAAAAACAGGTATTTTGAAGCGTTGTCACGTCAAATAAATATTGCATTTTTTCAGTTCATCAGATGAACTTAGGTTCAAACATTTTTATCTATGGATTTCTCTTTGCAAACAATGAGGATAAGGTATATGAGGGTAACAATAGAGAGTTAACTGTCTTAACATATTAAGGACCGCTCATGAGTTTTCTCGTGTTTCGCGTTTCGTCTGTTATGGATGGATCAAGAAATAATCTGTGTTTTCTACACTTGATGGTAAAATCCTTGGTCTGCCAAGAATCTAACAAGGCCTACCGATGGCTCGCCTTCGTCTCATCCACACCGATGGAAACGATCTCATTCGTGAAATCGGAACAAACAAAGCGTACAAGTTTGCCCCGAAACGTGTGGTCCGAGGCGTATGTCTTACAGATTTCTTTGTGGTCCTTAATATGTTAACAACACGGATGTTGTAAGCATTTGAAGAGTAACTAATAACATGGTATAAGTTGTTTTTGCAATGACCCTCGTATATTTTTTGGCTTTCTTTGTTACCGTCATACTTAAATATTAATATAATGTTTTTCGTGAACCATGTTTTATCGTTGCAGATAATTTTGGACCAATCAGAAATCTCCATCTAATTTATGGAATCAAATGTTGAAAAAGGGAAAAAAAATGTAAATATAACTAAGTGCATTGTGGGTATGGTAGAACAACAATGCAGCCCACACTAAATACATAGACATTTCCTAGGCTTTCAAGCTGAACGAACACAAAACACTGAACTGCTGTCGAATAACCCTATAAATTGACCCCAAACGCTGCAATGCATCCTCATCTTTTGTTCAAAGATACAGCTCTCAACATCACATCTTAGCAAATACATAAGGGCGCATCTAATTCGCCATAGCATTTTCTCGTCAGCGTGCAAAATACTTTCTTTCGGCTGCTGCTCATCTTTGGCTGACACGACGTCGCCTCGTTCCATAAATCCCGCAAGATGGATGGATGGATGGATGCTGTGTTATGATGAATACTATTGTTATTATTATCCGACATTTTCAGCAGCAGAAAGCTCCTAAGCAGCGTTAAGTGTTGTTTAGCGCAAAAGGCAAAGTTACATCCTTCCGCTTTCGGCGGGAGAGGAAGGAATCCTTCAAAAATTCCCAGCATGAGGCGTTTTAATTTTCCCTCCTAATGATTTCAGCTGCGTAATGGAATTCAGTCATTAATTACAACAGCTCGCGCCAAAGTTGTTTTTCGTCCATGGGAAAGTGCAAATAACAAACTGACAATCGCGTGCATCCTCCCAGCAGTGTGAACGGGAAGCCGAACGCAGCTCAGCGTTGTGTGTTCAAATTACACAGCTTTCCAACCAAGAAGCAAACCGGTAACGTTCCCAACGTCTGAAATTTGATTCGCCGACAGGGAAGCGATGACTAATTTGCAAAGTTTTTGAGACATTGTGTATAATTGATAGCCGATGTCGAGTGGTGATGTGGAAAGGAATCGGATCGTTGCAGTTTTTGCCGTCGATCAGACGCTATTATAATTTCCGGTCACATCAACTTCCACAAGGAAGCTCGCAGTGATATATGGCTTCCTAATGTTTCCACGTTTGATATTTTGGTGAGACGAAAAAAATCGCCGGCTTTTATTCGGTTTTCCGGGGGAACGGATTTTTTGTTCGTAAGGTATCACTTACAAGAAGTGGCACGAGACAAGTTTGTTTTTCTCGTGGGGATCGATTTACACCTCTTCATTTACAGTTAATTAAATTCAGCTCAAATAATACTGAATTAATGATTAATTCTTGAAAAATATGGATCATTGAGAACAGTTCGCACTGAATTCATCTCTATGACACTATAAGAAACCTTTACCTCATCTGCCGTTGTACTTCCAAATCTGTAAAATGATATTTGCGTGGCCTGAGGAGATATCCTGTATGTTTTAACGCCGAACAGCATAGCGATGAGAGGGAGGGTGGTTAGGGTAAAAACTTAATTCGATCACGTACAGCTTGTAGCGAAACGTGTCTAAATGCTGCTCTAAAATTGCATTATGCAGTTTTTTTTCCCCCGCTGGTGGAAGTGCGCCACTATTGAACACTGCAGCCGCAGCCAGGAGGTATATCCTTCTGGGTACTAGAATTCGCTCAAAATTGCGCTTCGAATGCGCGGGGAGGAAGCCATCGGTGGGAACTTCGAAGCAGCCGTATTTTGCTTTGGAATATTTGCATACACCAAAGTGGGCTGCAACAGTGAAGCAAAATGTAATCTTCATGAACAAAACGATCAATCAAGCGGATGTTTCGGTGGGGTGAGACGTGAATCGATTCGTTCTTCGTGTTCGTGTTGCAGTCGTAGATTTGGTGCTCAGTTATTTACTGAGGTGAAAATAAGGATATAAATTTCTTAATTTCACTGTTCGCTCGAAAAAGCTTCGCAAATGATGACTTCATTCGGTTATTGTCACCCACCACACGAACGATGTGTAGCAACGAAGTGAACTGGTTGGGAACCGAACGGAAAACCGACGGTTGAGGGGTGAGTGGATGGTGTGTCGTTACTCTCACATCATTATGATGCATGTTGAGTAATTATATGATTGGCAGTTTAATGCCACACAGAGACATTCCAACAACTTTGTTCGGCACTAGGTACGATGCTATTTTACAGTATTAGTTTTTCAAATTCGATCACGATTTATTTTTGAATAGAGCTTATACAAAAATGGTATCATTTCAGGAAATAAACTATAGCGCCAAAAAGGGTTTTTTGATCGAGATGGTGTCTTAGTATTTGCGGTTCTAGAAAAAGTACACACTGAAAAAAAACTTTTTTTTTACCGTAAAAAATTGAACATGGTTATCTCAGAAACAACATTTTTTTAAAAATTGAAACTTTTGATACAATAAATTCCATATTGTCTCCACGACTGGAAGAAATTTGATCTGCCGTGCAAATGGAACACAAATTTTTGTATTACTCGAGAACTAATCAAGTAAATGGAACGAAATTTGGCATGTGGAGGTTATAGGGTGCAATAAATGATTATAATCGAGAACTAATCAAACAAACGGAAACAAATTTGGCATGTGGAGGTTTAAGGATGTAAAAAATGTTTTCATGGCGAATAGACACTCCTCCCCCCTCTCTTAGGGGAGAAGAGGGGAGAAGTCTGTCTTTATTCTATCATATTTTCTGTATCAAATATTTATTCCATGTAACGGAAAAACAACTGCAAGTGGTTGAAAAATCTGGAAAGTGTCTGTGTCTGAAAATAATCTGATATTATAATGATGAGTTTCGGTAGAAGTGCTAGGAATTTTATTGTAAAAGGTAAATTCAACGGGGTCAATCAATTAACAGTTCTACGATTGGCCTCATGAACTTGCGCTTATTAAGAAAATGTGAATGTTTGAAGGTATTGATAACATAAAGCAAATTTTGGGGGGGACGAAGTTTGCCAGGTAAGCAAGTATGTAATAAATATATTGGGATCCCTGTGAAAGAATTCCTGATTAGAAATAAGAACAACCATTGTAACTCTTCTGTCTGCACATATATAATACTGTAAATTATTCATTATAATCCATTTTTTTTGACGTAAAGCTGTACCTAACTTTTTTCATTAACAAGTATGCTGCCGTTCTACGCATAGTTGTCCTATGTTCCAAAATCAGCAACTGAGAAAAACGCAATCACAGTTTTCTCGCATATTTGTCTTCCAAAAGCTTTTAGCATTTCAATTTAGCAATACACCGGGTTTTTTATAAGCACTATACTATTGTTTAATGCAATGTGATGTGAACCCCTTCACTGAACCAATCAAGCTTGATTACGGGTTTAAAAATTCATGGTGGGACTGTTATGCCTAGAATATCAACATGGAACAATTGAACTTGATGTTGTTTTTTGATATACTGGGAACAAACAATTTTTTGTGTTTTTCCGAAAGATTATGCATAGAAACATCGTTTTATGAAGAAATGAGTGATCTGCAACACCTTCGCAGAATATAAATCTCATTGTAATTAGGCATTCGCTAACAAGGTGTACACGTGTTCTGTTAAACTTTTTCTTATTTGTTTGAGAATTAGTTCTTTCTTCCGAACCAGAAAAAAGTGCATTAGGCCTGCTGAAAGTGTGACATCAAATTCTTGTACTTGAACCGACTTATTCGATATGGATCTACAAAAATACATGGTGGGACAGTTATGAATAGAATATCAACATGGGACAATTGAGCGTGATGTTGTTTTTTTTTGTATATTTCCGTAAGATTATGCATAAAAACAACGTTTTATGAAGAAAAGTGAAAATCGTCGAAAAGTACCATGAGACAACTATGCGTATAACGGCAGTATGATTGTTGTAAATCGACAGAACAAGCTTTCCCAGAGTGAGAATCTTGAATAACTTTTACTACGCACAAATGTCTCTAGTCTTAGTGATGCCGTTGGTTTTGGGGGGGGAAATATATACGATTAAAAGTTTAATACATTTTTAAATTAAAATTTTCTAAACAGAAAAAATCAACTCTATGGCCAGCATAAAAATGCCTCGTACCGTTTTCGACGAGAAAACAAATATTTCCTGGATAGAGTTTTTAAGCTGTGTGAAGGATGACGGAAGATTGTAGGACAAAATAACAAGAATGTAGAATGTATAAAGTAGAATAAAGTTGAATAAATGGAAATTTGTTTATAAAAATTATGCTTTTATTTTCCAAAAATCTGCACGAACTTTACGAACAACCCAATCTATGCTAAAGGGTGTGTCACATCAAATTGCCACACGGAAAAAAACGCTGTAGAAATTTAATTTTTAGGAATTATATCTTCAGCTTTCGCTTATAATCAGATAAGAGTGTATATATCACGTTGGTTATGCTTCACTGTCAATTTTTCGTAAATTTGGAAAAATGTCGTCGAACGAAAAAGAGCGTCGTGAATTAATCCTGTGCACTCATTTCGAGAATCCGGAGTTGTCACATCGGGACATCGGTAAGATGCTGGGAATCGTCCAATCCACGGTCAGCAGAGTACTAAAACGATACTTCGAGAACCTAACCATCGACCGGAAGGTGAAGAACGGCAAAAATGGATGCTCCGTCAGTGAAAAAGATCACAAGCGCGTAGTTAAGCAGTTTAGACGTGATCCAAGAAGTTCGGTCCGGAAAGTCGCCAATAAGCTGAATTTGTCAAGTTCAATCGTCCAGCGGACCAAGCAGCGGGAGGGCCTGCGTACATACAAGGTTCAGAAGGCTCCTAACCGCGACGAAAGGCAAAACATGGTGGGGAAGACGCGAGCCCGGAAGCTGTACACCGAAATGCTGACGAAGCCGCATTGCCTGGTAATGGACGACGAAACCTACGTCAAAGCGGACTTTCTTCAGCTGCCGGGCCTGTTGTTCTTCTCCGCAAAGGACAAATTCAGCGTTCCGGAGGAGATTCGCAAGCAGAAACTAACCAAGTTTGCCAAAAAGTACATGGTGTGGCAAGCGATCTGCTCTTGCGGAAAGCGGAGCGCCCCCTTCGTGGTGACCGGCACGGTAAACGGGCAGGTTTACCTTAAGGAGTGCCTACAGAAGCGCTTACTACCACTATTGAAGCAGCACGAGGGCCCGACCATCTTCTGGCCGGATCTCGCTTCGTGCCACTATTCAAAGGACGTATTGGAGTGGTAGGAAGCCAACGGGGTCACCTTCGTGCCAAAGGAAATGAACCCGCCCAACGCGCCGGAGCTTCGCCCAATAGAGAAATATTGGGCGATTATGAAGCAGGCCCTCCGGAAGAACCCAAAAGTTGTCAAATCGGAGGCGGACTTCAAGAAAAAATGGATTTCTGTTCAAAAAAAAACTACAACCTGACGTTGTACAGAACCTTATGGACGGGGTAAAGAGGAAGGTGCGAGCATACGGGCTTGGGCTCGAAGTATGAATAAAAAGAAAATGCCAAAAGTTGTTTAATAGTTTTTATTTTACTGTCCAAAATTTTCAAAAGGATCGGTCTACTGGGAGAATTTCTACAGCGTTTTTTCCGTGATGCAATTTGATGTGACACACCCTTTATCTTGATTTCTTCTCGATTTTCATTCTCATTCTTCCTGATTTTAGGAAGTTATAGTTCGCAACCCTGATTTTTACCCTACTGTACTTATAATAGCCACTAAAATTTCACCTTAACGTTGAAAGGTTACATTTTTTCTCGAAATAAGTCATATTTTAATGACACATTCGGACACTTTTGTTTCCTTGATTTTTAATATTTTTTTGTAAACTTAAAAAAAACCCTGAATTCATCTTATGTATGAAAAAGGGCACTGTGTTGTTTTCGTAAGTAATAAACAACCAGAAGATGACAAACCATATGACAGCTGTTGGTGGAAGGGCTGTTAACTTACTTATATTTTTAATTTGATTGATAATTGTGGCACTTAATTTTTACAAGCGTTGTCCGAAACTACCCCCTTTCCCCTATATAATCGGGTCCAAAATTGTATATAATCGAATCATATATAATCGAGTTCGGCCTGTATCTGCAAAATTCTCGTCATTCTGCAATAAGAAAAAATGTGATTTTGTTTTGAAAATTAAACTGAAAAAACATTGTTACAAAAATTGAAATTCATTTTTCTATAAACGCCTTTTTCGAATTCTCAAAAAAGTATATGAATAGTCTTATAATTTCGAATGAGACACCCATACATAGAGAGATGAGCACTTTTACAGGGAAAAAGTATTACTAACAACAACTTTTTCAAGTTTTCTTTGAAAAAACTACAACTAATCCTCATTCAGTTCAAAGTCAAAATAGCGATATAGTGTATTCGATAAAGTTTAAGATCTTATTAAAATATGAACTTTTGTCGAAGAAGTCAACTTTATTTTTCTATCGTTACTGGATTAAATGGTATTTTTGTGTGGAGACTCCTGAAAAAATTATGTTTTACACGTAAACTTTTGTTTGAAATGTTCTTGACGTGTTTCTAAATAGAAAAATGTTTGTAGAATACGTCAATCGCGATAATTTACACACTAAAATGTTTCGATTGAAACATTCATAGTAATTTTCCAAAGAAATCATAAGAAAATTGTTTATAGGAAAACTTTTCCTCTGTAACAATGCCCTTCTTCCGACGCATGAATGACTTATTCGTAATTGTATGGGTAATTCGAACATATTATTTCAGAGTTCGGTTGTACTCGTACATGCATTCTAATGCAACAAACAGCATTCTTCCATTCTATTCAATTCGAGAGTAAGCTTACATCACATGGTTTCTGGGAACCCCCATTCATACCCCCGACCAGCTTGATGTGTTGACGTTGAGAGTTTATTTGGGAATGTTGTTGCTATACCCATTTTCGCGCCGCTCATGCGGGCGCTACACGATTCGTCCAACGTTTCACTCGAATGTTGGACTCAAACATTTGGCTCGATGAATCGACAAATGTTGTGACGAATGTGCTGCTACACGGTGAAGTTAATGTTCGATTCAATGCACTCGGTCCAAACATTCGGCGTGTATTTGGATCGAATGTTTATTGTTTTTATTTACCATCAAAAACGTTAGGAAACTGGATGACGATGCGAGTATTGAAATTGCATTCAACATTATTAAACTGCAATATTTTGCCGAATATTTTGAATTTTATGAATCAATTTCATAGTTCCTTCATCTAAAATTTGTAAACAAACCAATCTGTCAAAGATAGATTCGGACGAATCGTGTAGCGGTGTATCGAATGTCATCGTGTGCCGAATCAACGAATGACAAAAATCCTTTGACTCGTGCCACTCGCGTTGGAAGGTAATCCACAACGAACGGATTACCTTCCAACGCGAATATTCGACACTCGACATTGGAGATTCGTAGCTCGTCAGTCGACTACACGATGCGTCGAATCATCGAGCGTCCAGCATTCGAGGGTGTTCGTAGCATCGTGTAGCGCTGGCTTCAGGGAATCATGTTGCATCGAAGCGCGATGTATATAAAACATTCAGTCAAACTCCGATTAGCATGATGAGTGTTGAGAGTTTGAGCGGCGCGAAAATGGACATAGCAACAAATTCCCAAATAAACTCTCAACGTCAACACATCAAGCTGATCGGGGGTGTGAATGTATGTTGTAAGGTAAGGTAAAGTATTGCATTATAGAGACTTTAAACTTTTGCAGTTCATTCGTCTCTAGCCTTGAGGAAGGCCCTTGGCAAAAACTTTACTTTTCCATTACTTCTTCACTCTCATGTCTTGAGAAAGGCACTCGATTCCTCGCCGTCCAGCTCGTCCAGCAAACAATGTTTACAAATCGAGTTTCCCGCGATGAATGGAACATGGGGATAGCAACTACATTCCCATATAGAGAATCGCGTTGCATCGAATCACGATGCATATATAAGAAGAGGGTGGAAGATACAGCATTCCACTCATCGCGAACATTCGACTTGTAAACATCGTTTGCAGGACGAGCTGGATGGCGAGGGATCGAGTACCTTTCTCAAGGCATGAGAGTAGAGGAGTAATGGAAAAGTAAAGTTTTTGCCAAGAGCTTTTTTCAAAGCTTTCAATTTTCTTTTTTTTTTTCGATAAAAATCAAAGTTTTTTTCAGTGTGTAACTGTTAAATTATAATCTATAACTTTGCCTAAGAGGGGGTCTCCGTAGCCACATTGGTTGCGCGTTCGCTTAATAAGCGATCGATCGTGAGTTCAAAACTCAGGGCCCTCATTGACCATCTTTGTGTTGTTACAGAATAGCTACGTCCACGCAACAATCATCAACGATGGAGATCGATCCACGGTCGAAATAAGATCGATTCATCCATACAACTGCTCTGCTCTGCAAGACACATCGGGCTGCTGCTCTATAAATAACTCAACAATGATCAATCAACTGTCTCCGCTGTCCGGTCTAACTGGATAATGGAAGAACAGAAAGAATACTCTTACGCCTAAATGGCTACTGTGTGAATGTACCATATGTAATGGTATAGAAGGAATACTGGCGAATGGCAACTGTGAAATGTGCTAATTATAGATATGATAACCATGTGACATGTACACGATTAAAATTCGGCTCCTTTACTGCTAAAATGCTAATGAGCCTTAAATAAATAAATGGGATAAAAAAAATAAAACTTTGCCTAAGACACTGTTTCCATCAAATAACCCGTTTTGGCGTTATAGTTCATTTCCTGAAATGATACCATTTTTGCATAAAGGGTGTTCGGATCAAAAAGTGGTCAAACTAAATTGCGTGTAAATCGATTTTTTTTTTAATCAAAGTATCTTGCTTTTTGAAGTTCAATATGTATAAAAGACGGAAAAAATACTCAGTTAAGATTCCGGTCGACCTAGTCCAAATTGGCGAGCCTTTCGTTTGACGCCTGCCATCAGATTTTGTACAGTCACCTTATCCACTTTCTTCGCCGCAGAACGCCAGTTTGCTTTGAACTACTTCTCGCTGCTAACAGTTTTTTGGGTCTTCTTGAGGTTCTGCTTAACTATCGCCCAATATTTTTCGATTGGGCGAAGTTCTAATGTGTTGGGAGGGTTCTTATCCTTGGACACAACCTGCATCTTGTTAGCGGCATACATAATAGCAGGATGACAAATCCGGCCAAAACAGCACAGACAAGTCATGTTTCTTCAGGAAAGGCAGCAAACGCTTTTGAAGACACTCTTTCACGTAAATTTCCTGGTTGACGGTCCCGGTTGCAACGAAAATGTCGCTTTTCAAGCCACAGGTAACGATAGCTTGCCAAACGAGATATTTCTTGGCAAACTTTGATAGTTTAATATGCTTGAAAATGTCTGCCACCTTTCCCCTTCCGGTTGCTGTATAATACTCTTGTCCAGGAAGCTGTCTGAAGTCTGCTTTGACGTAGGTTTCGTCGTCCATTACCACGCAATCAAACTTTGTCAACAATGTCATATAGAGCTTCCGAGATCTTGTTTTTGCCGTAAGGTTTTGCTTATCGTTGCGATTTGGAGTCACTACCTTCTTATAAGTCGATAGTCCGGATCGTTTTTTAGCTTCATGCACGGTTGTAGACGATATTCCCAACTTATTTGCGACATCTCGAACGGAGAGGTTGGGGTTGCGCTTGAAAGCGCTAGCCACTCTTCTGTTCGCCACTGCGGCTTTCGATTTCCCCCAGATCCAGGCTTTCTAGTTGTCGACAAACATTCCCCGATTACTTCTATTACTTTGGTGACGGTTGATTTGGCCACATTCAACGATTTGGCTATTTCTGCGTGCGTGGAGTTTGGATTTTCACGACGCATGTACAAAATTTTGATACGTCCCTCCTCTTGCTTTGACGCCATTTTGATAACTAAAGATCTAATGTCAAAATCCAAATAGGGGCATCATTCTACACACACACACATACCTTTTATCTAGATTCCATTAAATATCATATTTAATAGTAGTTCAATCCAAGAAAAAACCCGTAATGACATTTTTAAATTTTCACAAAGATTCCGATTATGGTTATTACGATAACAAGTACACGCAGAAGGCTGCAGTATCAGGTCATCAATGATATAGCTATAATCGAAAAAAATACGGTTTTCGATTCCACAGCGTATATTGATTGATAATCTTCTTCAAATTGTAAATATTGAATTTACAACAGTTTCCCTGTTCTGCACCCATCAATGTAAATTTTGGGTAAATTTGCAATTTTTCCTCTACCCGTCCGTTACGGCCCTTCCGGATATACCACACTTCATTACACCATCATGTGGCGCTATTTCCTCACGCGATTCCCTATTGACAGGAACGGCAGAATGCACACGACAGTAACCTGGTAGGTATGGTGCATTCCAAACCAATAGGAACACACAGACATACCCGGCAGTGGCAGTCAGTCTGCATTCGAGCCCTTTTTCCCCTTGATGCGGATATCGTAACTCTGAAAGTGCATCCGTCGTAATAGGATATCTTTTCAACCTTCTGTACCTGATGAACCTGAAATTGCAACCCATCACAGGCATTGGCAGCGTGTGCATAACCGGACCAGAACCTGAACGGGAGCAGCAACAACAACAACACATCGATAACAACTGCCAGACAGATAGATGTGTGTTGTGTTGTTCTCTCTAGGCTTTGAACACAGGACCACAACTACGACAGGAGCAACAAAAAAAAATCAACAACCCAAAAACGCTGCAAAACGCTCCGAGGGGAGAAAGAGAGCAACTATTCATATATGCACATTGCGAATAATAACATTATCGATCTATTTTTGGGCTCGTTTTCGGTGAATTTTCAATATCTGCCTCTTCTGGATGGATTGATTGGCATTCATAATAGAGTATTGTAATTGGATTTTTCCTTCCCATCCTGGCACAGGCCTGGCTGCGACGACGACGAGACTTCGAAAATAGAACCTGGAAAAAAGGTGCGCTCGGTTGATTGTTTCGGCAAGTGATTGTTTGGGTTTGGGTTTAAGAGATTATCGAGAGGAAGACAAGATGTTTTTTCGCACATACCCACCCTCCAAGCAGATGTCACTTGTTGTAGCATCAGAAGCCATGCTCGGAAACAGAGCCAAATGGTAGAGATTGAATATTGCTTGTAGACAGGCATAGCAAAATGCGATAATTTTATAATGACATAGTGCAGATTTCACTCATATTATAGAAATATGCTAACGCAACGTATCAACGGATCTATATAAATAAAAATGGAAGGCCAAATCTGTTCGTAAGCGGAAAACCCGAAGAAGGGATGGCTCGATTTTAGACTTCTTTATTTAGTTGTATTCGTCTCTTTCCGTAGGTCAATATAGCGGAGAGAAAAAACGGGAAATTTCCGGAAAACTCTGAAGGCAGGTCCGAAAATTCGGAAAACTCCCATATTCGAAAATTACATCATGATAAGCGTAGTAAGTCATTTCGATGCTTACGCTAGCGAAGTTGATCTTTGTTCGAAAGTGAACATGAATTTTCAGACGAAAAAAACGCATTCCTATACTGCCCATGTTTGTATAGGAGACGTAAGCGACAACATGAACAAAATCGACTTTTTCGCCGTTATGCATTCTAAACAATGTAATACGTTTGTTCAACATGCAAACATACATTCTTTGTTCGAGAACATTTGAGCTATTTTGAAAAAAACGCTTCCGAAAAATCACTGTTTGTCCGCATAACAGACATAGTTCCACACAACTTTCATACAACGTTCGAAAATCAACAATTGTCAGTATTATGTGCTATAAGCTAAATTTACATTTGAAGCACATTCTTTGGAGAGTCCAAACATGCCTGTCACGATAGTGTTTCCTAATAGATGAATATAAGAAACCATTGAAACGCTGCTCATATAATCACTATTTTCTGTACACTGTACTGCGATGAACAAAGAGAAGCGATTGTGTTTTTCAATGGTATAATTTTCTGCATTTGAATCATCAAGTGGATATTGAAACAATCAGATCAGTGGTAAAACTAAAATAATATTGGTTCTTAGCATTGGAACTCCTCGCATTCGACTTCGAATTATTCCACATACTCAGCATTTACTCATACCGTTGGTGTAAATCAATCCACCATCTTTCTGCGATTGATCGTGATATCGGTAAATCATGTTTCTTAAATTACCATCATTGCAGATTGCCTTTACAAATTCAATTAATTGAAAAAACACGAACCTGCTGTTCTTATCATATCCCAGAGTATTCTTCAGGAAAAAAGTACTATCACAGACTCGCAACAAATCCAGAGCACCTTTTCCAGACATTTCACAAAATTTCTTCCAAACCTGTTAGATTTTATTCGATAACAACTAAAACTACCGACAGAGACGTTTTGACTATAATCGGAAATGTAAATACTAACGCTACAGACAGAGCAACCTGGTGATTACGTGAAACGATTGGTTGTCCGCATAAATAGACGCAAGCGTTTTCCAAATGGAAAAAATATGTTTTAAAACGCAAAATCTCCTAGGCCCTCGTTTTGTCGATAATATCCTTCAACTGGACAGATTATTACACTGGAAATGTGCATGGTTACGCTTGTAGTAAAAAAAAACAACAAAATTGCGTTTTCCCAACACTAACGATGTTCGTGATTACGTCTCCTATGCAATCAGGGAGAGTATATCTTTTATCTGTCTATCTATCTATCTATCTATCTATCTATCGATCTATCTATCTATCTATATAAAAATGTTCTGTTCGTGTGTGCACGCGTCAAAAACTCCAATAGTTTGGAAACGATTGAACTCAAAGCTGGACATGATTTACAATCCACTTAAAGGAATGTTGTTACGACATAAAAAAATTTAAAAATTAGGAGAAAAATGGTTTTTCATATGACTATGGTCGTATGAAAAACCATTTTTCTCCTAATTTTTCAATTTTGCGTTTCTGAAATTAAACTTCTAATGAAAATCGACTATTCCGTATTAAACATGTATTCTATGTAATGGAATCATTTTTTTCCAGGTGTTTGACAAAATCGTGAACTTAAATTGTGTTTCAAAATGATTGAAAATTTATCGATTTCCCTCATCTATGTATACAGCCATTCCATGCCAAACCGATATAATGGTTCTCAGATTTTCGCGAAAAGTGGTAGTTTGGTTCCTTTTTGTGAAATATTAGACCCATATTTCTTTATTTTTTCATTAGGGTGCTCATTTCTATTTTAGGGTGGTCCGAAAAATCCATTTTTTCGCCTTTCTTCCTAAATGACTTTTTTTTCAAAAATTCATAACTTTTGACCTACTAGACCAATTCAGATGACATATCAAATTAAAGAAAATTAGTTGGTATTTTTAAGGAAAATATTACACTTGCAAAAAATTTGGATTTTGTTTTGGTAATAATTGGTTGTATTTATTTTTGTTGTTCTCATGGCTAGTGGGCGCTAGAGGGCGCTATATTTTCTCATATTTTTTCTTGAAAGCTGAGATTTTATCCGAAAATCAGAGATGTGATTTTTTTTTCGTTTTTAAGTTATGATTTTTCAAAGTCAAACGATGGTTCGAAAAATCAGTTTTTGTCCTTTCTTCCGAAAATGCTTTTTCCAAAAATTCATAGCTTTTGAACTACTGGACCGATTCAGATAACCGACATATAAAGTTGTAGCCAATGAGCTAAAGAGCGAACACGAAATTATTGTGACACATTCAACATGGCATAACTTTTTTACCATTGGGTAAAAATCAACCAAATTTTGCACACTTTCTCATTGATGTGTATTGTCTACATGCTGTCAAACTCGAAGTCGTGTTTTTCGATTCAACGAAAATGGAGGTGAACCAACGCGAGTCGAGAGAACAATTTTTTTCCAAACACCTGGAATTTCCTGACCTGTCGCACCGGCAGTTGGGAAAAATGTTGAACATTCACCATTCAACCGTCTCCAGAGTGTTGAAGCGGTTCCAGGAGCGGTTGACGTTGGACCACGGCAAAGGAGCTGGAAGAAAACCGGGACCGAAGAACAAAAAGACGGAGGGAAAGGTGAAGCGGATGATTAAAGCAAATCCCAACGTCTCAAGCCGTGATTTGGCTAAAAAGATCGGCCTGTCGCAGAGCTATGTCCAGAATGCAAAGAAGAGAGCTGGACTACATACATACAAGGTACAGAACTTCCCAAACCGCGATGAGCGGCAACAATCGACGGCTAAAACTCGGGTACGGAAGCTCTACGAAAAGATGCTGACAAAATATGGCTGCTGTGTGATAGACGACGAAACGTATATAAAAGCCGATTTTAAGCAAATTCCGGGGTTGGAGTTTTTCACCGGCAAGAGCAAGTTCGATGTGGACGACAAATTTAAGAAGAAGAAAATGTCGAAGTTCGCCTCCAAATATCTCGTTTGGCAGGCCATCTGCTGAACGGACTGAGGAGTGAGCCTTTCGTGACAAAGGGCACAGTAAATGGCGAGATCTAAAAATCTGAGTGCCTCGAGAAGCGCCTTTTGCCGTTCTTGCAGCAGCACGACGAAGCTCCGCTATTTTGGCCAGATTTGGCAACATGCCACTATTCTAAAAGTGTCCTGAAGTGGTATGAGGCCAATTCTGTACATTTTGTTCCGAAGGACATGAACCCGCCAAACTGTCCGGAGCTGCGCCTGGTGAGCAGTACTCGGCAATAATGAAGCGGGAACTTCGGAAGAGCAAGAAGATGGTCAAAGACGAGAAGGACATGTTAAGAAAATGGAAAAAAAACTGAGAAACTGGTACCGGATGACACTGTGAAGACTTTGATGGAGGGCATCAAGCGAAAATGCGTTCAATTTTACACTCAAGGCTCCATCGATTAACTTTTCTTTTGATTTTTGAAGTAAATATATGTATAAAACTACCCTAAAATTTTGGTTTGATTCTAAACATTATAAGAAAATTGGCATGACATGTTCGGTGTCGCAATAATTTCGTGTTCGCCCTTTAGTATGTCTCGAAAAAATATTACACTTGCGAAAAAATTGGATTCTAGTCGCATAAATCTGATCTAGTTGCATAGGAATATTGAACGGAGACTGAAAACAAGTTAAATTTGAAAAATCATAACTCAAAAACGAAAGAAGATACATTTTTGATTTTTGGATATGTTATGTAAAAAAAACCTCAGTTTTGAATAAAACATATAAAATATTTAGCGTCCTCTAGTCCAAAGCCATAATTAATATGAATTTCGGACAACGACAACTGAAATAAACGATTTATGTGTATTTCTTTACAAAACGTGAGATCAGTGAGTAAACTTATCTCGGATTGCCCTAAAACATGAATTTCCTGTCAAATAAGGTCAAATAATTGTTTCCTGTATTTTTTCCTAAATTGTTTCTTTTTTTTCATTACCAATGCACAATGGTCCAGGAGATGTATTTAAGTGGAAATTAGCATTTAGCACAGTTATTCTCTAGACAAAAACTGTCTTCGACAAAGTTGTTACATACGATAGAGCGCTAATTTTTATCTTATCAAAAATAGGGTGACCAAAATTGTCGATGAAATAAAAAATCTAACTTTCGTATCTTTATTGATAGCGGTAAACATAGTTCGACAATGTTGTAGTCCTAGTTATTTGAGACATCTTTGTAGAACAAAGTTTTTTTTCTATCTCTTGAAATAACCGATATAGCGCCTTTTTTCTAAGTTGCGTTGAGGTCATCATGGAAAAAACTGTTTTTTTGCTCTTACCTTTGAGCAATTCTAACTGAAATCGACAAATGACAAAACATGAGTATTTTTGATTCGAATGAAAGTTTGTATTCCGTTTGGGTTGAAGGAAATATGAGTTTTCTACAGCAATTGAGATTTTTTTGACTCAAGCGTAACTTTTGAAAAGGGCGTATCGATTTTAGTAGGAGAAATCTTTGATAATTTATATCTCAAAAACTATGAGTCGTACCGAAATAGTGTCTTAGAAAGATTTATAGAGTATTGATGTCTAAACATGAAAAAATATACACTGAGAAAAAAAATTAGTACTCTTTTTTTTTATATCACAAAAAAAACTTTAATTTGCAATGTCCAAAACACATATTCTTTAATTTATTTTTATTTTTATATAAAATATAAAATAGAAGTCATGTAGAAAATTTAAAAAATGGGTCCAAGATGGTAAAACTATTTTTGACGAACTTTGTGGAACGTCGAATTTTTATGAATTTTTGAAACTTCGAATTTTTGTATGTTAACAATCATTTTTAGCCACAAACCATGATTCCTGATGTGATTTAAATCGAAAAAGCTCATGATAAATCTCCTTCTAAATGCAGCTATTCTCGAGATATTTTGAAACATATTTCTAATTTATTGTCTTTTTTATAGTAAATATTCCCTTTTAATATGTTTGTCGTGTTATACCGTCATGTTCATGAATTTTATGAATTTGCTTATAATTTCCAACAACTTTTCCGAATACATCATCATGGTAAAAATATATGTTTAGGAGTTACGTTGAAAATCATTTGAACACATGTGGGTTAATATAAAACGTAGCGATATTAAAACATTTTGTTATACATGTTATACATGTTGCGCCAACAGAGCACAACATTTATAAAAGAAAAATATATAATTCTCTACAATTTGGTCAAATAATTCCTATATTTATCGGAGTTTAAGAGTTACTAATAATAATATTAGAATTTTTAGCATTTATTTTTTATCAACATTTATTTTTATCAACTAACAATTTTGTTGTATATAATTTAATTTTTTCATTATTTTCTTATATTTCTATACACATTAAGATAACTTGCTGCATTGTCGTTAGAGTACAACTTTGCTGCTACTTCATTCTCGGATACAGGTACAAAAGAATTATACTTTTGGGTACCTGGAATTTGTTTGGTGTTATCATACATGCTACTCAACTCTTCCACACCCTGATCGTATTCTTCTTGTGACATATATGAAAATGACAATTTTGTAAGATAGTCTTCTTTTCGTTTGCTAGCTCAGTCAAATAACGTTTTTGCACTCGTAATCGGATGTTCATGCTGCCTAGCCAAACTAGCTCTTGTTGCCATCCATTTTAATGTACCACCAATTGCATCACAAGGTCCTTTGCCGTGTGATGTTGCACAATAATGCCATTCAGCGTCAATGTCGTATTTCGGTTTAAACTGACATAAACTCGCAAAAATTTTTCTATTTTTAGAATGGGATGTAGCACCCTTTTACCTGCATTTGTTGTTTCAAAAATGTTACCAATGTAGAAATAAATACTTGCACAGCTGTTGTGTCATGATTTAAAACTTCAGATATAACTACAAAGCTTAAACTTGCCAGAGAACCTTTTTCATCTCTATAATAAACAACGAATGGATGGATTGTTGCTTGATCATTGTTCCAGTGATGACCTTGAACTTCATCTTGAAGCACAAATGAATAATTTTCGGAAAATCGTAAATTACAACAACCTCATTTTCTTGCAAATTAGCTTTTATATTGTTAAGAAATGTGGACTGTTGTGTTTTAATGTAATCATGAGTAAGTAATTTTTCTATTTTTTACCAAAAATACGATACAAATTCTTCCACCGGTTTTACAAGAGTTTCTATGTCGCATCGATCAGTAGAAATCCATTGTGCATAAGTGATTTCAATTAAATTGCGTTCCTGAAGCTCATCTAGAAACCAATTTCCAAACTCGTCCATTGTTGGGCATTTTTTACATTCACGAAGGTAACAGTATTTTGATCTATTTGATATGTTACATAGTATTTTTTCCATATATTCTTTGCATTTAATGTTGAAGGAATATTTTTTGAGACTATGAAGCATAAGATTTACATTTTCATGGAATGTACAAACACAAACGTTATGATTCTCTGAACTACTCAGCAATTTGCAATGCTTCGGACGCATTGATGCAAAAGAGCTAAATCCAATTTTGCAATTTGGATTAAGTTCCTTAAATCTGTTGAAAGTTTCCCGTAATGATATTATTAACACGAAACACGAAAAAAACACGAAAAAAAAATTTGTAGTCCATTGTAGTATACTGTTGTTCACTCTATAAGGAAGATTGTTCGACTGATGAACGATGTTTGAATATGAGTAACTATATATACATTATAGAGGTACCTTAAAGGTACCTGACTTTATATACCTGCACAGAGGTAGCTTAAAGATACCTGACTTTATATACCTATACAGAGGTAGCTTAGAGATACCTGACTTCAGGTATAATCTAGGCATAACGTAAACAAGTTAATTATATTTGTACCCATAACGTCCGGTTGAATCAACAAGGTGTATTTGTTGTTGGGATTTCAATTCTACTGTTCGTGTTTTGATTGTGTAACACGAATAATATGTTGAAAGTTTGTGTTAAGATAAAAAAAAGATTTTTTAATATCGCTGCGTTTTGTGTTAACCCACATGTCTTCAAATGTTTTTCAACGTAACTCCATATATTTTTACCATAATGATGTATTTGGAAAAGTTGTTGGAAATTATAAGCAAATTCATAAAATTTCATGAACATGACGGCATAACACGACAAACATATTAAAAGGGAATATTTACTATAAAAAAGACAATAGATTAAAAACATTTTTTTAAATATCTCGAGAATGGTTACATTTAGAAGGAGATTTATCATGAGCTTTTTTGTTTTAAATCACATCAAAAATCATAATTTGTGGCCTTAAATTATTGTTGACATACAAAAATTTGAAGTTTCGAAAATTCATAAAAAATCGATGTTCCACAAAGTTCATCAAAAATAGTTTTACCATCTTGGAACCATTTTTTAAATTTTCTACATGACTTCTTTTTTATATGAAAAAATAAAAAAATATGTATTTTGGATATTACAAATTAAAGTTTCTTTTTGTAAATAAAAAAAAGAGTACTATTTTTTTTCTCAGTGCATATTTTTTTCATGTTTAACCATCAATACGCTATAACTCTTTCTAAGACACTATTTCGGTACGACTAATAGTTTTTAGATATAAATTATCAAAGATTTCTCCTACTAAAATCGATACGCCCTTTTCAAAAGTTACGCTTGAGTCAAAATATTCCCAATTGCTGTGGAAAACTCATATTTCCTCCAACCCAAACGAAAAACAAACTTTCATTCGAATCAAAAATACATGTTTTTAAAATCTGCATTTTTTGGATGATTTCATTTGGAATTGCACGTATCTTTAATCAATCCCGAGATACAATTGATTTATGATTCCGAATTCTAAATGAACCTAGCTTCAATCAACAGTATGAGTATGAGAAAGGTTGACTTCATCTTCTAGTTGAGCTTTTTCATTATTATTAACTTATCTCACCCAAACAGTAACACATAAAAGTAAAATAAGCTATGTTCCTGAGTTCATTATTATGCTTCGATATAATGTACAATTCGATACAACGTAAAATTTTGGAAGTAAAATGTACGTTATATTGAAATTTCCCTGTATTATAATCATTCAACACTTTTTAATAAATGATTCCTCACAAATATTCAAGAAACCGACGATTCGAATCAGCGGTTAATCCCACGCTCCCTCCTCTTTATTTGTACTCATTTTGGGATGCCACGAACCGCAGCATCCGCAGCGCCACACTTTTTTTTCAAACCCACAGTCCTTTTTCTCCGCATCACAGCGGTAGCCCAAGTCGACGCATTGGCTGTTTTTCTGGTCCACTCCCAACAGTAGCACCGCAATAAAAATCATAAGCAGATGGACAAGCTTGCCAAGCATCGTTGTCGTCGTCGGAGTAAATGTTGATGAAATCCTGGCAGGGAGTCTGGACGGCACGCAATCGCTTCGGTAGTCCTGCTATTATGCCGGAAAATATATTTATTTCCCATCGCAAATCGGACGATGTGAGATTGTGGGAAAAAATTAACCCCACACTGTGTGCGGGGAAAAGAATAAATGGTCGGCTGTTGACTGGTGGTGGGATGGGAAAAAACCATGTAATAAGTCGATTGTTCTGCATAATATGTGTCACAACAGATTAGATAGCCGTGGAATGGGATTTCCTCCTACAGACGTTTTGTCTCTGCTTTTTGTGGCACGTGTGTAGGGGACGTGGCCACGAATATAAATGTGACACGATTTAAAGTGATTCTGATTTCATCGATAAGATGCGATTTTTCAGATGACGCATGGCGTTTTAGTAGCTTACATTTAAAAATGAAATCAAGCAGTGTCATTATTGGGCTCTTCATTCTTTATTCCAGGGCTCGCTTCCATCAAGTTGCACCCCAACTGCGGTGGTGGTATACAACATGATATGGGATACTCGATGAACCGAAGTTAAATTCTTCTATTCCGTGCAGGATCGGTAGTTACTTGGAAAACTAACAATCAGCACAAATAGACTGGGTGCAGCAAACAAACATCATTATCATCTCTTCGACGCAGGATGACGATGGCGATTCGGACACAAAGCAACTGTTGGAGAAATGGTAAAGTACATACATCTATCTTTCAGGCTTCTGAAGGAAAGGTTTCCGGTTGTGCTTTTTTCGATTGTGATACATTTACTGGTGTTCGGACTTGATAGACGGCGGCTATTCTAGAGAGGGAACATTTGATTGTTGGATTGTTCAGAAAGAACATTTTCGATGGGCACTCCCAGAACAATTTGTGCGAATGGATCATGCTGGTATCGTTTATTCAATTATCTATATTTATCATCCCAGTGCGATAATTGACCATTTTCAATAAGAGTGGTTGACCGAAATTATTACTAATTATAACAGGAACAATATTATCAATCATTATAATACAGTGATAGGAATAAAAAAAAGCCTACCTTGGATGTTTAGAAACTTTTCTCAATTTCTGGACTCTTGATCGAAAACTACTATCGTAATTTTATAGAATTGTTTGAACTCTTCCAACTTTTTCAAGTAATTAACAAGTTATGCCATTTTTGTTAGATTTTGTTTAGTCCCTTAAATTATTTCTTTAATATGTGCAAATATGCGTTTACAAAAGTAGAAGCCCTTGGTCCCGAGACCATGTAAACCATAAAAAAACAAATAAGATCTATAATTATGAAAACAAAATACAATTTTTTGAAAGTGTAATATTTTTCCGAAGAAGACTAGTTTATTGGCTTCAATTTGATATGTGGATCATCGGTTCCAGTACTTCAAAAGTTCTAAAGCACTCCTAAATCATGTCCGATTGAGCTGAAATTTTACACATGTCATTTTTTGGGCCAAATAACAAAAAATACATAGTCGGTTTTTGAAATTTTGCATGACCATTTTTGCTGCCACCCTATTGTATATACACTCGACAAAAAAATTAGAGGAACAGGAATGCGAAGTCGGAAATTTTAAGTGATTTTTGACATGCTGTAACTTCGTGAAAAATAAACGCATATCAATGGGAGAGGCATCATTTTGAAGCTACAACTTTCAGGTATTAGAACATTTTTCGTATATGTTTTTATCTTGGTGTGTGTAGGTGTAGTGGGCAACAATATCGGGAAGAAACGAAAAATCAATTTTTATTATTTTTTCAAGAATATTCTGGACTAACAATTTTTTTTTTTGGTTTCAAGAACGTTCCTATAGGACCTTCCCACACAGAGATATTTCAGTTTGAATGAAAAATCACCCCTTCGTCTTTGATGATGAATAATTCAACAAACAACCATCGCACCGCAAATCAAAAGGCAGTTTTGACAACTCCAATAAATTCTGCACAAGGATAATTAGCTACTTTGACGAAAAAAAATTAGTTAAATTTTTTGCATCGATTTAAAAAAAGTGCCAAAAACAGGATTTTCATAGTGCTTTACAAAATTCACTGTAGTTCTGCAAATATCGAAGTAAGTTCTAATGTTTGCAGGCAAATTTTTAGCCTAGTGTATTCCCTAAACATCTGTGAACGTTTCATATTGATACGTTCAGCCGTTTTTTCTAGCCGATTTTTCAAAGGGTGGAATAAATTAGAGGAGCATTTAATCGCAAATCGCATCAGAAGTATAAAATCCTACGAGACTCTCAGAATGAACCATTCGTAATTTTCGTTTTCATTCTTTGAGCGCCCCGTCTCCCAGATCTGGGTGACACTTTTATTATTCAAATTGAATAGGATTTTTAAACGGAATTTGATAGAATGGGCACTTAAATGTAAATATGGGTTATGTAGAATAAACAAAAATCAAAACTTGACGGTTTTACGGTACTTTTAAACGGTTTTATTTAGCATTACCTACTGTAAATATGTTTGTTTGTTTATCTGCAGGGTTGTCCCACATAAACAGAAATTTAATCTCCTTCCTGTTGATCGATTGATCTGAAATTTGAAGCACGCCTTTATCTCTGCTGTCGTTATAAAACTGCGTATTCTATAATCTTGAAAATCCAAGATGGCGGCCGCAACAAAATGGCGGACTACATATTTTATCAAAAACCCATCAATATGGGTATCAAATGAAAAGGCTTGACTAGTAGAACACAGTTATTTATGAAAAATGTAAATCCAAAATGACCGCCATCAAAAAATGGGACATTTTTTTCATTTCATCAATATGGCTATCAATCGAATTGGCTTGAATAGTAGAACACACTTATTTGTGAAAAATCACATTTTAAAATGTACTGTTGAAAAATTAATATCTATATTTCGTCTATAGTGAGTTCTTCTAACATATCGTCCAGGTCTTCACTTGTGTATAGTTTTGTATACTTATATTTTTTTCAAATATTTTTTCGGTATTATCATCGTAAGCGTAATATTTTTATTTATTAAATTTTATCATATGACATTTTTTTTATCATTATATATCCGAAAATCGAAGGCTTATTTTTTTCGTTTATGAGTTAGGTTTTTTAAGTTACTATTAGGCATGTTTGCGGATTCATAGAAAGATGAGATAAGAAATAATATGAACCATCTTAGATAAACTATTGAAAAAAAAACACATTCTTTTTAGAATTTTTCTTTCAAATTTTGATAAAATTGCACTGAATAGTTAATATAATGACCATAAAAATATTTACTTATACTTGCGTATAGGTCTAACAGACCGAGCATCAATGGGGTGGCTGAATGAAATGACTATTACAACTGAATGAAGTTAAATAATAAAAGTTTTCTGGAGTTTTTTCACTCAATTATATCTTTTTCTTTGAATAAATACCAATAACACATAAAAATACACAATAGCAATAACACAGAGACGCGCACAGTCCAGAGTATACAAATTACGATTTTTCGCGCGAGTATAGAAGTGCTAAAGACCTTGCGTCAAGACAGCTAGAAATCAATACACCCTCAAATCTAATATGCCTAGAAAAATTATGTTCATCATGTAAACAAGCGATGAAAATGTGAACACTTTTTAGTCAGTGAATGGTATGTAGTTCCACTGCTGTGCTGAAAGGTATATAATATCGCACAGCCTTAGCTGTCATAACCAGGGTTGCCAATAATATTTTTCAGAAAACTGGAAGATTGCACTTAAAAAAACTGGAAGAAAACTGGATCCCGTGAAATAGTTTTACTCTAAGAAGTTCGGCTTTGATTTATCTAAAATCATTTTTTATACTTATTCCAATGTCCGAGAAATAGTATTCCCTTCAAAGCGTATAGTAGATCATAAAATAGCGAAATAAACCATGAATTAACCATTCGAGTAGATCAAAATAACGTTTTCCACAACTCGAACATGTGAAAAAACATTTGAGGATCTTCTAAAACTTCTAAAAAATATGGTTTTGTTTAGATAAAACTTCATCAAACCTAACCTGAATTTTCTGATCTTTTCCTTCTCGAATTTTGACATTTCTGTAGTGTTTTTTGACCATCTTCGTAGCTATTTTTTTCGCACTCACGAAGAATATTAAATAAAAAACTTCACCTGCGAATGACGGATCTCTATAGTAGCAAGTCCGAAAAAGAACATCCCAAAGCCCATAAGGAGAACGGTTGTAAGTTGCTATTCGTGGCTACTACCTAGAGAAAGATAACTCTCCACCGTTGCGATTGAAGCTCGATGCAGAGTACGCGCGATTGATAACGGAACATATCGCCGGGAATATTGGATTTAGAGAAGCTCTCGGTTACCTTCTCAGGTTATCAAAAAATAACTCTCCTCCGTCACGATGAGATTCCTATGAAGCGTACGCGCGAGAGTTCTCTCGGATTCTCAGGTTTCCAAAAGAAAACTTTCCCCTTCCAGATTAGAGTTCGATATATCGCCGGTCCGATTAGTTTTAGAGTTCTTCTGGTTATCTTTCCAGGTTTCCTAATAACAACTCTCCGCCGTCGCGAATGGAGTTCTATAGAGTGTATACGCTATGAATAACGAAGATAATGATGAGTTTTCAGACAGAATGAGCACTTTTCAAATAAAAAATCATTAATGAAAATTCAGGCCCAATCAGGTCCAAAGACATTGGGCCTGATTCTCGAATACACTACGAATACACTTCACGGTGGAAACGGTATGAAACGCATTCACGATGACAACGGTACGGTGTCGACATCTGGATACGAGATTAGTTTCCCACTAAATTTATTATTATAATATCAAATTATCTTCAGATTAAATTTTTGTATGAGATTATTATATCACATGAAGAAAACAAAGTTTTCCACTCACATTGAATACCAGTTTGATACGAAGAAGTTAATTTTCATTAATGATTTTTTATTTGAAAAGTGCTCATTCTACCTGAAAACTCATCATTATCTTCGACACTTCACTAACTCGTAAAACGTAGTTCAATGGCGTGGCGTTTATTTCGTTTCCACCGTGAAGTGTATTCGAGAATCAGGCCCATTACTTTGGTAAGGCACCCCACGCACTGCGCGCTAACCGTATTGATTTTCGGATGTGTAAGCAGGAGAAAAATAACACTGAGAGTGCGTAAGAAAAGAAAAGATAAACTTTGGATCGATCGAACGAAAAATGGCAAAAAACAAAATTGGCCAAGAAGGGTGAGGGAGAATGTTTATGCGTAATGAATATATTTTACAAAAACTTGGTAAAATGAAGCAACCATATAAAAAACTGTATAAAACTGGACAATATTTAAAAAAAACTGGAAGATTTCAGGGTTTAACTGTATCGAGGATAAAAGAATGGAAGAATCCAGTTTAAACTGGAACATTGGCAACGCTGGTCATAACATGTGGAAACGAAGGGTTACTCAAAGGTTTTGAAAGGTTATGTAAGGAAGTAAACAACATCTAACGAAAATTGCAAAAATTGTTAATTACTTGAAAGTATAATAGTTCATATATAATTCTATGAAATTACGGTTTTTGATGAAATAGTCCAGAATCGACAGAAGTTTTGAAATATGCAAGGTGGGCTTTTTTATGCATATCACTGTAAATAAAAAATATTTGTGTACTAGAACGAGGATTAGTGTATTACGAATTGAATGTTACAGCATTCTATCAGTCTTCACTAACCTTTAACTGAATAAACAACACCCATTACTCCATTGAAGTAGAACGAACCATTCAAAAAAATAGTCCCATTCGGCGAAGCGCATGTTAAAGTGATCATCCTCAGCACCGGGCTGACGAGGATTTGTTGCCACAACACCTTCAAACTTCAAACAGCGCCAGCTGGCTTTTTCAGTGCCTTCGGCAGGGAAAGTATTTATGTAGCAGCCCAAGTGTGCACATTCCTCCATCTGCAGACAGGATGCAGCAGCAGCACCTACCGTGTTCCATCCATCGAAGCAATGTGGAATTGATCTCGTTTAGCAATCAGATCAGGACTGTTGCTCTGACCTGACTGACGGTAGTAGTGTGGGAGGCGTAGGAAGGAGAGTGAAAAACACGAAGCGGAACCGGAGGGGTGCGAGACACGGAGAGGGTGGCAAATCCTAGCCGGGTGAATCGAACCGTATTGCTCTTCTCTGTTTATTCTCTATGGATCAATTGAGAAAGAAATACACATTAATCCGGCTTTTCTATATTTCTTCCGTTTTCGCCTCACTGCGGGGCGGCGAAAGCTTTAATTTTCTCTTGGGAATGATTTTGTTTGACGAGGAAGTGAAATCAAGCATTGCGAGGGAATACTTATTAACGAGCAACAATTAGGTTATGGAGTATTGGCGCTTCCCGGCTATTGGATAATCAGTGCTGTTTGGTTGGGCTTTTTGTTGAAAATATTCCGCTGGACAAAATGTTGAATTGTATCAATTTAGAATGGAAGATATCAGACGTGTTTCGTTGTGGAACGAACTCGAACACATTAAGTTCGAGAGAGAAAGATAGACCAATAAATCTTCCTATCCGAAATGTTAATTAGATTTGGCTCCTCGTGTTTGTGCTGATCGATATCACAAGCATGTTACGAATCTGGTTCAGGGTTGCAACACCAACATACGATATTCCCACTTGAGCGTCATTGTTTCCGCTTGGGGGCAGACTACGGGTCTACGGCTAAGCTTGCAAGCTTCAAGCCATCGGTTGCCTCTCTGACCAATGTGCCTTGAGGCAGAAATGTAATAATAGTTGGGAAATGATAACGCAAGTACTCGCATGAGAATAAGCTGCAGCGCGGGTGAGCCTACACTACTTGCATCCGTACGTTGTTTCGCTTGATGGAACTCCACAGGTTCAAGAGGGTAGGAGATTCGAAGTACATATATGTACATACGCACACCAAGGTGTTGCTTCCGCCGCATGATCCTGAGGAGCCGATTGCGTAAGTTGGTATGTAAGACGATTTGTATTATCTCATCAGAGATCTTCAAGAGTATATGGATTTCTGTTACATCTGCATATCGTGTGAGTAATTCTCACATCGGAATAGTTCTATTCAGCAATGTTAAATGAAGCAGTTTCTCAGGAAATGAACATAATACATCAATCAACGGAAGGCGTGCTCAATGACGTGAGATTTGTTTTTATTTATTTTCCATGAAACGAGACAGTCCAATATGTCACCCAAGGCTTAAAAGTCTTATTCCGCTACGCTACCTACGCTTTTGATAGAAATTAGGGAAACGAACCATGTCCCCAATTCAACCACTGAAACATACAACTTAAGTTTTTATTTCGTGTGTGGTGGTCTTTCGGCTCTACTGCCCATGTTTGTATAGTAGACGTAAAGGACAAAATGAACAAAATAGACTTTTTTGCTGTTTCGCATTCTACACAATGTAATACGTATGCTCAACATGCGACCAACATTTTTTGTTCGAAAACATTTGAGCAATTTTGAAAAAACGTTTTCGAAAAATCACTGTTTGTCTGCATAAAAGATGTAGTTCCAGCTTTCATATATCGTTCGAAAATCTACAATTATCAGTATTATGGTGCTATAAGCTAAGTCTACATTTGAATCACATTATTTGTAGAGTCCAAACATGCCTGTCAGGATAGTGTCTTATTACTTAGTGTTTCCTAATAGATGAATATAAGAAACCTTGGAAACGCTACTCATATAATTACTACTTTCTGTACACTGCACTGCGATGAACAAAAAGAAACAATTGTGTTTTTTACTGTTATTGTTCGTCGCTATTCTACAAGCCAGCTATAGGGTGAAGGATCCTGCTGCATTTTTAAAATTGGAGCATAGAATATCAGCATACAAGGCCTATTGTACAGGCTCAAACGGTGAGTACCTGTCCAATAATTTATGCTGATTCTGTTGGATCTACCGGATCTTTCTTTCTCGGTACCTGCTGCGCACTTTTCTTTCGGAAAAAGACAGCCAACCGCGTCGGTCGCTATAGAACATTGTAGCAAATAAATTAGTTCGAGAAAATTGCTTCGTTTTTGCGTGCGTGTGCTGAAGAAAGAAGAAACGAAATTAGGTGAACCCAGACCCTCTGACCATCAAATTAAGACGGGTCCGAACAGTTATAATTACCTAAATTTTCTGCCTTCAAGTACATAATGAAACAATCAGATCAGTAGTAAAATTAAAATAATATTGGTTCTTAGCATTATAACTCCTTGAATTCGACATCGAATTATTCCACATACTCAGCATTTACTCATACCGTTGGTTTAAGTCAGTCCACCATCTTTATGCAATTGATCGTGCTAAAATTACCATCATTGCAGATTGCTTTTACAAATTCAATTGAATGAAAAACAAGAACCTGCTGTTCTTATCATATTCCAGAGTATTCAGAAAAAAGTACTACAGTTATACCTCGATATCTTCTTCTTCTTGAATGGCGTTAACGTTCCCTGTGGAACTTTTGCCGTCTCAACGTATGCATTAACTAGCGTCATTTATTAATACTTAGTTGAGATTTTCTAAGCCAAATAACACGCCTTGAATGTATTCCGAGGGGCAAGCTCTAGAATACGCGTGATCACAGTGCAAGTCGAAGGAAATTTCTTTGACGAAAAAATCCCCCGGCCAGAACGGGAATCGAACCCGAACACCCGGCATGATAATGTGCGACGCTAACCACTCGGCCACGGGTACCTCGATATAAGGCAACTTTTTTTTTCTAGTTACGTTATATCGAAGCAAAACAAAATTTGTTTCTTATTGATGTTCATGATTACTCAAAAGTGCGCAAAAACTAATTTTGTATAATCCAGCGGTATTTATAAATCTTTCTAATGCCCATTCGAGATAATTTCCGTAGACAAACATGATCAGTTTTAAGTAGAGGAAAAATTGAAGTGAAATTGGTATCAATTAGCGATGAAACGGATAGTAGTTTGGCCGGAAACCGGATAGCTTTCTGATAGCCGGATATTCGGCTTTTTATTTACGAATACGAAACTGGATAATAACACTGTATTTGTGCATGAAGCGAACAAAGGATTACATTTTAGAAGAAATAAATACATTTTTACATAAAAATAATGAACTATGAATAAATTTTCCGTTTCCGTGGATATCCTTTAATAGAGACTCAAGTTACCTGCAAGTAATCTTCAACAGGGTTTTTTTTTATAAGGATTCAACTACTACTTCTGAGAGTAACAGCTCATCGTCGTCTTCAAGGTCTGTAAATGAAACTAAAGAGACGAAACTGAAATCAACCCTATAAACGAAACTCACGACAGACCTTTTAGGGCTGTTTCAACGAAGTGGCAGACGAAAATAAGAGTCGCGTTCAGGAAAAAAATCCCGTTGCTAGCAAAATCGACAAAATGTGAATCACGTTTGCGATCGACTCTAAAATTGATAGTCATTAGAATCTAAGTAGTCAATCGAGGGCAAGGCTTGCTAGAGTTTATCTTTCAGCACCTTGCAGTAGTGTTACAGCGAAGACTGTTCTGAGGTTAGCGGGGTTTACGAAGCAAAGCGTAATCGGTTGTCATCAGAAATTACCCACTGGGTAATTTTGAGTACTGTTCATATATTAATGTTATGAGTAAATATTAATTTAATTAAAAAAAAACTGACATTTAGGTGATGTACTTTTTCCAATATCCGGTATTCAGCCGGATAACAATTATTGGCCGGATAAGCCGGATATCCGTTTCATCTCTAGTATCTCTTCATGTTGAAGGCATGCGTATTTCATAAGGGAAACTATTGGGACTGTAATACAAAACAATCCGTACATTGCTTTTCCACAATCTCCTTTCTATCAAAAAATAAAATTGAGATCCATAATGAAATTACCAATTCTACCCCATTTCACGGTACTTATTTGTTTGAAAACATACTAGAAACATTTATTCGAAATAATTTATACTCCCAAAACTATTTCTGTATTGTTTATTTTTATATCTTAAAAAGTTCCGTTATATCGAGGTTGCCTTATATCGAGGTATGACTGTATCATAGAATCCAGACATTTCACTAATTTTGCTCCCACCTTTTTGATTTTATCCGATAACAACTGAAACTACCAACGGAGACGTTTTGACTATTATCGGAAATGCAAATACTAACGCTACAGACGGAGCAACCCGGTGATTACGCCTAGCTATACGGTCAAATGTTCATTAAACGATTGATTGTCCGCATAAATAGACGAAAGCGTTTTCTAAATGGAAAAAATATGTTTTAATCCGCAAAATCTCCTAGGCCCTCTTTTAGCCGATAATATCCTTTTTCTTTTTTTTTTTTTTTTATAAATTCGTTTATTTTTACAGGCTCAGTTACATAAGTTTAAAGGAGCCGAAATCTTAAATATATTTTTAAAACTATATATATGAACAATTTTCTTAAATCTATGGTTAGTAATGTGGGAAACCGATTACTCGCGGTGGACTCGAGATTAAAAGGGTGACATATTTTTCTCAGGAAAAGGATGGAATATAAGGAAATTATTACAATGTTGATAATCACACACACTCAATTCTTAAATCTATTCGTACATCTGTTGTGAATTTACATTTCATTCTCCTGTTTATAGTAAGCGGACCAATTACTCACAAAGGAAGAAATGGAGGGTATAAGGATATAAGGATAATCACACACGAACATCGATAGATTTAAGGAAAACATATATTTGGGAAAAGTAATCAAGGTCTAACCGAGCCAACACATCTCTCACCGGCACATTGGGCTGCCTTCCTCTAGCCCGAAGGGAGTTTTCTAAATTCGATCTGGCAACAAGATACACCTCACACGCCCAAACAACGTGTTCGATGTCGTGGTAACCTCGGCCACAAATGCAGAGATTGCTACCGGCCAGATTGAAACGAAAGAGTAACGCGTCTAACGAACAGTGATTGGACATGAGTCGGGAGAAGGTGCGAATAAAGTCCCGACTCAAGTCCAGACTTTTGAACCATGGTTTGAGGCTAACCTTAGGGATAATCGAGTGAAGCCACCGGCCCAATTCATCTTCGTTCCATTTGCGTTGCCAGTTAGCGATGGTATTTTTACGGACTAAAGAGTAAAATTCATTTAAGGCGATTTGACGCTGATAAATATCGCCTTCAATTGCACCTGCCTTTGCTAATGAGTCAGCCCTCTCATTACCCGGAATGGAGCAATGTGAAGGGACCCAGATAAAAGTAATAACATAACAGCGTCTGGATAAAGCACTCAAAATTTCTCGTATTCTCTCAAGGAAGTACGGCGAGTGCTTTTCCGGCCTCACTGAACGGATAGCTTCGACAGAGCTAAGACTATCCGTTACAATGTAATAGTGTTCAACAGGTCGTGAGGCGACGTGTCCAGCGCCCAATGAATTGCTGCCAATTCAGCAATATACACTGAGCAAGGATTCTGAAGACTGTGTGAGGTGCTAAAAAATTCGTTGAACACTCCAAATCCTGTGGACTCATTTATAGTGGACCCATCAGTAAAGTACATATTATCACAATTGATACCCCTATATTTTTCATCGAAGATCGTTGGAGCGATCCTCGATCGTTGGTAATCTGAATATTCATGGATATCTTGCTTCATGGACAGATCAAAATGCACAGAGGAATTGATGTAGTCAGGGAAACAAACACGGTTGGGAATATACGGTGAAGGATCAACCTGCATGGAGATGAATTCATGATATGAACTCATGAATCCGGAGTGAAAATTTAGCTCGATCAGCCGCTCAAAATTTCCGATCACCAATGGGTTCATGACCTTACACCGGATGAAGAACCGAAGAGATAATAAATTGAAGCGATCTTTTAGTGGGAGTAGACCTGCCAAAACCTCGAGACTCATGGTATGCGTTGAGGGCATACATCCCAACGCGATACGGAGACAAAGATACTGAATTCGCTCGAGTTTAATTAAGTGTGTTTTGGCAGCTGATTGAAAACAGAAACTGCCATACTCCATCACTGAGAGAATAGTTGTTCGATACAACATTATAAGATCTTCGGGATGGGCTCCCCACCAGGTGCCGGTAATTGTACGGAGAAAGTTTATTCTTTGTTGACATTTTTGACTCAGATACCTAATATGGACCCCCCAAGTACATTTGGAGTCGAACCATACCCCAAGATACTTGAATGACATAGCATGAGTGATCGGTTTACCCAAAAGTTGAAGCTTTGGTTTTGCTGGTCTATGCTTCCTAGAAAAAACCACCATCTCTGTTTTCTCCGTGGAGAATTCGATCCCTGGCCCAATGACCCAGGTTGAAAAATTGTTCAAAGTATCTTGTAAGGGTTCTTGTAGGTCGGATTCTGTTGATCCTACGACAGACACTACTCCATCATCTGCAAGTTGTCTTAGGCTGCAATTTTGTGTAAGGCAATTGTCGATGTCGCTTACATAGAAGTTGTACAAAAGGGGGCTTAAAAATGAGCCCTGGGGGAGGCCCATGTAAGAGACCCGACTTACTGCCGAATCTCCGTGAGAAAAGTTCAAATGCTTCTCACAAAGCAAGTTATATAACATATTATTCAATAGAGGCGACAGACCCCGAGAGTGTAATTTGTCTGTCAAAACCTCTATTGAAACAGAATCAAAGGGCCCCTTTATGTCCAATAATACTGAAGCCATTTGTTTTTTTCCGGCGTAAGCCATTTGAATTTCTGAAGAAAGCAACGCAAGACAATCATTCGTCCCCTTGCCCCTGCGGAACCCATATTGTGTATCTGAGAGTAGGCCATTCGTTTCAACCCATCGATCAAGGCGAAACAAGATCATTTTCTCCAACAATTTCCGTATACAAGACAGCATTGCTATTGGGCGGTACGAATTGAAGTCGGACGCGGGTTTTCCGGGTTTTTGAATAGCTATAACTCGTACTTGTCTCCAATCATCTGGAACAATATTATTCTCCAGAAACCGATTGAATAAATTCAACAAGCGATGTTTCGCCACATCAGGGAGGTTTTTCAGCAAGTTGAACTTAATTCTATCCGATCCCGGAGCAGAATTGTTACATGAAAGGAGAGCAAGAGAGAATTCTACCATCGAAAACTCGGAATCAAGATCGCACCTATCTTGTGGTATATCTCGAACAATTTTTTGCACAGGAGCGGAATCAGGACAAACCTTCCGTGCAAAATTAAAAATCCATCGATGTGAATATTCTTTGCTCTCATTTGTTGAAGAGCGATTTCTCATGTTTCGAGCCACTTTCCATAATTTTTTCATTGACGTTTCTCGTGACAAACCTCCCACGAAATTTCGCCAATAAGCACGTTTTTTCCCTTTGATCAAGTTTTTAAATTGATTTTCAAGGTCCAAATACGATTGAAAATTTTCAATGGTTCCACGTTTCCGAAAAGCTTTGAATGCGTTCGATTTATCCTGATAAAGCTTGAAACATTGGCTATCCCACCATGGATTGGGAGGCCTTCGACGAATAGTGGAGCCTGGGATGGGTTTCGTTTGAGCGCGAACCGCGCTGTCATAGATCAAACGAGAAAGGAAGTTATACTCCTCCAATGGAGGTCAACCATCTCTGGAATTGATGGCTAGAGCAATCGCGTCCGCATATTTTTTCCAGTCAATGTGTCTTGTGAGGTCATATGCCATGTTTATAGATTCAGAAGAATTCGACCCAATGGTGATGGAAATTTTGATTGGCAAGTGATCACTACCGTTGGGGTCCTGGATTACATTCCACTTGCAATCTAACGATAGTGAATTCGAGCAAAGCGAGAGGTCAAGAGCACTTGGGTTAGCAGGAGGTTTAGGTACACGTGTTGTTTCCCCAGTGTTCAAAAGTGTCATATTGAAGCTGTTACAAAGATCATATATCAACAATGAACGATTGTCGTCGTACTGTTCCCCCCAGGCAGTTCCGTGAGAGTTGAAGTCTCCCAAGATCAATCGTGGCTCAGGAAGGAGTGAGCACATGTCAACAAGTTGATTGCGGCTAACCGCAGCTCTCGGAGGCCAATACAAGCTGACAATACAGAGGTCTTTTCCTCTGATGTTTGCATGACAAGCAACAGCTTCAATCCCTCCAATAGGTGGAAGGTTAATTCGAAAAAATGAGTGGCACTTATTGATCCCCAATAGCACCCCTCCGTATCTGTCATCACGGTCCAAGCGTATAATATTAAAATCGTGGAAAGAGAGATCATCTCGCGAAGAAAGCCAAGTTTCGGACAGAGCAAAAACATCACAATTGAACTTATGAATTAAAAATTTGAATGTATCCAATTTAGGGATAAGACTACGACAATTCCACTGTAAAACAGTGATATCTCCGACCTCTCTATTTGAATTAGACATCAAGAGAGATAATCATTGCAAGGAGGGGCCATGTTTGCATCAATTGCTGTAAAATTGTCTTTAATACTGGAAGCATTGATATGACAATGGTTCTGATGGAGTCGGAAACATTAAAGCATGTGAAGATTTGAGCCACAAGGTCAGTCAACTTTATAAATCCCGATTGGGAAGTTGAACTTGACGGTAAAATAGGGACAGTTGGGGTTTTTGATGTCCCTTCGAGTGCTGGGTCGTTCGAAGGTGAATTATTCCCACGGAAGCCAGGAGGAACCTGATTTTGCTTGTCCGCCGCACTCGATTTTTTAGGCATGCTAACAGAGGGTATAACCGGAGGGGCTTGTCCTTGAATTTTGGGAGTGGTCACATTTTTGCGCCGGGGATTCCCTTGGAAGGTGTACGGTGTGTCCTTGTTAGCTGTATCCGCTTCCATTTCGTCAACTGGCAGCGAAGCGAAGACATTGTTTGCGGTTGAAGGTTGTTGCTGTTGGGCCAATGGAGAAGCGCCCTTCAAAATTTCCGCAAAAGTGCGCTTCGAGCGTTCCTTTAAAGAGCGCTTCTGCTTCTCCCAGCGACTCTTGTAAGTTTCACAAGCCGAGAGCACGTGCGGAGTTCCTCCGCAATATGGACACTTTTGCTCAATCGCACTGCAGGATTTGTCCACATGTTGCTCTCCGCAAGTGGCACAGCGCTCCTTGTTGGCGCAGTAAGCTGCTGTGTGACCAACTGACTAGCATTTCAAGCAAGTCATGGGCTTTGGCACGAAGAGTCGCAGCGGTAGCCTCAATTTGTCCACCATAACGTAGTCAGGGAGGGTGGAGCCAGCAAAAGTGACTCTAAACGAGTCGGACGGCGTAAATTTCGATTCTTTCCCTTCCTGGGAGACTTTGCCGAGTTGTCGGCATTCTAAGATTTTAACCTTAATCAAAGGCAGCTTTTTAAATCTGCCATCTCCTTCCATAATTGATTTGCACGTCAGACCCGTTTCGGTTATCACCTCCGAGATTTCTACGTCATGGGAAGGCACGTAGACACGATATTCCAGGGTAAACCTCTGGTCGACGACAATACCGTTTGCGTCTTTCCGATCAGCCACGACAACACGCAGTTTGGTCGGTCTAACCTTCGTAATTTCTGTCACGGAGGAGTATCTTGCCAGATCTTTCATGATCTGAATAACATTAAGTGCTTTTCCGTTTGGCTTAGGCCTGAAGAAAACAACCCACGGACCAGTTCCAGGTGCATCTTCAGGATAGACCTTGACACGTGGAGAGAAGACTACAGGACGAGAAGGAGATGACGAGGATTGAAGGGGATCGGGGACAACAGGATGGGGAGGCGAAATCTGAGCTGTTGTAGGAGCGAGGGGGTTGGAGAGGAGGTATTTGCAGGTTTTTTAGAGGGGGGCGTGCTAGAGTTAGCAGACTCGTCCCCGTACGAAACATCCTCTGATGTAGGAACGCGTTTAAGTGTCTTCGCTGTTCCTTTATTAGAACTTTTTTCAACCAGAGGGGAGTCATCATCAGAGATCTCCATATCTGGAGATCCTCCCCCTCCTTCTGCCATTCTGTAATTGGTACTTATATTCTAATAATTTGTTTTTAATAATAATAATAATAATTAAAAAAAAAATTTAAAAAAAAATAAATCTTATATCTTATTTATTTCTATTCACCACAATGCACCCCAGTGCTGATGAACTGGCAACCGCTGCTTGCTTCTCAATCGGAGCGCTTGAGCGCTCGGCACTATCACACACCACTAAGAAGTGATGCTCTCCTTCACACTGCTGTAAGTTAGCAGCGAATCGCGCTGGTATTGTGGGCGTGCAACTGACCACCGATGTCCGACTTCGACTGCGATGGCGACAAATCGGCGAAAACTGAAAGCCGGCTGGCCTTGCCAGGCTTTGATGATTCTGCTTTTCTCACTAATTCCGAGTTCACACTGCGTTTTACGATATCTCTAACAGTTCGAAAACGCGCGAAAAAAGCACACCCGGGCGATAAAAAAAAATAACAGCCAACGGTAACCGAAAACAATGCTTTCGATAATATCCTTTGACTGGACAGATTATTCCATTGAAAATTTGCATGGCTACGCTTGTAGGCAAAAAAAAAACAAAAAATGTAAGGAGTTGTAACTAGGACACTACCGCATATTTTCGACGTAGAACTACGCAATTTCATCATGCAATCCACTTGTTTACCACTTCGAATATTATTTTAGAATGCATCTAAATTATTGTAACAGATTATGTTCTTCGTTACAAATAAATTTGATGAACGTCCTTTTACGTTTGATATGATGCCTAGGACTACCAAAATATGTGAACGGAAGAATTGTCAAACGATCATTGTATTTTACATTTTTCTCTGAGATTATTGCACATCTCATGTTTACGTAGTTCTCGAACCGCGAAAGTTTATTTGCCTCTAGTATCTGCAATGACGATTTTCCCAGGCTTCTCAGTTTAAAAGTACGTTTTAGAGAAACACATTCCGGTCTGCATAACGACATGCGAGTACAAAAGTACTCAACACCAAAAAATCCCCCCGACTTGCATGTATTTGCAAAGCGGATTCTCCCAGGCACATTAATTTTGAAGTCCGTGCTAGGAAAACATAGCTCAGTGGAGAAAAATACCGCCAAATTGCATGTTTTGACAAAGCGGATTCCCCCAGGCACATTGATTTTTAAGTCCGTGTTAGGGAAACACAGCTCGGTGGGAACAAAAATATCCCCGACTTGCATGTATAATTGCAAAGCGGATATCCAGAGGTACATCGATTTTGAAGTCTGTTTTGCGGAAAACCGTAGATCGGGCCAATTAAAACTTGGCAGTTAGGGCGTTTAGAGAACGCTTGACATTTTACAGTTATTCAATTGTTCATCTCATGAAAAATAACATTTTATTAATTGTGATATACGCGTAGAAATATTTCCTATCAATTAATGCAAACATCTTTCTGATCTGTTAAGAAACGTACGAGTTATGAGTATTATGGCGGGTTTACATTAGGGAGATCTATAGCTATAGATGGATTTATTCACGTGAAAATAGGTGTAAACGGGTGAGAATAAATATGATACACTTATTCGAGGTATATATAACTTGAATAAATTCAGCATATGTAAACGCTTGTGAATTTCTCACTGGTGAGAAATCACTAAAGTTGGATGCAGTTCTACTTTAGGTGAATAAATTCACCAAAAATATGAATATATTCATTATAGAAGTTCGCGCTAGTGTAAACGGTTGATGCGATTTCTATAAATCTCATCATATTTCTTCACATGAATATATCACTAGTCTAAACCCACCCTTAGAAATACGAGTAGGGTTAGCACGCAAATCGGTAGAACAAATGTATGGGAAAAAAGGAAGTTCTTCAAGTTTTCATGAATTTAAACCATTTAGAGATTCGCGAATTGTAATGTATAGCATATCAAATAAATCTTAGAGAATTTCCGTTTCGATTGGTATGCAAATCATGAGAATTCGTTCACAGCGAAAATAGTTATTAACGTTAACTTCATTTCATAAAAACGTGACCTGTTTTCTGATTTGGCACCCTTCCTGAGAGACGTAGTTCTACGTCAAAATGCGTTTTTTCAACACTAATGGTGTTGGTAAATACGTCTTCTATGCAAACATGGGCAGTCTAGTAAGAATACAATTCGACTTCAACTACTTTCAACAACAACTCTACGAACCCGTCTGGTTCGAGAGCTATTAGTTAACCTCTCGTTTACAATTATTTTTTTTCACTAACTTAGGAACTATAACAGAGCATAAATCGCGATTGAGTCATACAGAAAACACTTGTTTACGGTGACTCAGTGCGCGAGCGGTTAGATAAAACAAGGCTAAACAAACGAAATGCAAAACATAAACATTCAACATTAAAACAGTACATTATTTAACTACCCTTGTTAAAACAAGGAAAATTAAATTTAAACGTGGAACCAAGTGCAGTTCATAATGATGGTACAGATTTTTGTTTATTTAATACTATCTTAAAAACTACTTAGCCTGCCATATACAAATGGGCTACATTCTGAAGAGCTAGACCTTTTGTTGATAGTGCTACTGACCAAGATCACGAATTATAGTACGTTCGGATTAAGAAAGTTTTTGACGGAACGACATTACAACCTTATGAAATCTAACAGCAAGTCTACCCAGCTCAGCTAAAAAGAAATTGTTCGGTTTTTTTTTTCGATGAAGACAACACATAATTTTGAGGAAAACCCTAAAATATTTTTAAACGAAGTAATCCTCGTTCGATTTTGAACATTTAGCCCATCTTTCAGGAGGATTATGTGTTCTTTTCCAGTAAAACATTTTTATTGCGACAAAATCCATTCGCCAATCCATTCTTTGGCTTTTTTTTATTCGACGACGTGTTGATGACGGAGCCAGGTCTGAAGAATACCGCTTTGGTGCAGATCTTATTGAAATATTTAGACAAAACACCCACGCCCCGATGCAGTTTTTTGGCGAGTGTTTAAATTAGAGCAATGTCTTCTAGAAACAGTGACAATTAACAACCGCGAATGTATCTTTGAAGAAGATAGGCTACAGTGTAAAAGTTGTGGGAACAAATGCTAACAATCCATCGTCCCAAATATTGTCGTTCACCTTCTCGACTGTTTCGTTCCGGAAAAATATCAAAAAAACAGAGCGGAGGACAATTTCAGTGAGATGTAGCATTCTTCCGTGACCTCAGGAGGGATTCTTCACCAATGTGGATGTAGCCTAGCTCGAAAAATTTGTTGAAGATAGTAGCGAGGTGGTCATAGATCTTATGTCGAACCAGGATGTTTTCATTTTTTTTGGATCGCAGCTACTACTTAGAAAGGTTTCCAATCGCATTCATTTTTGTGAGCATGTGTTAGTTTTGAATTTAATTCTCTCCTGTTGCAGAATTAATTTTCGAATGTCTGTGTCAGTGTCAGTGTTGCCATAAGTTCAGAATAAACTGTACCTCCACAGATTTTCAGACTTTCTTCCTCTCGTGGGTTATCCCTTCTATCAACGAATATCTAATGAATATTTAATTTAAAAAAAAAACAGGAAGTGGGTTATATCTATGGTATAACCGCAAGGGTGACGTAGGACTATCGTTGATTTAGAGATCATTTGTATGAAGTTGAATCTGAATTCATTCTGAATGAATGAATATTTGGAGAACTTCGAAAACGAGAGCGTTACGTTGGAGGCACAAGGTTTTATGCATCCAATATTGGATACGGAAATATCCTACTGATGGAGAAGAATAATCTTCAGAAGCTATCCTGTTGATTGCGATTGATTGAATATATTTTGAAAATTCCCAAAGGAACTGGCAGATTATTTTCAGTAACGATTAGATATTTCCACATTTTCCTCGATACTGGAAGCCCACCAGTGGTTAATGCCAACTCGATAACCACCTGTTAATAGCACTTGATTGAAACATATTTGGTCACAGTGTTACATGGATAGAAAACATTCAATTAAACTCTTTCACATGAATATATTTTGAAAATTCCCAGAGGAACTGGCAGATTATTTTCAGTAACGATTAGTTATTTCCACATTTTCCTCGATACTGGAAGCCCACCAGTGGTTAATGCCAACTCGATAACCACCTGTTAATAGCACTTGATTAAAACATATTTGGTCACAGTGTTACATGGATAGAAAACATTCAATTAAATTCATTCACATGAATATATTTTGAAAATTCCCAAAGGAACTGGCAGATTATTTTCAGTAACGATTAGATATTTCCACATTTTCCTCGATACTGGAAGCCCACCAGTGGTTAATGCCAACTCGATAACCACCTGTTAATAGCACTTGATTGAAACATATTTGGTCACAGTGTTACATGGATAGAAAACATTCAATTAAACTCTTTCACATGAATATATTTTGAAAATTCCCAGAGGAACTGGCAGATTATTTTCAGTAACGATTAGTTATTTCCACATTTTCCTCGATACTGGAAGCCCACCAGTGGTTAATACCAACTCGATAACCACCTGTTAATAGCACTTGATTGAAACATATTTGGTCACAGTGTTACATGGATAGAAAACATTCAATTAAACTCTTTCACATGAATATATTTTGAAAATTCCCAAAGGAACTGGCAGATTTTTTTCAGTAACGATTAGATATTTCCACATTATCCTCGAACTGGCAGATTATTTTCAGTAACGATTAGATATTTCCACATTTTCCTCGCTACTGAAAGCCCACCAGTGGTTAATACTAATTTGATAACCACCTGTTAATAGCACTTGATTGAAACATATTTGGTCACAGTGTTACATGGATAGAAAACATTCAAATAAACTCTTTCACATGAATGTATTTTTGAATTCCCAGAGGAACTGGCAGATTATTTTCCAGAAATGATTAGATCTTTCCGGAACTTTCTCAATGCTGAATGGCATCCAAACGGAAAGAATTCCGCGCGTGTATGTGTGTGTAGCTTCCCGGGGAACCGTTTGTGGCATCACTCTCCTCCTGATGGATTCCCTTCTGGCCTAGGGTGCACAAACAGGCTCTTGGTGACACCGTTCATCCGCGCTTTCATGATAAACGAAGAGCTTCACCACAACAGCGACAACATGCTCCAATCGCTGTTCAATTAGAACTGAGTGGATTTCCGAGCGGCGCTCGCTTATATACCGATTGGTGATTTCAATAGCCTGTTTTGAAAGCAATTTTAAGACTATTGAAACAAGTTTTTGGATCAAAAAGTAACAAGTATAGAACGCGTAGATATTTTATCTTTCGAATGAAGTGTTTATCATACCATTTCGTTCAGTTGTTTAGGAGCTATTAACGCTCACAATCTCGGTCTCCGGCGTAACGCTTTCGTTTTCGAAACTTTGATTTTACACCCCGGTATAGAAATGAAAGACGTAGTCCTACGTCAAAACTTCTTTTGCACTGCAATGAACGTGACAACTATCGGATGGCTGGTGTACATCTGTGACTTTTTTGTATTTGATATTCCATAAATTTACTGTCCAATTATCATTTATATTTTAAGATTGAATTTTTATAACCAATTATTCTTTTTATTCATATTTCAATAATAGTAATAGTAATAGTAATAGTAATAGTAATAGTAATAGTAATAGTAATAGTAATAGTAATAGCAATAGTAATAGTAATAGTAATAGTAATAGTTATAGTAATAGTAATAGTAATAGTAATAGTTATAGTAATAGTAATAGTAATAGTAATAGTAATAGTAATAGTGTGTCACAAAGAACGTAATCTACCACAAAGCATTGAATAGACTAACAAATGATTCGCTTAAACTCTTTCAATTCAATTGAATTAAAAAAAGTGTTCAATTCAATTTATAATTCTTCCTCATTATATTCTTCATCTTCATCTTTTTCATCTTCTTCTTCTCCTTCTTCAACATCATCTCTTCTCATCTCATCTTTCTTCTTCTTCTTCTTCTTCTTCAGCTTGTCCTTCTTTTTTTCTCATTTTTTCCTTTTTATTTTTCTTTTTCTTCTTCTCTTCTTCTTCTTCTTTCTCTTCCTTCCTCTTTGCTATCATATTCCGAATTCTCTTTCCCTTTCTCCATCCTTTTACATTTCCTCTTCTCTCTTCCTTCTCGACACTTTGAAAACGTGTCTGCGTGGCGTAAGCCTGTTTTCAATCTCTTAACTGAAGATCTACATGAATTCCTAGGGGAATTTCGTCTTCCTAGTTAAGACAAAATGAGTCACGTTTTCTTGTCTGATCCAATGGTTTACTGATTGTTAGACAAATAATAAACTTCTAGTTATCCGGGACCAATAAATTTACTTATTAAATGTACATACATTAAAGGCGTATGGATGCGTGTAGCTAAACCTCATGGCCCAAGCAGAAATCCAGAAAATCTAATAAGTAATATAATTGAGCACCATTCTCAACATCGACTACATAAGTTAATTACGTTCAGATACATTCAGAATGTATTTATGTGTATTACATTTTATAATCCAATCATCAATATCAAAATTACTGTCCCCTTCCCTATCGAAAATCATAGTCCATCAACATAATGCAGCGATGGGAAAGTTTTGCCGATTCTGCTGACTGTGGCAGACTTTATTACATCCATTGCAATTCAATCCCACAATCATAGTCACCATAGTTTCGATCTTTTCTTCGCCAGATTGTAGATTGCGTTTCGTCATATATGTATATATATATATATATATATGTATCTACAGCAAACTTTTTTTTTGTGTATCCGAAATGGCTTTCAAATTGATTACGTTATGTGTGACCAGGCAACGAACGAATCGTGACTCACATCCTCACTGCAAATCCGCCCACCCACAAACACCCTTCACCCCGCTCAAACACAGCGCCTCGGGCTCCAACGGCTCGAACCGTGGATGATTGAATTGGCATTTTATATTCGATAGCCGCCACGCCGTAAACCACAGCACAGAACAGCACAAATGAACTTCCTTTTTCACGGCATCCGGATGTGAATTGCAACTTTAATCAGTTTTGTAGCTCACACGCGTTGCAACAAGAGAAGGTATTGGTTTATGTATATGTGTACAACTTCGAAGCGGGGGCGGGTCTCTCTCTCTCTCTCTCTCTCTCTCTCTCGGCTCGATGACGATGGATGGCTTCGGGCTGCATTCGTTGTTCAACAACGTGTTTCCGAGTTGTACTTCCAGCGGATATGGTATGTTCTTCGATGGCCGAGACTGTGATCTGAGTGGGCTCGGGAGTGGAGGGGGAGGGGAGAGGTGCATTGCTGACCTTTAACCTCGTTTTCCGCTGTTTTAAAATTCCATTCCAGATTAAATTACGCATTCAAACGCAATTGGATACATTTGCATAAATTTGCACCGGATAGTTCCAGTGAGAGGCCGAGGCCGAGAGAAGTAGAGGAAAAGGAATATGTGGTGCGTAAGTGGTTATCGTGATCCTTTTTGGACGAATCGGAAGGGGCCGGTGGTGATTTGGTATTGGGGAGTGGGAGAATGCTGGAGGTTTAGAGAACGAAATCCCAAAGCGTGCCATTGTTGCCCACAGTCGGAAATGAAATTTGCATACGATGCGTCCGTGAGATGGATTCCAGGAAACTACATTGTGTTCTGTACATCGCCAGAAACCCCCACACTTGCGCTTAAATGGATTTTGATAATTGTCCATTACTGTTTTCAATTAGTATGAAAATCGTCGAAAATTTTTCTCCACTGATGATTGGATTAGTTGTGAATTATCCTAACAGATGGTGCCTCAGAAGTATCGTTATGAGTTGACATATGAGCAATTCCACGTCAAATTAACTGAAAAACAGCCGATTCTGACCCAATTCTCTCTTTTTCTCACAGAGCTTTGTGCACACGATGACCAAAAATTACAATTTTCATTATGAGATACCCAATATTAGTTTCGACCATTTTTGACGTAGAACTACGTCTTACATTAAGGGTGCCGAATCAGAAAATACGTCACGTTTTTATGAAATAAAGTTAACGTTAATATCTATTTTTTCCGCGAACGGATTTTGGAGATTTACATACCAAACGAATCGGAAATTCCCTAAGATTTGTTTGATATGCTGTACATTATAATCCCATAGTCTATATGGTCTAAATTGATAAAAAATGGAACCATTCCCAGTTCCTCATACATTTGTTCTGTCCATTTGTGTACTTTCACGAACAGAGCTGTCAATAACGAGCAACTTATCGACGAGCAACGAAGGGGAAATCGTAAGATGTAAAGTCTCCGTGAACAAAGGAAAAGAAGAAGAGCGAAGGGGAATATTTACCCCGAGTGTAAACAGTGGATCTCGCTGAGGCAAACTTTCATTCTTCGTGAGAAAATCTACTGAATAAGATGGTTGCTGGGCGAGCTGAATGGCGAGGGAATGCCTTTCTCAAGGCAATGGGGGTGGAGCAGTAATATGATGGATAAAGTAAAGTTTTCCAAGGACCTTTTTGAAGGTTAGAGACGAATGAACTGAAGAAGTCTCAAGCATGGAAGGAAGGCAAACTATCAGCCTCGGTCTGTATTCAAAGCAATGAATATCGCTTGTTCTTCCTTGTTTTGCGACATCACATGTCTTCGTTTCGGATTGACCTGTGAACGCGACCAAATTACTCACTCGCTGATGTCTCAATCATTCCATCATACTGACGCCATTGCATTAAGGTTCTGAGCTACACAATTGTGTGGGGATTCATCAAGCTAGGCTATCGTCAGCTCACCAAGAAAATAAATGTTTTGGAATTTTGTCAGTGATTTGGTTTCGCATGACGGTAGGAAAACTCTCTTCACAAAGGATGACAGCTAAGCTAATCTAGACTGGCAATATTAACAGATGACGGGCTTCTGTTGAGAAGAGCGCAAAACGGATATAAGTGTGTATATTTAGTCGCTTCAAGCTATCGATATATGAATATTTGTGAGCGTACGTGCGTGCTTCATAACTCGTACGTAAAAATAGTGCATCTTCGCTACACTGAAGGCCCATTTGTATCTGCTCCCGTGTGCATTGGCCTTGTAATTTTTTATGCTATGGTTGACGACTGTTTGGTGTTACAAATTATGCAGTCTCGAGCATGTATTGTTCTGTGAGCACAAGAATGAATCATCAAACAATTATCGTCCAATGATTCTACAATAAAAAACATACCAGGGCGACCAAACTGGTAGAATAGTTATTTCTAACTTTTCGTAGCATTATAAAATAATATGCGCAGTTATAAAGAAGCGACTTGAATTAAACTACAGCGTAGTTCTACGTGCGGTCGTGTCTTGAACACAATTTCCTATATTTTTTTTCCAAAAATCGTTGTAGAACAACATTATCTTAACAGAAAATATTATCAAATTATCATTATCAATAGAAAAAATCATAATTAATCGTAAAAATATTGAAAAATTGAAACTCTATTGCGGGAACTCTGTCAGCAGACCTATTCCAGTAATGATGGTACAGGTCCAGCTAACATTTGAGGTTAGATTCACAATCTGACAGATATAAACAAAGTGTGGTGCGCGAACTGCTTACATGTGTCAATTTGTAATCTCCCGTTCATATAATTAAAGTTCACTCACGTTCACAATTGTATTTTGGCCTCGAAGGTGAAATTCTGTTTCACTATTTACTACTCACGTAGTTTTGGCAGATTGCCAACTAAGACAAGACGTGACAACTGGATTCTTACTCTTCTTTCTGCATTTTCGTCAACCAAGTGCTAGATAACAGGAAAGCGAGATGTGAACGTTGCCAAATGTAAAAAAAAAATCGGAAGATTATTTTCCTATGAAAAACATGTGTTCTTCGTACCATGTATTTTCTGAGCGGCACTATTTTTTTATATTAATTTTTCAACCGAATGTCACATATTTCAAACAATAAGTTACAAACAATAACATTCCTGTTAATTTGGTATGCGAAAAAATTAAATATGAAGAGATAAAGAAAACTAGAAAACGTAGATTTGATAGTAGGATAGGTTGAAATACATGAAATAAATTCATAGTTCATTTAATTTATCAAGAGATTATGGGCCTTTCCGTTTACACTACACGAAAAAAATTAAATGTTCTTCTCTACTAGGCCGCCTGTATTATGCTATGCTAGATGGGAAGAGAATGACATAAAGATATAGGGTGGAAATTCCGATGCAATGTTTCCCTCTCTTCAGGAACTGAACACCGGACGTGATAGAAACGAAAATATACAAAGAATCCATAATAGAAATTTAAGCTAAAATGAAATGTGAATGCAACTATTATTCAATCCCATTCTTGTATATTTATCTTTGTTAATTATTTTCCTCATCAACCAATCAGAAGCCGAGTTGCAAGTGGTTCGAGTTTGACAGAAAAAGTGGTTCGGAATCGGCCCCCTATTGTCTTGTCTCGTCTCAGATTGCCAAGATCAAAATGAGCTGAAGTAATGAAATTGAAAAAAAAACTGCGGAGTGAAAAAAAGAAGAAGCACAAAGTGGAACTTAGCGAGCAGAAACGCACGGAAATATTGCATAAAAAAGGAGAGAGAATTCAACAACAAAATGAAACAGTTGAAAGCTGATGGGATGAAGAAGGATAAAACACAACTTCTGCAAGCTTTGAAGCTTTCGAAATGGTAATGTGGATACAATGTTTATTGTACTTCTGATTTGATTTCATTTGCTTTGATTTTAAAATAGTTACAGTTTTGGAGAAACTGCAACTAATATGTATTTACAAAAACTATATACTATGTACAATTGTATATAATCGAGTCCTTATATATAACTAGCTAACCCGGCAAACTTCGTCCCGCCCAACATTTGTTTTTTTTGTTATCAATACCTTCAAACATTCACGTTTTCTTACTATGAGCAAGTTCATGGGTCCAATCGCAGAACTGTTCATTGATTGACCTTCTTTCTATTCGACCCCGTTGAATTTACCTATTACTATAAAATTCCTAGTATTTCTAACAAAACTCCTCATTATAATATCAGATTATTTTCAGACACAATTCTCGTTCAAGATTTTACAACCACTTGCAAATAACATTTTTCACCGTTACATAGAACAAATGCTTTATACAGAAAATATGATAGAATAAGGACAGCCCTAAATCGGACAATTCCTTCCTCGAGTTGTGCTCTTATCAACACATTCGACGATCCTTTTTTTTTGGTATAGATAGAAGAAGATATAGGAGTGCGTTTCATCATCTTAAAATCCATTTCCAGTTTAGAACAAAGATCAATCAAAATCAAGCTGCCTGGGGGAAATCGGCATTGCAAATACATGAAAGTAGGGGGGACCTTTGCTCCCACCGAAATGTGTTCCCAAACAGAGACATCAAAACCAAGGTGCCCGGGGGAAATCGGCATTGCAAATATATGCAAGTCGGAGGCATTTTTATATTGCTAATAAGGTGAGCGATACGATTGATTGCAGCAAATAAAATTCAAATTTGGAACTTTAATGTTGGTTGCTTCGTGAAATTTCATATCAATGACCGATCGTTTATTGTTGAAAAATTTAGCACAAGTTTAAAAGTGTATATGGTTGTGTTAAAAATGACTTGATTATATGAAACGATTTATTCCAATTTTCATAAATAACACAATTTCCATATATTTCATGTTCCCGCTCGAGAACGGGTCGTTTGGTTTAAGTTGTCTGTTTTGTTGTGTTCATTTTCACCCAAGGAAAGTTTATACGGCAAGAAACATTGGAAAAGTGAAGAAATATTAGAAAATTCATATCCCATATGATCTACATATAGTATTTATAGTATTAGGTGTTGTTAGTCTAATTTAAATTCTCATGGGGTTGAATAAACACTCAAAAAGTAAAAATTATGAAAGAAAATTACCTTTTCCATTTCAAATATGTTTTCTCTATATTAAAGTAACATGTTTTTACTGATGAGAAAAATTAATAATTGTGTTCGGTATTGCTAATTATCTTATATTACATTGGTGAGTTTTTTTTCTTTATTTCATCCATACATTTTACCTCCATCTCGTCTAGGATCACAGAGGGCGGTTTTCATCACATCTCATTCCACTTCGGCATCTTCTATCTGATACCCACCACCTAACGACTGTTTACCATACTTCTGTTGTCATCACTCTGTAAATACTGGTGGAGTGAACAAACAATACCCAACAACCAAACAAAACGTCCTTTTTCAGGGCCACCAAATCATTATCAACATTCGCTATCCAACTCTTGACGAGTAAAGTTCAGTGTCGGTATTGTGCGTTGCCACTTTTGCTATTGTGCTATTGGTACGAGTGAATCGTGTACGAGTGAAGGTCATTGCTGTCCGCTTTCGACCTGACCTTTTGTGAAGTGGAACGAAGGAACAAAGGAAGCAGCGCTCTTGCAGCGAGCCGGATTGCGGCTGTTGAACTGATTCGGCATAACGGGATCGCCATCGCGTGACTGTCGCAAACGGGATTCATCATCACGTGGCTGCCTAAGCTATTCTTGCGCTATTGTGTTGTCTCCGTAGCGCGTAGCCTCTGTCTCTCCCTGATTAGGGCAGTAGAGCGCATTATTGGAACAACTTATATATTAAGGTACACATATTTATTATTAATATTATTATTCAATTCATTTGTTCATTATCATAATTTTTTTTTGCTATTTTTTTTTTAAGATTATTGTTAAAATCAATAATAATTTAGAAATAAGACAGAAATTTTTGTAAAATGGAGAATAGTGGAGGATCTCCAGAGATGGAGATCTCCGATAATGAATTTCATACAAGATCTAGGAAAAAACATAAACGAGTCCCTCATAAGGAAGATAATTCTTCTGGGGACGAATCCGCTCATCCTACCATCCTACCTAAGAAAATTGCAAGCCTCCCTTCTCAACCCACTGTTACTTCCACTCCCCCTCTCCCATCATCGATTTCGCTTCCCCCTTCTGATGCTTCCGATCCAACCCAATCCTCGTCCTCGTCCTCATCCTCATCCTCGTCCTCGTCCTCGTCCTCGTCCTCGTCTTCCCCCTCTGTTGTCTACGCTCCACGTGTCAGAGTTCATCCAGAAGATGCACCTGGAACTGGCCCTTGGGTTGTTTTCCTCCGGCCAAAACCGAAAGGAAAAAACCTTAACGTGATTCAGATCATGAAAGATCTGGCCAGATACACATCTGTATCTGAAATTCGCAGGGTTAGACCGAACAAATTGCGAGTTGTCGTGAATGAACGGAAACACGCAAACGAGATTGTTGCTGATCAACATTTCACTCTCGAATATCGAACATTTATACCCTCCCATAACGTAGAAATTGAGGGGGTGATAACTGAAACGGGTCTGACGAGCGAACAAATAAAAGCAGAAGGAAAAGGCAAGTTCAAGAAGCTCCCCTCAATGGAAGTGAAAATCTTGGACTGTCGCCAACTCGGGAAACTTTCCCATGATGGGGACCAAACTAAATTTACGCCGTCCGACTCGTTTTGAGTCACCTTTGCTGGTGCCGCCCTCCCTGACTACGTTATGGTGGACAAATTGAGACTACCTGTGCGACTCTTCGTGCCAAAGCCCATGACTTGCAACAAATGCAAGTCAGTTGGTCACACTTCGGATTATTGTGCCAACAAGGAGCGCTGTGCCACTTGCGGAGAGCAACATGAGGGGAAATCCTGCAGTGCGACTGAGCATAAATGTCCATATTGCGGGGGATCCCCACACGAGCTCTCAGTTTGTGAAAATTACAAGAGTCGCTGGGAGAAACAGAAGCGCTCTTTGAAGGAACGCTCGAAACGCACTTTTGCGGATATTTTAAAGGGCGCTTCTCCACTGGCCCAACAACAACAACCAATCAACACACAAAATGTCTTCGCCACGTTGCCCGTTGACGAAATAGAAGCGGACACAGCTAACGGGGGCACACCGTTCATTTTCCAAGGGAATCCCCGGCGCAAAAATGTGACCACTCCCAAAGTTCAAGGACAAGCCCCTCCGGTGATACCCCCTGTTAGCATGCCTAAAAAATCGAGTGCAGCGGACAAGCAAAATCAGGTTCCTCCTGGTTTCCGTGGGAATAATTCACCTTCGAATGGCCCAGCACTCGAGGGGACATCAAAAACCCCAACTGTCCCTGTTATTCCGTCCAGTTCAACTTCCCAATCGGGATTTATAAAGTTGTCTGACCTTTTGGACCAAATCTTCAAGTGTTTTAATGTTTCCGACTCCATCAGAACCCTTGTCATATCAATGCTTCCAGTATTAAAGACAATTTTGCAACAATTGATGCAAACATGGCCCCTCCTTGCAATTATTATCTCTCTTGATGTCTAATTCAAATAGAGAGGTCGGAGATATCACTGTTTTACAGTGGAATTGTCGTAGTCTTATCCCTAAATTGGATACATTCAAAATTTTAATTCATAACTACAATTGTGATGTTTTTGCTCTGTCCGAAACTTGGCTTTCTTCGCGAGATGATATCTCTTTCCACGATTTTAATATTATACGCTTGGACCGTGATGATAGATACGGAGGGGTGCTTTTGGGGATCAATAAGTGCCACTCATTTTTTCGAATTGACCTTCCACCTATTGGAGGGATCGAAGCTGTTGCTTGTCATGCAAACATCAGAGGCAAAGACCTCTGTATTGTCAGCTTGTATTGGCCTCCGAGAGCTGCGGTTAGCCGCAAACAACTTGATGACATGTGCTCACTCCTTCCTGAGCCACGATTGATCTTGGGAGACTTCAACTCTCACGGAACTGCCTGGGGGGAACAGTACGACGACAATCGTTCATTGTTGATATATGACCTTTGTAACAGCTTCAATATGACCGTTTTGAACACTGGGGAAACAACACGTGTACCTAAACCTTCTGCTAACCCAAGTGCTCTTGACCTCTCGCTTTGCTCGAATTCACTATCGTTAGATTGCAAGTGGAATGTAATCCAGAACCCCAACGGTAGTGATCACTTGCCAATCAAAATTTCCATCACCATTGGGTCGAATTCTTCTGAATCTATAAACATGGCATATGACCTCACAAGACACATTGACTGGAAAAAATATGCGGACGCAATTGCTCTAGCCATCAATTCCAGAGATGGTTTACCTCCATTGGAGGAGTATAACTTCCTTTCTCGTTTGATCTATGACAGCGCGGTTCGCGCTCAAACGAAACCCATCCCAGGTTCCACCATTTCCCGAAGGCCTCCCAATCTATGGTGGGATAGCCAATGTTCCAAGCTTTATGTAGAAAAATCGAATGCATTTAAAGCTTTTCGGAAACGTGGAACCCCTGAAAATTTTCAAACGTATTTAGCCCTTGAAAATCAATTTAAAAACTTAATCAAAGGGAAAAAACGTGCTTATTGGCGAAATTTCGTGGGAGGTTTGTCACGAGAAACGTCAATGAAAAAATTATGGAAAGTGGCTCGAAACATGAGAAATCGCTCTTCAACGAATGAAAGCGAAGAATATTCACATCGATGGATTTTTAATTATGCACGGAAGGTTTGTCCTGATTCCGCTCCTGTGCAAAAAATTGTTCGAGATATACAACAAGATAGGTGCGATCTTGATTCCGAGTTTTCGATGGTAGAATTCTCTCTTGCTCTGCTCTCATGTAACAATTCTGCTCCGGGATCGGATAGAATTAAGTTCAACTTGCTGAAAAACCTCCCTGATGTGGCGAAACATCGCTTGTTGAATTTATTCAATCGGTTTCTGGAGAATAATATTGTTCCAGATGATTGGAGACAAGTACGAGTTATAGCTATTCAAAAACCCGGAAAACCCGCGTCCGACTTCAATTCGTACCGACCAATAGCAATGCTGTCTTGTATACGGAAATTGTTGGAGAAAATGATCTTGTTTCGCCTTGATCGATGGGTTGAAACGAATGGCCTACTCTCAGATACACAATATGGGTTCCGCAGGGGCAAGGGGACGAATGATTGTCTTGCGTTGCTTTCTTCAGAAATTCAAATGGCTTACGCCGAAAAAAAACAAATGGCTTCAGTATTCTTGGACATAAAGGGGGCCTTTGATTCTGTTTCAATAGAGGTTTTGTCAGACAAATTACACTCTCGGGGTCTGCCGCCTCTATTGAATAATATGTTATATAACTTGCTTTGTGAGAAACATTTGAACTTTTCTCACGGAGATTCGGCAGTAAGTCGGGTCTCTTACATGGGCCTCCCCCAGGGCTCATGTTTTAGCCCCCTTTTGTACAACTTCTATGTAAGCGACATCGACAATTGCCTTACACAAAATTGCAGCCTAAGACAACTTGCAGATGATGGAGTGGTGTCTGTCGTAGGACCAAACGAATCCGACCTACAAGGACCCTTACAAGATACTTTGAACAATTTTTCAACCTGGGCCATTGGGCTAGGGATCGAATTCTCCACGGAGAAAACAGAGATGGTGTTTTTTTCTAGGAAGCATAGACCAGCAAAACCAAAGCTTCAACTTTTGGGTAAACCGATCACTCATGCTATGTCATTCAAGTATCTTGGGGTCTGGTTCGACTCCAAATGTACTTGGGGGGCCCATATTAGGTATCTGAGTAAAAAATGCCAATAAAGAATAAACTTTCTCCGTACAATTACCGGCACCTGGTGGGGAGCCCACCCAGAAGATCTTATAATGTTGTATCGAACAACTATTCTCTCAGTGATGGAGTATGGCAGTTTCTGTTTTCAATCAGCTGCCAAAACACACCTCATTAAACTCGAGCGAATTCAGTATCTGTGTCTCCGTATCGTGTTGGGATGTATGCCCTCAACGCATACCATGAGTCTCGAGGTTTTGGCAGGCGTACTCCCACTAAAAGATCGCTTCAATTTATTATCTCTTCGGTTCTTCATCCGGTGTAAGGTCATGAACCCATTGGTGATCGGAAATTTTGAGCAGCTGATCGAGCTAAATTTTCACTCCGGATTCATGAGTTCATATCATGAATTCATCTCCATGCAGGTTGATCCTTCTTCGTATATTCTCAACCGTGTTTGTTTCCCTGACTACATCAATTCCTTTGTGCATTTTGATCTGTCCATGAAGCAAGATATCCATGGATATTCAGATTATCAACGATCGAGGATCGCTCCAACGATCTTCGATGAAAAGTATGGGGGTATCAATTGTGATAATATGTACTTTACTGATGGGTCCTCTATGAAGGAGTCCACAGGATTTGGAGTGTTCAACGAAATTTTTAGCACCTCCCACAGTCTTCAGAATCCTTGCTCAGTGTATATTGCTGAATTGGCAGCGATATACTGGGCGCTGGACAGCGTCGCCTCACGACCTGTTGAACACTATTACATTGTAACGGATAGTCTTAGCTCTGTCGAAGCTATCCGTTCAGTGAGGCCGGAAAAGCACTCGCCGTACTTCCTTGAGAGAATACGAGAAATTTTGAGTGCTTTATCCAGACGCTGTTATGTTATTACCTTTATCTGGGTCCCTTCACATTGCTCCATTCCGGGTAATGAGAGGGCTGACTCATTAGCAAAGGTAGGTGCAATTGAAGGCGATATTTATCAGCGTCAAATCGCCTTAAATGAATTTTACTCTTTAGTCCGTAAAAATACCATCGCTAACTGGCAACGCAAATGGAACGAAGATGAATTGGGCCGGTGGCTTCACTCGATTATCCCTAAGGTTAGCCTCAAACCATGGTTCAAAAGTCTGGACTTGAGTCGGGACTTTATTCGCACCTTCTCCCGACTCATGTCCAATCACTGTTCGTTAGACGCGTTACTCTTTCGTTTCAATCTTGCCGACAACAATCTCTGCGGTTGTGGCCATGGTTACCACGACATCGAACACGTTGTTTGGTCGTGTGAGGTGTATCTTGTTGCCAGATCGAATTTAGAGAACACCCTTCGGGCTAGAGGAAGGCAGCCCAATGTGCCGGTGAGAGATGTGTTGGCTCGGTTAGACCTTGATTACATGACCCAAATATATGTTTTCCTTAAAGCTATCGATCTTCGTGTGTGATTGTACCTATGTCCTTATACCCTCCTTTTCATCCATTGCGAGCGATTGGCCCCCTTGGTATAAACAGTAAAATAAGCTGAAATGTAAATATACAATAGATTTAAGAATCGAGGTGATCATCAATATTGTAACAATTCCCTTATATCCCATCCCTTTCTTGAAAAATGTTACCCTCTAAACTCGAGTAAACCGCGAGTAATCGGTTTTCCACCTTACTAACCATAGTGTTAGGAAAATTATTTATGTATAGTTTTAAAACATATACTTAAGAATTCGGCTCCTTTAAACTAATGTAACTGAGCCTGTAAAAATAAACGATTTATATAAAAAAAAAAAAAAAAAAAAAGTCAAATATGTGCCCTTTTGTTCGCAAACTTGTTGTCATTTAGAAGGCAACTTCATTATCCCCCCCTTATAAACCCCCACACCCCTCCTTATTTGCAAAAAACTCAGACAGCCAGTTTTCGCAAGCCTCTTTTGAGGCCAACTTAGTATCACCAAGAGCGTTTTGCATGGCCCGGAAGAGATGATAATCACTTGGAGTCAGGTCCGGACTATACGTTGGGTGCAGTAGGACATCCCATCCGAGCTCCCGTAGCTTCTGGCGGGTCATCAAAGATGTGTGAGGCCGAGCGTTGTCCTGGTGGAAAACAACACCATTCCTATTGATCATTTCTGGCCGCTTCTGGTCAATTGCCTGCTTCAAACGGTCAAGCTACTCACAGTAGAGAACCAAGTTGAGGGTCTTGCCATAGTTGAGCAGCTCATAGTGGATGATTCCCTTCCAATCCCACCGAACACACAGCAAAACCTTCCTGGCCATCAATCCGGGCTTGGCGATGGTTTAGACCGAATCACCACCCTTCGACCACGACTTATTCGCTTTAGGTTGTCGTACGTGATCCACTTTTCATCACCAGTCACCATCTTCTTCAAAAATGGGTCGAGTTCGTTCCGTTTCAGCAGTGCATCGCAGGCGTTGATTCGGTCTAAAAGATTTTAGCACGGATTGTCGCCTTTAAATAGCCGTATAGTATGACCCGATGCGATAAGTACAACACACGATATGTTTAAGTGTTGCCATATATTGACAATATACGACATTTCTTTTTTCCCAACCCAATGTTAAAAATGCAAATTTTAAAAACTTGTATTTTTGATTTGAACGAAAGTTTGTATTTCGTTTGGGTTGGGGAAAAAATGAGTTTTCCATAGCATTTGGGATTTTTTTTGAGTCAAGTGTAAAAACTATTCAAAAACTATGAGTCCTTCCGAAATTGTGTCTTAGAAAGAGTTATAGAGTATTGATGTCCAAACGTGAAAAAAATATACACTGAGAAAAAATGTATTACTTCTTTTCTATTTACAAAAAAAAACTTTAATTTGCGATATCTAAAATACATATTTTTTCATTTGTTTTAATTTTTTTCATATAAAATAGAAGTCATGTAGAAAATTTAAGAAATGAGTACAAGATGGTAAAGCTATATTTCACAAACTTTGTGGAACATCGAATTTTTATGAATTCTGGATACTTCGAATTGTTGTATGTTGGCATTCATTTTTTAGTCACAAATTATGAATCCAATCCTGATGTGATTTTAAATAAAAAAATTCTTAATCAATCTCCTTCTAAATGCAACCATTCTCGAGACATTGGAAAAAACATTTCTAATTAATTGTCTCTATCAGTTTTATTTTTTGACGTAGGACTACGTCTAACCGGAAGATATAGGGGGTGAAATGGAAATCTAGGCACCACATCGGTTCGCATCACAACACATCAACAAACCAACCCAAGCAGCTATGTCTGAACATGGTAAAGGAGGAAAAGTGAAGGGAAAGGCAAAATCCCGCTCGAATCGTGTTGATCTGGAGTTCCCCGCAAGGGTAGCTAGGCCGAGCGCGTTAGTACCAGTGCACCAGTCCACCTAGCCGGCGTTATATAGTTTCGGCCGCCGAAGTGATCGAGTTGGCTGGTAAAGCAGCTCGCGACGATAAGAAAAACCGCATTCAGAACAGAACACATCAAGACAACAACAGGCAGTTGCAGCGAGTGGCGAGTGGCAAACGCAATCGCAAAACGACATCAGGTAGCAGAAGAAAAAAGTTTGTTCTTTATACAAACTGCTTTGGTGACAAATCCAGAACAAGGCGGCATCGAGGGCGTTCGAAATGGTTTTTTTCAAAACCAAGATTACTAAGTTTTCTAAATTGGAACCATTCCATAAAACAAGGCGCTTTTCAGGGCCATTAAACCTTCCAAAAAAGAGTTTAGGAAATACAGTTCAATGCTTTCTAAAACAATATCCAAAATAATAATAAAACACAAATTGATTTTTTCATAATTTGTTTGCCAGGATATGATGAGTATGTGAATTTGGCAGTTGTTCTGAGCTTATTGATTTTCACCAATTCTTAAATTGCTTTTTGATTGAAAGTACAGTAATTTACACTTATCTCGACATTTAGCCAATTGGACGGACCTGTAATGCGACATATTTAGTTGGACATTTTTGTAAACATAGAGTTCGGGGTCCAAATTATGACCCCACATTGAAAGTCGACACTGTACCACTGTCATCGCAAATGTTCAATTACAGGTTAAAATTACCTCCAATCCGATACTGAGTGGTGGTAATGCGACGTGCCATTGAATGTAATTTACTGTAAAATATGTCACAAGCTGGATGGGAAGAAATTTGTGGCGAGTGGCAAATGCAATCGCTAAACAGAAAGGTTTAGCCAAACAAGATGGGGATATCGAGTGATAACAAAATAATAAGCTCTTTAGATTGGAGATAATTTTGTGATCCTGAAAAGGACCCTTTTAGCCTGCATGTGAATCCAACGAGCGAACAAATCGTAATGTATGTATTTTTTTTGCCATCGCTCCCTTTTAACGCTCATTCGTTCGTCTCGTTGGACTCGCCCCTCTGGCTGAGTCTGCCGATTTGTCTCTATCCTGTGAGTGTGTACCGCTAGAGTATAAAACACGCGGACCCCAAAAAAATATCTTATTTTCTTTCAAACCGTAAACCCGTGTGGTTGTACGGCATCGGCATCGTGGACGTAACAAAGGAGGACAAGTTAAGGGAAAGACAAAGTCTCATTCGAACCGTGCAGGTCTCCAGTTCCCTGTTGGTCGCATTCACTGATTGCTCCGCAAGGGTAACTAGGCCGAACGGATTGGTGCCGGAGCACCAGTATACCTAACAGCGATTATAGAGTTTCGGCCGTCGGAGTGCTCGAGTTGGCTTGCAAAGCTGCTCACGACAATCAGAAAACCCGCATCAAGAACAGAGCAGCTTCGGTTCGGCGCTCATAAAGGCAACAATTAGTTTCAGTGAGTGGCAAAGTGTTTCTCCGGCACGTCGCATTAAATGTAATTTACTGAACAATATGTCACAAGCTGGATGGGAAGAAATTTTCCAACTGTGAAAGCTGTGGCGAGTGGCAAACGCAATAGCTAAACAGGAAGGTTTAACCGAACAAGATGGGAATATCGAGTGATAACAAAAACACAACACCAAAGGTTCTTTTCAGAACCATCAACATATTCATAAAGAGTAAACAGTAAACTAATCCATTTTTCAGGTAGATAGGTAGGTATTCACGTAGGAGAAGAAAATAAAACAATATATTTAAAATATATATTTAACAAAAGCTGTCCCCTTTGTATAGTCCTACGTCACTCCGGTTATGTCCCCGACATTACTCACCCGTCTTTTTTTAATATTTTGATCTTACAATTGAAAACACGAATACAATAAAATAATCGATTTCAAAAAAATTTAAAAAAATGCATACGATGAAGAAAATTATTTTTGTGCGCTGCAATGCTATTAAAAATTCAGGAAAAATTACGCCACATGTAGAAAAAAGACACGTACGAACGCATTTAAATAAAAATTTGAGCAGATGTGGGTCTCAAAGTTATATTTTTCTTTCAAAATTTCGAAATGCCACAAAATCTATAACATTTTTTTGTACTGTGTATTTATTTTTTTTATTATTAGATGAAAAAATAGTTTGAAGATATTTATCAATCTAGAAAAGCCGTAGGAGCACATTTAAATATGAATTAGAGTATTTTAAAATTTATATTGCATATATTTTTTAGTTTTTTTTTCAATTTTTTCATATAAAATAGAAGTCATGTAGAAAATTCCAAAAATGGGTACAAGATGGTAAAACTATTTTTGACGAACTTTGTGGAACCTCAAATTTTTATGAATTTTCGAAACATGGAATTTTTGTTTGTTCAATATAATTTTTGGCCTCAAATTATGAATTCTGATGTGATTTAAAAAATTTGATGACATGTGGGTTAATACAAAACGTAGCGATAATGATATTCAACGTAACTTCTAAACATATAGTTTCACCATCATGATGTATTAAGAAAAGTTGTTGAAAATTATAAGCAAATTCAGAAAATTTTATGAAAATGGCGGTATAATATGACAAACATATTAAAAAAGCCTGTTTACTAAAAAAAGACAATAAATTAGAAATATTTTTTTTAAATATCTCGAGAATGGCTGCATTTAGAAGGAAATTGATGAAGAAGTTTTTTGTTTTAAATCACATCAGAATTCATAATTTGTGGTTAAAAAGTATTGTTAACGTACAAAAATTTCAAGTTTCAAAAATTCATAAAAATTTGATGTTCCATAAAGTTCGTCAAAAATATATTTACCATTCTGTACCCATTTTTTAAATTTTCTACATGACTTCTATTTTATATGAGAAAAATATATGTATTTTATATATTGCGAATTAAAGGTTTTTTTGTAAATAACAAAAAGTAAAATAAAAAAAAATTTCTCAGTGTATACTTTTTTCACGTTTGAACATCCATACTCTATAACATTTTTTAAGACACTATTTTGGTAGGACTCATGGTTTTTGAGATATAAATTATCAATTATTTCTCGCTAAAATCGATACGCCCTTTTCAAAAGTTACACTTGAATAAAAAAATACCCAAATGCTGTGGAAAACTTATATTTCCTCCAACCCAAACGGAATACAAACTTTATGTCATTTGTCGATTCCATTTGGAATTGCTGATATATACTATCTATCAGACCGTGGTAGAGAACCAGCATGCAATTTATACCTGTCACTCAGGCTTCGTTACGTAACGCTAACTAATATTTTTGGTCGCCCCCAATGAGTAGCAACGCACCTTCGACCTCCCCTTTCACACGTTGCGTAATTTGTTTGCGAAGCCTTATTGAATAAAAAGACAGCCTAGAGAATAGACTAACATGGATAAATAAAATATGTTTACATATACCATTCATCAAATGATATGTATCATATTAACGAAGCTCGATGAAAAATCCGTCTTCTTCTCACTAAAGACTAGGAAGAAACCTTATTAGGCAATACAAAATATCAATGACTTCGAGAGCAGCTTCTTCCAACAATGAAATGCATGAGGCAAAAGGAAACTAAAAACATAACATGTTACACTAAGGAAGGAACAAGATCAAAACAAAACAGCTCAAAAACACGCTAACTTCCCTTTCCAACCGGTCTTTCGAAATGATGTCATGTGATGTGTGTATTGTTTGCATGAGGAAGTTAACAGCGTGTAGAGAAACAAAACGGAATAAGGCACACACTTTTGCTCGTATCCTGGAGGAAGGATCAAAAGGGACCGGTTTCGCATCCCGCCGCAAGGTTCGAACGAGAAGGATATGCGTGTTGGATTGCCTCTCGATGTTTGGTCCAGTGCATCTGGTGTTTTACCCTGTCCCTGTTATTGCCTGTTTTTTGTTCCTGTTTTCCATTTTCACTGTTCCCGATAAGGTCTTTGACCCTCTTTTTCCCAGTGACTGTTACCTGAACATTGGCCTCAGGCATCAGTGACACACTGCTACTCGTAATGATTGGTTCGATTTGTTTACCGATTACAATTTACCGCTAGGTCGGAAATCGTTCCCACAATGGCTGGAAACTGACTTTGCAGTTGTCAATTATTGGGTTGTCCTGGAATTTACAATATCATTAAGCCGCATGTGGTAATTAGAGGTATCCTGAGCCGTACACATTGGCCTGGCGGAGAATGCGGTCACGCTGGTGCCTTATTACACCGCAACAATGCCGGTGCAGTATGTGAATGTAATTTCATGCTACGGATATCTTGGGAAAATAGATCCCAAGCCGTATGATTTGCCAGCTGCCAGGTCGAACGGTTGGGTTTCCGCGGCTGGCAGAAACTCGGCATCAACAGATGGGCTGCAATTGGGTTGTAACGGATTGTTGGTACGCAGTGGAACAATACGTGGGTGGGTTCCCAAATATGTCATTCAGATAGTTTTGTCATGAATCTATATCTTTTTTTTCGAAACCCCACAATCATATCTCGCGTTCACAAAACGTCAAATCTGCAGTTTTGTCAGTTTTTTGTTACTTTTGTAATACTTAAAAAGTTTTTCGTCGATTCGTCAAACCGCTGATGAAAAACTTTGTTTTCAATATTTTTCTGTACTCAATACTGTTGATAGTGGCCAGGATTTTTTTTTTGAGAATTTTCACTCATCGAAAGGCTAAAAGCAAAAGGCATACCTTTTTTTTATAATTTATCAGTAAAAGTGAGATGATTTCTACAATCAACGTATCATTGAACATGTGTGTTCGCCTTTATTATCATTGGAATTATTAAACAGATTAATGGCAAACGAATACGTATGCAAGGTAATTGGACACTTCGAGTAAGAATCAACAACATACAATTTCCTGTCTTGTTTTGGGCAAGATAAGTAGTTATTTAACTACTCTTCGTACTACTCCCACCGGCACAAAACGTTGAATGTATCGAGCAAACGACGCGTGAATTGGCGATAATAAAATTTCACTCCAGATAACGTCTGACACGTGTTGTGGCTGAAATAAGGCAATTGTCCAGTTTGCTTGACCTGCGGCCACCCCGTCCACTCGAGCCCCGTTCTTTCGACCAACTTAAATCAAACATTTGTTTATATGCGTTTATTATGCAAAACAGCCTCATTGAATATTAATGGTGCTCCTTATAGTGCTTTGCCGACGGGTTCGGGGGGTAATGCCGCTTTCTCCAAATCGAATTCGAACCATACGGAATAAACCAAGGGAAACGACGACAGTGCGCTGCGGTGGGGGAAATATGAACTCGTGCCGCGTTCGAGTTGAGCGATCATCGCTAGAAAAAAAAGGTCCAAACGGAAGTCACAACCAGTGAGGAATAAGAACGCAAGGAAGCGGAAGAAAACAGAAAGTGAAAATATCGGATTGCTCTCGTCGAGTGGCAGTACGCCACCCCTTCCCGGCAAGCAGCACCGCTAACTATGTACTGCAATTGGCCGGTGTCGGGCGATGAACAGCTGGTTGACCCGTCGCGCCGTTTGCTGCATGATTCATATTCGGGTGTCCTGATGCAGTCAACCAAATGGAAAGACTCTATGCTAACGGAGAACAGTATAGCAACAAGGATCGTGATATCTGACGTCCGGGGAAATGCGAGTGAGAGGAAGTAAAACTGTAACATAGTTTGGGTAATTTATACCGCACCTAAAATGTGCTTTATTACTTTTCATAATTACTGTCCGCTACTATCCCCTGTTGCGCCATATAAATTACCAAAAAGATGCAGTGCATAGTCAGTGCTAGAGTTTGGTGAAAAATTGTTAGGCATGGGGACTTTTTTGATATGCAATTTGAATGGTTGGAATTTTTAGGATACATGCGAAGTAGGATTGATCTCGTAATCAAGAAAAATTGTCATCACTTAGAAACATATATGGGCCTGATCACGAACGTCACTTCAACGAAGTGAATTGTATACAACCTTATTACGGCTGTCACCGTGTGTGTAGAAACCAGAAGAGTTCATCCGTCATGACAACTTTGATGAACCAGGTGTTATTATGAATACCACGATACTGTCATGTCACGGAAAAAACAGGTATATTTGTCACTTGTGTTTTAGATGGTGAAAGCTAGTCACGGGGAATGGAATAAGTTTAATTTCGTATTTATTTATGCTTTGTTGCTTTGAATCTTGTCTTTTCTTGTTTAAGAAACAATAGATAAACAAACAGCAATTCACCCGCCTGGTGGCTTTTTTAGAACGAAATTCTGACATATCCAGAGGACGTAAATTTGTTTTTTTGGATTCGGTAAATGCACTATGGGATGTAATTAAGGATTAAAAATGTAGTTCCCGTAGGCCCATTGAAACATGGCGAAGGTCTACTTCCGATTGTCCAGAATTAATAGAAAATTTTTGTTTCTATTTTTAGGATTAGACTAAGAGAGAGTTGCAATACCATAAAATGGCAATGGAGGCCACTGGCCCAAATACGATCATTATGATTGATTATGTATAATACTGATTTGTTGATATTTTGAATATAAAATAATAACTGTAAAGTTTTTCCAGCATTGCAGAGCTAGTTTTTTGCAATTCAAGCATACACAATTGGCGGACCAGACCAGCATCAGGACGATAGTTATAACTTTTTATGTTATAGATATTTTCAACGGTATTGTTTTGAAGACACACTTTGAATGAAAGAATATTAAAAAAAGTGATAATAAGTTTCAAACAAGGACAAAATGAGTCTATCATTGCAAAGCATTCACAAGGTACTGTTTTTAAATTCTTCTCTAGTTCTTTTTCCATAATTTCGATATCCGATATCCGATAAATCTGAATCAATTTCCGCTTTTGTCAAATTCCTTGAAACCCATCAGATGTTTTCTATGAGAATTATGCTTCTAACCAGTTTCTGTTTAAATAATTAAATCAAACCTCATGTCCCGTATATCAAATTACACGAGAATGGGAAGGCTAAGAGGATTAAACTTCAGAATCTCATATGGGAGTAACTCAGATTATACTGATCGTGAAGTGGATAAATTCGGGTTTGTCCTGAGATATAGAAGATATTATTATTCATCAAAATTGTAGAAACGGTTCATAAAAAATGATTCTAAATATTCCTCACTATTCAAACGAGTAAGACAGAGCTCAGTACAAGAGTATGCGAGATTTCGATTATTAAACATAATAGTCATGTTTTCTCTCTATCGTAAAATTACATTCCCATATGTTCATCAACTGTATTATTCTCGAGCAACCAAGTATTCCTTCTTACATTTGAACCAGCGTTTAATTCAGCAAACTAATCATCGAGGTATAATCACAAACTTGTCATTCTAAAATATACGATTAATTAAATGGAATATTATCTCATACGCTGTATTAACGTTCAAACGTCCGAAATTATGCAATCGACACAACGCTCAAACACCCGACATTATGCAACCAACATGTCTCTTATGAACGGGAATGAACACTTTCACTTCACGGAGTTCATTTTTACACGCAGTTGTCCGTGACAATGATGATAGACACGAAAAAATTAAGTAAAGTGTAAGTGACGTGAAAGCGTACGTGGCAGTGATGTGATCAGGCCCTATATCAGGTGTACAGCGCTCAAAGTAATACACCCAGTTTTTTTTTTACGCGGGGAATACGTACCTCGTCGATTGGAAAAACCACGTGAATTCGAAAATCCTCGTAGAAAAACCGCGTCAATTAGAAAATCCGCGTAAAAAACCGCTTCAAAAATACCTGGGTTTACATCGTAAAGTATAAAAGACTAGCTGACCCGGCAAACTTCGTCCCGCCCAAAATTAGGTTTTTGTTATAAATACCTTCAAACATTCACGTTTTCTTACTAAGCGCAAGTTCATGAGTCCAATCGCAGTACTTTTCATTGATTGATCTTCGAATCGACCCCGTTGAATTTACCTTTTACTAAAAAATTCCTAGTACTTCCATCAGAACTCATCATTATAATATCAGATTATTTTCAGACACAATTCTCGTTCAAGATTTTTCAACCACTTGCACATAACATCTTTCTCCGTTACATGGAATTAATGTTTGTTACAGAAAATGTGATAGAATAAAGACAAACCCCTCCCCTCTTCTCCCCTTAGAGAGGGGAGGAGTGTCTATTTACCATAGAAACGATTCGTGCCCCCTAAAATCTTCACTTGCCAAATTTGGCTCCATTTGCTTGATTATTTTTCGAGTTATGCAGAAGTTTGTTTTTCATTGATATGACAGCCCGCCCTTAGAGAGGGGGGAGGAGTGTCGAACCATCATAGCCAACATTACCAACATTTATTGCATCCTAAGACCTCCACATGCTAACTTTGGTTTCGTTTGCTTGATTAGTTCTCGAGTTATGCAGAAAGAGTCTGGCCGGGTAAGGGAGTAAAAAGTGCCCCCAAACCAAATCACTAGCTGTATGGCAAATATTGTAAACAATATTAAATAAGAAATTTTGGCGGTTTATTTGAACCTCTATGTGGTTTGACGTAGGATCTATAATGAAAAACGTACTTTTTCGTTTATTTCAGGCCTTCCTCCAAAGATCCGAAATAAAAATTTGAAAAAAATACTGAATATACATCTTACTACGGTGTATCAAAAAAAAAATATCAAAAAAAAATTTCATCAAAAATTTTAGCACTAAAAAAATATTGAAATTTTGAAAAAAAAATTCTTGGGATTTAGAGATTCAGTACTACTCTAATTCATATTTATTATGTTTCTACGGCTTTTTCAAATATGTATGATTTTTTTCAGATTTTTTACAGTGTTGCGCGGTACAAAAAAAATTTTTTTTTATATTTCCAAAGGGTCTGGCTAGGTAAGGGAGTAAAAAGTCCCCCAAACCAAATCACCAGCTGTATGGCAAATATTGTATAGGATATTAAATAAGAAATTTTGGCGGTTTATTTGAACCCCTATGTGGTTTAACATAGGATCTATAGTGAAAAACGTACTGTTTCGTTTATTCCACGCCATCCTCAAAATTTGAAAAAAAATACTGAATGTGCATCTTACTACGGTGTATCAAGAAAAATTCAAAAAAAAAATTCATCAAAAATTTTAGTACTAAAAAAAATATTGAAGTCTTGAATTTTTTTTTTTTTGGGATTTAGAGATTCAATCCTACTCTAATTCATATTTAAATGTGCTCCTACGGCTTTTCTAGATTGATAAATATCTTCAAACTATTTTTTCATCTAATAATAAAAAAAATAAATACACAGTACAAAAAAATGTTATAGATTTTGTGGCATTTCGAAATTTTGAAAGAAAAATATAACTTTGAGACCCACATCTGCTCAAATTTTTATTTAAATGCGTTCGTACGTGTCTTTTTTCTACATGTGGCGTAATTTTTCCTGAATTTTTAATAGCATTGCAGCGCACAAAAATAATTTTCTTCATCGTATGCATTTTTTTAAATTTTTTTGAAATCGATTATTTTATTGTATTCGTGTTTTCAATTGTAAGATCAAAATATTAAAAAAAGACGGGTGAGTAATGTCGGGGACATAACCGGAGTGACGTAGGACTATACAAAGGGGACAGCTTTTGTTAAATATATATTTTAAATATATTGTTTTATTTTCTTCTCCTACGTGAATACCTACCTATCTACCTGAAAAATGGATTAGTTTACTGTTTACTCTTTATGAATATGTTGATGGTTCTGAAAAGAACCTTTGGTGTTGTGTTTTTGTTATCACTCGATATTCCCATCTTGTTCGGTTAAACCTTCCTGTTTAGCTATTGCGTTTGCCACTCGCCACAGCTTTCACAGTTGGAAAATTTCTTCCCATCCAGCTTGTGACATATTGTTCAGTAAATTACATTTAATGCGACGTGCCGGAGAAACACTTTGCCACTCACTGAAACTAATTGTTGCCTTTATGAGCGCCGAACCGAAGCTGCTCTGTTCTTGATGCGGGTTTTCTGATTGTCGTGAGCAGCTTTGCAAGCCAACTCGAGCACTCCGACGGCCGAAACTCTATAATCGCTGTTAGGTATACTGGTGCTCCGGCACCAATCCGTTCGGCCTAGTTACCCTTGCGGAGCAATCAGTGAATGCGACCAACAGGGAACTGGAGACCTGCACGGTTCGAATGAGACTTTGTCTTTCCCTTAACTTGTCCTCCTTTGTTACGTCCACGATGCCGATGCCGTACAACCACACGGGTTTACGGTTTGAAAGAAAATAAGATATTTTTTTGGGGTCCGCGTGTTTTATACTCTAGCGGTACACACTCACAGGATAGAGACAAATCGGCAGACTCAGCCAGAGGGGCGAGTCCAACGAGACGAACGAATGAGCGTTAAAAGGGAGCGATGGCAAAAAAAATACATACATTACGATTTGTTCGCTCGTTGGATTCACATGCAGGCTAAAAGGGTCCTTTTCAGGATCACAAAATTATCTCCAATCTAAAGAGCTTATTATTTTGTTATCACTCGATATCCCCATCTTGTTTGGCTAAACCTTTCTGTTTAGCGATTGCATTTGCCACTCGCCACAAATTTCTTCCCATCCAGCTTGTGACATATTTTACAGTAAATTACATTCAATGGCACGTCGCATTACCACCACTCAGTATCGGATTGGAGGTAATTTTAACCTGTAATTGAACATTTGCGATGACAGTGGTACAGTGTCGACTTTCAATGTGGGGTCATAATTTGGACCCCGAACTCTATGTTTACAAAAATGTCCAACTAAATATGTCGCATTACAGGTCCGTCCAATTGGCTAAATGTCGAGATAAGTGTAAATTACTGTACTTTCAATCTAGAAGCAATTTAAGAATTGGTGAAAATCAATAAGCTCAGAACAACTGCCAAATTCACATACTCATCATATCCTGGCAAACAAATTATGAAAAAATCAATTTGTGTTTTATTATTATTTTGGATATTGTTTTAGAAAGCATTGAACTGTATTTCCTAAACTCTTTTGACGTAGGACTACGTCTTTCATTTCTATACCGGGGTGTAAAATCAAAGTTTCGAAAACGAAAGCGTTACGCCGGAGACCGAGATTTTGAGCGTTAATAGCTCCTAAACAATTGAACGAAATGGTATGATAAACAATTCATTCGAAAGATAAAATGTCTACGCGTTATATACTTGTTACTTTTTGATCCAAAAACTTGTTTCAATAGTCTTAAAATTGCTTTCAAAACAGGCTATTGAAATCACCAATCGGTATATAAGCGAGCGGCGCTCGGAAATCCACTCAGTTCTAATTGAACAGCGATTGGAGCATGTTGTCGCTGTTGCGGTGAAGCTCTTTATTTATCATGAAAGCGCGGATGAACGGTGTCACCAAGAGCCTGTTTGTGCATCCTATGCCAGAAGGGAACCTATCAGGAGGAGAGTGATGCCACAAACGGTTCCCTGGGAAGACATCGCTACACACACATACACGCGCGGCTATTAACAGGTGGTTATCGAGTTGGCATTAACCACTGGTGGGCTTCCAGTATCGAGGAAAATGTGGAAATATCTAATCGTTACTGAGAATAATCTGCCAGTTCCTCTGGGAATTTTCCAAATATATTCATGTGAAAGAGTTTAATTGAATGTTTTCTATCCATGTTACACTGTGACCAAATATGTTTCAATCAAGTGCTATTAACAGGTGGTTTTCGAGTTTGGCATTAACCAATGGTGGGCTTCCAGTATCGAGGAAAATGTGGAAATATCTAATCGTTACTGAAAATAATCTGCCAGTTCCTTTGGGAATTTTCAAAATATATTCATGTGAAAGAGTTTAATTGAATGTTTTCTATCCATGTAACACTGTGACCAAATACATTTGGTTTTGTGGTTTTTCAATCAATCGCAATTAACAGGATAGCTTCAGAAGATTATTCTTCCCCATCAGTAGGATATTTCCGTATCCAATATTGTATGCGCCCGCAATCGATTATTGCTCAGTCGCCGAAAGTTCCGAGCTCAGAGAGTTCATTCCCCTCTAGTTTGCCTTCCAAATTGCCATCGTAAACCACACCTTCTCTCGGTTCAATCACACACAAAAAGCATACTTAAGCGATATTCTGGTGGTGAGACACATTCATTTTTCGTGAGGACATCGACAAGACAACATCGTTGCCTAACGTGCTGGAGGAGGTGGACGGCGAAGGATCGACACATACACGCGCAGAACTCTTTCCGTTAGGATGCCATTCAGCATCGAGAAAGTTCCGGAAAGATCTAATCATTGCTGGAAAATAATCTGCCAGTTCCTTTGGGAATTTTCAAAATATATTCATGTGAAAGAGTTTAATTGAATGTTTTCTATCCATGTTACACTGTGACCAAATACATTTGGTTTTGTGATTTTTCAATCAATCGCAATTAACAGGATAGCTTCTGAAGATTATTCTTCCCCATCAGTAGGATATTTCCGTATCCAATATTGGATGCAAAAAACCTTGTGCCTCCAACGTAACGCTCTCGTTTTCGAAGTTCTCCAAATATTCATTCATTCAGAATGAATTCAGATTCAACTTCATACAAATGATCTCTAAATCAACGATAGTCCTACGTCACCCTTGCGGTTATACCATAGATATAACCCACTTCCTGTTTTTTGGAAGGTTTAATGGCCCTGAAAAGCGCCTTGTTTTATGGAATGGTTCCAATTTAGAAAACTTAGTAATCTTGGTTTTGAAAAAAACCATTTCGAACGCCCTCGATGCCGCCTTGTTCTGGATTTGTCACCAAAGCAGTTTGTATAAAGAACAAACTTTTTTCTTCTGCTACCTGATGCCGTTTTGCGATTGCGTTTGCCACTCGCCACTCGCTGCAACTGCCTGTTGTTGTCTTGATGTGTTCTGTTCTGAATGCGGTTTTCTTATCGTCGCGAGCTGCTTTACCAGCCAACTCGATCACTTCGGCGGCCGAAACTATATAACGCCGGCTAGGTGGACTGGTGCACTGGTACTAACGCGCTCGGCCTAGCTACCCTTGCGGGGAACTCCAGATCAACACGATTCGAGCGGGATTTTGCCTTTCCCTTCACTTTTCCTCCTTTACCATGTTCAGACATAGCTGCTTGGGTTGGTTTGTTGATGTGTTGTGATGCGAACCGATGTGGTGTACGGTTTGAATGAGAATGATCGTTACGGCAGCGGAGCGGGGATTTTTAAGCTGACTGGCTGGCTCGAGAATTACGCATGTGTGAGACTGCGACCAATGTTTCGTTCATTTTTTTTCTTTTTCCTTTCCAATCGTGCTTCATTCTATTTCGCTGCTGCTCTGGTTGCCCGTATTGGTCGGTACGATTTGAGAAGCACAAAATGGACCAATCAAAAATGGGCACATAGTGCATTTTGACAATGCTTGATATTTCACAATTATTCAATTATTTATCTCAAGAAAAATTAAATGTTATTCGTTATGATAGATGCGTAGATATAATTCCTATCAATTGATACAAAAACCTTTGCGATCTATTGAGAAATGCTCGAGTTATAAGCGTTCCAAATCTTGCATTTTTTCCTACTTTTTCAGTGCCTAGATTTCCATTTCACCCCCTATATCTTCCGGTTAGACGTAGTCCTACGTCAAAAGTTGATAAAAAATAGCATATTCACTAGAAATGATGTGTATGGCAGAACTACGTTTGCCGAGTCAGCTAGTAATATATAAGCTTTCCCGTTAGATTTTCTATAGTCCAATCCAGATATGTCCAACGAGATATGCTTGGTTGGTAATTTGTTTTTTCACATAAAACAATTTCTAGTTCGGATGCCCTCGTTCAAACAGCATAATGTCAGCACTGGTAATGCATTAATGGTCCTTGACGTCATAACTCAATTTAACGTGGAAGAGCCATCTTCCGCGTCCATTTTGGAAGGCAGATGAAAAATGGTTCAAAACTCAATGCCATAAACCCTCGAGACCAGAAAACGACCGATTCCCGATGCTACAAGCAAAACAGAGGCTATGCATCACTGCCAGAAACTGCAACTGGTGTATTGTATGGTATACGTGTGCACTTCCCTCTGCTTGCGACAGGCCCTGTGAATGATCGCCAGGGAGCGCCAGAGGCGACAATTTAGGGAGAGTGAAACCCGTCGGCGGCGTGCGCATAGCATATTTACATAATTAGATATTTTAATGACCTGTGATCCTTTTTCCCCGCACATATGAAACCTTTATTTTGATCACACTTTTGCATTGTCATCTCCTCCTCTTTTGGGTTCGACGGTAGCGCGGTTTTTACATACATGCCAAATTAAGATTTTCTCACAGTAAGAGGGGAAGGCGCTGTTTGGCTTGTTACCAAGCAAAATCGGGGTGTGTTGAATGTGTTCAAGTAACAAAATGTTTTCGAAGAATTTTCGAACTGCTCAGTCGAACAAAAAATCTGTCAAAAAACCAAATCAATACAAAAATACGCAGGTGCACTTCTTAACTCACACATTTGCTCATTTGTATAAAGCAGCGGTCCTTTTTCTGAAATCTTAAACCTGTTTACGATCGGTTTGCTCATTCATATGCTGTCAATTTCCACATATCCTTCTTTCTCTTGCTTCCGAACTTGATCCTGCCCTACGGTTCCCTTTTTTTCAGGTCAACAGTAAAGCACCGTAAGGACAAGCCATGAGTAACAGTGAATGAGAAAACACCGTTTCAACAGATGGAGTTTTTCAATCGAAGCCGTAAACCTCCCAGACCGCTCCTGTCACGACTAGCTTCCTCGATCAGCTGCTCTGCTAGGCTGTGGATGTTTGTTTGGTCCCTTTCCGTGAGCGCAAGATATCATGAAACATGCAACAGTCGTTCCCGCGATTAATTGCAATGCGTTTGCTGGCGGCGAGAGTTGAAACAGGGAGAACCTTTTTCCGGGGTGTTCAACGGGACAAGGAATACAAAAATTGCACTCTGCACAAACACACATACACACACACACACACACACACACGGTGGTGTCAATTAAAGTGACGTGATAAGTGGATGTTGTGTCAACCGTTCCGCAGTCGTCACAACGCGGACAGGCAGAGCTGCCAAATGATAAATCACTCGTTTTGAAAAATGTACACTCTCTTCAGCAGCGGTGGGAAGTGGCAGGCGTGGTCCTGACGGGAACCGAAGCAAATATTGATTCCGGCCAATATGCGCACTAAACCGGGGACACATTTATCAAATTGGGTTTCGGTGAATGTGAGACGCCTGCTCATCCTCTCCCTCCGGCGTAACAAAGATTGCGGTAAACATGGTGTAATAAAACGTTTGCTAACCCTACCACTTCCTAATCCTTCCACATTCTATCCCGGGTTAGAGTAATTCCCAATTATTATTCAAGGACATCAATCAACCCGAGAGTCGAGCGTTGGAGCGGAGAAGGCGGAGCCGGATCTGTTACTTGTTACACAAATCTTTCGCTCAGCGAAGATTTCAATGACCAACAGGAGGAATAGGGGTTTTTGCCAAAATCTTAAATGCAAGATATGTGTACGAACGGCTCACTAGATTCGTTTTTTTTTTGAGACGCTTTGGGTGTACACTAAACTCACGTTATGGAGAGCTGTTATTTGCTTTTTGACGTAGAACTACGTCTTTCAGGAAGGGTGCCAAATCAGAAAACAGGTCACGTTTTTATGAAATAAAGTTAACGTTAATAACTATTTTCACTGTGAACGAATTCTCATGATTTCCATACCAATTGAATCGGAAATTCTCTAAGATTTGTCTGATATGCTATACATTACAATTCGCTAACCTCTAAACGGTTTAAATTCATGAAAACTGGAAGAACTTCCTTTTTTCCATACATTTGTTCTGCCGATTGGTGTACTAACCCTACCCGTATTTCGAATGCTTATGACTCGAACATTTCTTAATAGATTGGAAAGATGTTTGCATCAGTTGATAAGAATAATTTTTCCGCGTTTATCAAAATTAATAAAATATTATTTTTCATGATATGGACAATTAAATAACTGTAAAGTGTAAAGCGTTATTTAAACGCCCTAACTGCCAAGTTTTGATTGGCCCGATTTACAATTTTCCCAACAAAGACTTCAAAATCGATATACCTGTGGAAATCCGCTCTGCAAATATACGTGCAAGCCGGGGTATTTTTGTTCCCACCGAGCTGTGTTTCCCTAACTTCAAAACTTCAAAACTTTAAAATAATGTGCCTGGGGGATTCCGCTTTGTGCATACATGCAAGTCGGGGGTATTTTTTGGTGTTGAGTACTTTTGTGCTCGCTTGTCGTTGTGCAGACCGGAACATGTTTCCCTAAAACGTACTAAACTGAGAAGCCTGGGAAATAGATATTTCAGATACTAGTGGTGAATGAACTTTCGTGGTTCGAGAATACATAAACATGAGATGTGCAATAATTTCAGAGGGAAATGTAAAATACAATGAACGTTTAACAATTCTGCTATTTTTTTTCACATATTTGGCATCATATCAAACGTAAAAGGATGTTCATCAAATTTATTTGTAACAAAGAACATTATCTATTACTAGAATTTCGATGCATTCTAAAATAATATTTGAAGTGGTAAACAAGTGGATTGCATAATATAATTGCGTAGTTCTACGTCGAAAATATTTGGTCGTGTCCTAGATACAACCACTTACAATTTTTGGATATTTTGAATTTTTATTGGCATCATTCATAAACAGTAGGTAAGGTAAGAATGCTATTATTTTCACGTAAATTTTAAGACTTTATTGAGCATAGTTGGAATGATCTGGGTCGAAATTCTACAGCTTAGTTGAAAGCTTGGTGTTAATTTAACAATGAAGTCAGTCATTATACCCTATCTTATAAACATCATTCCAACCAGCATACACTCTGTCCAACTTCTATAAGACCTCCCTGATTCTTTTTCGTTGCAACACAAACAGTTAGAATTTCAACAAGATACATTCATACATTGTTGAATGCTTAGAATAAAGTATATTTAACGTCAGAGAGATGTTTGTTTATTTATTGTGCCCAAATATGATAATTTCAGCTCTCCAGATTCTATAAGACCATTTCAAAATTCATAATTATCATCAATGAAAAACTCAAAACGATCAATAATTGGCAACTTTGCCATTTCGGCTGAAAAACTGGAAAATTCGTGTTGGAATACTATTTACCAAATGCTGCTGAACGATTTTATCGATATTTTCTCCATGTTTCCGAAATTGCGACCTTGAGCTCTTCAATCATGGTGTACCGTTTTTCCTCAGTGTAGATTCTGCGAACAAGGATCCACTTAAGATTTTCAACAGGATTCAAGTCTGAAGAGCGAGCTATCCGGTCCAAAAAATATATATTTTTGGTCCTTAATCCATTGCTTAGATTCCTTGCTGATATTAATATGATATGAAATGTGAATTTTTTGTGACGATATTCACGCAAAACGGTAGGAGAGAGGATTCCAGAACGTGTATGTAATCCTTGAATGATGTGAAAGCTATCTTGAGCTTTCCGGTTGCACAGAATCCCGCCCAAACCATGCACGAACCTCCACCACAATTCCTGGTTGAAAAATACTGTTCCTTCTTCCGTAAATAATTGAACTTGTTTTCGTCAGTGAAGACAACTGCTACATTGAAGAACTTTTTTTTGACGAATCGGTAATTTGACCCGTTGTAATGAAGGTAGCGCCACCTGCTTTATACTGAAGATGCATCATTACAAGGTCAAATTTTGTACTCTGTAACTCTGCCGAAAACGTTATCACAAAAAAAGTGAAAAATAAAATTGTGAAAAATCGTGATTTTGTTTTTTTTTCCCGTTTTTTCAAATTTAGTTATCCACTTTATGGGGAAAGTTTAAATTTCAAAATAATTTTATATATGATAAAGGTACTCTATTGCACATAATCTATTTGTTTCTGGAATTTTTTCAGCTAAATTTTTTTATTGAAAAAGTCGCTTGGGGGCAAGTTGGCGAACTGCAACATTATGTTAATTTTTGGTTTTTTATTGCAGAGGGTTAGAACTTATAAGCGAAAAAGAGACCAATGTTGGTCGGACACTAGTTTGGAGAATGTTATGAAAGCTATAGAAGTAGGTTCGTCTGTTCTGGGTGCTTCAAAACAGTTCAGTGTGCCAGAATAAATTTTGAGACGCTATCGACGAAAATATCCAGACATGGAGGTAAGATCTTCAATTCAGCATTTGCGTTTCCATGTTCTTTATCCAAGAAATATTACATCTGTATCAATTTCAGGATACGTCGTCCAATAAAGGCCGTTTCAAAGCCACATTCAGCGACGCTCAACTAAAAGTATGATTGTATGATTTTGTGGTCGCTGTTGACAAGCGTGTGTTTGGTCTTACAAAGGTCCAGCTTGGAAGAACTGCCCATTCGTTTGCGGATAAAAATGGCATAGAGCACCCTTTCAAAGGAACATGCGCTGGACGGACATGGGTTTAAATGTTCATGAAGGCTCATAAACTACCTTTGAGAAAGCCAGGAAATACCTCAGCGGCTCGATTAATGGCATTTAATTAAGAAATTGCGACTTATTTTTTCGAACTTTGTGAGATATACGAGCTCAGAATAGTTTTCCTGCGTGTGACATTTACAATGTTGATGTAACTGGTGTTTCCACTGTTCCAATCAAGGATAAATAAATAATTGTTGTTACACTTTGTTGATTTTTAGGTGACCAAACCATATTCGCCAACTTGCCTCCAGGCATGGAGGCAAGATGGCGAATCGAACGGTTTTTGCGCACAGTTTTTTAGTGTTTTGTCCATCCAATAGATAATATGATAGAAAACACTTCAGGCTATAAGAATCATCATCAACATTTAAAAAAAAATTAAAAAAAGTCACAGGAGGGTTGTGTCCAAGACACGACCGCATAGTTGACGTAGGATTCCGTTAGGCTATCTGCTGCATGCTGATTTTGGATATGTTTGAAGAATTACATTGTTAAACTCTTCGATAATGATTTGGATCTGTTTTGTTTGGTCATAATCATTATCGAACACAAGTTTTCTCACCAAAAAACAAGAGTTACTTTAGTATGGAGAAAATATATTTGAATTGGAAAAGGTAATTTAATTTATAATTTTTTATTTTATGACTGTTTATTCAAACCATTTCCTTTTCGCTTTAACCCTAACGGAACACGATGCTACATGCCTCAATGCGAATTTCAATTGGGCTAACAGCACCCAATACGATATGTAGAGCATATTAGCCCAATTGAAATTCGCATTGAGGCATGTAGCATCGATATGTAGAGCATATTAGCCCAATTGAAATTCGCATTGAGGCATGTAGCATCGTGTTCCGTTAGGGTTAAAGCGAAAAGGAAATGGTTTGAATAAACAGTCATAAAATAAAAAATTATAAATTAAATTACCTTTTCCAATTCAAATATATTTTCTCCATACTAAAGTAACTCTTGTTTTTTGGTGAGAAAACTTGTGTTCGATAATGATTATGACCAAACAAAACAGATCCAAATCATTATCGAAGAGTTTAACAATGTAATTCTTCAAACATATCCAAAATCAGCATGCAGCAGATAGCCTAACGGAATCCTACGTCAACTATGCGGTCGTGTCTTGGACACAACCCTCCTGTGACTTTTTTTAATTTTTTTTTAAATGTTGATGATGATTCTTATAGCCTGAAGTGTTTTCTATCATATTATCTATTGGATGGACAAAACACTAAAAAACTGTGCGCAAAAACCGTTCGATTCGCCATCTTGCCTCCATGCCTGGAGGCAAGTTGGCGAATATGGTTTGGTCACCTAAAAATCAACCAATTGAAATTCGCATTGAGGCATGTAGCATCGATATGTAGAGCATATTAGCCCAATTGAAATTCGCATTGAGGCATGTAGCATCGTGTTCCGTTAGGGTTAAAGCGAAAAGGAAATGGTTTGAATAAACAGTCATAAAATAAAAAATTATAAATTAAATTACCTTTTCCAATTCAAATATATTTTCTCCATACTAAAGTAACTCTTGTTTTTTGGTGAGAAAACTTGTGTTCGATAATGATTATGACCAAACAAAACAGATCCAAATCATTATCGAAGAGTTTAACAATGTAATTCTTCAAACATATCCAAAATCAGCATGCAGCAGATAGCCTAACGGAATCCTACGTCAACTATGCGGTCGTGTCTTGGACACAACCCTCCTGTGACTTTTTTTAATTTTTTTTTAAATGTTGATGATGATTCTTATAGCCTGAAGTGTTTTCTATCATATTATCTATTGGATGGACAAAACACTAAAAAACTGTGCGCAAAAACCGTTCGATTCGCCATCTTGCCTCCATGCCTGGAGGCAAGTTGGCGAATATGGTTTGGTCACCTAAAAATCAACAGTCGCTGTTGACAAGCGTGTGTTTGGTCTTACAAAGGTCCAGCTTGGAAGAACTGCCCATTCGTTTGCGGATAAAAATGGCATAGAGCACCCTTTCAAAGGAACATGCGCTGGACGGACATGGGTTTAAATGTTCATGAAGGCTCATAAACTACCTTTGAGAAAGCCAGGAAATACCTCAGCGGCTCGATTAATGGCATTTAATTAAGAAATTGCGACTTATTTTTTCGAACTTTGTGAGATATACGAGCTCAGAATAGTTTTCCTGCGTGTGACATTTACAATGTTGATGTAACTGGTGTTTCCACTGTTCCAATCAAGGATAAATAAATAATTGTTGTTACACTTTGTTGATTTTTAGGTGACCAAACCATATTCGCCAACTTGCCTCCAGGCATGGAGGCAAGATGGCGAATCGAACGGTTTTTGCGCACAGTTTTTTAGTGTTTTGTCCATCCAATAGATAATATGATAGAAAACACTTCAGGCTATAAGAATCATCATCAACATTTAAAAAAAAATTAAAAAAAGTCACAGGAGGGTTGTGTCCAAGACACGACCGCATAGTTGACGTAGGATTCCGTTAGGCTATCTGCTGCATGCTGATTTTGGATATGTTTGAAGAATTACATTGTTAAACTCTTCGATAATGATTTGGATCTGTTTTGTTTGGTCATAATCATTATCGAACACAAGTTTTCTCACCAAAAAACAAGAGTTACTTTAGTATGGAGAAAATATATTTGAATTGGAAAAGGTAATTTAATTTATAATTTTTTATTTTATGACTGTTTATTCAAACCATTTCCTTTTCGCTTTAACCCTAACGGAACACGATGCTACATGCCTCAATGCGAATTTCAATTGGGCTAACAGTACCCAATACGATATGTAGAGCATATGTAAAATCACTTTTTCGAATACTCCTTCATTTTTCCAATTTTGCTCGTCGCATGAACTTTCCTTGGGGGAAAAAATCGTTTGATATTTCAAGTCATGTTAACACAATATCTACCATGTACAATTTTACACTTACAGTTGTGCTAAAAGTTTCACAATACATGATCGGTCATTGATATGAAATTTCACGAAGCAACCAACATAAAAGTTCCAAATTTAAATTTTATTTATATTCTATCAAGCATAAATTCTATTCAGTTCATTGAAATATCATTCTTCAATCAACCCATCGAAAGATTCTTATTGGAACGAAAATAATAAAAAAAAACACTCGTTCATCACTCCCAACTTATTCGCCAGCACGTATGCAATCAGCAATGTCCACGCTAGTTACAATTAGCACTATCCATTTGTGTGCGTCGTTAGTTAAACTATCGACCACGAGGGTATTTACATGCTGATTTCCCCCAGACACCTTGGATTTGAAATCTCTGTTAGGGAACACATTTCGATGGGAACAAAAGCTCCCCCTACTTTCATGTGCTTGCATTGCCGATTTCCCTCAGGCAGCTTGGTTTTGATGTCTCTGTTAGGGACCCGCCGCATATGTCGTCAAATTCGACCAATCAGAAGCGGCTATTTCCGTTAGGATAGGGGTTGAAATTTTTCAATTGTTCGATAGTAAGTTTCATGACATATATTATTTTATTCAATGTAAAAAAATTTTATGTAGTGCCGAAATCGATTGACGCAAAAATCTCATCAATCCATCATGAAATGACTGAGCAATAAGCATTTAAAATTGGACAATTTTCACGGTGCGCTCGATTTTCGATTTTCAATTTGTACCCCAATATGTTCCCGAAAGACGTAATCCTACGTCAAAACATTCCAAGCCCAGGGCTCGCCAAAGCTTAACGTCGCCAACTTGCCTCCCTCTCCCCTATATAGCAAAATGTATTATTTTAGAAACATTCTTTGTTACAACATACCAAGTCCCACTATCGGTTCATGTGAGTTTTAGCAAAACTCAAACGTCTTCCGATGTGAGATGGTGTAAGATGAGAAGCTTTGACCTTTTAAACCCTCTTTATGTGAGGATTTTTTACCAATACTTGACGAATTGTCATCCGAGTAACATTTAAATTGAAATATTGCATCATTTGCATAAGCGATTTGGAGGTATTCGGAGCTGTTCTAGCTATTTCCCGCTTAATCCGGTCAGAGAGCTTCGATTTACGTGGAGCTCTCTCCTTCTTACCGTATCCTTGAGGATTCGTCAAATAATTAAGCACTACTTGATGGGATCGTCCAATCCGACGAGAAATTTCTCTGATACCAACATTTTCTTGGTGAAATGCATCTACAGTAGAACCTCGATTATCCGCGAATGCGAGTTCCTTAGTAATTCTATAAACCTTCCCGAAATTTATCAGTGAGTGGTAGAGTATTGCTTTTTTGTTTCGGCCATGGCTTTCACATTATCTGATCACTGATGTAAACGACCCTACAGATGGATAATTCAACAATTTCTGTATTGATAAAACATATTTTTCTTGCTAAAATATTTTTTTTCGTGTTAGTATCTCATTTTTAGCCTTTTTTTGCGCTATCCGCGAATTTCGTTATACGCGATGATCTAACCCGACTATTTCGCGGATAATCGGGGTTCTACTGTATTTGTTTTTCTATTCTCTCCGTGAACACTTTTCTCTTTGGAATTTTTCGGATTTATTGATCAAAACAACTTCTTCTTCTTTCTTTGTTTTTAAGAGGCTTTAAACTTTGCAGTTCATTCGCCTCTAGCAAAACAACTAAAATAACGAAAAAATGTAACAGGTCTTATTCGCGACTACGAAGCTGAATTTGACAGCTTGTGTGCGTGAAGCGAATGTCAACAAAGAATTGCAAAAAGAATGTGATTTTTAAACGCACCGTTTTTAACGTTTTTTGCAGAAATTTTCGAAATGGTGAGTATGTATCGAAAGAACTAATTTAGTTAAATCACATAAATTTACTGCAGGGGAAAACGTTTTCTTACCGCATCCAAAGGACACTGTCTTTACTTGTGAAAAAGTAAACAAACTTTCAGGATACTAATCTTTAATAAAAATTAATAATTGTGTGCAAAATTTATCTTCCAAACGGTTGGAAAATGAGTTTTCCTTATGCAGTTATAAGTGTTTTTCTGTGACCTTGTTTCATGCATTATCAGGAGCCATCAGTCGGAGAAAATGAAACCTGCTACGTGGCTGTGGAGTTTGCGGATGTGTTCGATTACGCTGCGGGTGGAAGCCGTTTAGTCGTCGAAGGCGAAAGAGTATTCAAAGCTGGACATCTTTTAATAGTTGGTGTTGAAGAAGTTCACGATGAAGGCTTCAGTATTTTCTCGTCCTGCCTCCAGTCATCATCTCCAAGCTCGGAACCCCATACAATAAAAATTCGTACGAAAATCTCCTTCTCCAAATGGTTGTTTTCGCGTTCCTGTAAAGCTGGCAAAGGGAAGTGCAAACACGTCATGGCTGTTTTGTATCATTTCCTTAAGTATGTTTTATTTTATTTCTTTATTATTGCACATTTTGCACCAAGTTGGACTGTTTCACACTTTTTCAAAAGTGCGAAAATGTGAATAAAAGTGCGACTTTGCATCAAATCGATTTGCTGTCTTCAGCGCACTTATTGGTTATCAATCGAAGAATAAGTGCGCTGAAGACACCAACATGATTCGATGTTAGAGCGCACTTTTATTCGAATTTTCGCACTTATGGAAAAGGCCGAAGCAGTCCAACTTAGTGCAAAATGCGCAATAACGTGTTTTGAATCATAAGTAATTAATTCGCCTCAGATGGCAAGATCTGAAAGGTTTGGTGTATCATGTCTCTGGTCCATCGCTGCCCCAACTTTGGCACGGTTTGCAGCACGTTCAGCACGGCCCTCAATAAGTCTTTTCCTGGCTTCGCTGATGGGAGGTTGTGGCAAATTCAAGTCGGAAACTGCTGATGGCCTAAGAATTAAGCGATCAGTGGCACGGCTTGTTGCTATAAAAAGTAAAATAATAATAAAAAAATTATAATATTATTGCTTCAAGGCGTGTATTACACATACTTGGAGAGTAGAAGTTCGACACGGTGAAATGGAGGCTACAAATACGGGAGGTTTTTGTAGGTTCTATCTTTAGTCGTAGTCGTTGGATCCAGTCTAGATACCGCGATTTGTCCGTTTTCGGAGGGAAGGCATGAAAAGAAACTCCGGGGCGATATCTCTGCTTACATCCGGGGACGACACAAACAATACGGCTTTTGAATTTTGCAGATTGTTCGGAGTCAGCTTCAAGCAAATTTCGTCCGACTTGCATGTTCTCCGGGCAATTTGCGCAGCTTTTGACGTCCATATTTCACACGTTCTAAGGAAAATATTTTGAAAAATATTAGAGCACTGATTGAATAGAAGCCAGATCTTTGTATTTTAGCTATTTTATGAACACTAAGCGGATATTTTTATATCAAATTTCATTAATTCGGTTTACCTCTCTCGCAGGTAGATTGACAGAGGGTGTACTTCAACGGCTTTTTTTCACTACTAAATGACAAAAATTTTGGTTCGGAGCATCGAAACAGCTAAGAAAAACTATTTTTCAACAATTTCCACTAATTGTAAGATAAACACGGTACAAGTTTTCGAGAAATCAGTATATTAATTACAGAGAAAATATGCAACGGTTTGTTTACATATTTTTCACTCACACGCGAAACTTTCATAGGTGGCGACACCGTACCTTCGATGACGCGAATATAAACATGACACTAGAAAAATACAAAACCTTTGGTTTACGCTCAGCGCTTGCACACACACATATGTAAATCATGCAGTGTATGGTAGTCACCAATACCAATACACTAGAATATAAGTTGCAGCATTGTTTGTTTACAATGGCACAAAGCAGCAAGATCATCACCTGGTCTCATAGAAGTTGGATAGAGTGTATATATATATATATATTACTCTGAAAACTCAACGTTCCCTCACATCTTCAGTGAAGTTGGTGGCCCAACCAAATTTGTTGGGAATCTTGACCCGAATCTCACTCACCTGCAGCTACATTTCCGGGCACGTGGTTCTGTTTTTGAGTGTAACCACTAGTAGGACACTATTAATCATTTACATTTTTTAATAAACAGAACCCACTTCGGTGCTCCGTCGATAGAACGGTAGTCGGTGATGGAAAGGGAAACTTTTCCCAAGTAGAGCGTGCACACCCTCCGCACTCTGTAACCAAAGTGGTTTGTGGAACGACACTTTCATATCGGCAAAAGTGTGCAATCATTAATCACTGAAGCTGCTCGGACGATGTGCTCCGAGAAGTGGAAGGTTCAAACGCAGCGGAATAATACCACGTAATGCTTGACGTGTGAGTGGGCAGAATGGGGATCACATACGGATACAACTCCGTGGGCGGAGGGTAGAATGGGTGATTTTATTCAGAGGGGGGATTTTCAAGTAAATGCAAACTACACTGAATGTTTCAGTGAATTCGGTGTTTTTTTCGTAGTGGCGTAGCGTAGTGCAACAGTCATGGTAAACAACTACTGTTTATAAGTTTTCCACACTCCGGAAACGTTATTCGAAATTAGTAATTTCGAAATCACAATTCACAGAAAAAAATTCGTTTTAAATTTTATATGGAGGCTATCTGGCGTAGTGGTAACATCCATGCCTCTCACGCTAAAGGTCACGAGTTCAATTCTCACTCCCGACATTCTTCCAAAAATGGAAGTAAAAATTGACGAACCAGCCAAATTTAAATTTTATATTTAGAAATATAATCAATAAAATCATACTAGCCCTTTGATGGGCTCTGAGAACTAGGCATGTGATCAACGCAAACTACAATATAACGTCAAGTTTACATGCGACGAATTTCATGCCAACTCGTCTTAGGACCCAGGAGCTGCCACACCATCTCAGATAGTAGTGAAACGTTGTGGGTATAAAGACATGGGTCATTTAACACTAAACCTACCGATGTTTCATTTATGCTTATTCCTATCACAGAACAATGACTCGATTTATATACTTTTGTTGAGAAACGTGGCATACCATATTTCTCCTGTATATTTCACCATTTTTAGGATAACAATTATTAGCAAAATAATAATATTACAATTTTTGACACGCAAAATAGCTTGGAATGATTACTGTTGGCTCGCTTGAATAGTCAGCAATACAATTAATTTTAATCATTCTTTATTCATTCTCAAATACAACAAAATATATAAAGCAATAGCAAAAATGTGTAATGCAATGATTTTGTATCACAACCACACATAAAAATCTTTCTGATATCATATGAAATAACATTAGAGGAGTAAACACTGAAAAATACATTCGATGTATGTTTTAGGAATAGTAGTGTAGGCAAATTATCTTGTGGCAATGTAATTTGCAAGAAAATTTTGACAAAAAGTTTAAAATGGGTCATTTGACCCCTCCTGGTAGGTTTAGTGTTAAACAACTTTGCATACTTGAAATATTCGGAAAAGAATTAAACTACTTTTTGAAAGAAAAATTCTATTTTTTTTTACAAAAACCTATATTTCAAAAACTATGATACCTACAAAATTCTTGAAATGTAGGAAATTGTTTAAATTATCATTGAAAAAACTATTTTTTTTTAATTTCGCGGAAAAACAATTAGTTTAGAAATTAAAATTTAATTTTCTCAAAAACGTATTTTTTTTCAAGTCTCACAAAAAATAAATGAATATTCCAATAAGTCGTCCATACATCGGAAGATAAGCCCTTTTACACCAAAAAAATTGCCTAACAACAACTTTTTCATGTTTTTTTTTAATTACAACTTATCCTAAGTTTGTTCAAAGTCAAGATAACGATATAGGGTATTGGATCTTATTAAAATATGAACTTTTATCGAAGACGTCAACTTTGTATCTTTTATAGTTTTTGGAATATAAGGCATTTTTGTATGAAGACTCCTGGAAACATAATGTTTTGCTCGTAACATTTTTGTGTGTAAATTCTCGCTTCGACATGTTCTTGAGATGTTTCTAAGTAGAAAAAAGTTTTCAGGATATGTAAATCACGATAATTTACACATGAAAATGTTACGAGTTAAACTAATTACAACAAAGAAAACATGAAAATGTTGTCATGTTGTCAGAAAAAAATTCTCTGTAAAAGTGCCCATATTCCGTATGGGCGACTTGTTGGACATTGTAGGGGCTATTTTTATCTATTTTTTCAGAATTTTAGAAACGCATTTTTTCGAGAAAAAATGAATTTAAATTTTCAAAATTTGTTTTTTTTTAATTTTTTTATATTTTTTTTAAAACCTAAATAATTTCCTACATTTTATTCTGTGGCCAAAATTTTAACAGGACACATAAAATGTTAATGTTAAAATTGAGCAATAACCAAACTTGAAGAGAAAGTCTCTACTTTCTGTTGACAATATTACCCTACATATTTAAAGCTACTATTTTCGTGAATTTAAAGCCCCAAGTATCGCTATTTTCCAAAAATGGGTGAATCAAAATAGGCTCATTGTTTTTAGCTTGCATGCATATTACGCATATTATTCGAAGAAATCCGGTCGTTCCGTAGCTTGAGGAACCATATGTACAAAGCCATATCATATTTATATTTCAATAACAGATATATTTTTACAGTGCATGAATTTGAAGAAAAAATTCAATTCCAATAAATGGTATTTGTGCATAATCATAATTGTGGCTCCACATAATCTGTGGTAGCCACAATTACATCGTGATAAAAATGTTCGGTCACAATTTTGTTAGATTGCCAATAACCTCTTAATATGATACGAATTCTAACATCTGTATGTCAAATGAAAGGGTCATCATTATAGACGGATCTCGCGCCAACTTGTCTATGGTATTGGCATGACCCTCTCAGAACTTAATGAATCTTTCTGTGCGTGAAGACCTTACCTAATTAAGCAACTTGGCATACTTAGTTTTCCGCAAATTTATCTAGACTAACATATGCAAAGGGACAAATATTAGGTTGGAGAAAAAGTAATCCATTACTTTTGGGTGAAATTCAAAATAATTTTTAATATGCTTCGGATTGTCCGATGTGGGTCAAATATACACCGTTTTGTTGAAAAATTTGTTGCCATTCTAAAAGTAGCTTCATGATGTCTCTATCATAGAGGTCTTGGTCCTTATTAGCGAAAAACCATAGCAATAGACTTTTACAATCTTCTCTTGATCCCAATTTCTTATCACGCTGGAAACTTTCCAATGCGAGAAAAAGGTGATAATCGTTTGGTACCAGGTTCGAACTATGTGGATGATGCATTAAAACATTCCAATCAAGCTCTCGGAATGGTGTTGCCTTGTGTTGTCCTGATGGAACACAACACCTCCTCTGTTAGCCAATTTTGAACGTTTCTGGTCAATCGCTAGCTTCAAACGGTTCGTTTGTTGACAGTAGAGATTATAATTTAGTGTATTGCACTAGAACAAAAAATTTGCAAAAAAAAAAATGAGTGGGTTATATCTATGATATAACCGCAAGGTTGACGTGGAACTACCTTAGCTTAGCAATCATTCGTTTGTATTGATTAAATTCTTGATTGAATGAAACAGTTTCCAAATTCAATTGAGTTCAATATATTTGCTCTGTGAGTGAAAAAAATGAACAAATGCCGTGTAAAGTCAATTCATTTATAGTGATTGATTGTTCTTCGTTACAAGTAAATTTAATGACGGACCTTTTACGTTTGGTATGATGACTAGAACAAAATATATGTACGGAAGAATTATCAAACGTTTGATGAACCAGCCTAAGGCTGAAAATCTTTCCAATAAAGACAAAAAAAATTATCAAACGATTATTTTATTTTACATTTCCCTCTGAAGTTTATATCCCAAAAGTGTACATACTTCTCGAATCTCGAATTTGCTTGAAACTGGGAAGTTCATTCGCTTCTAGTGTCTGCACGATTTTCCCAGGTTCCTAAGTTTAGAAGATCATGTTAGGACAGACATATTCCACTCTGCACAAAGGCAAGCGAGGACAAAAGTACTCGCAGTTTGCATTTATTTGCAGAGCCGATTTCCCCAGAAACCTCGGTTTTGAAGTCTGTGTTAGGGAAACACATTTCAATCGGAACAAAAATACCCCTGATTTGTATGAATTCGCAATGCCGATTTCCCCACGCTCCATGGATTTGAAGTCTGTGTTAGGGAAACACATTCCAGTCGGAACAAAAATACCCCCGACTTGCATGAATTTGAAATACCGATTTCTCCAGGCACCTTGGTTTAGAAATCTCTATTAGGGAACACATTTCGGTGGGAACAAAAGCTCCCCCTACTTTCGTGTGTTCTTCTTCTTCTTTTTGGCTTTAAGAGGGTTTAAACTTTTCAGTTCACTCGCCTCTAGGCTCTTTCGTGTGTTTGCAATGCCGATTTCGCTGCTTGGTTTTAAAGTCTGTGTTAGGGAACATTTTTCGATGAGAACAAAAGTCCCCCTACTTTCTTGTATTTGCAATGGTTTTGATGGCTGTGTTAGGGAAACCGTAAATCGGGCCAATCAAAACGATGCAGTTAGGGCGTTTAGATAACGCCTAATATTTTACAGTTATTCAATTGTTTATCTAATGAAAAACAACATTTTGTTAGTTGCGATAGATGCGTAGAAATATTCCCTATCAAGTGATGCAAACATCTCTCCTATCCAGTACGAAATGTTCGAGCTATAAGCATTCGAAATCTTTCATTTTTTCCTGCATGTTCTGTGTTTAGGTTTTCATTTTACCCTCCATATATTCCGGTTAGACGTAGTCCCACGTCAAAAGACAAATAGATGAGGATAAAAGTAACCAAAATATTGAAGATTCATAAGCTCCATCAAATGGTCTGGAGTTTGATAATGCAGAAGGTACGTAAATGAGTAGAGTACGTGTGGTAATGTTGACAATACTTAGAAAATGCTTCAGTTCAGGTATGCATCAGTTTTGGCTGAGTATAAATGGAGTTACCACCTTCGTGCTTGTAAGGATTGTGTTTCCAAAACATCAATTCATGAAGAAACAACTCTTCTTTTAAAGGAAAGCGGGAAAGAAGAAATCGTTTTTAACAATGGCTGACCACAGACCGTTGTAATTTGGAAACAATTTTAAAACCAATCGATGAATTTGTGCCGTATTTCGTTGATAAAGTAGAAAAACTCATAGAGCAAGACTTTATTTACAAACAGCCGTCTGCTTTTTTTTCGAAATAAAAAAGAATCTTTGACGCAAGGAGAAATAATAGTAATTTGTAATTTTTCACAGAATTATTCATTCATAATTCAAAATGCCGCACAGAGTTATCACTTGAATAATTAGCAAGCAACTATTCACCCATTTGAAATGTACTACAAAAAATATGGTAAACTAGAAAACGTGATGGAAAAGAGAGCAAGTCTTGCCCAAGACTACGGAAACACAATCCAAACAGCACTAGAGCTGTATGATTGGGCAGTTGAACAAAATGACAAATGCATCACGAAACTGAATTTCTGTTACGTACACAGAACAGCATACAAAAAAGGCGAGTGAGCTTGAGGAACTATTCAATAACTCGAAAACAAAATCGGGAATACAACAATTTCATTGCTTTATTCCTGTGTATGAAAATAAAATCACAGTCAATTTTTTTTCAAATTCAGTAGATGATCCCAAAATCCTCAAAATGATAAATAGATAAAAAGAAAAAATAGGAAAGATACGATGATTGTATCTCTTAGAATATAAGTTAGCATGTACATGGGATAAGATCAGATAAATAAAAATAAATTTATTTTCAAAAAAAGTTTTATTACATTTGATTTGAAATTAAGATCTCTAAAACACTCATTCAACATTTTTATTATTATTTTTTTTTGGGTTGGCTTTCTGCACTGAAAAAAGAAATAAACTTAATTTCAACAAAATATTGGAAAAGTTTTTGTTAGAAAAACTTTTTTGCTTTAAATATTCACAAGTTGCGATGTATGAAACAGTTATAGGGCATATATTTATACACTATTTATCTACCATCGGGATGACCATTTTGAGAAAATCGACTTTAAGTTTTTGAAACCGATTTTTTTCAGTGTAGGATTTCAATAAATATTTTTTCAGTATTTTTCCTAAAAATTCAACTATCTTCCTAAAACTCTTCCATAGATCACTTTTTTGTAGGTCTTACCATTTCCGAGAAAAATATTTTTATAAAAAATGGTCAAAAATATTTGGCCCTTTCCATATGTTAGTCTAGATCAGGGGTTCTCAAAGTGGTCAACATCGACCCCTTGGGGCATAAAGTGTCATGGAGGATTGAAGGATTTCTTGAATCATACTGCGACTGAGAAGCACAAAGGTGGTTGCTGTGATCACGAATGTTCTGGGAGATGGTCAACACGAGGAGCCCAATAGTCATTTACGAATCCGTTCAGGTGGATTGTCTAAAAAATAGTCACTAGCCTTAAGATAGCTGAACACTGTTTGTTCGGAGGTCAAACAATTGACACTTTTTTATAGTTTATGTTTGGTTTTTTTGGCTATTTTGTTTTCCACTCTTCAATTATCAACAGTGGCAAACAATGTCAAACATCGAACATGGAAAAAAATCGACTGAAATAATTGGGGTAACCTAATCACTGGCAGGTTCGAAGAACAGACCAAAAAATATTTTAGACATCCAATAACTGAATATTTGCTTGTCGTGTTTTGTGTCGAATATATTTGATTAGTACCCGTTGATCAAATTTTATCTGTCAAAAATAGTCAAATATTTGACTTCGGTCAAACAGTGTATGAGCACCCTTAGTAACCAGAACCAGCTATTGGAAGGATGGTATACTGTTCATGAATGATTGTTTTTATACAGGTTACCGAAACGGATTCTAAAACGTTGTATGACGAGATGATTTCGTTGTTCAAGAGGGACAAAATTGCATACCAAATTTATTTAATTGGATATGTGGCTGGTGGAGCAAGGACCATGACTTCACCAGGCAACTTTCTTGGCGCTTTGCTTAAAAGAGATTGACCTTCGCTTTTAATTATGGAGTGTATTTACTATAGTTCTGCCTTATGCTCTTCGTATGTGTGTAAGCATATTCCAGATGAAATTGAGTCAACCAAACGCTGTCTTAGCGGCAGTCCCTTGCGGACTAGTGATGTGATGAGATTCATGAAATTCTTGGCTTTCATTGGAAGCAGTGGTGCAAAGAGTGCTTGACAGATATGCAGTGGCGTCTCGTCCGCCTGTTCAAACTGTTCATATAACAGGTAGATAATCCCAGAAAATTGTAGCATGAATGAGCATGAATGAGGAATTATAGAAGGTAATTTATTTGCAATTTCCATATTATCCCAAATATTCTTATTCTATTTTATGTTTGGGTGTAACTTCTTCACCGCGAAGAATGTAATCTGATGGCTACATTTGACTACACCACACAACCCGCACGTAACACAACACAACACTACTAAATAAGTAATAACGACTTACGGGTCATTTAAACACTTTTCTGCGTCTTCAAGCGTGACAGAACAAACGCAATCAGCTTTGTATGAAGCGATCACTACTAATAATGCGCCGTCTTGCTTAAAAATGACATTTGAGGTTTACAGTTTTATGCTGAACGATGAAAACCGATGGAAACGATAGAAAACGCACACACCATTGTTGATTGAACACGTAGCTCACTTGGTCACTCATTGCCTCTGCAGATATGAACCACTCCGATTTTACTTTGGATTTGTGGAACATATTAATCATGTTTAGAACGCCAAAGTGGCAGACTAATATTTATTTGACATTTTTGTCACACACACTCAAAGTGATTTACAACATGAATAAACTATTTCAAAGTGAGAGTCCTACCGGTTCGAGCATTTCACGCACGGTATTGGATATTGTTTTCACATATGAGTTCATGCAAACAATAAAAGATTTGAATAAAGTTGCGTTTGATCAACCAAATAATGAGAGCTTAGAATATGTGTAGGTTGGGACAGCGGCTCAACAACTCATAAGGGGGTACGTAAACGATGGAAAAAATATATGTTGATCGACTCAACGAATTTAAAGGCCCATTTATACGTTGCTAGTAGCTGACTTGACAATGAGCAGCTACTGACCCGGTGGACTCGCTTGACAATTGGTTGACTCGCCTTGTCCGTTCACACAGTGTGAGCTGCTGGCGAGAAACTAGATACTACGGCACGGGTTTACCAGGGATGCCAGGCGACTTTTCAAATGTCCATCAAATAGTCAGAAACAGCAATCAGGTCCGAATTTGTCAAATGATTGGTCCAAAATCGACTTCTTTATTGGCAGTTTTCATCTTAGGTTTTCAGTTGAATGTATCATCACACAATTTTATAGCAAAACAAACGCTGATCGTGTTTAAAAATACATACTTTGTGCTGAATTTCTTTGAACTGAAGGTACTATCCGAAAAAGCAGAAAGAGAAAAGGATTCGGGCCAGGAATTAGATGCAAAGAAAAGGAGCAACAAATACAATATTGAAGGAACTCTACGATGAGGATCCCCGAGATTACAGAGCAGTGTTGATAATAACACCTGAACAAGTGAAAAAACTGTTGGATTTAATTGCTCCACGAATACAACGCCAAGATACAGTCATGAGGGATGCTGTACCTGCAAGAGTTAAATTAGAAATGACATTGATGTGCCTTTGTTTTGGAATATCGTTGGGATTGTTGTCGATATTTTTTAGAATCTCGAAAACATCCATAGCTCAGATAATTCCGAAAGGATGTGATGTTATAAATGGTAGTCTAAAAGATTTTTTTTTAATTTTATTTATTTTGTGAAATGAAAATGATAGTCGATTTGCAGGTGCAATAAATACGCTTCAAAAATTTTAATAATGAATGAAAATGTACTTTTTTAAATCGAATATGTATTCTGTTTCTTAGAACAATACTTTTTTTGTAAGTTGTGATCTGATAATGATTCTATATTAGAGATTCTCAAGAAAACTATCTCAAAAAGAAAGCGTGCCCCGCCAGCGTGCAAAACGAAATAACAATTATTTCGTTTAGAAACTATGAGGGTTTTATTTGTTTTTCCAATAATTTTGAAGTCTATAAATATCTTCACATATTTTCAAATATCTTAAAAATAGAGACATTTCATTACATTTGGCATCACTGATTCGAACGCTAAATTCTGTTTTTGACGTTGTGAAGCATGCAAGTGCGAGTAAATTCAAAAAACTTTGAAGTAGCTCGCACGCCGGATCACACATGACAATAACTGGCATGATGTGTTCACACGGTGTGAGTAGCTGCACTGCAGTAACTGACTAGACCGACTCGTATGCTTACTCGCACCGTCTGAACCCGGCTTAAGGCTAATTTCATGCATCAACTTCGAATTCAACGACTAGGTTATGATAAATCTGACTATGCTGGACCCGTCCAATATCACCAATATCAGCCACAAATACCCGTGATGGTGAAATGGCATTCCAGCAATTAAGATTTTTTGACGTAGAACTACGTCTTTCATTAAGGGTGTCAAATCAGAAAACAGGTCACGTTTTTATGAAATAAAGTTAACGTTAATAACTATTTTTGCCGCGAACGGATTTTGGCGATTTACATACTAAACGAATCGGAAATTCCGTAAGATTTGTTTAAAATGCCATACATTAAAACCCCCTGCTTAGTAAATGGTTAAAATTAATGAAAACTTTAAGTGTTTCTATTTTCCCATACATTTGTTCTGTCCATTTGAGTGCTTTCCCGAACAGAGCTATCAATAACGAGCAACTTATCGACGACCAACGGAGGGAAAATCGTAGGATTTAAAGTCTCCATGAAAAAAGGAAAAGAAGAAGAATGAAGGGGAATACTTGCCAAGAGTATAAACAGTGGATCTCGCTGAAGCAAACTTTCATTCGGCATCGGACTGTTGAGTAATCCAGTTCACTTTGCTTTCGCTGCGCTTCGATCTAAGATTGTATCCCACCAGTGGTAATCCAACTTGGTAATCGTCGTTTGATTTTTCTGTTCGTTTTTAAAGTTATACGTATCGTGTGTTCTTCTTTCCGCGTCATAAATTGGACGCTTCGCGTAGTGTGCGATGAGCAAGAAGAAGAGGAAGGCAGGCTCGAGCCCTTCAAAAATCGAACGCATTGCCAGGGGCAATAAAATTTCGATGTAAGCGTCATCTAATGATGCACGCGGTGGTGGTGCAGTGAAAAACGCTCGCACTGAACCGAGCCTTCGCGAATGTGACACCGCACCGAACAACAGCGAAGTAGGCGATTTCGGCGTGTCGGTCTAAAATGTAAACGCCCAGGCAGCAATCAAAATCAAACTCCCCCCGCTGGTGGTGAAGGCGGTCGCTCTTGACAAACTCATCAGCGAATTCGCATCGATGGGTGTTACAGCAGAGTACAAGCTGTGCGGCATAATTCGGTCTTTTCCCAAGCAGTTAACATTGTTTATTTTCCGTCTTCATAATGGCTTCGTTGGTGCCTTTGAGAATGCATCAATGCATTAAACTGACGTTATGGCGAAGCAGACATTAAGGTTGAGCATCAAAAAATTATTTGGGAATACCAAGTATCTTGAATGTCTTACTGGAATGTTATAGGTTATTTGGGTTCGCGTGCCAGTCGCAAAACTGCCTTCAACTAGGATTGCATTGGCGCTAATATTGATCATAATGAAGCATTGCTACTGTTTTCGAGGTTGTTATTAACAAAAAGAATTTTTTTCTCTTGTTTAGTCATCAAGAAAGTAAATGTTCTGGAATTTTGTATGTGATTAGGTTTTGCTTGCCAGTAGCAAAACTTCCTCCACTAAGGGTGACAGCTGCGCTTCTCTCGAGCATGAGAAAGTAATGCAACTCTTTCCGAGGCCAGTAATATTAACAGAAGCGTTTCTTTCGAGAATAGCGCAAAATGATCAGAAATGATTTTATTGATAGTAGTTTCAAGCCACCAATGTATGGCTCTGTATGCATGCTATGGTGAACGCTTGTTTGGCGCTTGTTTTACGATTAGTTCATACGAACGATAACTAGAAGTGCGATTCCTTTGAGGCAATACTAAATAACATGTAGCATGATATTTGATACTTGCAAATGTTGTCATTGTTGTTGCCGAAGATATATTGATGTAGTTATTAGATATGGAATAATGGTGCTGATGCAACATGTATATAATCGACTGTAGCTGAGTCTATGTCAATTTCGAAAAAGGCCACCGGAATAGCCCTCGAGGTAAATTTTCAATGCATTGACATGAAATAAATTGCGACATACGATTGTTTTGCGAGGGCAAGAATGAATCATCAATCAATTATCGTCAACTGATTCTACAATGAAAAAATCATTTCAGAGATTATTCTACTAAGCAGTTGTTTCTAAAATTTCACAGCATTATAGAATAATATCCGAAGGTATAAACAAGCGACTTATATAAAATAACAGCGTAGTTCTACATCAACAATGCGGTCGTATCTTGGACACAACCTCGTATAATTTTTTTTCAAAAAATCACTGAACACCGAAGAAAGCGGTTCGATGCACATGTCTGCAACCATTAATTTAAGTATAAAAAATCCAGATAAATCCCGACTTTTGATTTTACAACATCCAGATTTCTGTTCAAACCATTTTGCTATCCTGGCTTAACCCTTCATAAGGCCGTGGAAACTAGGCAAGGAACAATATCTTTGATAAAAAATAAACTATTGAAACAGTTGAAAAAAATTGTGGCAATATAGAACGTTAATCCCAAAAACTCTGCTTGCCGCTGCCTTGTGAACTCATTTTATTATGCCTTTGGACATACAAAATATAAATCAATATCTCTAGTGCAGCGATTTTTTTTTTATGTAGACTTACGAAGAAAAAAAAAAGATTTTTTTATCATACACCTTTATTATTGAAGAAACTGTATGTATGTTACACAGCAGATTCTAAATAGAACACTTACAGTAAAAAAACATATAAACTTGTTGCATGTTCAACAAATATATATAAACAGAATTTTTTGTCGGCGCTCTGAAATCGCGTTTTTTTTACATAAAAATGACTTCCAAATCAATATCGTACATTTTTAGCAGCTCTAAAAAAATTGAGTATTGCCAGAAACTTTTAGAAGTCTTTGGTCAAGAAAAATATTGAAATAATATTCCAAGTGCGGCAAAAAAATATTTTCTGGATGTGGAAATATAGTTGTTACGGCCTTATAAGAGGTCAACCAACCGCAAAGTCTTTAAATTAGTAAGAATTTTGTATGAATAAGACAAAAACTAGAAATAAATTTTTGTTTGAAAAATTTGGCTATAGGGGTCTGAGGCACCACTTAATTCTGGAAAAGGGGTCTATTGCCCATAGTAGTTAGAGAACCCCTGGTCTAGATAAATTTTCGGAAAACTAAGTTTGCCAAGTTGTTCAATTAGGTAAGGTCTTCACGCCCAGAAAGTTTCATTCAACTGTGAGAGGGTCATGCCAACATCTGGTCGAGTTGGCGCGAAATCCGGCATATTCAAACAGACGGAAGACGTGAAACTTATAATGGGATATCCACATACTACGTGTACATAAAAAGCATGGTTTTAAACACCCCTTCCCTCCTCAGTGGACAAACGTGGACATTCCTTATACCCCTCACCTCGTTGTCCACGTAGACACTCCTCCAGTTTTTGGAAAATCAAGAAAATTTTATTTCAAGTTTGTTATTTCTATTCCATGTTTTTATTGATAAAAATGATAGCCTTATTCATAGTAAAGATTTGTTTTAAATTCTTCGATTTTTTTCAACATTGTCCGGGAAGCTCATTATTTTCATCCAAATCCCATTTACGTTATCTTATTATTCATATCAAAAAATCACTTATGAAGTTACTTTCGAGTATTTTTGTTATAGCTGACCGATTTTTTTTTTAACGGGAACAGTTAAATCGGCATTGTACATTCGTGATCGTAGGTTACGAAATATTTCCGCGTCAACGTCAAGCATCAACGACTTTCGCTTTCACAGGTTCCTGGTGGCTATAATGAACTTAGTCAAAAAAAAAAACACCTGCAATACCATCGTGATCGATGATTTCGTTGACCTATAACCCTTTATTCTTAAATCATGCTAAATATTGTCCGGAAAAATTCGTGCCGATTCTGAGGAAGAAATCAAAAGCATAAGTTATATACATACATCTATTCGATTATAGATGTACCTTTTTGTTCCACTATATGCTTTTCATATATGTGCTATGAAGCTTTCACTATATGGTTTTCATGCTATACAGTGAGTTGTAGTTCTTACAGGAATCTTAACAATTGATAATCTGAAAATGCAATATCTGATGAGTAAGGTGAGGTGGATTCCTAGATGTGGCCCAGCCCTAGAAGCGTTCTGGATCGTTGATTTTGATACGTTCAGTTGCGAACAGTACTTACTGGAATTCATCAAAACTAGTTGCTTGGTAGAAGCGCTCGATACTGATTTTAATCTAGTCCCACAAGACCCAGACCCTGACTTCCTTCATGCGAAAACCTGCTTCAGGGCTCTGTTGACTTGCCCAAGTTTTTTTCAACTCAACATCATTGTGAACATTGTGTGTATGATATGTCCTTTACAATTCGATTCAAATATGTATTTCGGTTGCGTTTATGAAACGAATCGCACACTGAGATGCGTTCCTTCAAATGTGTTTCGGTCGGTACATTGTAGCGTTTTTCGTACTCATGCTTCACCAGGTACTCATGAACGGTGGTTTTAGACATCTGTTAACTCATTAATCTTAAGAAGTGTCTCGATTTGATTGTCATCAGTAGTAGCATGCATTTTCCAGACAACCCAATAGTAGCGTATTATAAACATTACTAGATATCAATTAAGAGAAACATCATTGCAAGAAACAGATCTCCAGAGATACGTGCACCCAGGGAAGAATTTGTTGTTCGTTTCAAGTTTCAGAAAACTTTGTTAGTTTGTCAAAAAGAGCGGAAGCTTTTTAATTCAGCTTAAGGGAGTATTGAATTTCGGACGTCTTTTCGAGCTCCGAAAAAAATAAAACAAATGATATTTTTACTATCCATCATATCATTATTTGTTTGTCTATCTTTCAACAATGAAACAAAAATAAAAGGTAAAAAATCATTCGTAATTAGAGTAGCTACAAGCTGATAAAGTGAGAGGGTTAAAAAAATTGTGCCATGGCGTACACGATCCCAATCCTTCCAGTTATTTGAAACAAAAAAATCGAACAGATTTTGAATCAATATAGATGCCGCTCGAACCTCGGACAAGTCAAAAACATGTATTTAAAAAAAATGGCAGCCGTGAAGAAAAAGAAAGAAAAATGCTGTTTCCAATGTGTTTTTCACGTTTCCCGATTTTTTTAAAAATAGTGAAATTGAAAAACTCATTTTTTACGGTTTCATGCGATAGGGAGATGCATACAGATTGTATTCATATAAATTCGAAATAAATCGGGTTAGTAGAACTTGAGATATCGTGTACCCCAGTTTGAAAAAACTAGCTTCCAGAAAAACGCGATTAAAGTTAATTGTTATAGGTTGAGGTTCTTTGTTTTTAGGAGGCTTTAAACTTTGCAGTTCATTATCCTCTATTTGTCATAGCCGTTCTAGATAAGATACCACATTACTAAAATGGTAATAGCTCGCTTAACAATGAGATTTTCGGAAGGTCCTTTCTAGGATATATTCCTCAATGCCCAAACATCAGAAATATGAAGAAAAAATGTTTTTTTTTTCAAATTTCTAGACTAAAATATTGCCTTAAGTAATGATCTTTCATACTACAAAATTTTGAGACGAATCAGCTCAGGAGGCTGAGAGTATCAAAAATAAAGAATTAAAAAAATACTACAAAAAACTATAACATTATTTATTTTTTTAGGTGTCTTTATATTGACGGAATTCATGGCCCTCTATAACAGATTGAAATAAATTGATCGATCTCAGTTCATGTGCGTTTCTTTCAGCACATAACAGCTCGGCTGAAATGTTTGTTCGGTAACACAGTAAACCACTTTTTTTCTGCAAAATTCTATTTTATATTCAACATAATTGCCTTCGAGGACGATACAACGATTATAGCGATCTTGCAACTTTTCTATACCATTTTTATAGTACTCTTTTGAAAATAGGCCTCAGTTTCGGTATTCACTTCATCATCGTTCTCAACTTCTTACCAGCGAGCATTTTCTTCAGATCTGCGAACAGAAAATAGCCACTGGGTGCCAGATCTGGAGAATACGGTGGATGCGGAAGCAATTCGAAGCCCAATTCATGCAATTTAGTAACTCACGAATCAGTCGGCCGATTGCTGTCAAATTTTGACACGTATTCATTGAAAAATGGTGCTTTGTGATAGTCAAGTAGATTTTTGCAAGGGACGCCATCTAGACGTCAACCTTATTTATGTGTACAGAGTACTCAAGGTGGCCGTAAAGTTCAAAAAAATTTGTAAAAACAGAGCAGATCACATTCAATTTTGACTATAAATATACCTAAAAATATGTAATATAATGTCCACGTGGACATTATCTAAACCCCCTACATCTTCGCCGTGGACAAGCGTGGATATTTTCGTAACTCCTATTCTCCAAAAAGTTGTTCACGTGGTATGTGGACAGCCCCTTATTTTGATGATACATAAGAACACCTGAACTGCATTTTGGGGACTATTTCGAAAGATATTATACGAATTATAGCAACACATTAAAACACATTTTTTCACAGACTACTTATCTGAAGTTTACATAAAAATAAATGAATCTTGTTCATCTTTCATAATCGCTCAGTTATACATATTCTGCATATAATCTCACAAAGTTATACATCACTGCTATTTGAAGTAAAAATAATTCCGACGCAAAGGGTTGAAAAGCGAGTGAATCGTCATTTCTTTTCAGGTCACTGATTTTTGCCCAACAAAAATTTCTTTACTGAGCAATTTCATATTTGGACACGGTATTCATTCTCCTTAATAAAAACCTGGAAAGCTAACAATACTTCTTCTATGCTTGTGCGTTTGGGAATGTTTCTGGGATTTGACATAGCAGTAGTCTTGAGGGCCCGATTATTAAAATCAATAATCTGCCCCACCTGTTTTACCTACTCCACGTGTTATCAATTATCACTCCAGAAAATCTGTATCTAATTGTACTTTTGTACAAAAATATATAATCTGTACCGTACAGAATTTGTACCAAAAGAATCGAAAAAATCTGTACCTTTCCAGATGAATCTATACGTTTGGCAACACTGTTTGTATCCTCTGATCAATAGATACTCTAGGTAGATACATATTTTAAGTAGGGGCAATGTACATAATTTAAGCAGGATCTAACTTTATGTATAAAAATGGATTTCTGTCTGTCTGTCAACACTACTCACTATCGTTTGTGTTTGACGTTTGCTTAGCGTGAGCACGTAGAATTAACCCATTCATCAGTATTAAAATTTCTCCCGTGTTTCATCAGTTCTCATCATCGTTAACAGTTTACTGTGATTGCTTGGTGAGTGTTTCGCAGTTGACTATAACATAAAATCAAGTGTAGTGTAATCTTCGTTCGAAAAATTACAAAAAATTCCGAAATTTGAATTCAATCTGTTCGAAATTTGATTTAGTGTCCGAAGTTGGATTTTTATTCGCTTTATTTGAAATAATTTTATTCGATTATTTTACATACAAATTAAACACAAATTTCTGCATAACTCGAGAATTAAACTAGCAAATGAAACCAAATTTGGCATGTGGAGGTTTTAGGGTGCAATAAATGTGGACAGTGGTTAGACACTCCACCCCCTTCTCTAAGGGGGAGCTGCCATACAAATGAAAGACTAATTTCTGCATAATTCGAAAACTAATCCAGCAAATGAAGCCAAATTTGGCATGCGAAGGTTGTAGGTGACACGAAAACTGTCTATGGTGAATAGACTCTCCTCCCCTCTTTCCGAGAGGGAGGGGGGACTGTCACACAAATGAAGCATACATTTCTGCATAATTCAAGAACTAATCAAGCAAACGGAACCAAATTTGGCATTAAGAATTCAGTGTGATGTGTGAGTATGAATGTGAAAGTGAGTGTGAGTGTGAGTGTGAACATGGTTACAATCTCCTTACATCCCATCCTTTTCCTAAAGAAAATGTGTCACCCTTCTAAACTCGAGTCGACCGCGAGTAATCGGTTTCCTATTTCATTAACCGTAGAATTAAGAAAACATGTTAATAGTAAAAGTATAGTTGAGAGTTTGGCTTCTTTAAACCTATGTAACTGAGCCTGTACAAATAAACGAATTATAAAAAAAAAAAAAAAAAAATTTGGCATGTGGGGGTTTTAGAGGGCAAGAAACACTTCTAGGGTGGTTCAACATTCCTCCACCTTTGTAAGGGGGGAGGGGGGAAGTCATGGAAATGAAACAAAAAAATCTGCAGAACTCGAGAATTAATCAAGCAAATCGAACCAACTTAGGGAAAAATATGGAGGTTTTAGGGAACAATACGTGTTTTATGATGGTTTGACACTGCTTTCCCCTCTCTAAATGGGGGCTCCCATACAAATGAAACAAAAATTTCTGCATAACTCGAAAACTAATCAACCAAATTGAGCCGTATTTGGCATGTGTAGGTTTTAGGGGGCACAAAACGTATGGTGAATTGACACTCCTCCCCCCTCTCTGAGGGGGGGAGGACTTCCAAATGAATTTAACAAAAATTTATGTATCACTCGAAAACTAATCAAGCAAATGGAACCAAATTTGGCATGTGGAGGTTTTTGGGTACGAGAAATGTTTTTTTTATGTTTCCTCCCTCCTGTGAAATGGAGAGGGGGTCTCGTAAAAATAATACACACATTTCAACCAAACAAGATTATTGGAAAACTCTGAAGGAAAATGGAAAATTTGAAGAATTCAATTCGCATATGTTCTACAATTACATAGTGACAAGCGTTGTTAGTCCATTTGATGTTTGCGCTAACGAAATTAATTTTTGTTCGAAAGTGGAAATGTTTTTTTTTTGACGTAGGACTTCGTCTTTCATTTCTATACCGGGGTGTAAAATCAAAGTTTCGAAAACGAAGGCGTTACGCCGGGGACCGAGATTTTGAGCGTTAATAGCTCCTAAACAACTGAACGAAATGGTATGATAAACACTTCATTCGAAAGAAAAAAATGTCTACGCGTTATATACTTGTTACTTTTTGATCCAAAAACTTGTTTCAATAGCCTTAAAATTGCTTTCGAAACAGGCTATTGAAATCACCACTCGGTATATAAGCGAGCGCCGCCCGGGAATCCACTCAGATACAATTGAACAGCGATTGGAGCATGTTGCCGCTGTTGTGGTGAAGCTAACTTCATTCATCATAAAAGCGCTGATGAACGGTGTCACCAATAGCCTGTTTGTGTACCTTAGGCCAGAAAGAAATCCATCAGGAGGAGAGTGATGCCACTGAAAAGGCGACCAAGAAAGTACCAGCATCAAAAATTGGTTCCGCTTGAGGCATCGGAGCAGCTGCCACACACACACACATACACACACACACACACACACATACACGCGCGCAACTTTTATTCGTATCGTTGCTGAAAAACAATCTGCCAGTTCCTCTTGGTATTGAAAATTACATTCAAGCGAAAGAGTTTATTTTGATGTTTTTTATTCTCCGTAGCTCCGGTCTCCGTAGCCACATTGGTTGCGCGTTCGCTTAGTAAGCGATCGATCGTGAGTTCAAAACTCAGGGCCCTCATTGACCATCTTTGTGTTGTTACAGAATAGCTACGTCCACGCAACAATCATCAGCGATGGAGATCGATCCACGGTCGAAATAAGATCGATTCATCCATACTACTGCTCTGCTCTGCCAGACACATCGGGCTACTGTTCTATAAATAACTCAACAATGACAACTGTCTCCGCTGTCCTGTGGTCCAACTGGATAATGGAAGAACAGAAAGAATACCCTTACGCCTAAATGGCTACTATGTGAATGAACCATATGTAATGGTATAGAAGGAATACTGGCGAATGGCAACTGTGTAATGTGCTAATTATAGATATGATAACCATGTGACATGTACACGATTAAAATTCGGCTCTGTTACAGCTAAAAAATGCTAATGAGCCTTAAATAAATAAATGGGATAAAAAAAAATGCAATAAACTTTATGCAAATAAATCACTGTCATGATGTCTATCGAAAATATTAACATGAAACTAATATGAAGGAATTGGGCTGATAACGTTATAAGAGAAAAAAAACAACAACGAATATATCCGCGAAGAGAAAAGTTATGTGACCAAAAGCATTTTTTCAATTAGAAAAATGAAAAGGAAAAGCTAATGACGCTATGATCATCGTGAAAAATTTAATTTACAGAATTTCAGAAAGCTAGAAATCTGTTTACACGTCTGAACAACGACGCGATTATCACAGGAATACATCTAGAAAATCAGGTTCTACTAACATTTGGATCCTGGTCCAAATTAATCGTGAAGCATATTCCAACGATCTTTGTGATAAACCACTCACCAATCTACAATTGTTGCGAAAGAGTTAGTTATGCTTTAGATCGTAGCCGTGATTGCTTAGGGTAGCGCAAAGATTGAGCGTTGCCAAGCGCTGCACAGACCGTCAATCGCCGGTCGGTTGCGGCCCGTAGAAGGCTTGTCCTCCAGGGAGTACAAACTGCACACTGCCAGCACCGACTGAATGTTCCAACCCTCCTACAAAACAACCTGAACATATGCGACGTAGCAACAGGACAATTTTCAATTTGTTTTTATTGCCCCTCCGAGAGAGAGTGGAAAAGTGAAAGAGATGTGGTGTGGTGATGTGTTATTTTCGGGCGCGTCTTCCGTATCACGGAACGAGCCTTCGATGATTGAGAAAATGAGATTCCGTTCATCTGCGATGTGTGTGGATGTGTCTGATTTTGGCGAAGGGTTTCTAAGTGCGGCGATGACACGCAACTCGCTAAAGTTGCTGCTGCTGCTAGAGATAAGGTTTGATTTATGGTGACAGGGAATTTGGTGCCAATTTCAAAACACAATTCCACCGGTCGTATAATCGTTTGTTGTTTCAGTTGGTGGATTGATTTTTTTTCCTAATCGATGAATCATACTTTTCACCGAAACTGAACCCCACCAACAGGACAAAGTCTGTTCGTTAAATTAGCAGTGGAGGTACAATGTTTGGCATCGAATATCGAAAATTCCAATTGAAAGGAGAATTTAAATCGAAACAACGCTTTGTGAAACCCTCTCCCATGGAAAGGAAGCACCGATATAACATATCCGACATCCGGTGTAACGCTCAAGTCCGAACGCAGTGTATTCAAATCGCTTACGAAAGGCTTCATTAGTCAAAAATAATTCCACCAGGAATAGGGGAGGGGAACTACCTGTACCACGGTCAGGTTCATTTCCTATACACCTACCGAGGAAATCGATACTTGAAATAAGACACAATTTCCCGTCTTGGCTCTCGGCTCCCAATATGAAAAAGAGTAAGGCGAGTGGAATCAATTATCAAATTTCACATGCTCCATTGAACGGCACGAAAGTACTTTGGGCCACTCGAAGGTAAATTGATGTCTGATATCTTATGCCGGTGGAACTTATTTGCACTTCAATTAACTGCTCGCAGGGACAACGGTCGGTCGGCGGCCCGATCAAATGTCTGTACTCGAGGGTTGCGTGTAACGTTACTTGAGAATACACTTACACACAAACATTCATTTTATTTTAGGTTTCGAGAAGTATGTGGGATTGATGACAGATGTTGGACAGAAGGGCTTGAGAGTGGGCTATTACCTAAATCGTGGATTGTATACTAGCATTTTTAGCTTCGTTACAGGTGATCAACTTGATTATTGTGCATTGCGTTAGAATATCATGATATTAAAGCAGATTCCAGAATTTTCAAACAATATTTTGTCGTGTTCATCAGGTCAGTTTCTGATTCGCAGGTCGTATTGCAAACAATATCGTAACAATTGTCTGTATAATTTTTGAATGAATTTGCCACAATCACTAATCGTGATAATTTACATTTGTTTCTCGTATCTCATCTGTACAAACAATGTCTTGTATATGAGTAAACAAGTCAAGTTGATGTAGCGATAACAGTTTTTCTCGATTCGCAAATAAAATGCTGGTAAATATCTCATGCCTCATATAAAAACGTATACCGAGCTCCTCTGTCATTAACGTTTGGAGCGTAAAGGGTTCTTGATACGATCTCCAAAATGATTCGTAAGTATAAAACGTCCAACTATAAATGAGTCAATTTATCGTCAATTTAATGTAAGATTTTGGGTTTATGAAAATCCTACAGTTTTGACCGTAACACTCGGCCTCCTCATAACGGGAGGATATGCCTCGCTGCTGTGTCCCACCGATTTCGACCCGTCAGTGACCGTACACATTCCGCATCCTACCAGTTGTTCAAAGTTCTTAACCTGCGTGGGTTCACAACCGGTCGAGCAGGATTGCCCCGCGGGATTAGAGTGGAACGAGTCGGCAACGTTGTGCGATTATCGGCGTGCAGCAAAATGTACCCGCCCTCCAAATTCAAAGCAACATTTCAACGCCAGCCTGCTTTCCAGGAGCCAGTGTATGTCGGAATCGAATAGCTGTCCGGTGGCAACGAGTCCCGACGATCAGGTTGTATTTATGAAGCATCACAACTGCAGAAAATTCTATGCTTGCGTTGCGACGCATCCTGTAGAGCTGTCCTGTCCACACAATCTTTACTGGAACTCTCAGGAGTGTGTCTGTGATTACAATGTGGAGCCAGATTGTGATAAAGATGGATTTAGACCGGAGCCGGAGGTTGAAGTAGCACCGGCTGAAAGCGGAAATCATCCGGAATCGGACAATGAGGAGCAACATCTAAACGAGTCGGATATTAGTGAACATGTAGTGAGAGTGCGTCGCGAGGTCGAAGCGAGTTCTACTGAGAAAGTAGAAAGCTCCGCAAACTCGAGTAACTCTAGTGATTCTAGTAGCTCCGGTCACTCTGCAACCTCTGGACATTCCGAAAGCTCGGGAGGTTCCGACACTTCGGGCAGCTCAGGAAGCTCTGGAAATTCTGCACATCCAAATTCTACAAACTCTGAAAGTGCTGCGAACTCTGCAAATTCTGCACACTCAGAAAGCGCTGCGAATTCTACAAACTCCGGAGGTAGTGGAAACTCAGAAAGTTCTCATGGATCTGGCAGTTCCGGAAGTTCAAGTACTCCTGGACAATCTGGCACCTCGGAGAACTCTGGAAGTTCTGGAAATTCAGGACAATCTGGCAGCTCTGCAAATTCGGAACACGGCAAACCAAAACCAATTGAATCTGGGGGATCTATCCAAACCATTTCGTCTGTGGTTGTCCTCGTAGTAACGATAACTATGAGCGTTTTGTAATCTTACACAGTTTTGCACTTGCAGTATTTCATCAATTTTTGGTGAAGGAATGAAAAATTAATAAAGCTGAATGACGTATTCATTAAATCTTGTTTTCATCTTTTTTTCCCCTGTTGGGTGTGAACTACTGCGTCCATTATTTTGAACTATTGTGGTATACCTCTTTTTTATACTACACTTCAAGCTTATCCACTACTTATTGATGAAGGAGTAGACTGAAAGCTATAACGAGATAGGTGTCAATCAGGAATAATCTGTTTGATAAAATTTATAATCCTGATCGGCGACGCAGACCATATTTCCTTGAGTTCCAGAACAGCTTGGTCAAGGTGTTGAAGTCTGCGTCTAGTTAGAGCTCCGCAGTTACAGAGCAAATGTTCCGAGGTTTCGCTTTCGGCATTACAAAAGCGACAAATATCATCTTGTGCTGAACCTATGTTCTTAAGATGGTATTTACTCGGGCAGTGTCCTGTTACAAGACCAGTGAATGTGCTTAAATCTTTCTTATTAAGGCTTAGCAACTGTTGAGTAATTTTAATACTCGGCGTAATACATTTTTTCACCTGTTTAAGTTTTGCAGCCATCCAATTGGCTGTCACTTCCCTGTCCATTTTTTCAGCTCGCTTTTCAACACACAGTCGGAGAGTCCACAGTATGGTTCTGGACCAGTGAATGGTGAGTTTGAGTCGTTCCTGGCAAGTTCCATGTTGATGTGATTACAGCGATCGAGAGGAAGCGATAGTGGAAAACCACACACGACACGTGTGTGTGGGATGATAAATTAATTAAAACCACCTTCCACGTCATCTTCTGACCTGCAAACGATGCACGGCGAAGTGTCCATGGACGAAATGATGGCGATGGTGACGATTTGTGCGTGTCTGAGGAATATAAAAGTGGCAGTGGACGACATTTGAAGGAGTCGAGGGCTTTGAATCCACCGGAAAGAAGTTTGATGTTCAGCTGGTCTTACGGATGTGTTCCGGGGCCCGTTATTCCTGGTTAAGGGGAATTTCCTGTTGTACCACATCATGAGTAGTGCGATTAATTGCTACAGGCTGTGATGGTAAGATTATTCAAGTGCTCGCATTGGTGATTCATTAATAGTATAAGAGACTAGCTGACCCGACAAACTTCGTCTCGCCCAAAATTTATTTTTCGTTATAGCATCCACTTTCGAACGAAGATCAATTTCGTTAGCGCAAACATAAAATGGACTTATAACGCTTGTCAATATGTAATTGTAGAACATATACGAATTGAATTTTTCGAACTTTTCCATTTTTTTCAGAGTTTTCCGAAAATTTTCAATTGTCATGTTTGGTTGAAATAGGGCAAGTGCTCCTATACACACAACACACAGTCGGATAGTCCACAGTATGGTTCTGGACCAGTGAATGGTGAGTTTGAGTCGTTCCTGGCAAGTTCATCTGCTCGCTCGTTGCCCTCTATACCGCAATGGCCAGGAATCCAGTTCAATTGTACCGAACTTATCTGACTTAATTGCCGTAAAAGGGAAATGCATTCCCAGACAATTTTTGAAGAGCACTTGAAGGCATTTAGAGCTTTAAGTGCCGCTTGACTGTCAGAGAATATGCAGATGTTAGCATGTCTATACTTTCTTTTGAGGCAGACATTTAGACATTCTATTATTGCAGCTATTTCTGCCTGAAAAACTGTTGGCCAGTTTTCCATAGCCACAGAGATTTTTGTTCTGGGACCATACACTCCAGCACCTGTTCTGATTCCCATTTTCGACCCATCAGTGTAGAACATGATTGAACCATTACGAACGTTGGGGCCACCTTCATCCCATACTGAGCGAGAATGTTCGATCACTCTGTATGGAATGTCATAATTGGTCCTAGGTTCCATCCAATCATTGTTCATCTCTGAGGCTGGTCCAATGGGTAAAAGATTCAGGATGCTCAAGTGACCAGTTTTGTCCCCGTCTAGTTTTTTTTTTCCATCTTTTAAGCTTTAGAGCGCTTTTCTAAGCCTCTAGCTGAACATATTGGTTCAAAGGTATCATGTGAAGGATAGCCTCCAATGCCTTTGAGGGTGTACTTCGCATTGCTCCAGTAATTGCAACGCATGCTAGTCGTTGGAGTTTGTTTATCTTTTTTGTAGCTACAGTCTCCTTAGTCTTTGGCCACCATACAAGTGAGGCATAGGTTATCCTAGGCCGCACAATTGCAGTGTAAACCCACATAACCATTTTTGGTTTAAGGCCCCATGTTCTTCCTATCATTTTAGAGCAAGCCATAGAGCTGAGTTGGACTTGCTGATTATTGAATCTAAGTGCGCGTCCCAATTTAATTTAGCATCTTAGATTACATCTAGATATTTCACTGAAGCGCTGCTTTTTATTTTCTCTCCCCCAAAATGTAGAGACTGCAGATGCAGTTTTTTTCTTTTTGGTGAACGGAATAATATTTGTTTTTGAGGGATTTATGATCAGACCTTCTGTGATACACCAAGATTGTGTAAAGTTTAAAGCCATCTGCATTCTGCTCGACAACACGTCGTCAAACTTGCCTCGTACCATTATGACTAGATCATCGGCAAAGCCCACAACTTCGAATCCATTTACCTATAAACTTATCAGAAGGTCGTCAACTACAAGTGACCAAAGAAGGGGTGATAAGACCCCTCCTTGTGGGCAACCTTTCGTTGCAATCACATATGTTGACGACCCGCCCAACTCCGAGATGATTCGTCTATGTGTGAGCATGCCCTGGATCCATTTGACTATGCAGTTATCGAAGCGTCTTTTTCTCATCACTTGTGTCATTGATAGATAAGAAGCATTATCAAAGGAACCTTCGATGTCAAGAAACGCGCATAGAGCGGTTTCTTTTGACAAGAGAGATTTTTCAATTTTTGTTACAAGCGTGTGTAGCGCTGTTACTGTGGATTTGCCTGATTGGTGGGCAAACCGGTATTTAGATAATGGGCATTTGGACATGAATACAGACTTTATGTATTCATACAATACATTTTCCATAGTTTCAGCAGTATTGATGATAAACTAATTGGTCTGAATGCCTTTGGGAGTGATTTGTCACGATTCCCCGCTTTTGGAATGAAAACTACTTTAACAAGTCTCCATATCGAAGGAATGTGCTCTAGTATCAGACTTGCCTTAAAAATCTCGATTAGAGGTGGAATTAGTTTTGATTCTCCATTTTGAATCAGGGCTGGAAAAATTCCATCTGCACCTGCAGATTTGTAAGGTAGAAAGGATCTCACCGCGTTAACTACTCTGGCTCACGTGAAGACTAACCCAGCAACTATGTTAGCGACATCCTTTGCACTTTCAGGTCTTGTAGGGTGCCATCGAGAGCATTTTGTGTCGCCATTATAGCCAGGATTTGTATTCGAGTGGACAGATGTAGATTCCGGAAAGTGAATCTTCATCAGTAAGTCTAGTACTTCTGAAGCAGTTTTTGTAAACGAACCGTCGTCCTTTTTAAGGGAACCTAGCCCGTTTGAGTGGTCTTTTGCCAGAGTATTATTGAGTCTAGCAACGGTTGGAGTACTTTCAATGCTTTCGCAGTTATATACCCAGGATTTTTGTTTGGATCGTCTCAGTTCTCTGCTGTACTCAGTTAGAGACGTTTTGTATTGAGACCAGTCCGAACTAATTTTTGCTCTGTTGAACAGTTTCCGCGCTGTTTTGCGAAGCTGTTCAAGTCTTTTATTCCACCAAGGAACGTTTCTTGTAGACAGAGACTATCGTTTCGTTTAATTCTTTTGAGGCTGATTCAAGCTACTGAATCGACCGTATTATTGAGTTTAGAGTTTTTGACTCGAGTTCAAAGGAATACCGATCCCAGTTGTTTTTTTTTTGGGATCTCGGTATTCTCGTTGAACTGTCATGCCACCATCCCATTCCAAAATAATCTGTCTATGATCAGACAAAGACGCCTCTTCGGAAACGTGCCAGTTATGAATCTTGTCAAGAATAACCGGGCTACACAGCGTAAAGCGTTTTCATCTTCCTGTCATAATAATCATCTTGCTGTAATAAAAATTACTATACAAAACATACCTTTCGTAGCACCGTGGTAAACTAATTGAACGGGAACAAAATTGAAGTTTACTGCATGGGCGTTATCTATTGCACACCCCTTCCATCTACTCCCATCCTTAGCTCTAATCTACTCAACCATCTTATGCGCAGCATTTTTTATCGCACCTCACCAACGTCTAATAGGTGTCAAACACAGCTCGCCCGGTACAATAACATAAGAAAAGTGAAAACCCGTGCGTTTGTGTTGTGTTTTGCCGGAACAAGCCAGGCCAGGCCATGGTGATGTGATTGCAGCGATCGAGAGGAAGCGATAGTGGAAAACCACACACGACACGTGTGTGTGGGATGATAAATTAATTAAAACCACCTTCCACGTCATCTTCTGACCTGCAAACGATGCACGGCGAAGTGTCCATGGACGAAATGATGGCGATGGTGACGATTTGTGCGTGTCTGAGGAATATAAAAGTGGCAGTGGACGACATTTGAAGGAGTCGAGGGCTTTGAATCCACCGGAAAGAAGTTTGATGTTCAGCTGGTCTTACGGATGTGTTCCGGGGCCCGTTATTCCTGGTTAAGGGGAATTTCCTGTTGTACCACATCATGAGTAGTGCGATTAATTGCTACAGGCTGTGGTGGTAAGATTATTCAAGTGCTCGCATTGGTGATTCATTAATAGTATAAGAGACTAGCTGAGCCGACAAACTTCGTCTCGCCCAAAATTTATTTTTCGTTATAGCATCCGCTTTCGAACGAAGATCAATTTCGTTAGCGCAAACATAAAATGGACTAATAACGCTTGTCAATATGTAATTGTAGAACATATACGAATTGAATTTTTCGAACTTTTCCATTTTTTTCAGAGTTTTCCGAAAATTTTCAATTGTCATGTTTGGTTGAAATAGGGCAAGTGCTCCTATAGTGGAGGTAGTAGCAATAGTGGTTGTATAGTAATAAAAGTTGAACGTCGAAACAAATCGTAGACAGTGAAAGTTTTGATTATTATTCGTTGTTATATCGGGTAAGAAACAGTTATTTACTCATGCAAATACATATAGTGACTCCCCGATTTATTACAGAAAGGATTTCTCAATGAAGACTGTGCGGAAATACGGTGAAACGACCATTTCCCGCTGCATGGAGTTAGTGACCTCCAAGCAAAAGACTCTTTACGCAGCATGCAAAGCTTACGGCATTCCTCAATCTACCGTGTGTTACCGGCTTAGTGGCAAGTGGACAATAAAAGCTCGGAAAGGGCCTCAGACTGTACTTACCGACCAGGAGGAGCGGAAGCTTGTCCTATACTTGGCTACAATGCAGAAGAAAGGATTTCCGGTGACGAAACAGTTGCTGATGAATAAAGTAAAGGCTTTCTTCGAAACCAATTCTCGTCCTAATCCGTTTAAAAACAACGTTACAGGTTTGTATTTAATCTTTTTTAAATAGAGATGTGTTAAGAATATGGGTGTAGTCGAAAATGGTTGAAAGGATTTCTTCATCGGCACCGCGAGCTTACCTTCCGCACTTCGTCCGCCAGTGCAAAGGTCAAAGAGGCTGACATTCGCGGATATTTCGCGGACCTTGGCTCCCATCTGGAGAATAACAATCTCATGGCAGCAGCATTGAATCCAGGTCGCATGTTCAACGGCGATGAAACATCATTCTACATCCGCAGACAAAAGCCGTGCTTGCTATTCGCGGCAGCAAAAATGTGTACGAAGTTGAACACGCAGACAGTCACAAGAACATAACCGTCATGTTTTCTTTTGGTGCGGATGGATCAGTTGTACCACCAGGTGCTGCGGAGCTTTCATGACGACTGAGGTATCGGTAAAAGACCAAAAGGATGGATGGATACTACCAATTTTATGTTATCCATCAGGAATGTTTTCTATCCACATCTCCTTAAAAATAACATTCAATTACCGGTGTTTGTGGATGGGCACTCCTCCCATACGGCTGCGGAGGTGGCCGAACTTTGTTTGGTTTTGGGTATCGTATTGATTGCGTTATACCCAAATACCACGCGTATTACGCAGCCGGCAGACGTTGCCATATTCGGGCCTCTAAAGAGCGTTTGGGCAGATGCCATATCGGAATGGCGGATGAACAACGGAGGTGTGAATCTTTCGCTGAAGGACTTCCCCGGCGTGTTGCAAAAAGCGATACATGAAGGGATCAAAGAGGAAAACATTAAAAACGGATTCAAAGTTTGTGGTCTGTCTCCTTTTGGCACAGATAATGTTGACTACGAGAAATGCATTGCCAGGACAGTAACTGAGGATGACGACCCTCCTGCAGTATCCGATGCCCATGAACCAGCTGAGAACGATACTGTTGCATCCGATGCGGTTGAGGACAATCAAGACATTGCTAGGACAGTATGCGAGAATAAGGCTAGTCCGTCTGTATCTGATGCTTCCGAGACAGTTCATAAGGATCCTGTAGCATCCGTTGTGCTCGAGGGTCATGGATTAAACGAATATATTGTTGGCCAAGATGTTCTGGAAGATTCGATTATCATTCCAACGTCAACAATCCAATCTGCGATAGAATGTTTTGGCAGGGAACGCATAGACGAATTCAATGACGGCTCAGTCAAATCCGAGGAAGAAGAAATCATTCGACAGCTTTACGAGATGTTGCTAATGGCCTTTGGTTTTCAACATATGGAAGCCGCCAACTTGATTCCTGAGGTGCCGATTACTAACTCTATCGCTGGAGAGGATTCAGCATTTGTCGAGCAGAGGGGCGACGATTACTCTGAGTTCGAAGAGCGTAACATTACACCACTCAGAGCGCTGAAGGAAGTAAATGGAGACAACATTGCAAGACGTGGGGGTTCGCTTAGTAAGCGATCGATCGTGAGTTCAAAACTCAGGGCCCTCATTGACCATCTTTGTGTTGTTACAGAATAACTACGTCCACGCAACAATCATCAGCGATGGAGATCGATCCACGGTCGAAATAAGATCGATTCATCCATACAACTGCTCTGCTCTGCAAGACACATCGGGCTGCTGTTCTATAAATAACTCAACAATGATCAATCAACTGTCTCCGCTGTCCGGTCTAACTGGATAATGGAAGAACAGAACAAAAACTCTTACGCCTATATGGCAACTGTGTAAATGTTGTACCATATGCAATGGTATAGAAGGGAATACTCTAACGCCGAAAACATGGCAACAGTGTAATGTGCTAATTATAGATATGATAAACATGTGACATGTACACGATTGAAATTCGGCTCTGTTACAGCTAAAATGCTAATGAGCCTAAAATAAACAAAAGGGATAAAAAAAACATTGCAAGACGTAAAATGAGCTTCGCGGAACTGCTTCAGACGCCGCCCACTCAAAGAAGAAGCAGCAGTCACCGAAATTATAAAAGGAAATCTACCAAGTCTTGGCAGCTTCGGAGCGGCTTGCGGAAATTCGTCAACTTGAAGAAGAAAAGGAGAACGAAGTAGTGAAGAAGAAAGCCAAAGCAGAGGAGAGAGAGCTAGCGACAATTAGAGCCGAAGAACTGAAGAAAGAGAAAGCAGACATTCGAAAGCAGAAACAAAAATAAGTTGTGCAAAGTAAAATTGAGAGAAAGAGAGAGAAAATCCGAAAGCAGAAGCAGAAAGAAGTGCAACAACGAAAGAAAAAGAGAATAAGAAGCAGAGTAAACTGGCATAACATAACCGTCAGAAGCAACAAAAGCTGATGTTGCTTGAGGCACTGAAGCTGAAACAACATAACTAAGTTTCTGTCTGCTTATTATGATTTTTTTACATGGAGTTTATTTTTCGTTCGTTCTTTATCAATGAGACTTGTAGTCAATGATAGATTCTCCTAATACTGAATTGAATTTGTAATCAAATGTGCACGATGCACAGTCTTTTTACATATAATAAATCCAAGCCATGTGTTTTGTCCCATAATACGGTGGTATTTTTAATTAAAATTCTATGGAGAGAACCATAAACTATGCAGCTACAAATTGAATTACTTAGGGAGCTATCCATTAATAACGTCACGTTGTTGGAGGGAGGGGATTTCACAATTCGTCATAAATAATATGAAAGATATACGAAAGTTGTCACGGTGCTTCATGGAGGTTTATTTTCATTAAATGTTGCCTGACGTACTAAATGGATACTCCCTTATTAGTGCATACCATCTTAACCGTGTTCAAAATCTTGCTTTATGATGATTAAAGCCAGAAAAAAGTATTTAATATCAGTTTTACCTAAAACCCAGATATACCTTTTCATATACCTCCACTATAGATACGAGGTGCCATCATTATAGGAACCATGCCACCACTAGTGGAACATAAACGATCTTACAAAACTCTTATTTTCTTCAAAATGCATGCATTTTTAGTGCTAAAAATAGTTACTATTGAAAAAACAATAAAATTTTGAATCTAATGATGTGTTACAATATGAATATACAGGGTTTTCCATTTCGGGCTTCCGAAAATCCACACGTGATTGTTGAGAGGCCATTGCATCCGCCAAAAGTCACTGTTTGGTGCGCATTATGGTCTGGTGGAGTCATCGGGCCGTATTTCTTGGAAAATGAGGACGGCGAGATGGTAACTGTGAATGGTGAGCGCTATGGCCGCATGTGAACCGATTTTTTTTGCCACAAATTGAAGATATGGATACGGATGACATGTGGTTTCAGTAGGACGGCGCCACGTGCCACACAACACGACCGAACATGGCCATATTGCGAACGAAATTTGAGGTACGCATAATTTCGCGTTTTGGTGATGCCAATTGGCCGTCCAGATCATGCGATTTGAACCAGCTAGACTTTTTTATGGGGTTATGCGAAAGACCGTGTCTATGCCAACTCTCCGCAAACTCTTGAACTTTGAAAGACAACATTCGTGAAGTTATGACAGAGATACCGCCCCATATGTGCCGAAAAGTCATCGAAAATTACCTGTTCCGGATCAAGGTGTGCGAGGAAGCCCTAGGTGGACATTTGAATGATGTTGTATTTCACACATAATGGCATAAACAAAACTTTAATTTGAAATAAAAGTTTCATCGAAATTCGAATTCTAAGTGTGTTTTATTTCAATTTACTTTCGGAATTTAAAGTTGGAAAACCCTGTATATATATATATATATATATATATATATATATATATATATATATATATATATATATATATATATATATATATATATATATATATATATATATATATATATATATATATATATATATATATAACTTACGTTTTTAAATTAAAGGAGAGCGTTTTTAAAAAAGAACTACACTTGTTCACTGTAAGATTAAGACTAACTTTATTATCGCTTCCAGTTTACATGACTTATGATTTATGCCTACTCAATGAGCCGAAGGGAATTTGATACCTACATTCTCGAGTTGCGTACCGTTGCCTGTTATGCTGATTCGTGTTGTGGTGTCTACGTTGAATATGTTATTTCAGTGAAGATGGGACGTTTGGCCAAAAGTGATGATGCCGCTGTTTAGGTTGTTCGAGCTGGTGCATGGCTGGTGTTGCCGTTTGGAATTGACGGTAACTGCTCCCTCATGAAGTTCGAACCGTCCCGGTTCGATTTTAGCGGATGTTGGTTTCTCTGAATTTTCCTTCTTCTCTGGTAATGTTCTGCGGGGTTCTGGGAATGGATGCTGGCCAATTTTAAATACGTTACTAGTGCGTTTGTTGATTTTCGTTATGGCTATTACTATTCCAGAAATTATAATTATCGAAAATATTCCGATATTTGTTGAGATATGGATTGCAAATGATTCTTCTATTGAATCCATTCGTTCACGGTTGCGGATGTTTAATTCTTGTAGTTTTTCTATAGTTATATTCTCCTCGAGAGCGCCTTTTTCTATTTGTAGACCATCTAGCGATATTGCCAGTGGTGTTTGTTTGTTGTGTCTTTCTCGATTGTCAAACTTTGTGCCATTGATGATTACTGCACAGTTTGAGAAGTATATTAGAAAACTACCTGATAGTGTTCTGTTTGTCAGTTTGCAATCCGTTTGTATGAATACTTTTTGAACGTCCTTCAGCACGATATGGAAATCAGTTAGCCGCTTGACGCCTGAATTGGCATCGTGATCCACGAAGCTGCACTTTCCGGAAAATCCTCGTAGGATTTTGGAATAACATGCGTCGTTGGAAACGTCTATCAGATTGTTCTGATCGCACATGGTATTTTGTCCCACAGGTTGGCATCGCCCGTTGAGAAGATAAGTTGATTGGCTTCCTACTATTGCTGTCCTTGATGGTAGTTTTAGAGATGTTCCGTTGATTGGTAATGGTTCCAGCAGCAACTCGTTAAATATTTCCGTTTTAACAAATGGCACTGAGATAACAAAATATAATTTGCTGTTCTTAAAGACTATTTTTATACTTATAAATTCATAAGCCTGTTCTGAATTAAGCAATGTAATGTTCTGTTTTTCTAACTGATGCACTATGACTTTTAATTCCTCCGGTTCTAGGAAGTTCCTCGAAATCACATTTACGCGAGCTAATTGAATGGTTTCGAATACGGTGTCTAGGTGGTTTCGTATTTGGTCTAGGTGAAATGAAACTCTGATTACTTTGCTGAGGGCCGTGAAATTTTGGTTTACATTGTTGGGATCTAATATAGCTTGTCTATTTGAAATAATTTGTTTTACCAACTTACTTTGTTGGTCATTAATGGATTGGATTATTTTATTTATTCTATTTTGTAGTTTTTCATTGATTGTTGCTTGTAAATTGTTTTCATTAATTAACTGTCGATTTCCTGCCTTGAGATGTTCAATCTCCGTGTTAATTCTGTCTAAATCTTCTTGGTCTAGGTTTCCTGTAATTAATTTTATTGTAGACCCTAAAAAATTGAAGGCTCCTCTTCTGTGTCTCTCCTTAGGGGAAAGGATTCTGTATAAGTTTGTAATTTCATGCATTTTACTACGCAACATTCTTGTGATTTCTCTGATGTTAGGAAAGGTTTCTAATCCGGTGATTATGGTGTTGAGTTGGTTAAGTATAGGTTGGTATAGGTCGAGGTCTACTTCGTGATAAACGTGAATATGTCCGTTTTTGATGAATGTTGATTCCATTCGTATGGTCAATAGTCCGGGGTTTGTTGAAATGTCTTGAATTTGAATGATTTGTCCAAAATAAAGTTGCATTTGCAGAACAAGAAGGATCAACAGACAAAGTGCCATCTGAAAGAAAAAATATTATTAGTTATTATTTATTCTTTTTATATTATTTTTGTGTAATCTACGATTCGAGTCGTCAATAAAGCTTTTCAATCTGTCTTCGACAACTTGAACCGTTGAATATCGTTTTCTCGTTTTATTCCGAATTCCCTGCACTTTATGTAACACTTGCTGATCTGGGACCAATTTTGGTTCGTCTTCCAGATGCCGGTTGTGTTGTTTATGTGTGTTCCTTTGTGTTTTGGTCAGTGTTAATACGACTTCGTCATATAATTTATCTCTTTTTGCCAATATTTCTTCGGCGTCCAGAGGTCTTTCATCTTGGTCCTTGATACCTAAAAAGATTTCTCGGGGTTTCATGTTAGTTGCAGAATGTATGGTTTCATTATATAAAGTGCAAGAAATTCTGTATAATTCTTTGTTGGATAGTGATTCATACTTATGCCTATTACAACGATAAATCTCGGCGAGTGTACTGTGGAATCTTTCCACTATTCCGTTGGTCTCGCTATGATTTGTCGGTGTAAAATATATTTGTATGCCTAGGTCATCGAGGAGTCCTCGAACCTCAATAGATCTCATGGATGGCTCGTTATCGCATACAATAAGTTGAGGTTTCCCATGAGTGCTAAAGAACTTCAGAAGGGCTCTTCTTATATCTTGTATTGTTCTGGACTTGATACTTACTAAAACTCCGAACCTAGAGAATTTATCTACAATGGATAAGAACATATCCGGTTGAGATATGAATATGTCCACATGGATAATCTCTAGTGGCCGTTTTGGGATGGGGGTCTGTCCTAGTTTGATTTTGTAAGGTGCTCTATCATATTTGGCTTTATTGCATTGATCGCATAATCTTATGTACGTTCTGATTTTTCTTTTCATGCTAGGGAAATAGTATGTTCGAGAGATTTGCTGAAGATTTTCCTGAATACCTCTGTGGGCGAAATCGTGTTGTCCTCGTATGATTTCGTTCTGGCGTTCTTCGGTAGTGACGTCTTCTAAGGTGATTTGGGATATTCTCATTCTAAAAGTTTTATTTCGGCTAAAATAGTTTTTGTAGACTATTTGAAGAGAAGGTAGGACGGTCTCTGGACAATTGATGCAATTTAATTTTTTTGGATTTGTGTAATCACGTAGTATTCTTAGAAGGGTCGGAACTCCGAAATGTAATTTTGTTATCGTTTTTCTGAACACGCGTGGAAAAATCTCTTCGACTTCTTCACTGTCTGTCTGTCCAATTTTTAAAACTATTTGATTTGAAAATGCATTCAGTGGTTTTAGTGTCATAGGTATGAATTCCGAGTCATCCGTGTCTGCCGAATGAACGGTTGCGTCGTCGGTATCGTTTTCGTCTTCGTTATTATCTGTGTCTTCGTTGAGATTGATCTCTAGGGGAATCCGAGATAGGGAGTCGGCAACAGTGTTTTGTTTGCCTGGTCGGTATTTAATGTCATAGTCGTATTCTTCAAGATCTAATCTCCAGCGGATCAATTTACTGTTGGGGGTTTTCAAATTTAAACCGTAAGTCAAGGGCTGGTGGTCAGTGTATAGTGTGAATTTGCGGCCAAATAAATATGGTCGAAAGTATTTACAGCCCCACCAAATGGCTAGTAATTCCTTTTCGATCGTTGAGAGATTTTCTTCGGATTTGGTTAGAGTTCTCGAGGCGAACGCTACTGGTTTGTCTCGACCTATTATGCCTTGGGATAATACGGCTCCAATCGCGTGGTTAGAGGCGTCTGTGGTTAAGATGAAGTCTCGTGTAAAGTCGGGGTATTGCAGTATGTCGCTACTTGTTAATATATTTTTACATTTGTGAAAAGCTTCAATAAATTCCTCTGAATGATGGACTTCCTCACCTTTCCTCAAACAGTTTGTTAGGGGCTTTGCGATTTTCGCAAAGTCTCTAATGAACTTCCTATAATATCCTAACACGCCGAGGAACCCACGGAGTTGTTTCTCATTCTTAGGTAAAGGCCACTCTTTTATTGTTTGTATTTTATTGGGATTAGGCTTAACGCCCTCTGGAGTCACAATATGACCCAGGAAAGCAACTTCTTTTTTCAAGAATTCGCTTTTGTCCAACTGAAGTTTCATGTTAAATCTTTTAAGTCTATCGAAAATTTTACAAAGGCTTTCAATGTGTTCTTGAAGACTGGTGGAGAAAATTATAATGTCATCCATATACACAAGGCATATGGTGCCAATATAATCTCTAAGGACATTATCCATCACGCGTTGAAACGTGGATGGAGCATTCCGAAGACCAAATGGCATCCTAAGGAATTCATAGTGCCCATGCTCCACGCTGAAGGCGGTTTTTGGTATGTCCCGATCTTGAATTTCAATTTGGTGAAACCCACTAGCTAAGTCCAATGTAGAGAAATAGTGACAATGTCCCAGTTTGTCCAATATTTCATTTATATTGGGTATAGGGTACTTGTCTTCGATAGTCTTTTGGTTCAATTTTCTATAGTCTATCACTAGACGCCATTTTCGCTTCCCTGATGCGTCCTCTTTCTTGGGGACAATCCACACCGGGGAAGACCAAGGGCTGCTCGAGTGACGAATAATACCCTGATCGAGCATTTTGCTTATTTGCTGTTGCACTTCAGCTTTATGGCAATAAGGGTATCTATAGGATTTCGAGTGTACCGGTATTTCATCTTTGGTGTTAATTTCGTGTTTAATAGCACTTGTGAAGGTCAAGTTTAGCCCTTCTTGATGAAATATATCGCTGTATTTCTTTATTATTTTGAACAGATTTTGGCGTTCTTCTGAGTTTAGGTGGTCTGAGCGGATTTGTTTCAGCAGTTCTTGAGGGTTATTATTCATTGAATCAGGAGGTGAGACTTCGTCAAAATTGTTTAATTCGGAAAAAATAGGTCTGTTTGAATTAACTTTCACCGGACAATGGCTAGTATTTCTAATCATGACAGTAGCTTTATTATCGGTTGATCGATAGAGTCCTGGAAGGATATTCACGTCGTTTGTTAAGGAGTAAAGTTCTGGAATATAGAAGTCACCGTTCTGTATGTCTATTGGAAGTTTTATAGGAACCTCTTCATTTGCATTCAAGTTGATGTCGTAGGAATTAGGATATTTCCTACTCATCTGGATGGTATAGTCTGGAAATTTAAGTGTGTTAGAAGAAGTGATTATGTCGGCTTCAAGTTCAGTCAATGTTTGATAGCCAATAAGTCCGTCAAAGTAGGGATGAAATTTGAACAAAAAGAATGTGATGGGAGGTTTTCCATCGAAGGGAGAAAATTCAACGGATTCGCTAATGGAATGGGTGCCGTTGATATTTCTGACGAAAGAATGATTTAGTTTGGAAATTTTTAGATTTGCAATTTTCGCAGGATTGATGTAATTTTTGTTAGCGCCACTGTCTATCAAAAATTTCATCTCTCCTATTTTCGTGTTTAATTTTACATATGGGATAAAATTTGTTATCTCCCGTTTGAACTGTCTGAATCCGGTTGAAAATTTAAATCATCTACATTTCCTTCTGTGTTCTCAGATGTCTCATTGGTTTCGATGTTTCCTCCGAAAATGTTTGGATCATTTTCTGAATAGATGTTGTTATGGGGGTCATAGTCTGGGTAATTTCCCTCAACCTTCGCTAAGGCATAATTGTCATTTTCAGCATGTCCATAATCGGGCAAATATGTTTCTTCACAATGTTCGAAATGATAGTTGGGACTTGGGTGAAAAGGATTTAAATTCTGGCGTGGTTTAAAATGGTTATTATTGTTTCTATTCATGTAATTTACGTTCCTACTTCGGATCGAGTGATCCACCTCCATAGGGACTGGTTTGGGAAAATTATTTTGATGGTTTTGTCCAAACTGATTGCGGGGAAAATTAGGATTTGGTTGCTGGGTGAAATTATTTCTGAAAATTGGGGGTCTCTGAATTGGGTTTGGAGAGAAATTAGGTTGCCGATTGATTGGTTTGGGGTTCGGTGGAAAACGGGGTACGTTCACAGGACCATTGTATGGTGCTGAAAATTTAAAAGGATTCACTGGCCGGGTAGGTATGTTTGGAGGAATAGGAGCTCTTGGATGATTAAATGGTTTCGGTGGTAGCATTGGTTTATATGATTTTACATAATTATAGTTTTGCTCCTCCATACAAAGTCGGAGAGCGTCTTTCATTGTAGTGGGGCATTGGGCTCTAATGATTGGTCCTAGCGGCTCTCTTAAGCCAGCGAGGAAAACTTTTAGCCCTATGTCCTGGAAAAATTCTTTCTTTGCTTGTTTCACGGCTGCATTTTGTTCTGTTATGCTCAGATTATTTGTGAGCAGTGAAACGATGTGCGATACCTTGGAGTAAAATTCTTCCACGTTTCCGATTTGGTTCAATTTGAAGAGGTCTCTGGTGAGGGAGACCTCGTCACGCCTGTCGCTGTAATGTGTGATTAGGGTTTGTTTTATCTCGGCCCACGTTAAGTTGGTGCCGTATAGTTCGAGTACGTTGTCAGCGTCCCCAATTACTTTTGTGCGGATCGCTTGAATCCACACTCTATAGACGTTAGTATTCTGTGCCTCATTCAGCAGAGGGATTATATTATCAATCCCCTTTAAAAATGAGTTTAATTTTAACGGGTTTCCGTCGAAACACGGAAGATCCCGAATAATTTGGGGCGTCTGTAACGATTTTAGTATCGATTCCGTTCTTTGCTCCGGCACTTGAATCACCTGCACGGGGTTCGCTTGCCTGTTGGCAGCCAGTTGGGCGGCAAGTGATTGAGCATTTCGCTCACCTTGCGCTGCTTGGATTTGTAATTGAGCGATCTGCTCATCCTTCTCGGCCAGACGGCTGGCCAGTTGTTCCAAACTCGCTTGGAGAAGTTCGAGCTGGTTCTCTGCCATGTCTCGGCCTCGATTGAAATTCCTAAATCGCTTAATTTTGGAAATTAAAATTTCCTTGTTTAAAAAAGTATTTTACTTGGTACCGGTTATAAAAATTCACCTTTTTATTCGTTATTAAATCACTAAATATTAAATCACTACACCTAGTCTCTAGGAAATTAAAATATCTTTTTATAAAGTATTTCACTTGGTACCGGTTATAAAAATTCACCTTTTGATTCGTTATTAAATCACTTAATATTAAATCACTATACCTAGTCTCTTTTTGCTTACCTTAATTTTTGCGATATTCCTTCGCTGGTTCTGATCGCTTGGTTTTGTTAGTTGTCCTTGGGGTGCCACTACAATCGATAAGCCGTCGATTCGGTCACACACGCGAACTTCTAACTAAAACCGCAATCCGCACGACTGCGCCACTTACGTTTTTAAATTAAAGGAGAGCGTTTTTAAAAAAGAACTACACTTGTTCACTGTAAGATTAAGACTAACTTTATTATCGCTTCCAGTTTACATGACTTATGATTTATGCCTACTCAATGAGCCGAAGGGAATTTGATACCTACATTCTCGAGTTGCGTACCGTTGCCTGTTATGCTGATTCGTGTTGTGGTGTCTACGTTGAATATGTTATTTCAGTGAAGATGGGACGTTTGGCCAAAAGTGATGATGCCGCTGTTTAGGTTGTTCGAGCTGGTGCATGGCTGGTGTTGCCGTTTGGAATTGACGGTAACTTATATATATATATATATATATATATATATATATATATATATATATATATATATATATATATATATATATATATATATAGATTTTGCTTGATTCTGACTGATTTCTTTGATTGTCTTGACTAAATGCGCCACTATTGGTACACTTGCCCTATGTGTATTATTTTTATGGGACCCCCTCTCCATTCCAGTAGAGAGGGGTGTCATATCATCACAGAAACATTTTTCGTACCCAAAAACCCTCACATACCAAATTGGCTTCATTTGCTTGATTATTTCTCGAGTTATGTAGAAGCTTGTGTTTTATTTGTATGACAGCCACCCCATAGAGAGAGGTCTATTCGTCATAGAAATATTTCGTGCCCCCTAAAACCTTCACATGCCAAATTTGACTCCGTTTGCTTGATTAGTTTTCGAGTTACACAGAAATTTGTGTTTCATTTGTATGGCAGCTGCCGAGCTGTTTTCATGTTTTAAAAACCTCCTGAATAGTCTGATTTGAGCCTCGGGCCCAAAAAGGTTGCAATTTAGTAATTTGGATTTTCTTCTAAGTAGTTGAAATGACTTCCCAATCCAGCGTTTGAAGTTGCTCTCATGCGTGGTAAGTCCGGTGTTCTATGTGCAGTCTCGTCCATGTCCAAATAGTTTTTCATGCAGCAACATTTCCAAATTACCTTGGATATACAGAAGAGGCAGAACTTTTATTTTTTTATTTTTTCTTCAAATACCTGAAGTCTAATGCACTGTTCCATACAGCAGTACTGTTGTGTCGTCTAATTAGTAAGTGTGTGTGTCCTCTCTCAGATTATCATCCCTGAAGACAGTTCTAAGTTTTAAAAACGTGAATGAAAATAATTGATTGATGTTCTTTGCTTATTTAAATTCGTAATACTTACTCTTACTTGTCTAGTATTGAAATTATTTCAATATATCCACAAAAATCTCATCATTGCAATAGAAAAACCTTGTCAGAAAAAAAATCTGTTCAAGATTTCTTGCAGAAAACTTGATACCTCATCAAAGAATATTCATTATAAACGGAAATCATCGTTTATTATTTTTATGTAAAAATATGTTTATTCAACTCTGCAATGTATTTCTTTATTTGCTTCATGCACACATGCAGTTTCTCTCAGTTTCCTTTTATCAAAAAAATAAAGTCGAATATCCAGCTCTCCGAATTTTCGGCTATTCGACCTCGAAGCTTGCCGGATATCCGTTATCCGGTATCCGACTAAACTACTATCCGTTTCACCACTAATATCAATAAGCTAGCAGACTATTGAAAACCCAAATAGGTCCTTTGTAATGTATGAACGAAATAAAGAAAAAAAAACAGCTATGTAATAAAAGATAATTATCATAATTGAACATGATTATCAATTTTTCTCAACAGAAAAAACTTGTTACTTTATTATAGAGAAAACATATTTGAAATGGAAAAGGTATTTTTTTATAATAATTTTTACTTTCTGAGTGTTTATTCACGATGCTATATGCCTCACTGCGAATTTCAATTGGACTAACAGCACCTTATACGATATGTAGAGCATATGGGAAATCACATTTTCGAATATTCCTTCACTATACCAATTATTCACGCCTCTCGAGTGAAAATGAACACAACAAAACAGACAGCTTAAATCGGACGATCCGTTCCCGAACAGAAACTCACATTGGTTTTCTGTTTATGAAAATTGAAATACATCTAACTCATTTTAACAATACCATATACAATTTTACACTCACACTTGCGCTGAATGCTTCACAATGCATGATCGGTCATTGATATGAAGTTTCACGAAGCAACCAACATTAAAGTTTTTAAATTTTGATTTTATTTACTAGAATTAATCGTATCACTCACCTTACTTGATATATGAAAATGCCCCCGACTTGCAATTCCGATTTCCACAGGCTTCTTGGTTTTGAAATCTCTACTAGAGGCGAATGAACTGAAAAGCTTAAAGTCTCTCAACCTTCCTACACTCGCGCATAGGTCGGACAGACCGAGCATCAATGATGTGGCTGAATTAAATGACTATTAAAACTGAATAAAATTAAAGAAAAAATAATTTCTGGAGTTTTTTCACTCAATTATATCTTTTTCTGTGAATAAATACCAATAACGCCTAAAAATACACAATAGCAATAGCACAGACACGCGCACAGTCCAGGATACACAAATTACGACTTTTCTAGATATGTGTTATTTTTTTCAGTGTTGCGCGGTATCAAACAATTTTTTTTTAATATTTCCAACGGGTCTCGATGGGTAAGGGAATAAAAAGTGCCCCCAAACCAAATCACCAGCTGTATGGAAAATATTGTATAGGATAATAAATACAACATTTTGGTAGTAGTACCATATATTTGTGTCCTTATATGGTACACCATAGGATCTATGGTGAAAAATGCATCTTTTCGTTTTTTTCACTCCATTCTCAATAGCTTCGAGACAAAAATAAAAAAAAATACTCAAAGTACATCTTACTAAGGTGTATTGATAAATATCTTCAAACAATTTTTTCATCAAAAAATCTAATAATACAAAAAAAAACTTAAATACGCGGTTCAAAAAATGTTTATATATTTTCTGGCATTTCGAAATTCTGAAAAAAATATAACTATGAGACCCACTTCTGTTCTAATTTTTATTTAAATACGTTCGTATGTGTCTTTTTTTTCTACATGTGGCGTAATTTTTTCTGAATTTTAAGAGCATTGCGTGACACAAAAATAATTTTCTTCATCGTCTGCATTATTATTTTTATTTTCTTGAAATCGATTATTTTATTGTATTCATGGTTCAATTTTAAGATTAAAATAAAATAATATAATTTGGATTGTTTTAAGTGTTCTTCTTATCAATCCGAATGATCTTCCCACAAGGACTTTATTTTTTCACACAGAGCTCTATCGTATTGCTGACTCCTATGATACCGACAAAATATTACGACTACTATATACCGACAAAAATTAGACATATAAAAAACAAAATTTAAATAAATATTAGAGCAGTACTGGGTCTCTAAATTCAAAATAAATAAAAAACTACCAAAGGCCAAAAAATTGTTTTTATTTCGTGCAATCCTCTCAAAAATTCAAGAAAAAATTACGCTACATATGGAAAAAACAACACATACGAACGCATTTAAACAAAAATTAGAGCAAAAGCGGGTCTTAAAATAATATTTTTTTTCAAAATTTCGAAATTCCTGAAAATATATATAATTTGTTTTGTACCGCGAAAAACACCCTAAAAATCACATATACCTAAAATAGACGTAGGAAGATATCTGAATACAAACTAGAGTAATACTGAATCTCAAAATAAAAAAAAAAAAAAATTAATTCAAAATTAAAATAACAAATTGATTTAAATTTTTTTTTAGTATTTGATTTTTTGATGAAGACAATTTTTGAAAATATTGATCTATACACCTTGTACAGATGTACTTTCAGTATTTTTTCATATTTTTTCTCAATGCTATTGAGAATGGCGTGAAAAAAACGAGAAGGTGCATTTTTCATCATAGATCCTATTTTGTACCATATGAGAACTCAAATATATGATACTACTGTCAAAATTTCATATTTAGTACCCTATACAATATTTTTCATACAGCTGGTGATTTGGTTTGGGGGCACTTTTTACTCCCTTACCCAGCTAGACCCTTTGGAAATATACGAAAAAAAATTTTTTTTTGTACCGCGCAACACTGAAAAAAGTCTGAAAAAATCACACATATCTAGAAAAGCCGTAGAAACATATTTTATTATGAATTAGAGTAGTATTGAATCTCCAAATCCCAGAAAATATTTTTTAAAAATTTCAATAATTTTTTAGTACTTAAGTTTTTGATGAAATATTTTTTTGATAATTTTTCTTGATACAGCGTAGTGAGATGCACAATCAGATTTTTTTTTAAATTTTTATTTCGACGCTTTTGAGGATGGCGTCAAATAAAGGAAAAAGTACGTTTTTCACTATAGATGTTAAACCAAATAAGGGATCAAGAAAACCGCCAAAATTTCTTATATAATATCCTATACAATATTTGCCATACAGCTGGTGATTTGGTTTGGGGGTACTTTTTACTCCCTTACCCGGCCAGGCCCTTTATCATGAATGCGCTACGAGCTATGCAACCAATCATTCAAGTGACGTGCGTTCAAATATATCTTTTATGGCAAATCACATCCCTTACAATAGTGGCCTTCTCAACCCCGGCATGAGTGCCTCAATAATTCAATTAAATGCTTAAAAAACACACCGTTTTTAATATAAGCACGCTTAACAGACCTTCTTCTTGGATGGCACTAACGTTTCAGTGGAAGTTTTGCCTTCTCAACGTAGCACTACTTGCGTTATTTTTATAAGTAGTACTTGGTTGAGATTTTTATGCCGAACAACACGCCTTGAATGTACTCTGGAGGGGCAAGCTCTAGAATACGCGTGACCACAGTGCAAGCCGGAAGAATTTTCTTTGACCAAAAAATTTTCCGACCAGAACAAGAATCGAACCCGAACTCCCGGCATGATAGTGTGGGACGCTAACCACTCGGCCACGGGATCACTTAACAGACCTTTGTGTTTACTATTATAACATTGGTTCCACGAGACATGTACATATTTACCACTAAAACACTAAATTTCTAGCGAACAAATTTATAAATCTGTGTTCGTCGCCATCTGAAAACTTTATTTTTGTTTTTTATCATAACGTTTCACCTATACACACGCCAAACTGGGTATACATACTTAAGAATAATGCAATACATAAAAATAATATATTATATTTGTCCAATAGTTGATTGTTTCAATAATCTAGAGAGTGGCCGTCTTCCGTGTTTCTTCTTATTTTATTTCGTAAATAGTTTCATAATTGCGGATTTTCGAGGTTTTGTAATGTAATTTTCCCACCGAGATAATATCATTTGATGTAGGTACGTGTTTAATGTGTTTATGCGGTTAATCAAATCTTCAAACAACTGAAAACATTCGAAAAGTTAGGTTAGGTGAAATTTGCTTTTTTCACTTTTTCCCCCGGTTTCAGGACTCTAATTTTTTTATATACTGAAATCAATACGTCCATTTCACGTCAACATGGTTAATCTTTTAATTGAAAAAAAAACAAACTAAAAGATGGTTATTAGTCTACAATAGAAAGAAAACAGTAATGTCGGAAGCTAACTAGAGCTGATCACGATAAATAATGTTCTCCAGTAGTAGAAGCTGAGGTAATCCGCTGAGAATGCGTTACACTTCGGTGGGGTTAGTTAAACGAACCCTTTGACTGAAACTCGATTGAACTCGGTCACATTATTCTTCATGTTACTATCAGCACTTGGTCACGTACGACGACCGCAAGGCGCGTTCGTCGGCTCCGAGTAAGTAAAGGCTCGGAAGTATGTATGCAACATCTTAGTTAATAGGAAAAAAACACACAATGAAAAATTGTGTGTGTGTTTTCTAATCGATGTGTTTGATGTGATTTAATTATAATTTTCTCTGTCAGTAAAAATCAAATGTTTCTAAAAGTTCGATGGCAAAATGAATGTCCAATAACCGAGTGTTTCATTGAGCTCATCTGAAAAACCATTGTTACTTCAAAAAAATATGTATCTATTACAAACAAAAGTTGCAGCCACTAAAACGACTAACAAAACCCAATGCCCTATTTATTGTGACATTCTCACCTCCCTATAACGGAGCGGTGTGATTGCCGGTTTACGGTGAATTTAGCCACCTGAATCATATCACCGAGCACCGAGTGTGTGTTACACTGCCGTAAAATTATAACGTGAAACTATGGTCAATCATCGAGGTCACGTCCAGCGGTGATGCATCGATAGCTCGGGTGAGCCTTATAAAAACCGTTAGCAACGCTGCTTCTAGCATTCGATCGGTATATCCCCCGTGTCAAGCATCATGAAAGGTAAGACGGTTGAAATGAATTCTTGAGAGCTGCAGCATCCTACTGATTTTGGTTTCCCCCTTAAGGATTACGAAGCACTATATTGTCCCTGGCCGTCCTGGTCAGCGTGGCTCTGGCCAATCCTCACCGACGATTGGTGGTCCGTTCGGCTCCTTCGTTCTTCGAACTTCCAAGACGTTTAGTGGTACGCCAGGCACCAATTTTTGACCCCCAATCGGCGCTCCCTAAGGATGTGGCAGGGCCAGTGAGTCAGTCGGAGGATTCCAGCGTGCCAATCTTCGACCTCGAAGTAGTTGGACCGGTCGATAATGTCCCTAAAGAAGATGCACTAGCTGCCGTACCGGTTCCAGTGGTTGCGGAGCCTCGGTCAGATGTTGTTGCGGAAGAAGCTGTAGCCGCGGAAGCTGCGTTGCCGGTTGATGGAGTCGTTGTACCCGAAGACATTGTCCCGCCAATGGTGGAAGCTGAGGCAGCTGCAGAAGAGCGTGCCGCGGTGGAACAAGCCGTGGCTGTCAGTGAATTCCAGGATGTAAAGAACAAACTTAACATCATTATGGAACGCATCGAAATGCTGCACGAGATGCTGAGTGCTCTTCAAGCTAGCAAATCAAATGCACAATAATCTTGATTTTTTTCCGCTAGCGTACGATTTCCTGAATTATTAACTGCACAATGATATATGAATCATTTCACGAAAGGATACAATTTTGAAGCACATAGTAAACAAACTTAGAAGATTTTTATCGTCAGAAATAAAGTTCAAAATTCCCGCAAAAACCTCTTTTGTTATTTTGGTTGAGTTTATATATCAGTATGGCTTTATTGCGATTGATTGATAAAGTTTATGTGAACTAGTGTACGAATCAAAGCTAAGAACGCCGATGCAGCTTTTGAGAAAAAATTATACTTTTTACATAAAACATTTTTCGTCGAAACTCTCTGCTATACAAGCGTTGGTTATGGTAATGTAAATATTGTGACACATTTTGCACAGCCAATCTCTATGAAAGAAATATATCGGCATCGTATATCATTGAAAGGTTCAGAAGCCGTATTACTGCTAATTGATAAATGAGTTACCTTCTTCTTCTTCTTCTTCTTCTTCTTCTTCTTATATGGCACTAACGTTCCTAGAGGAACTCCGTCGTCTCAACGTAGTATTACTTGCGTCATTTTCATTAGTACTTAGTTGAGATTTCTATGGCAAATAACACGCCTTGAATGCATTCTGAGTGGCAAGCTCTAGAATACGCGTGACCACAGTGCAAGTCAGAGGAAATTTCTTTGAAGAAAAATTTCCCCGACCAGAACGGAAATCGAACCCGAACCCCCGGCATGTTAGGTTTGACGCTAACCACTCGGCCACGGGAGCACGAGTTACCTTCTTACTATTCACAATTACTGGCGAGCCGTCATCAACTCTTTAGCTATCATTTATTTAAAGATAATTCTCGTTAACCCATTAACGACCAAGCTGTGAAACATATTTTTTTGACAAAAGCCATTGGCGAATTATTAATTATTGGCGCTCAAGAAACCCCAATGTCCATTCCTGGGAAACAACTGTTCGAAAAATCGAACATTGGCCGGAACCTACCATTTTTTTTCTTTGTAGGTAAAAACATGCTACGAACAAAAAGACACCGCAGTTGTTAAATATACGGCATTCAAAAATATATTGATATTATATTCCGAAGCAAACAAGCACAGCAGGATAAAAGGGCCTGATTCTCGAATACACTTCACGGTGGAAACAAAATGAAATGTATCCGCGATGGCAACGGTACGGTGTCGACATCTGGAAATGAAATTAGTTTCCCACTAAAACTTATCATTATAATATCAAATTATCTTTAGATACAATTTTTGTATGAGATTATTATACCACATGAAGAAAACAAAGTTTTCCATTCACATTGAACGTCAGCTTGATACGAAGAAGTTTATTTTCATTAATGATTTTTATTTGAAAAGTGCTCATTCTGCCTGAAAACTTATTATTATCTTCGACACTTCACTAACGCGTAAAACGTAGTTCAGTGACGTGCCGTTTATTTCGTTTCCACCGTGAAGTGTATTCGAGGCCCAAAGTCTCTAAGGAAAAAACCTGGAATCATCAACCTATGGTGAGATGTGATCGTTCTTTTTTTATGTAATTTAACTTATTACTGACAGGCTTTTTCTTCAAACGAAAACTATTGTTGTCATTTTTATTGTTGCTGGTGGAGGAATATCAATTTTCAAGAATTTTTTTTTCAACTATCTAATTACGGTAATGTCGAACAATTTCCAAAACCTGCAATATATACAAATACGCTGCGAAAAATCCATGGCATTGAGGGCTGGGAGGCAGCCATTCAATTGAATAGTACTGTTCGAACTCGAATTATATATGATTTGATGGTATACAATTTTAGACTCGACTGTATACAGTTAAAAAAAGGTTTGGTTTATATTTTAAATATGACTTATTTCAAGCGACATATTTCATTGCTTTGAACGCTAAAATGAAAGTTAATTGGCTCTTATGAGTACAGTGAAGCAAATATCGTGATTTTGGTAGATTCTAGATGAAGATTCACCTGGAATTGTTAAAAATGATTACAGTGAAATTTAGGTTAGGAGTTAGGTATCAAAGAATGAATTGTAGAGCGGTAAGAGAGCTTCAATTTGGTTGATGGAAACATTCACGTTTATTATGTACTAGCTGACCCGGCAAACTTCGTCTCGACCAAAATTTGTTATTTGTTATCAATACCTTGAAACATTCACGTTTTCTTACTATGAGCAAGTTCATGGGTTCAATCGCAGAACTGTTCATTGATTGATTTTCTAATCGACCCCGTTGAATTTACCTTTTACTGTAAAATTCCTAGTAATTCTAACAAAACTCATCATTATAATATCAGATTATTTTCAGACACAATTCTCGTTCAAGATTTTTCACTTTCACTTGTCACTATGTAATTGTAGAACATATGGGAATTTAAAATTCCTTTTCCCTTCTGAGTTTTCCGAAAATTTTTGGTTGAAATATGTGTAATATTTTTATGGGACCCCCTCTCTATTCCAGAGGAGGGAGGAGTGTCATACCATCATAGAAACATTTCTAATACCCAAAAACCCCCACATCCCAAATTGTGCTTAGAAACGTTCTCGAGTTGTGCAGAAATTTGTGTTTCGTTTGTATGGCAGCCTCCCCTTAGAGAGGTGGGAGGAGTAAATTCACCATAGAAACGTTTCGTGTCCCGTAAAACCTTCACTTGCCAAATTTGGCTCCATTTGCTTGATTAGTTTTCGAGTTATGCAGAAATTTGTGTTTCATTTGTATGACAGCCCACCCCTAGAGAGCGGGAGGAGTGTCTAACCACCATAGAAACATTTATTGCACCCTAAAACCTCCGTATGCCTAATTTGGTTTCATTTGCTTGATTAATTCTCGAGTAATGCAGAAATTTGTGCTTCATTTGAATAGCAGAACCAATTCCAATGGATATTTCGAAACTTTAGGACAATACCTAGAGTGTTACATAGGGGTTTTTGAAAATACGAAAAATTACCAAAATGGCGGCCATTTTTGTTGAAAATGAGTTGTTTTTCATGAAAAATCGGTGTTTAAATATCGCTCATAAAAAATTAAAAAAATAAATATCAAAAAACTATGTAACGCATTGGATAATTCATTTTTACATGCTGATAAACAATTTCAGCCAAATCGGTCAAGTAGATCTCGAGATATCGATACCACCAGCTGGAAAAAACATGGTTTCATAAATAATTTGACACAAAACTTCCACAACATCGTCACTACTTGTGACGGCAAAAATCCCGATACCGACAACCAGTGTTGCCACACGTACAGATTTATCTGGAAAGGTACAGATTTTTTCATTATTTTTGGTACAGATTCTGTACGGTACAGAGTACAGATTTTCGTCAAAAAGTACAGATTGGTACAGATTTTTTCCGCGTGTGAAATTTCATACTATTTTGAAATCAAATTTGATTAAACATCGTGATGACTACTCGAAAATTTTAATAAATGATAGTATGCAATTTAGATTCAAAAAAACTATGTATATACATCAACACACACACGCGAATGACTTGCAAAAGTTAATGTAGTATTTGTAGTCAATAAATGAGTATCATGCTAATAAAATAGACTTTGCCCTACAACGAATATTTTCGATGGTACAGATTTTTGGAATAAAAAGTACAGATGAGAAAGATTTTTGACCCCTCTGGTACGTATTTGAATGTGGCAACACTGCCGACCCTGCAGCCGCTCTATCCAGCGATAATCCGAACAAAACTTCTAACTGAAGACACAAAACAGAAAAGAATTGAAAGGATAGAAATTGCTGATCAAAAGAAAAATTGTATTAAAAGTTTCCTATCATCTATATTTTAAAGTGAAATCATAAATTTAAAAATTCCAGAATTACGTGAGTCGAATTGAACTCAACATTGAATTTAAAAATAATATATAAAACATATTTAAATGATAACTAACTGGTCGACATGATTGGATCTTTCCTTTGTATTAGCTTCACCAAAATTCAAAAAGTCAACCACCACCAGATCGTGTTCTCTTTTCAAACGGTTTTATATAGCTTGCCCTGTAATCTGTTTGTATGTTTGTATGTTTGTATGTTTGTATGTTTGTATGTTTGTATGTTTGTATGTTTGTATGTTTGTATGTTTGTATGTTTGTATGTTTGTATGTTTGTATGTTTGTATGTTTGTATGTTTGTATGTTTGTATGTTTGTATGTTTGTATGTTTGTATGTTTGTATGTTTGTATGTTTGTATGTTTGTATGTTTGTATGTTTGTATGTTTGTATGTTTGTATGTTTGTATGTTTGTATGTTTGTATGTTTGTATGTTTGTATGTTTGTATGTTTGTATGTTTGTATGTTTGTATGTTTGTATGTTTGTATGTTTGTATGTTTGTATGTTTGTATGTTTGTATGTTTGTATGTTTGTATGTTTGTATGTTTGTATGTTTGTATGTTTGTATGTTTGTATGTTTGAAACATGTTTGTCTGAAGCGCTGACCCACATTAATAGAAATTTGACCCCCTTTATGTTGACCGATTGATCTGAAATTTGGAACACACCTTTATCGCTGTAGTCATTATAAAAGTGCGTATTGAATGATCTTGAAAATCCAAGATGGCGGCCGCTACAAAATGGCGGATCACATATTTTCTCAAAACCTCATCGATACGGGTTTTCCAAAGCCCCATCAATATATATATATATATATATAAGTTAACATTCCTCTTGAGACCACCTTGAATCGCCAACTCGACCAATTGCAGCAACATCAGCGGCAATTGGCGGAAACAATCATTTCATTGGAACCAGAACATCAACAAACAGCGCGATCATCATCCCACCAGTAAGACACATCATCGTTCGCTTTATCGCGAACCCAACTCCACACGCAGCGCGGACGCGATAGAAGAGAATGCAGAATCAGCATCAACGATAACGGGACACCGAGTGCACGCTTTCGATTCCCAGAAAATAGTATCTTTGTATAAACTAAGAAATCGGCAGGCCTCTGTATAAGGAAATGAAATAAAGTTAGTCTAGATTTAGCGACCATCGAAAACGGTTTGACATTTTTAGTTTTTAAAAACTCCGAAGTTCACGGAGGGGACTTAACTGGCGCAGTCTTTGTGGATTAGTTAAACGCGTTCCGCGAGTGATTAATGTGAGAAAAAACCGGCGTATTCCATCGAAAGGACATCGAAGGAAAAAGCATCATCAAGAGGATATTGATGATTTGAGGACCTCCAACAGAAGCACCCGGAATCAGCGTTGAACCTACACTATCGAGGGGACATCGATAAATAAATTGTAAGAAATTTTAATTTTTCTCTAATTTCAAAAAGAACAGATAAACGCTTTACTGAAAAAAACAAAAGCGCTATCTTGTTCCAGCACAATAATCATTACTAATTAAGAGAGGTTAGCCCAGACCACCTGTAAGCGACCCTCTGAATATCACAAACAAAAAGTGTTCTAACATAAACCAATCCAAACGATAAAAAAAAAACATTTTTATAAAATAAGAGAAAAATAGTTTTAGAGAATAAAACAAGTGTGAAAAAAGTGAAAATTAGCGAAGAAACTTAAAATAGCAAGAAAGTGAGAATTTTTTTTATTCTGTTTCTGTGCATTTGATGTTAACCCGAAAAATGAGTGAAAATCTATTAGACAGAATTGAGGAGTTAGAGCGCCTGCTAGAACAGCAGAAGCTACAACTAGATAGAATGCAAAACTCTTCTAGACAAATAACAGTTCCCGACCTACCAGCAAATAATTTTGATGTTACTAGAATTCCGGATATCATTAAAATGATTCCAGAATACAATGGTGACATTAAGGGATTACCTGCGTGGATCAATTCTGTTGAGCAGAAATTGGAAGCTGCAATATTGCACGTACCCGAACCAAACAGGGAAAATGCCGTTAAAGTGTGGACTCTAATTATTAGAGATAAAATATCGGGGAAAGCTAATGAGGCTCTCATAAGCAATCAAACTGAATGCCAATGGGAAGCTATAAAAGCTCACCTCAAAGATAGATTTGGCGATAAAAGAGATTTATCTTCAATAATTAGCAAAATTCCGTACATTAGGCAAAACAATAGAACAGTCGAAGAATATTACGATGAATGTTCTGAAATTTTGGCAGATATGAACGCAAAAGTTTTGTTGGATCCTGAGCTGAAAGATTGTGCAAAGGCAGTAATGGCTTCATATGAAGCCATGCTAACAAATTCTTTTATAGATGGGCTACGAGAACCTATTTCCTCTTTAACTCGCACTGGAAGAGCAGTAAAATTGAATTCTGCTTTTCAGCATGCAATGGAACATGAAAATGCAAGTAGGAGACGCAGGGAAAATAATACTAAACTTTCTATAGATAAACTTCCGAGCCCGCAACGCTTTCAGCCTGCAACAAATTCAAACTTCGTACAAAGAATTCCCTACAATTCCAATTTTCAGAATCCAAACTTTATTTCTAACAGGAATTTCCATCGACCCATACAAGGAGCTCAACCCCAAAATGCCAATATGAACTCAAACCAAAATTACCCTCCACGTGCATTAGAGAATCAACCATCTAGCTCGAACTTCATGTTTAACAAAAAATATATGCAAGCTAAACCCATGTTAACTGCCATAAAGCAAGAACCAAGATCGCAAAATAATTTCAGAAGGGTTCCCAATACGGAAAATCACATTCATTATCAGGAATTCAATGAGAAACCAGAAGAACAATTGGATGAAACATACGGTTATCAAGAAACATACGAAACACCTGAAGAACCAATCTCCATAGATGACGAAGTAAATTTTCCATCGGATCAAAATCCGATTCAGACCGAATAACACCAAATAATTTTCTCCCTTATCTCGAAATTCAAACAAAGTATAAAACTTTAAAGTTTTTAGTAGACACCGGAGCAAACAAAAACTACATTTCCCCCCAGTGTACAAACCCTTCTGCACGGAAAATCGGACCCCCTAGTAGATTCAAGAATATAAACGGTTCTTTCGATTTAACCCAATATATTGAATCAGACATATTTTTCAAGTACCAATCTTTTCCTAAACAAAAATACTATCTATTTAAATTTCATGATTTCTTCGATGGACTCATTGGATACGAGTCTTTGAATTCATTAGGTGCTATCATCGACACTTCATCTAACACACTCAACATTGGTGATATTGCCATCCCGATGAAGAAAAAATACCCTAATTACCTACTGATAAACTTGAATAGCAATGAAACCATTACCAAATCGATTCCCGTATCTATTGTTCAAGGTGACTTTTATGTTGAAAAAGACATTTTCATCACGCCTAACATCCTAATACCGACTGGTGTCTACACTGCTAAGAGAAACCAAGCAATATTCCCCATCACTAATATGAAAAATAAACCAACCATTCTGCAATTTGATACCGAGATTCCCATCAAAGAAATTCATAATTTCGAAGAGATTCTAAATTTTCCAAAAAACCCCTCTGCAGAAACTAAAATATTTCAAGAAATTCGAACCTCACACCTAAACCACGAGGAGAAAACAAAACTTTTCGACGTTATTCAGGAATACAAAGATGTTTTCTATCAGGAAGGCTCAGATCTTTCTTTCTCTAACGTAATAAAACACAAAATAGAGACTAAAGATGACATCCCCGTTCACAGCAAAAGTTATCGTTACCCATTTATTCACAAAGAAGAGGTTCAAAGGCAAATATCCGACATGTTATTAAAAGGAATCATTCAACCAAGCACATCACCCTGGAGCTCACCGATATGGATTGTACCAAAAAAAATAGATGCATCGGGAAAACAAAAATGGCGACTGGTAGTTGACTACAGGAAACTTAACGAGAAGACTGTAGATGACAAATACCCCCTGCCAAACATAACTGATATTCTGGATAAGTTAGGAAGGTGCCAATACTTCACTACTCTCGATTTGACCTCTGGATTTCACCAAATCGAGGTACATCCTAAGGATATTCCCAAAACAGCGTTTTCAGTCGAACACGGTTTATATGAATATATTAGAATGCCGTTTGGTCTGAAAAATGCGCCCGCGACATTCCAACGGGTCATGGACCATGTTCTCCGTGGTCTAATAGGAAAATGTTGTCTTGTTTATATGGATGATATAATCATCTTTTCAACATCCATTCAAGAACACATGGAAAACCTCAGAAAAATCTTTGTCGCCTTACAAAACGCAAATTTAAAAATCCAACTAGATAAGAGTGAGTTCTTAAAGAAAGACGTTTCATTTCTCGGACATATTGTTACGGATCAGGGTGTGAAACCGAATCCTGACAAGATTGAAGCAATTAAAAAATGGCCTTTACCCAAAAATCAAAAAGAGCTGAAAGGGTTCCTAGGAATTTTGGGATATTATAGAAAGTTCATACGCGATTTCGCGAAAATAACCAAGCCTCTGACCGCCCAGCTTCGTAAAGGTGAATGTATAGAACACACCCCTATTTTCGTAAAAACTTTTGAAACGTGTAAGACTTTGCTAACTCAGAGTAACATATTACAATATCCTGATTTCGAGCGCCCATTTATATTAACCACGGACGCCAGTAAATTTGCAATAGGAGCAGTGTTATCCCAAGGAGTCATTGGACAAGACAGACCTATTGCATACGCATCAAGAACCTTGACAAAAAGTGAAGAAAATTATTCAGCCATTGAAAAAGAACTTCTCGCCATAGTATGGGCCGCAAAGTATTTCCGACCCTATCTATTTGGAAAGAAATTCACACTCTATACCGACCACCAACCTCTCACATATGCACTTAATCTAAAAACCCCAAACTCCAAACTGGTCAAATGGAGATTACAGATGACTGAATTCGACTTCGATATAAAACATCGGCCCGGAAAACAAAATATAGTAGCCGACGCTCTTTCTAGAATACCTGTCGAAATTAACTTGAATGAAGAAGATTCAAGCTCAATTCACTCAGCAGATACCGATGTTTCGGAATTCATAGAATGCACCCAACGACCCCTGAACGAATTTCATAATCAAATCATTCTAAAAAACGGCGAAATTGATTCTGAAAAGTTTGAAGAAATATTCCCGAAAATGTACCGAAGAACTATAACAAAGTTCGCTTTCGGCGTACCTTCACTTATCCGAATATTCCGAGATTACCTGGACCCAGGCAAAGTTAATTGTATCCATTGTCCAGAATCACTCATACCATCCCTGCAAATAGTTTACAAAAACTATTTCAGTAGGTGTAAGACATTCAAAATTAAAATAACCCAGAAAATCCTGACTGATATCCGATCAGCAGAAGAACAAAACCAGACTATTGAAGTTATCCATGAAACAGCACATAGAGGTATACTTGAAAACAAAGCAGAAATATCTAGACAATTTTATTTTCCAAAAATGAAAGAGAAAATTAGACAATACGTAATTTTGTGTGGAGTCTGTAACAAACAAAAATACGAAAGACATCCCTACAAAATAAAATTTGCGGACACCCCAATTCCTAAACAGCCTTTAGACATCGTTCATGTGGATATTTTCATCAACCAACCTGATTTATTCCTCTCTGTAGTGGATAAACTTTCAAGGTTTGGAACTCTTCTTCCAATCAAATCACGCAGTATTCCCGATATTCGGAAAGCCCTACTCAAATATTTTTCTCTATACGGAACCCCAAGGCTATTAGTTTCAGATAATGAACCAGCTATTAAATCCATAGAAATCCGAGGACTTCTGCACGATTTGAATGTCGAACAATACTTCACACCCTCTAATTATAGCCAAGTGAACGGAATAGTGGAACGCTTTCATTCCACTATTAGCGAAATTTTTAGAACCAATAAACATAAATACGAAGCACTTTCGAATAAGGAGAAATTCTTGATAGCATGTTCCCTTTATAATAACGTTATACACTCTGCTACAAAACTCAAACCCCGCGAAGTATTCTATGGACTGAAAGATGGAACTGAGCGACCTTTGAACTTAAACGCCATTATCGAGTCCAGAAGTAAACTCTATGATGAAGCAATTCTGCAAATTACTAAAATGCAAAAACAACAAAATAATTACCATAATTCCAAGAAAGAAGACCCCCCTGTGTTAGAACCTGGAACTAGTACCTTAAATAAGGTTCAAGGTATAAAATCTAAGACTAGAGATCGATATGAACCCGTTCTTGTTGTAACAGATCGAACCAGAACTTATAAGGACAGAAACAATCGGAAACTTCATAAAGCTAAATTGCACAGAATCAGAAAGTGACAGTTGGCACACCGTCTCTTCTTTTCACAGACGAACATGAATCACGAATCCAGCGACCAGCTCCTATTCTCGCTGTGCTTAATGCACCTCAAAGCGATTGAGGAAAAATTCACCCAACGTCAACCGCTGCAGTTTACAAGCGCCGAAGCTAGAGCCCAGTTAAAAATAATCAATTGCTTCTTTGAGCTTGCTGCAGGAGCCGCCGTAAGACAGAACTTTGCGAAACAATGTACAAAATACCTTACCGATTTAGTTGACGACCTACGCGATACAATAGAATGGAATATCCATAATCCCAGAATGATTACAACTAAATGAAGATATTCATTACCAAAAATACTGAATAATTTCTTTTTCATATCTTTTTAGAGGCACACGACCCGGTAAAATTCTGGAAAATCAACAAGGACCACACAATATCCATTATACATTCATTATATAACCACACAATATTCATTATACACATCTCATAAAAAACAGAAGAATTGTTTTGAAACGCGTAACCTGCGACTAACATATGAAAAATAGAGAACAGAACAATTTTTCAAAATTGAATAAAATAAAATTAAATAACTTAACAAACACACTAATATTTCATTTTTTTTGCAGGTATTCTTATTCATCAGAAAAAATTGTGTAAAGGGGAGAGAAAATAAAGTAAATAAATAATAATAAATTCAAACAGAAAGGTAATAAAAAAAATAAGTATGTAATATTCCTCAGATACAGTATTTTATATAAAATTCACGAAATTTGTCAACAAGAAAATATCTCGAATTCATGCAATTTCAAAATTATACTTTTTCTAAAGCAACAACTATATTGATAATAACATTTACTAACATTTATCTTAAGTGAATAAAATACATTGTAATTTTATTTCTTCAAATTCCTCATATCAAAACAAAACAAAAAAAACAACTCTTTATATTACTATCTGATCAAATGTATAGGAAAATGTTACGGAATATACTGATAGCATGGCTGACAGCTCTCACCCAAATACACAGTGATCCAATTTTAAATATCGTGGATCTTGGAAATAACCCAATAGTGTTAATCAAACAAATTAATTGCAAAATACAGACTGGAACAATAAACATTATACATCCAATCAACTTAGATCAAATTGAGGAAAGCGCAGAACTTGTAACAGCAAAATTTTATGCTCAACTAACATCAACTAACCCATTGCACGAAGTTATAAAATTCCGAATCAAAAAGCTGTACTCGTCCCTCTACGCATTAAAACCACAAAAAGCGCACCGACAAAAGAGATGGGATACAATAGGCACCGCGTGGAAATGGATCGCCGGTTCACCTGATGCACAGGACCTGAGAATAATCAATTCATCCATGAATGACCTCATCAATCAGAATAATCAACAATATAAAATCAACGAAAATATCAACAACCGAATTACCCAACTGACACAGGCGATTAATCAAATAGCTAGTTCAATAAATAACAGTACGAAAGAATTGGATATTTTACAAGCAGTTACCACGATGTTGAACGTTGATATTGTCAATGAACTTTTAGATAACATTCAAGAAGCAATCGCACTCACCAGAATTTCTGTCATCAATAACAAAATTCTAACAACACGTGAAATAAATGTGATCAAATCTGCTCTTCAGGACCAAGGAGTAGAAATCAACTTTCCGGACGAAGCGCTACAATTTGTCACACCCAAAATTGCCGTCAATAATGGAGACTTACTGTACATTCTGCACGTTCCCGAATTGGAAAACTCTACATCTACAATTACAAGAATTTTTCCGCTCATCGTAAACGATCAAATTATCAAAACCTACCCAAGCCACGTAATACGACATGGGCCGAAACTCTTCAAAACCAGTAAACCTGAAGATTTTGTACAAAGATCATCCTACATTGACGAAATCGAAGATGACTGTATCAAACCAATCATACTCGGAAAGGAGTCTCGCTGCATCTCAATTTTCAAGAATGACACAATACAGCAGTTGATCAACGAAAACACTATATTAATCTCAAACGCCCGAAACCAGACACTCAAATCCAACTGTGGACCCGATGATAGAACTATCACCGGAAATTTCATAATCAAATTCGCAAATTGTACAGTCAAGTTCAACGGTCATAAGTTTCAAAATTCAGAAATAATCGGTGAAACCGAAGTTCTGTACGGAGCACTTTATAACACTCTAATTCACTGGACATTACAAAAAGAGCATGACATTACAGAAATACGCGACACAGCGATTATCAACAGACAGAAATTAGATCACATTCATTTACGACAGAATAGTCTTCGTTTCAGTCTATGGACAACATTCGGAGGAATTTCTTTGTCAACAGTGATTTGCTTCATAGCCGTAATTCTTTGTATAAAGAATATTAACATTTGCCCAGTATTAAAACTTGGAAGATCAAAATCAAACATCGATCCGAGACGGCTCGAACTAAAGGAGGGAGAAGTTAACATTCCTCTTGAGACCACCTTGAATCGCCAACTCGACCGATTGCAGCAACATCAGCGGCAATTGGCGGAAACAATCATTTCATTGGAACCAGAACATCAACAAACAGCGCGATCATCATCCCACCAGTAAGACACATCATCGTTCGCTTTATCGCGAACCCAACTCCACACGCAGCGCGGACGCGATAGAAGAGAATGCAGAATCAGCATCAACGATAACGGGACACCGAGTGCACGCTTTCGATTCCCAGAAAATAGTATCTTTGTATAAACTAAGAAATCGGCAGGCCTCTGTATAAGGAAATGAAATAAAGTTAGTCTAGATTTAGCGACCATCGAAAACGGTTTGACATTTTTAGTTTTTAAAAACTCCGAAGTTCACGGAGGGGACTTAACTTATATATATATATATATATATATATATATATATATATATATATATATATATATATATATATATATATATATATATATATATATATATATATATATATATATATATATATATATATATATATATATATATATATATATATATATATATAAAAAACGACCGGGACTTTCTTTTTAGAGTTTTTAAAAAATGCGTCGATTCGATTCGGTCGTCTAATTGAAACTGATTTCTTTATTCAATTAAAAATGGAATGGTGCTCCTGATGTTCTGCTGCTTCCGCAAATTTGTTTGTTGTTGACCGGATGTGTTCTGCTTACTTCGGCGGTTGTGTGCACGCGTGGCTGAGTTGTTGACGCCGCGATAATATCCAGGTCGCCGCTGGAATTTGATGGTGCGTCGGACTGCGATGTTTCGCGGGCGATTTTGCTGACGGTGTTTATCGATTGGGTTGTCTCGATTTGTGTAGGGTCAGAATGGGCCGTAACTGCTCCCCCTTTAAGATCGAGCCGTCCCGGTTCGATGGATCTGGTTGAAGTGTTTGGTTTTGGTTTGCATGATGTGTAACGGGTTTTCATAAGTCCAACTGCTATTGCTAGGAATACTACGAAAGTCCATGTTCCAAAAGTGAGATGCAATTGTTGTTTATGCAAGACTTCGAGCTTCTTTCTTGTTAAAAAAATGTGCTTCCTCCAGTTTTTCGAGGGTAATGGTTTCATTGGTTTCTAAATGGGATTCGACAATGTCTAATCCGTTTAGTGGAATCATTAGAAGTGGTTCCTTGCCGGATAATTCAATGTTATTGTATCTTGTGTTGTTGATAGTAATAGTACAGTTCTGGAAGAATATTAACGCAGTTCCAGTAATGTTCCTGCTTGTCATTCCACAATTTGTGCTCAATGGAATATTGATAGCTCTTTTGACGATGATATGATTATCATCAATTCTTTCGACTTGTGGTTCGTTAAGGGACTCGACGAAACTACATTGTCCTGAGAACCCTTTCAGTAGCTTTGAGAAGCAGTTGTCTGCAGAGACGTTTATCAGCTCGTTTGATCTGCAGATGGTTTCTTCTTCGACTTCGTAGCAATTTCCAGTTATGAAATAGGTATCTTGATCGGAGATGATGGCTCTCTTTGACGGCAGTTTCAGCATTTTACCATTCTTCGCAACAGGTTCCAGAAGCAGGCGGGTGTAACTTGAACTTTTAAAACTAGGAATCATAACAATGAATATAATTTTTGTATTTTGAATTATAGCTGCTAATTCCAAATATTCGTATGTTTTTTCAAAATTGTTGATTGTAATGTTATCTTTTCTCAAGATATGTGTTGCTTCCACAATTTCTTCTGTCGTCAGAATGTTTCTTGGTATAATTTTAACTCTAGCTAATTGAATGGCTTCCGCAATGTTCTCTATTTGGTCTTTGAGTAAGTCTAAACTGAGATTTAGGTTGAAAATTTCCTTCAGTACATTGATTTGGTATGTGTTATTTTTTGTGTTAATTATTTCTTCTCTAGGCTTAATCAGGTTTTTTACAATTGCTTTATGCTGCTCATTTATTTGCTTAATTATAACATTTATTCGTTCTTGCACTTGTTTGTTAATGCGGACTTGTTCGTTATTCTCTGTTATGAGCTTATTACTTCCTTTGTATAGTGCATCAAGTTGTTCATTTATTTTAATTAAATCGTTGTTGTCCAAATTACCTGTAACTATTTTAATAGTGCTTCCTAACGCATCGAATAGTCCTCTTTTTTGTCTAGCTTTTGGTAATAAATTATCGTATGTTATTTGTATTCTAGAAAATTTCTGATTAAGCAATTCTGATAGATCTTTGTATTTGAAAATTTGTAAATCCTGAATTATTTTATTAACTTTTGAAAATGTTGGTTCGAATTCAAGCAGCTCTATTGAATGGAAGATTCTATGCGATCCGGTTCTAATTCGGGCTATACCTGATTGGATGGGGATGAGTCCTGGGTTATTTGTGAGGTCTTGAATTTGGAGAGATGAGCTATGGATGGATGGGGTACTATAAAGGAGGGTTACCAGCACTATCAGTTGAGTCCTCATTCTGTGAAAAGAGAAATTGGAGAGATTATTTTCTTTTCCTTTTTAGTTTGTTTTTGTGCAGTTTTCGTCCTTTGTGATCTATTATGGTTTTGATTCTGTTTTGTCGCACTACTGTTTTCTGAAATTTCGGTCTTGTCTTTGATTTAATACCTTGAGTAGTTTTGAAGATAGGTTCGTCTTCCTCGAAATGGGGTTCGTCTTCCTTATTTTTATTATTTGATTCCAAATTTTTCTTTGCTGTTTTATTGAGTGCTAAGGTAACTTCGTCTGCGATTTCCTGTCTGTTTTCAAATATTCTTTCAATTTCTACTGGTAGCCTTTCAAACTCTCTGTGCCCAAAGAGTATTTCGAATGGTTTCATATTGTGGCTTGTATGGACTGTTCGATTGTATAGATTCGTGGCTATCTTGTAAATTTCTTTTGTAGATAAGTCTTTATACTTTTCCCGAATGCATCGGAAGATTTCACTCAATGTTGAATGGAATCTTTCGACGATTCCATTGGTTTCGCTATGATCTGTGGGTGTGAAGTAGATGGTGGTTTCTAATCGTTCAAGGAGGGATCGGATTTCAATAGATTTGAAAGCAGGTTCATTATCACACACTATGTGTTTTGGTGTGCTGTATAGAGTCATTAATTTGACGAATCCTGCTCGCACATCTGGTATTGATCTGGATTTAATTGGAATTAAGGTAGCAAAACGGGAAAATTTATCTACGGCGGATAGGAATAGGTCGGGTTGTGAAATGAAAATATCTATGTGGACTATTTCAAACGGTTTGGTTGGGATGTCAGTTTTGGATAGTTTGATTTTGTATGGCCTTCTCTCGTACTTGTTTTCAAGACATGTTTCGCACATATTCACATAGCGTTGAATTTGTCGCTTCATGCCTGGAAAATAATACTGGCGTAAGATCTGGACTTGGTTTTCTTTAGCGCCGCGGTGGGCTCTATCGTGAGTTTTCCTGATGATCTCGTTCTGCTCTTCGGCGGTACGAAGATCTGTAAGGAGTTTTTGACTAATTTTTATCTTGAATGTTTTCGAGCGACTGAAATAATTTCTGTAGACTATTTGCAGAATATTTATCAGAGACTCGTCGCACATAATACAGTTAATCTTCTTTGGATTCATATATTCCTTGAATATATCTAAAACCCTGACTACTGTGAAATCCGTGCGAGTAATTGTTCGTCGATGTACTCTAGGGAATACTTCTTCGTATTCTGAAGAGTCATTCGTGCCTTTCTTCAGTATAATCTGATTACTAAAGAAATTGATCGGCGATTCGGTTGACGTAATAAATTCGCTATCATCGGTGTCTGCGGAATGACATGTTCCGGACTCTGATGATGTGTCGTTTACGTTTATTTCGTTGGTCTTGATTCTTGATAATCCGTCGGCAACAACATTTTGTTTGCCCGGACGATACTTCACTTCGTAGTCGAATTCCTCGAGACGGAGCCGCCATCTGACCATTTTGTCGTTCGGATCCTTCAAGCTAAACATATATGTTAACGGTTTGTGATCCGTGAATAAGGTAAATTTCTTTCCATACAGGTATGGGCGGAAATATTTGCATGCCCATGATATTGCTAGGAGCTCTTTTTCTATAACCGAGTAGTTTTCCTCGGTTTTAGTCAAAGTCCTCGAAGCAAATGCAACGGGTCTGTCTTGTCCGATTGGTCCTTGCGAAAGCACGGCCCCAATTGCAAACTTACTCGCATCCGTTGTGAGTACGAACGGCTTACTAAAATCGGGATATTGTAAAACGTGGCTACTAGTGAGCAATGTTTTACATTTGTTGAAGGCCTGAATAAAATCATCGGTGTGAGAAACGGTGATTTTTTTAGTATCTCCTTTGCGGAGTTGTTTAGTTAAGGGTTTTACTATTCTTGCAAAGTCCCTTATGAAGCGCCGATAATAACCAAGTATTCCCAGGAATCCTCGTAATTCTGTTTCGGTTTTTGGTATGGGCCAGTTTTTTATTGCCAGAATTTTATCCGGATTGGGTTTAACACCTTCCGGCGTAACGATATGACCAAGAAAACCTACTTCTTTACGTAAGAATTCTGACTTGTCCAGCTGAATCTTCAGATTGAACTTTTGCAAGGCATCAAACACCTTTGTCAAATTAGTTGTATGTTCTTGTAGTGACGTGGAAAACACTATTATGTCATCCATATACACCAGGCAAATTTTGCCTACTAGGTCACGTAGCACGTTGTCCATGACTCTTTGGAAAGTAGAAGGGGCATTCTTCAGTCCAAAGGGCATTTTTACGTATTCATATTTGCCATATTCTACGCTGAACGCAGTTTTAGGAACATCCTTTGGCTCTACCTCAATTTGGTGGAAACCGGATGCAAGGTCAAGTGTAGTGAAATAATTACATCGTCCAAGTCTATCAAGAACTTCGGTGATGTTCGGAATGGGATATTTGTCGTCTATTGTTTTGCTGTTAAGCTTCCTGTAATCGACGACTAATCTCCATTTCTTCTTCCCAGAGGCATCCATCTTCTTGGGCACAACCCAAATAGGAGACGACCAAGGGGAGTTTGAAGGTCGTATAATCCCTTGCTCCAATAGCTCTCTAATTTGCCTTTGGACCTCCTCCTTAAGATGGTAGGGGTACCTATAGCTTTTAGAGTGGATAGGGATATCGTCTTTTGTCTCGATGTTATGTTTTACCACATTGGTAAAACTAAGTTTTTCAGGTTTAAGGTGAAATATTGAATGATAGCGCTGAATCAATTGGAACAGCTTTTTCTTCTCTTCTTCGTTCAGGTGATCCGTCCGAAGCTGGGAAAATAATTCACTGCTTCTGGAGTTCTCGGTTGAATTGTTTTCGGAAGAAATAAATTCAAAATTATTCAGTTCCGCGTCAATATTTCGGGGAATTTTCACTTCCACCGCCTCCCTACTGTAATTAGTTATAATGACATTTGTTGAAAAGTCATGTGAACAGTAAAGTCCAGAATGAATTTTGACAAATGGATGAATTTCTACGTCGTTTTCCAGTAGAAAATCGCCTTCCTCAAAACTTGTTCCTATTTTTACTATTTTTGTTTCATTGGAATTCAAACAGACAGAAGAAGGTTCGGGATATTTCCTAAACATTTGGACAGTGGTAGAGGGGAATTTTAACTCGTTCGTTGTGGTTAATATATCGATTTTAAGTTCTTGGAGTGATTGGTAGCCAATCAGGCCGTCAAAAAAAGGATGGAACTCAAAAACGTGGAAGGTGAGAGGTTTTGTTTGTGGGATAAATGGGAAAGGATTAAATTTTGTGTATCGATTTATAGTGTGGGTCCCGCTAACATTCCGAACCTTGTGTGGTTTACTATATCCGCAATATTCTATGTTGATGTGTCTGGGGCTAATATAATTTTGATTTGCTCCAGTGTCAATCAAAAATTTAAGGGGTCCCTTGGATGTATTTATTTTAATATATGGGATAAAATTACTCATCTGCCTATCTGAAAGCTTTGAGCTAGATGAAAATTTAGATCATCTGTAATTTCGTTTTCCTCTGTTTGTTCATGGTTGTCTTGTATTGCAGTTGTTTCATCCGTTTGCGTATGCGCGAAACGGTCGTAATACTGAGCATCTTCGTCGTAATTCTCGTTATACTGTTCTTGCTCGTATGTGCCCTCGTGATAATTAATCGGCCTCTGCTGTGGCCTGTTCATATAATTAACCCGCCTCGATTGGATGGAAGGATCCACTTCCATCGGTGTGGGTTTGGGCATGTGCATTGCTCTCGGCGCGAAAACGTTTTGGTAGGTCTGTTGATAAGTCCGCGGGGGAATCTGCGGTCTGTTAAAATTATTAGCATTCGGTGGGGGACGAAGAGGTTGCTGCAAATTTTGGTGTGGATAGTTTCTATGTTGAGGTTTAGGGTATGAGTTTATTTGTTTTGGTATGAATGGTGGTTGTGGTTTGGGTGGTCTGTGAAAATCTGGTTTCGTCAATCCGTGTCTCATTTGGAAATTTCTTTCCTGCACGCAGGCATCAAACGCCTCTTTCAACTTTCTAGGCTGACGGGCTCTCACGTTACCACCGATCGGTTCCCTGAGCCCTGCTAAAAATACTTGTAAAGCGTTTTCAGTGTGAGTGCGGATGCGATCTTCTTTCAAATCAGCATCTGTGGTTGAAATATTCGTGTGGTTCACGAGCAAAGATAATACTTGCTGAACCGACCCGAAGAACTCTTCAATCGTTCCAGTTTGCTGCAACTGGAACAGTTCTCTCGTTAATGTGACCGCATCACGTTTATCGTTGTAGTGTGCGATCAGATTATTTTTCATGTCACTCCATGTCAAAGGAGTACCGTTTATCTCTAAAATTTGGTCTGCATCACCCGTGATTTTCGCACGTATTGATTGCAGCCACACTTTCTCGAATGGGGTATTTATCATGGTATTAAGGAACGGCATTAGATTTTCAACCGCTCTAATGAACGCGTGTAGTTTGACGGGGTTACCGTCAAAACAAGGCAGTTCCTTTATGGCTTGAGGCGTTTGCATCGCCTTTAGCACTTTTTCAGCCCTGTTGAACATGTCAACGGTGGACTGAATTAATTCCTCTTCAGGAATGTTGGTATTGTTAGTTTCTGTGGGGTTCATTTTTTTTTTTTTTTTTTTGGCAGACTTATCTCACTTCTTAACTAGGCGAACCTAGCCAGAATTTTCACCTGCCCCCGGGCTTCTGAATGCCAAAGGGGGACTAGGCTCTGCGGAATGCACGTATCTGCATGCTCGTGCTGTTTCAGTCCTGACCGAGAAATTGTCGGACAATCGCGCAGGTGCTAAGGATGACCGACTTTTGGATGCCGGCCAATTCCTTCTCCATGTTCAACACCTTTAGCGCTTCCAGAAGTGTCTTCGGGACAATTCCAGTTCCAGAGAGAACGACTGGAACAATTCTTGGGACCTCCCTTAGCCCCCACAGTTCCTTGAGCTCCACGGCCAATGGTCGGTACTTGCAGATTTTGCGACCGTGGGTCTCCTCCAGATTCCGGTTCAGTGGAATAGCGACATCGATGATGGTGACTTTGCGGTCGCTCTTGTCGTAAACCATTATATCTGGACGGTTGTGGTGGATCGAGAGGTCGGTCAGAACAGTGCGATCCCAGTACAGCTTGAAACGGTCATTTTCCAGGACAGGTGCAGGCAGGTACCGGTAGTTTGGTACGTTGTCTTCCAGTAGAGCACATTGGAGCGCCAGTTGTCGATGAACAATACGGGCCACGTTGTTGTGGCGCTCGGTGTAGGCTGCGTTGGCCAAAACGGGACAGCCTCCCATAATGTGCTCTATGTTTTCACCTGGTTGATGGCACATCCGGCAAATGTCATCAACGTCTTGATGCCAGACGTACCGCCTGCAGTTTCTCGTCGGCATTATCCTGTCCTGGATGGCTATCATGTCGGCTTCTACTACTGAAGAGAGTTCACCACGCGTTAGCCACAGATTAGATGCGGCCTTGTCGACGTGTGGCCGGTCCAGTTGATGGGGGTGGGCACCATGCACTGCCTTCTGCTTCCAAGCTGCAATCTTCTCCTCCACTGTCTGCAGATTGCAGTTGAGTTGGTACTCCGCTTGCGCCAAGTGCAGAGCGCTGTATCCTCTGTCGGCGGCGCAGACAGCCCGGTATAGCGCGTTTTGGTTGGCGCGTTCTGCGAAGTACTCGCGCAGTTGTCGTACCTGGGCAACACACAGTGTAGAAATGTCGACGATTCCAAGTCCCCCTTCTTTGCGTGGTAGTGAAACTCTCTCCAGTGCCGATTGAGGATGGTGCATTCCGGCCTCTTTGAATGCTTTCCTCATCCTCCTCTCAAGGTCCTCTAGGTTAGTTTTGCTCCATTTGACTACACCAAAACTGAAGGTCAGCAGGGGAACCGCGAATGTGTTGATCGCGCGTACCTTGTTCCCCGCGTTGAGGAAAGTCCTCAGGACACAGTTCACTCGACTCAAGAACTTGTCTCGCAGCTCCGTCTTGATGTCGGAGTGGCGAATCCCGGTGAGCTGTCGGAATCCAAGATATTTATAGGATTCGCCACGAACCATGTCTCTTATAAACTCGCCGTCATAGACCTCGTAGCCTCCGGATTCGGTAAGTTGTCCTTTCAGCAGGTGGACACAGCGACACTTGTCGAGGCCGAACTCCATACAGATGTCCCTGCTTATGTCTTCGACAACCCGGATAGCTACACCTAGACGCTGACGTGAATCAGCGTAGACCTTGAGATCGTCCATGTAAAAGGTATGGGTCACTTCTTCGTGGGCGCCGTCGCCATACCTTATTTTATAGCCATGACCGTTTCTATTGAGCGTCCTACTGAGGGGGTTCAGTGCCAGACAAAACCAAAGCGGGCTGAAAGAGTCGCCTTGGAATATCCCCCTCTTTATCTGCAGCGTTCTAGACTGCAACACATTTTCCCCATCACTGAGGTGCAGAGACGTACTCCACTGCCTCATCGCATGCTGCAGGAACCTAACGACGACGGGATCAATTTTGTAGAGCTCCAATACCCGGACGAGAAACGAGTGAGGTATGGAGTCATAAGCCTTCCTGTAATCGATGTAGGCCATACTTAGGTTCCGCTGGTTATATACCGCCTGGCCGACTATGGCTGCGTCGATGATGGCCTGGTCTTTGCAGCCATGCGTATTTTTCCTGCATCCTTTCTGCTCTTCTGCGATGATGTGATGCTGTTCGCAGTGAGCAGAAACTTTGGCGGTAATTATGCTGCTCAGTATTTTGTACAGACTCGATAGGCACGTTATCGGTCTGTACTTTGATGGGTTCAATGTGTTGCTGTCTTTCGGGAGGAGGAAGGTGACGCCACGGGTGGCGAATTCAGGAAGGTTGTGTGGGTCACGTAGCACCTTGTTGAAGCACTCAGCTATCTTTGGATGTGCGACGGTCAGCTTCTTGTGCCAAAAGTTCTGGACACCATCGGGGCCCGGTGCTGCCCAGTTCCTCAGGTACCGCGAGGCTTCGCGGACATCGTTCTCTCCGACGATGATAGCTGGCATCTCTCCAATTTCACCACAACTCTCCTCCTCCCGTCTTAACCACATTTGCCCGTCGCGATGTTCTACTGGGGTCTCCCAAATACCAGCCCAGAAGTTCGTCACATCGCTAATATCTGGCAAACCTTCGCGGTAGTCGGGCTTCTCGTCGCTAATGTGGTCGTAGAACGCTTTTTCGTTATCTCTGAACATCCGATTTTGTTCCTGGCGCTTTGCAGAGTCAGAGTAACGTTTCAGCCGTTTAGTTAGGACGCTCAATTGCTGTACCAGTGTGTCGAGTTTTTCCGTCAGCTGGTGAGCTCCCAGCTGGCGAAGTTCAGTAGGCCGCACGATCACAGCAACTTGGCGACATAATTTCGCCGATCTGCTGCCTCTTTTGTACGCCATCAGTCTTCCAATTGCGGCGCGCTTGTTTAGGATCCGTTGCTCCAATCTCCTTCGCCATGGAGGCTCACGCCTTTCACGGAGATGTTGGAGCAGTCCGCCTCTTGGCCTAATACGGTATCCTAAACTTTTGGCGGTCGCCACAGCAGCACAGTAAACTTTCAGTTGCAGCTCCTCCATGTTCTCAGCATCAACCAAGTGCAGCGGAAGAACGTGCTCGTTCATGAGCTTTACTGCACTTGTCAGCCTGCGGGAATGCTGCAACTTCGGGATCCTGGGGCGCGACAAAGGGTCCGTGTCGCGGAACTGTGAGATCGCCTCGTCGTAATGGAAGACCAGATCGCGTAGTAGTTGTTGATCTGGCTGTGGATCTTCCGGCTCAGGGGGTTGTTGTACTGTGGCCTCCACTGGTGCTGATTCGCGTGCCCCACTCGCGAATGAATTGCTCAGCCGTACTGAACTTCGTCTCGACACATCGCTTGCTCTGCTTGTTCTGGAGCTTAGTTCTCTCTGCACCTGCTGCTTGATCTCGTCGACTTGCGTTTGGGAGAGCATATTGTTGCGTACAATCGCTCTACGCCTCGCGTTCATCGCGTTTTGGTCAAGCCTCCCGACGAACTCTGGATACGCTTCCTCGAACATTGCGAGTATTCGAGGGCGACCGCTCATGTCCGTCTCCAAAGCAGTGCAGATGTAATAGGCGCGGATCACGAATTCATTCATTTCATGTGTCCACATGATCCGTCGCCTAGTAGTACCCACAAGTGTGGACGACTGTCGTCTGACAGTCGCAACACGCCTCGTAGGCGCAGCGTTTCGTTGGTGATGTCGATGGCTGCTGTTTCCGTGTGGCGGTAGCTCTTCGGGTTGAACCCGGCTGGTGGCCCGCTCTTGCACATCGCCCTCCAGCCGCTGGCCGCTCGCTCTTACGCCCGTTCCAGGACCAGCTCCAGTTCGGGGACCCTCCTCGGGCGATCGCATTCTGAGTATTCTTCGTGAACGTAGCTCCATTTTCTGGGTGTATCTCCTTTGCCCGGGAGACAGCGGGTTGGCAAGGCCTCCATGACCCGGGAGGCCTTCCCCGGGAGAGATATAGCGCTCTGACTCGCTCGCACCCCCTCACTTAGCCACTTTCGACACCCGTTCTCGGAGCCAAGACCAGGTGTGTGTTTCCAGTTCACGCCCGATCTAAAAATGTCGTCATATGATCTTCGTGGAGGCGTGAGATAGGAACATTTGAGACCAACAGGTAGGCTCCTACCCTAGTGTTGATCCCCATTTGAGAATTTTTTTTTTTTTTTTTTTTTTAATAGTATTTGTTATTTTATTTATTTTAAAAGGGGATAATGTTTCTTTTAGTTTTAATATTAGAATTGCCACTCACCTCAGCTCCGCTCGTAAACCGCAAGGGAGGATCTTCTCGGATGATGTGGGGGGGGGATGCGCCTGGTTTCTTTTTTTTTTTTTTTTTTTTTTCCGGTGAATTCGTTGTTAGCACTGTGTTTGTTCTATCACTTAGTTCGGTCCTAAATATGACAGTTCATGCACAGATTTTGATTATAATTCACTATGTTTGTTCTATCACTTAGTTTAGTCCTAAATATGATAGTTCGCGCACAGGTTACTACGAGTATCTAAACTTGATCACTACGGAGAGAAAAAAAAAAAAAAAAAACACTTAGCGCATCCTACCGACTGCGCCAAAAACGACCGGGACTTTCTTTTTAGAGTTTTTAAAAAATGCGTCGATTCGATTCGGTCGTCTAATTGAAACTGATTTCTTTATTCAATTAAAAATGGAATGGTGCTCCTGATGTTCTGCTGCTTCCGCAAATTTGTTTGTTGTTGACCGGATGTGTTCTGCTTACTTCGGCGGTTGTGTGCACGCGTGGCTGAGTTGTTGACGCCGCGATAATATCCAGGTCGCCGCTGGAATTTGATGGTGCGTCGGACTGCGATGTTTCGCGGGCGATTTTGCTGACGGTGTTTATCGATTGGGTTGTCTCGATTTGTGTAGGGTCAGAATGGGCCGTAACTTATATATTTGCCGGAAATTTTGGGTGTTCACATAGCCACCGAGCTCGAAATGTGCCTCATCGCTGAAGAAAATTTGATGCGAAAAATCAGCATTTTGCTGCTGTTGTTCGTTCACCCAATCGACGTATGCCCGACGCATTCCATGGTCACCTCGCTCTAATTTTTGTACCAGTTGGACTTTATATGGATGTAGGTAGAAGTCCAAATGCAAAATTCGCCACAATGATGTGTTTGACAAGCCCAATTGCTGAGCACGCCGTGGAATCGAAACATTCGGGTCATCCTTCACACTGGCAGCAACAGCAGCAATATTTTCGGCCGAACGCACATTACGATGTTGCACAGGTTTCACAATATCCGCTACGGATCCAGTTTGTTCGAATTTACGCACTACATTAGCGATTGTGTGACCAAAATCCGTCCGTTATGCTCGAAAAACATTTGCCGGTTTTTCATCATTTTTATAGTATAATTTAACAAAATTAACACGTTGTACGATGCTAAAACGATCCATATTGTAAAATGGCAGACATTCAACTACCGACATGACGCTTTGGTTGACAGCTATGTCAAACGGTTGTCAGCGCAGGGCTGTATACTTTCGGAAGCCCGAAATGGAAAACCCTGTATATAAATATATATATTGATATATTTATATATATATATATATATATATATATATATATATATATATTTATTTTTTTTTTCAATACTCCATCAATGTGGGTATCAAATGAAAGGGCTAACCTAGTAGAATACGGTTATTTATGAAAAATGTAAATCCAAGATGGCTGACACTACCAAATGGCGGACTACATATTATGTCAAAGCCCCATTGAAGAGGGCATCAAATGAAAGGGCTTGACTAATAGAATACAGTTATTTATGAAAAATACAAACCCAAGATGGCTGCCACTACAAAATGGCGGACTACATATTTTCTCAAAACTCGATTACTATGGGTTTCAAATGAAAGAGCTTGAATGGCAGGTCACATTAAAATTATGCAAAAACCAAATCCAAGATGGCCGCAATCACAAAATAGCAAATTACTTTATCAAACGGTTTTATTTAGCTTGAACTGTTTGTATGTATATTTGTATGTCTGTAGAGTTCTCCCATATTAATAGAAATTTGACCAATTGGAACTGACCGAATATATAAAACACTTTATTCTCTGCTGTCATTTTAAAACTGCTTATCTTGAAATGTCCAACTTGGCAGCCGCTACAAAATAGCTGATTCCATATCATCTCAAAAAAAGGTTGATTGATATATGTGTATCAAACGAACGAATTTGACTTGGATGTATTTTCTGCAATCCGCTCAAAATCGGCATCAAATAAAATCATTTGATTGATAAAATACAGTACAATGGTTTTATTGTAGAGAAACATTCTAATGAAACAGATAAAACTAAAAACTAGAAATTAAAATAAGTAAAAAAAAACTTTTTAAGTTAAACGGTTTAATTGTGATTAAACATAATAATGTACTAAAAGCTAGAAAATAATTGAGCAAGTCTAGGGCATAGATAAGACTAAAATAAAATCGTGCATTTATGTTTTGGAAAACATGAGTTTCCAAAGAAGCAATTGAAGTACTTTTTAACATGTCCATCTCACTCCATTTTCCTACATGTGGATAGCACCTTCGATACTTTTAGTTACCATTAGCATTTGCTCTCGTGCGCATCTGCTCTGTTCTGATGCAACAAGCTCCTAGCTTTGTTGACGGTGACGGACCGAGAGTCGAGAAACAATTTTTCATAAACGGTCATTCTCGCGATGTTTCACTTATATCGCTACAACTGTGTGCATCTGTTACACGCGTGTTTAATGCGTGTTGAATAACGATGCACGGAAGATGCCTCTCGTTAAAAATGCAATGAATTGCATGCATTGATTTGAAGAAACAAATTACGACATATGATCAACTAGTGTATTGTTTTCGCAAAGGAAAGAAAGAACCGATTTTGTATATTTTGTAGAAATGATTCTACAAAACCACGCAAGCCATTAACCCTTTTCAGGGTCCCCTGAAACCTTTTTCTGAAGAGTTATTTATGAAATTTCGACGTATTCGCAAATAATATCCGAAATTATAAACCAACAAATTAAAAAAAAAACATTGCGTAGTTCTACGTCCCAAGCGTTCGTGCCTCGGATACAACCCCTTGATTTTTTTTCAAAAATTCATAACTATAACCGACACTGAAGCCAGAAAAATAACACTTGCGGAAAAAAATGGATTCTAGTCTTACAGGTTTTGTCTAGTCGCATATGAATATTCAACGAAGACAGAAAATGTGTTAAATTTGAAAAATAATAACTCAAAAACGAGAAAACACCTCTCTGATTTTTGGATACATCAGTTTTTCAGATAAAAAATTAAAAAAGAATACAGCACCCTCTATCTTAAATGGAGTAAACTATGAAAAACAAATGTAATCATAATTACTAAAACAAACCCCAAATTTGTTGCTAACTCATTAGCTTTAATCTAATATCAATCATCCCAATCCGCTTAGAATTTCAAATGTTTTGAACTAAAAAAAATATTTTTCGAATCATCGAATGACTCTGAAACATCATAACTCAAAAATGGAAGGTGTTTACCTCCAATTTTTAATATGTTATGTAAAAAAAACCTAAGCTTTCAAGAAAATATATGAAAAATATAGTGACCTCTAGTCCATAGCCTTGTAAACTATAGAAAACTAACACAATCAAAGATTACGGAAACAAAAACCGATTTTTGCAAGTGTATTCTTTCAAAGAAGTCCAGCTTGTTGGCTTCAATTTAGAGAGTCGATCATCTAAATCGGTCCAGTAGTTCAAATTTTTTTGAAAAAAGTAATTTTTGTAAAAAAGGGTAAAACGTTGATTTTTTTGGAAATGGGTACCATAATAAAAACATGTCTCCTGATCGTTAATTACTTACGAAAACAACACAGTGCCCTTTTTCATACACGTTTCGAAACTTTTGAACTGGGAGTTGTAAGCATTTCCCTAATTCCTTTGTGAACGATTTAGAAATTTAAGTACACCACCTCAGTTAGTAACTAATATGATATGAAAAAACCGTACATACAACGGGGAAATAAAGGTTTATTTTTTAGATAAAATTATGATTTGTCTTCGGATGGTGGTGGGATACATTCGGACATCGTTCACGGGGCACATTCGGACACTGTTTGATACCTCATAAAATTTGTGTCTGATTTTTGTTTACTAACAAACATCAATTTCGTCTGAATCTCAGACCTAATGATGGTTCGAAACTACAATAAGAAAACCGTTAAAACCAGCATCAACGAAGATAAGATGGAAAGAGCTATCGAACTAGTTCCGAATAGAACGTTTTCATGATTCTAGCTCACAGGTGGTCCAACTGGGTCCATTGTCTTTGCTAATTTCCCAATTAACGGTTGCATAATGGGAAAACTGTTTCTCAATGTTCTGGATCAGTTGAAAAAGGTAGCAAAAAGCAACGTAAACGAATCAATTTCAAAAAATCAAAAATCAATCAAAAAGTCATTGCACTTTGGAAACAATAAAATATTGCCGAGAAAATTGGACAATTCATGTATCTTTTCCACCTTTTTTTTGTTTTTTTCTCTATTATAGTGACATTTAACACTTTTGGCTGGTTCGTCACATTTACCTTTCATTTTTGGAAGAATGTCGGGAGTTAGAATTGAACTCGTGATCTTTAGCATGAGAAATATGGATGTTTCCACTACGCCAGATTTCCTCCCATTTTCCACCTTATGTCACAAATCGCTTACAACCGCTGGATATTTCAGTTATTAGCCCTTTCAACCAAAAGCTCTCAGTTTCCCAGAACGATTGGCTACTCAACCATCCTGGAAAAACTACTTTTATACATGACCGTTCAGGTATAGTTGTATCGGCTTATAATGCTTCCTTCAATTTGAGTAATATCCTAGCTGGATTCAAAATGACAGGTTGCTATCCATTCCTAAGAAAGGTTTTTTCGGACAAGGATTTTGAATGCTCAAATGATTTCACCTACTGGAGCGGAGGTAGGAACTGACTCATCGGGTAATACAACAATGCTGCAAAACATTGCGTCTACATCACAGATAGATTCTACTTTGGAAACTTTCTCCCCGGAAAATGTTGAACCTTTTCCAAAAACTTCACCGCGGAAAACCACCACTCGAAAACGGAAGAAAGCTAAATCACGAATTATTACTGACTCTCATAGCAAGCAGTTTCCTTTCAGTCAAATACTGATAAACAGAAAAATGAATATGCTGGAAATAAGAGGAAACGGAGATAATTGCTGATAAACATAAAATTTTATTTTATTTTTCGTTGTTCGAAAGTGCCCCAGTACTGTCCGAAACTGCCCCATGTGTGGAATTGGTCGCAGCAAAAAATGAATGGCTTGACTTGGAGAACACACTACACTATGAACAACATACATTTATAAAGATAGGTAAGAAATAAAAAGAGAAATATACTAATGATACAATTGATGTTCTAGAAGCTATAAAATAAAATAAGTAAAACAAAACTTTTTTAATTAAACGGTTTCATTGTGGTTAAACATAATGATAATACAGATAATGTACTAAAAGCTAAACATAATTAGGCAAGTAGCAGTTATCGGTTATCACTGCCTTTCCTTCATTAATCTAGAGCATACTTGGGAATAAAAAAATCGTTTAACTTAAAAAGTGTTTTCTACTGATTTGATTTCTTTATTGAGCGTGAACAGAGAGCGGCACTATATGGAGTCAGCTTGAATACTGTGCGACTTATATTTGAGCAACGATTTGTCATTGGGAGTGACATTAGAAGGCCCTGTTGTGTTTTAAAAAAAGAGATAGGATAATATGACGCAAGGAATACTACGTGAAAAAGTTGTAGTTTATTTAGGATTGTTTGTGCCATTCAAGAAGAACAGGAAGACAGACATTTTAAAATAATAAAATCATTTGTGTGAAAGAATACACTCAAAATAACAATGATAAACAGAAAAATGAATATGCTGGAAATAAGAGGAAATGGAAGTAATTGCTGATAAACATAAAATTTTATTTTATTTTTCGTTGTTCGAAAGTGTCCCAGTACAGTCCGAAACTGCCCCACACATGGGGCACATTCGGACAAAAAGGCAATTTCCAAAAATTCGAATAAACTATTCTTAATCGCATCAACGCACACCTTCAACACGCTCATATGATACATTGATGTCCGAATGACAACCAGGGTGAATTCATGATTTTTTTTTCATTTTTACAAAAAATATAATATTAAAAATCAAAGAAAAAAAAGTGTCCGAATGTGCCCCCCTCTCCCCTACAGAAAAATTAGTCGGATTAGTCAAAAATGGCTTCAGTTTAATCATTTCTTCTCTACTTTCAATAATATACATATGCAATAATATATCTATCTTTATAAGATGTTGTATACTTGTCATCGAAAATAATGAAAACATTAACTAGTAATTGTGAAGTCTTTATTAAATATTTAAACATGTACACTAAAAATGAACTACTCTTACGGAACAAAATTATATGTGTTCAATTTCGGTTAAAGTCAAACGTATATCACAATAACTAATGCTCAAACAAATAAAGTCAAAACAGACACTTACATGTCACAGGGATTGCCCGTCTCCATCCGAGACAGTTAACCACGGAACCTAAAAGATAAAAAAGATATTCTATTCCGGAACGACGCGGACCGGAAGAACTTGTCTCTCGATGCGCATGTACAAACAGACGAGCCCCCAAATAAATTGGGGGAAACATATCACGCGCGTGTGGGTTAAGCGCTCCACACGTGTTGTTGAGCCACCGAAAGCACGTCCCGCGGCGATAAGTGAATTGGCTTTTGAACAATATAAAAAAGACTCATTTCTCCCTATTGACCATCATTCGAATCATCTGGAGGTCTTATTTGGTCAAGCAAAATGAGCGGTTAGTATAGTCCATTTCATTATTCAAAAACTATAATCAACAGATTGTGTTCTACTTCAATATATCAAAGGGTTACTCAACATTGTTCTGATTCTGGCTGTAATGATCACAATTGTCGTGGCGGCACCTCCAAGATTGTTAAGAGTAAGACATATACCAGTCCGGCTGGTGGAAGTACGATCTAAAACTCCCAAAACGGTGCTTCTAACGAAGGAAGAAAAATCAGATTTAACACAACAGGAAAAACCGGTAGATGTGCCTGTTGTTGGAATTAAAGCGGTAGAGTTCCAACCAATTCCTCAGTTCGAAGATGCTATCAAGGAATCGAATGATGAAACTCCTGATGTTGGTCAAGTAGTCCAGCAGGAAACCGTTATAGAAGATGCATCGGAACCAAAGTCGGAAAGTGTGTTGGAAAGCACCGTAGAAAACGAATCAGCACCGAAGACGGAACAATTGCTGGAAGATGTTGTAGAAAACGAACCACAACCGAATGCGGCAGAAATCGAAGCGGAAGCCATTGTAGAAGATGAAATAGAGTCTTCCGTTCCGAGCCTTCCCAAAGCCATAGAATCGTCCGAAGAAGAAGCATCAGAGATTTTCACGAAAAACGAACTTACGAAAACTAGCATCGCTGTTACCGATGCAACTGCCATTGAAAGCGCCTCGTCGCCAAATAACTTCGAATCTGCAAAGGTTGAAGATCTCGGATCAGAGTCCTTCGGAAATCTTCAGGATGTGCACGAAAAGTTAAACGCTATAATGGCAGAGTTGGCTGCAATACGCGAAGAAATTGGTCTTTTGCGGAGAGGTGGAGCCCAATCGATAGACGCAGCAGTGGACGAATAGAGTAGTGAAATCGAAAACATACCATATTTATCTCAAATATAATTCATTATCATAAAATTTGTTCTGGATCACCCACAAGCAGGCAAACGAATAGTACGAAAGAAATACATGCACGTTGCTTACACCATTAGATGGGATTGCGATTCTGCTAGCAAACATAAACATATTGCACAAACATGAACATTGGATCTGAAACATTTTGTTCAACCAGTTGAGATAATGATATTATAATAATTCTTTTCGAACAATGGTAGTTTTCTGTTGCAAATTTTCCCTGTTTGTATTAAACGGTTTTCTTAGCTTGCCCTGTAATCTGTTTGTATGTTTGTATGTTTGTATGTTTGTATGTTTGTATGTTTGTATGTTTGTATGTTTGTATGTTTGTATGTTTGTATGTTTGTATGTTTGTATGTTTGTATGTTTGTATGTTTGTATGTTTGTATGTTTGTATGTTTGTATGTTTGTATGTTTGTATGTTTGTATGTTTGTATGTTTGTATGTTTGTATGTTTGTATGTTTGTATGTTTGTATGTTTGTATGTTTGTATGTTTGTATGTTTGTATGTTTGTATGTTTGTATGTTTGTATGTTTGTATGTTTGTATGTTTGTATGTTTGTATGTTTGTATGTTTGTATGTTTGTATGTTTGTATGTTTGTATGTTTGTATGTTTGTATGTTTGTATGTTTGTATGTTTGTATGTTTGTATGTTTGTATGTTTGTATGTTTGTATGTTTGTATGTTTGTATGTTTGTATGTTTGTATGTTTGTATGTTTGTATGTTTGTATGTTTGTATGTTTGTATGTTTGTATGTTTGTATGTTTGTATGTTTGTATGTTTGTATGTTTGTATGTTTGTATGTTTGTATGTTTGTATGTTTGTATGTTTGTATGTTTGTATGTTTGTATGTTTGTATGTTTGTATGTTTGTATGTTTGTATGTTTGTATGTTTGTATGTTTGTATGTTTGTATGTTTGTATGTTTGTATGTTTGTATGTTTGTATGTTTGTATGTTTGTCTGTAGCGCTGACCCACATGAATAGAAATTTGACCCCCTTTCTGTTGACCGATTGATCTGAAATTTGGAACACACCTTTATCTCTGTAGTGATTATAAAACTGCGCATTTCATGGTCTTGAAAATCCAAGATGGCGGCCGCTACAAAATGACTGATCACATATTTTCTCAAAACCTCATCGATGTGGGTTTTCCGAAACCCCATCAATATGGGTTTCAAATGAAAGGGCTTGACTGGTAGAATACGGTTATTTATGAAAAATGCAAATCCAAGATGGCTGCCACTACAAAATAGCGGACTATATATTTTCTCAAAACTTCATTAATATGGGTATCAAATTAAAGGGCTTGACTAGTAGAACACAGTTATTTATGAAAAATGCAAATCCAAAATGGCTGCCACTACCAAATGGCGGGCTACATATTTTCTTAAAACCCGATTAATATGGGTATCAAATGAAAGAGCTTGAATAGTAGATCACAGTAGATCATGAAAAATCCAAATCCAAGATGGCCGCAATCACAGAATAGAAAATTACTTGGTTTTATTTAGCCTATACTGTTTGTATGTCTGTAGGATTCTCCTACATTAATAGAAATTTGACCAATAGGAACATACCGGATTTATAAAACACCTTTATCTTTCCTGTTGTTTTAAAACTGCTTATCTTGAAAAATTCAATTTGGCCGCCGCTACAAAATAGCTGATTCCATATTATCTCAAAACAAAAGGTTGATTGAGATATGTGTATCAAACGAACAAACTTGACTTGGCCAACACACTATGCATTTTCTGCAATACACTCAATATCGATATCAAAATAAATTATTTGACTGATAGAATACAGTACAATGGTTTTATTGTAGAGGAATATTGTAATGAAGAAGATAATGTACTAAAAACTAGAAAATAAAATAAGTAAAAAAAACTTTTTTAGTTAAACGGTTTAATTATGATTAAACATAATAATGTACTAAAAGCTAGAAAATAATTAGGCAAGTAGCAGTTAGCAGTTATCACACCTCTTCTTCTTTAGTCTAGGGCATTGATAAGACTAAAATAAAATCGTGGGGCACGTTGGATTTCCATTATCCACAATTAGCGACTTCATTCTATGTCCTATGATAATTGGGTCCCATAAAAATATTACACATATTTCAACCAACTACATTAAAAACTAAACATGACAATTGAAAATTTTTGGAAAACTCTGAAGGAAAATTTCGGGAAATTGAATTTCCAAATGTTCTGAAATTACATCTTGATAAGCGTTTTCAGTCCATTTGTTGTTTGCGCTAACGAAATCGATCTTTGTTCGAAAGTGTAAATGGATTTTCAGGTGAAAAAACGCACTCCTATATCTTTAAACTGTATAACTAAAAATGAATCGCCAAATGCGCTGATAAGCGCAACACTCGAGAAAGGAATACATCCATACCTCGCTATACGGCCGCTGTTTATACGGCATTTCGCTATAACGGCTCTATTCAATTCAGTCACGTTTTCGATTTACGACCTAAAATGTTTCGTCATAACGGCAAAAAAAAAAAATGAGGATTGATTCGAAATCACTTTTGTAAAGAAGTGAAAAAAAAATTGCGAGACAATAACTCAAGCAAGAAAAAAATTGGGTATGTATACATATATTCCATGTAACATGAAGTTGTTTCATTTTTGTTTATAGATTATTGTTGGTTATTATGTATGTATGTTATATGTATTGTAAGTATTTTTGATTCAAATGAAATAAATTTTAATTAATTTAATTTTTGATTCAAATGAAATAAAAATAAAAAGATAAAATGCATTTTGAATGATAAACCATACATGTTACATGTTATTCAACAAATTAGGAACCGATCGGATTGAATTTGTATGAATTTGTATTAGAATAATTGATTCCTTATCGCTTTGCGGCCAAATTTCGTGGGACGTATCTAGGTCGTAAAGCGAGGTATGGGTGCAGTCCGATTTGAGCTGTCTTCTTTTTATTATATTTTCTGTATCAAACATGCATTCCATATAACGGAGAAACATGTTATTTGCGAAATTCTTCAATATATTGAACGAGAAGTGTGTCTGAAAAAAAAATTTATACTAAAATGAGTTTTGGTACTTCTACTTTTAACTTCTAGTAAAATGATATAGTAAAGGGTCAATAAGAAGACCAGTCAATGAATAGTTCTGCGATTGGATCCATGATCGTTCCCTTTGTAAGAAAACATGAATGTTCGAAAGTATTTTTTTTTTATCCCATTTATTTATTTAAGGCTCATTAGCATTTTAGCTGTAACAGAGCCGAATTTTAATCGTGTACATGTCACATGGTTATCATATCTATAATTAGCACATTACACAGTTGCCATTCGCCAGTATTCCTTCTATACCATTACATATGGTACATTCACACAGTAGCCATTTAGGCGTAAGGGTATTCTTTCTGTTCTTCCATTATCCAGTTGGACCACCGGACAGCGGAGACAGTTGTTTGATCATTGTTGAGTTATTTATAGAACAGTAGCCCGATGTGTCTGGCAGAGCAGAGCAGTTGTATGGATGAATCGATCTTATTTCGACCGTGGATCGATCTCCATCGCTGATGATTGTTGCGTGGACGTAGCTATTCTGTAACAACACAAAGATGGTCAATGAGGGCCCTGAGTTTTGAACTCACGATCGATCGCTTACTAAGCGAACGCGCAACCAATGTGGCTACGGAGACCCCCCTCGAAAGTATTGATAATAAAAAAAAACGGGACGAAGTTTGGCGGGACGAAGTTTGTCGGGTCAGTTAGTATTGTATGCAAATAAGAAATTTCGACTTTTTTTTGAACTACTATGGTGTTCACCATAGGAGCAATTATAAATGAAATTGACAAATGACTAAACATGAGTACTTTTGATTCGAATTAAGGTTTGCCATTCCGTTTGGGTTGGAGGAAATATGATTTTTCCACAGCAATTGGGAATTTTTTGACTCAAGTGTAACTCAAGTCTTGAGTGTAAGTGTAAGATTTTTCCGAAAATTTTCAAGACGTATCGGTTTTAGTAAGAGAAATATTTGATAATTTTCATCTCATAGAGTATTGATGTCCAAACGTGAAAAAAATATACACAAAGAAAAAAAATTGGTACTTTTTATTATTCACTAAAAAAACTTTAATTTGCAATATCTAAAATACATATTATTTTTTTAAGTTTTTTCATATAAAATAGAAGTCATGTAGAAAATTTAAAAAATGGGTACAAGATGGTAAAACTATTTTTGACAAACTTTGTGGAACATCGATTTTTTATGAATCTTCGATAGTTCGAATTTTTGTATTAGGTGTACTGGTAAGTTTCTTCGGTTTTACAACAGATGGCGTAGCTTCATTATTATTCCAGTGAATATAATTTCCAGACATTCGTTGGGAAGCTACTGTCATTGCGCCTCTTTTTCAGTATATGTCAAAAAGTTGAAGCTTAAACAACATAGTTTTTTGCCACTTCGAATATATCGAATTTCGTACCAACGAGAATGTTTTTGCGGGGAGTGTTACTTCATTACTTCAAAATAAAGAAAAAAACTGAGGAAAGTCATCGCATTTTAGTCGAAGTTTATGGTGACCATGCTCCAACTGAGCGAACGTGTAAGACGTGGATTGCACGGTTCAAAATTGTTAATTTTGACTTGGAAGACAAAGGACGTTCCGGAACGCCAAAAAAGTTTTAAGATGAAGAAGGAGGCTTTACTCCATCAAGATCCGTCACAAAATCAACAAGAACTTGCAGATACACTTGGAGTAGCTCAGCAAACCATATCCGATCGTTTAAAAGCGATGGGAATGATCCGAAAGACAGGACATTGGGTGCCGTATGAATTGAAGCCACGATACGTCGAACGCCGTTTTTTTTTGCTTGCGAACAACTGCTTCAACGGCATAAAAGAAAGGGTTTTTTTTTGCATCGAATAGTTACTGGCGATGAAAAGTGGGTTCATTACGACAATCCTAAACGTCGGGCAACGTATGGATACCCCGCCCATGCATCAACATCGACGGCCGCGCGGAATATTCACGGCCAGATAGTTTTGCTATCTATTTGGTGGGAACAACTGGGTGTGTTATACTATGAGCTACTAAAACCGAATGAAACCATTACGGGGGACCTCTACCGATGACAATTGATGCGTTTGAGCCGTGGACTGAAGGAAAAACGGCCACGATACGAGCAAAGACACGATAAATTTATTTTGCAGCACGACAATACTCGGCCGCATGTCGCGAAACCGGTCAAAACATACTTGGAAACGCTGAAATGGGAGGTCCTATCCCACGCGCCGTATTCTTCAGACATTGTTCCGTCCGATTACTACCTTTTTCGATCGATGCAACATGGCCTGGTTGACCAGCACCAGCACCAGCACAGCAAATTTTATGAATTTGTTCATAATTGCTAACAATTTTCCAAATACATCATTATGGTTAAAATATATGTTTAGAAGTTACATTGTAAAACATTTGAATGCTTGTGGATTAATACAATAATGTTTTTCAACGTAACTCCAAAACATATAGTTTTACCATAATAATGTATTTGGAAAAGTTGTTGAAAATTATAAGCAAATTCATAAAATTACATGAACATGGCGGTATAACACGGCAAACATATTAAAAGAGCCTATTTACTATAGAAAAGACAATAAATTAGAAAAATCTCGAGAATGGCTACATTTAGCACGAGATTGATAAAGAACTTTTTTGTTTTAAATCACATCAGAATCCTTAATTTGTGGCTAAAAATGATAGTTAACATACAAAACTTCCGGCAACAATAGTAAAACGATGTTCGTCAACAATAGTTTTACCATCTTGGGCTCATTTTTGAGATTTTCCACATGACTTCTATGTTATACAAAAAAAATAATTAAAAAATACATACCGTTTAGTCTCAAATTCCGAACACTTAAGCTTTGTTGGCCATTCAGCAGTGTCTCATTACTCAAAATGGTACTTTTTCTGCAAAATTAATTTGGTTTTAGGATACAATAGAGCCTTCTTTTTCATTTGACTTCAAAAAAATTGATTTACAAATATATTTTCATGGTGATAAACTAAAAATTACATTAAACACATTTGTCTCAAATTCCGAAAACCATGTATGTCATTGAGTCATGATTCACTTGCAAGAAAATTGGATTTTGTTTTCGTAATTATCGATTGTGTTCGTTTTTTCTAGTTTACATGGTTTCGGGACCAAGTGCTCTATATTTTTATATTTTTCCTTGAAAGCAGAGGATTTTTAACATAACATATCCAAAAATCAGAGGTGTGTTTTTTTATCGTTTTTGAATTATTATTTTTCAAAGTTAACATGATTTAGTCTTCGTTTGATATTTCTATGCCACTAGACGAGTTCTATACAAATAGGATTCCATTTTTTTAGCAACTTCAATTTAATATTTTAGACTTCAATTTAATATGTCGATTATCCGAATCTGTTAGGTAGTTCAAAAATTTTTGAAAAACGTTTTTGGAAAAAAGGGAAACATTTTTAGACCATAGATTAACTTTGAAAAATCATAATTCATTAAGAAAAATAAACATATTTTTGGATATTTTATGTAAAAAATGCTCAGCTTTCAAGAAAAAATATAAAAAAATATAACACCCTTGGTCCCGAGAACATGAACACTATAAAAAACAAATACGTATTATTAAAATAAAATTCAAATTAATCAAATTTGCAGATGTAGTATCTTCTCAAAAAAGACCAGCTAACTGGTTCAATTTGATATGTCGACAATCGGTCCAGTAGTTCAAAAGTTATGGTTTTTTGAAAAAAAGTCATTTTTGGAAAAAAAAAATTAGAAAAACTGAGTTTTTGGACTACCATAAAATTGAAGGTGACCCTAACAAAAAAATTAAATAATACGGGTCTGACATTTTGCAAGAACAAAACTACCACTTCTCGCGGAAATCGGAGCATCACTGAATCGGGTGGGCATGGAATGGTTGTATAATCGAATCAGTATATAATCGAGTTCGACCTGTTACTTCAGGACCCCGGTTTTGTTATTGTGGTTTCAGTTGAAAACCTGGCTAGGAAAACCAATTTTACTCTCGTTGGTTTGCATCTGCGACCTGCGTTTTGTAAGGAAAGAGCTTGCAAACATTTGTTAACAAATGGTCTTTTTTTATTGTTGCTCCAGAATTGGATTGTCCTTGTTCCCCAATTTGTGAACTATCGCTGTATTTCCCGGAAAATAGTGTGTTCCAACATCTTCATTCGAACTTCGATCCATGCGTCGAAACTTGATTCGAATTCCGAACACCTCTTCAATACTAATCTTATTGAATATTTCTGCACAACATATCGTTATTTTTCATCTTTTTATAATAGTCCCTTACCTTTTCTAGTACTTAGAATGAAAACAATAAACAAAATAATTGAACAAACTACAAAAACTGGAAAATTAATCGATACCTGTGAATGATGTGAAAATGTAGCCTATAACCCAAAAAATGTCAAGGCTCTCATTATTCAATTACTTATAACATTAAATTTAGTAAATTTACATTTAAAATGAAGTGTTCGGAATTTGAATCATGCAAAGAAACTTGATTCAAATTCCGAACAGTACTTTAATACTAATTTTATTGAATATTTCTGCATGAAATATCATTTTTTTCATCAATTTATTGTAGATTCTCACATTTTCTAGCACTTAATATGAAAAAAAAACAAAAAAATTTAAAGAAATACAAAAACTGAAAAAATAACGATGTTTGGTTTTTACGCAATTTGCTGACGCAAACATTTTATCTTTGGTTTTGAATGTCACTTTTTGCAAATGTTTAATATTTTAAATTATAAGCTATACCAATGCCTGTAAATGATGTTAAAATGTAGCTCATACCTCAAAGAATGTCAGGGCTTTCATTATTCAATTATTTATAACATTAAAGTGTGCTAAATTTACATTTAAAAAATGAAGTGTTCGGAATTTGAGACTGTTCGGAATATGAGACAAAACGGTACATAAATTAAAAAAAATAAAATTGAAAAAGACAATAAATTAGAAACGTTTTTTCAAATATCTCGAGGATGGCTGCATTTAGAAGGAGATTGATAGAGAGATTTTTTATTTTAAATCACATCAGGATTCACAGTTTGTGACTAAAAATAATTGTTGACAAACAAAAATTCGAGGTTTCAAAAATTTATAAAAAAGATGTGGATTTATCTCGTCGATGATGGAATTTGATGTCTGTGTTGGAGAAATGGAACGGCTGGCTTTTGGTTGGTTCGCTCCACCTATATTGCGTTGTACGCAACAGAAGGTTTTAGGGAACAAGAAAGGCTTCCGTGGTGATTCGAAATTCCTCCCTCCTCTCTAAGGGGAAGCTGCCATACAAAAGAAACACAAATTTCTACATAACTCGAGAACTAATCAAGCAAATAGAACCAAATTTGATATGTGGAGGTTTCAGGGGGCAAGAAATATTTCTATGGTGGTTCGACACTCCTCCCCCTCTTTAAGGGGGGATTGGTTGTACTATTATAGAACTAATCAAGTAAATGGAACCAAATTTGGCATGTGGAGATTTTAGCGAACAAGAAATATTTCTATGATGGTTCGACATCATCCCCCCTCTTTAATAAGGGGAAGGGCTGCCTAACTCGAGAGCTAGCAAATGAAACCAAATTTGACATGTGAAGGTTTCAGAGGACAATAATTTTTTCTATGATGTCGAACCATCATCTCCTCGCCTCCTGTCTAGGAGGGTGGCTGCCATACAAACAAAACACAAATTTCTGCATAACTCCAGAATTAATAGAGCAAATGGAACCAAAATTGGAATATAAAGATTTAAGAATACAGGAAATGTAATGTAAATCATCTGGAAGGAGAAGGAGGGTCCCATAAAAATATTACACATATATCAACCAACCTTATTAACAACTAAACATGCCAAATAAAATTTTTCGGAAAACTCTAAAGGAAAGTAGGAAAATTGAATCCCCAATTGTTCTACGAATACATCTTGATAAGCATTTTTAGTTCATTTGACGTGTGCGCCAACGAAATTTATCTTTGTTCGAAAGTAGAAATGAATTTTCATGTGAAAAAACGTACTCCTATATCTTCTAACTATATTTTGACAACTAAACATCACTCCGATTAAAATGACAAATTCAGTAAAAATAGCTGTATAACAACTGTATTTCTAGTGTTTAGAAATAAACGAATTATTTACAAATTTTATGGAGGAAGGTCAACATGAGCGTTTCGTTTAGCTTGCAGATATTTATGAGGACCTGAGTTCACTTAACTCGAAGCTACAGAACAAAAAAGCCAATTTGACCTCATTTAAAAAAAAAATCGAAGGGTTGTTTCCGAGACACGACCGCTTAGGATGTAGGACGTAGGCAATCTTTTTTTTTTTTAAATTTGTTGGTTTATCATTTCGGATATTATTTGCAAATACGTCGAAATTTCATAAATAGCTCTTTAGTAAAAAGTTCCGAGGATCCTGAAAAGGTTTTACGGCTTGCGTGGTTTTGTAGAATCATTTCGAGAAGCAACGATTCTCTCTTTCCTTTGCGAGAACAATACACTAATTGGTCATATGTTGCAATTTGTTTCTTTATATCAATGCACTCAATGCACTGAGTATTTAACGAGAGGCATCGTCATCGTCCGTGCATCGTCATTCAACAAGCATCAAACACGCGTCTAACAGATGCACATAGTTGCAGTGATAAATAGAATAAAATAATAGTTATTAACGTTAACTTTATTTCATAAAAACGTGACCTGTTTTCTGATTTGGCGCCCTTAATGTAAGACGTAGTCCTACGTCAAAAAATGCTTCATGGCAACGATAAGATCCTGAACCGGTCGGTTATTTCTGGAAGTGTTGCTCTACAGTACGACAGACAAAGACGCGAACGAATTAGATTCGGGTCTTAAATTAGAAATCATTGCTCATCTGGTCTCCTGGATAAGCAACTTCAGTGATATTTCTCGTTGCATGTGGCTGGTTTTTCCAATGAAATTGCAGAATGAATAACTGGGCATGAAAACTGACGGCTCGTGATTTATTTGAGCAAAAGTTTTGAACCAGTTTAAGCGTAAGCATTGAAGAATTTTCAATCCTTTTTGTATGTCCTCCAAAATAAATGACAAAAATTTAGGCAGGGAGGAAATAATATATTGCAAATGAATTCTCTCTAAAACTGTTTTTAGGTTCGAATCGGATCAGATTTCATCTCACAAACGAAAGAGTCATTCAACATAAAAGTGGTCCAATTGCTACACATATTTCAGACAAGGATATAAACACCAATCATTGCTTACTTTGTGCTATCCACGTCACTTCCGCATACATTCTTGAATCTCAGCTGAAAAAAAAACAGGAAAACCTGAATGCATTGACCCAGGAACGGAACTTCAAATCCCGCGCTGCAAGCAAACAAACCAAATTTGAGGAAATAGTCCGCAATTCTAGACAGAAGATAGTCAAACCGTATTCGCCGCAGTGGCGGTTCCGTTCCGTACACTTCCCTTTCGCTACACACACACACACACACACACTTCCGGAGCGAGCCGTGCGAAAGGAAAGCGCCGTTCCCATTCTTCACAGCCACATAATACGAGAACAGCGCAAGCATAAAAGCAACATAAGAACATAGAATTGCTGTGCTGTGCTGTGGAGACGGGACGCAAGACCGGGTGGCACCAGATGACGGAATGACGTGCGTCGCGTGCCCTTTTTTTCCGCTCCGTGTGCGAGGGACGAATTCGGGAGAAAAACACAGAGAGCGAAACGAATGAAACGCGAAGGAATTCCGGAGAGAAAATCACTGAAGCATAAAGCATAAACCACATCCAGCATAATGGGCTAGAATTGTTGATCAGGATGAGAGGGAGAGAGTGGGATTTCGATTGGTTCGGAAAAAGAAGGACACACCGAGAGCGAGAGTGGTGAAAGAAGAGCGAGCGAGTGAGGTCCCGAAGGGAAAACCGAACGCAATTGTTGCGCTCCGAATCGCGCGGAGTGTGGACCTTGTGTGCCGGGGGTGAGAATCGTTTGTTGCTTGTTTCCCCTTCGCATCAACACGTTGCTAGCGTGAAGTCCTTTCGATTGTATGGAGGGGAGGTACAAAACAACATAGTTTCGAAGGATCCGTCAGGTTGCGAACAGTCAGGGGAAGCCGGTCGGGCGAACTCGTGCTGGCCGAACTTTATAAAGGGACTGCGCCGAGCACGACAGGATTCAAAAGACTTTTACGGTTCTAACAGTGCGGTTCGTAACACATTTTTTCTCTCTGTCGTGTTTCACTCTGTATCAATTTTTCTGTTATTTATTATGAACTTTATGAATCGATTCTGAGTGCCGTTCCTTGTATACAGTAACTAATTACCGCAAATTAATAAAAAAATCAATTTACTACCAACTACTCGTGTGTACTGCATATATCTACATATATATCGTATAACTGTAATTTGTTGATTCTCTGCTATTCTGTCGTATCTCCGCGCGCGCTTCTCCTCACATCAAGAAGGACAATTGTGTGTGCAATTGTGCATTGACAGAAGAATCTCGTATCGTTAGCTGTGCAAAGTGTTTTCCTGAGTTTCATTGGATTATCCCGATCCCGAATCATACACATAAATATATAAATACACGCAATTTACTACCAAATCGATCGCTCTTTAGTTGGTTCGATGTGTATCAACGTAATTTCCGGTAAAACATTTCGGCGGATTCACTGCGGCAACTTGAATGATCCCAAATTCTGCTGGTGGTCACTTTGTGGCTAGAGGTTGCCTCGAATAAACTGTAATCTCGTGGTCCGTGGTCCTTTCCGGTGTTCAGTTCTACGTGTGCAGTGTGATCTAATAAGCTTCCGTTCGTTGATTTGCTCCTGTTTGAGACCACGAGATGAAGATTTTGCTGCCGTCGTCTACCGTTAATGTGCTACTGAAACTCTTGGATACGTAACTCTCAAAGCTACATGCATCACATCATGCATCACCTTCGCTGAACTGTCGTCCTTCGTGAACTATGGAGTTTTCTGTTCCGACTTTAAGTGTTGAAAGGTAACGGTGTTTATGCGTTCGAAGTGAGCTATCAAGTGTTACTTTTCGGTTTGATCCTAAGAACAGAACTCGTAAAACTATTACTACATCTAAGTGCTTGAACTGAACTATGTCTATCACTTCTGCCGCTGTCCCGGCGTACAATTTCTGTGCTAGTGCAGACCTTCGGAATACGGGAACCTGTGGGATCGAGGGGGAATAGGAGCAAAGTTTTTGGTATCTGTGTCACGTTCGGATATAAAATTTATTCTATCTCAAGGAACGCCCCAACAGCAGCACCAGCAGCAGCACCACAGCTCTGCAGACGAATTCCCCCTCTTGGCTCGCACGCGAAAAACCAGAAAAGTCCCAAAAGCGAGAAAACTATCGATTTTCCTCGGGACCGGCTCCCCGTTTCGACCGAAGAGCGTTTTATTTCCTGCACTTTGGGTTCGGTCCTTGTGACTGTGACTTTTTCAAACAGTGGAGGAAAGTGACTTTTTTTTTCTCTTGCACGAAATGACCTCCGGACTTTGCCCAACAAACCTCCCAGGCGAAAACATGAATTGACTCTTCGCGCGACCTGCTGTCTCCACACCCTCCAAAATATTGTGTCGTTTGTGTCGTGAACAACAAACAAACAACAAACAAGTACCTGATTCTGCTGCTCCCTCTGCTCGAAGTCCATCCCTCGACAACAGCAACAACCAACCAACCAAAAAAAAAATGCCTCGCTGTTTGATGGCGAAAAAATGGAAGGCCTATCCGTGGCCGGATCGGGTTGAGGAAACAACACACAGTCCTGCTCCCCCGACGCCTTCCCCCCCGCCACCGGTCACACCGGTCGTGGTCGAAGTGCTCGAGGAGGACGAAGAAATCGACGTGGTTGGAGACTCGCCAGCCGCCCTGGCAGCTGGTGCCACTACCAAAATTCCGACAGCATCCACAGGAACCGGCACAGCCACCTGTTGGGGCCCATCGTCACCCACAGCTGGCGCTACTGCGCCCAGTCCACCACCGCACTCACCGGAAGCGGCCACCCGCGATGTGCCCTCGACAATTCTTTACAACGGTAAGTTTCCTTTCATTTTTTTTTTTGGTTTCTCCTGGGTGTTTAGGGGTTTTTTCCTTGCGAAAGATCTGAGTGGAATATTGAACAATAAGGTGGAGGGACGGCTGGGAAAGCGCTACTAACTGCCGTCTCCGAGGCGTCTTCGACGAAGGGCGAAAGGATTGAGTTGTCAGTCAGTCAGTCGTTCAGTCTGTTAGTTAGTCGTAACCGAGGGATGGAACGGCTGCGACAGATGGACCATCGACTGCCGCCGGTTTCGCTTCCGCGTTGAATACTTTATGGGGGGAAGGAGGAGGATTTACGACTCGTTTTGAGTCTGTAAAGCAAATTCTGTAAACGGTTGCTGAATATTTTACAAGCTGAACGCATTTTCGGGGGGCAGCGAAGCCCAAAATGCTCCACGCTGTTTCGGTGTTAGTTTTTTTTCGCCGCGGGAAATTGGTTGCGAAACTGTCGATGTGAAGTTTGTGAACGAGAGATTTTCTCGAGTGATGAATGATACATGAGTTTTGAAAACTTTGGATTGTTATGTATTTACTTGGTCCTTAAATTGCGTTCGATGAATTTAAGGAAAGAGTTGAGATGTTTTCGTAATTGGTGCAATATGGGAAGATGACAAAATTTAAGCGATGCTTTGAACCAATACTAATTTTACTAATTTGAAATGTTTATTTAGAAATATGGAATCGATTTTCGTTATCTCAATGCTTTTCTTAACGTAACCAAGTAATACATTTGAATCTTCCAAAATTCATATATCTCTCTGTTACAAACCTTCACATCAACAGAAGGAAATTTGCTCTTACTGCTCTAAATTGGGATTTGTTAACACGAAAATGGCTGAAAAATTAATAGTTTTTAATTTTTTTTTAGTGGATGTTGCTGGATATCAGAACTAGTTACCACATAAGGCCAGAAGTGATAATTTATTGTTAAAGAAGAGAAAACAAATAAAATCATTGATGGCATTATAGTTGCCACTACCCGTAAAAAGGTCAAACAGAAATATCTCTGTATGGAAATGGTCACAGGAACATTACAAAAATCAAATGAAATATGGTTGATAAAGTTTATTGAATTTACTATTGAGTTGGTTGGCAAAAAAACATTTTTTGGTCCACAATATCTTTGGAAATACCGAAAAGATCGTTTATTTCTTCCTGGTATTGTTATCCACTATACCATGATAAGAATATGTACGTCTTTCATTCTATTGTCTAAAAATATCGAGCTTTCAAATGATGTGTATTCCATCTATATGCGTTGATTTTTCACTAAGTTACAGCATGACAAAAACCACCTAAAATTTTCGACTTCACGCTCTGTTCCTCTAATTTATTTGTCGAGTGTGAAATATGTTTATGAAAATCAATTGCCGCAAATGTTTGTCCGCGCATCACTCGAGAACGGGGCGTCCGATTTGAGCTTTTTACTAAAAAAAAAGACCAAACATAGGAAAAAAAAATTGTGATATTGTTTCGATTTCAGTCGTACTAATACACCTACTATTAGTTCGGTTGAAATTCGTGTAGACTGCATTGAGCTTCGTGTTCTATTACCAGACGGAATGTGCACTTTTGAAATAAAGATATGATTTTAATTTAACTTTAAAAATTTTGCCTGGTAATAATTTTATTATGAGGTTTGATAGAAATACTCTGCTATTTGAAGAAAAATGAGTAAGTAAAGGTCGGGACCGCGTATTCAAAGTATTGAAATAACACTAAGTACAGGGAAACCTCGATATAATGTACCCTCGTTATAACGTACCCTCGATATAACGTCACTCGATATAACGTACATTTTACCTCGATATAACGTACATATCTCCAAAGTGTAAAGGAAATTTTTTTTCAATATTTTTTTTCTGATAGAACAACGAATTATCTGTATTGTGATGCTAAAACAAGTTTTGTACTTTCAATGAATCCCGCAATACAGCTGGTTTTTTGATTCCGGATTCTAAATGAATAAAGTTTTAATCAACAGTACGAAGGGAAACATCATGAGAAAGGTTGGCTTCGTCTTCTGATTGAAGTTATTCATTAACTTTTACTAAAACAGCAACACAATAATGTCTTATAGACTACGTTTGTGAGTACTTTATTATCCTTCGATATAACGTACAATTCAATACAACGTACAATTTTGAAAGTGAAATGTACGTTATATCGAAGTTTACCTGTATTATTTTTTCATTAAAAATGTGATAATTTGAAATTGCATTCACGCTTGATAATTTGGAATAAATAAATTGGTTCACATCACTGTACCTTCGTCATCGCGAATGGATTAATTGACCAATTTTCTCTTTGATTTACAAAGTTCATTCGTCTTTATTCGTCTTTATTCGTTTGAAATAACAGTTCGGTTGAAAAGTTTATAAGGTTAGACAATTTTTAATTTTTTGCAAAATTCAATTTTATTATTCAACATAATTGCCTCGAGGGAGATACAGCGATTATGGCGATCTTGCAACTTTTCGATACCATTTTTATAGTAGGGAAGGGCGGGGCTAGTTGGTCATAGGGGTAAGTTGGTCAGTGACAATATCTTGTAAACTGAGCGTTCAAAAAATTGGCGTTCTATGAAAAATAGCGAATTGCTGATGTAATAACATTAGCAAATTGGAAAAACTTTTTATTATGTAGGTTAAAAAATACGGACATGGTTCTGATTTTGCCAAAAATCATTCACGGTTTGAGCATTATAAAATGTGTTCTAAAACTGGTTAATAACCATGAAAAAAATCGGCTCAAACGCAAGACAAAGGTTCATTGTACGTATTAGCTTTAAGTGTTAATGGAAAAAATTATTAAAAATTATTTCTATCGAATTTTAATCAATATTCTTTTTCATATATAGAGGGGCTAGTTGGTCACACAAATTGCTCGTTTGAGAGCAACGCATATAAAATTTTCAGGTATGCCGTGTTTCATTACGCAAGCTATAAACAAATGTAGAAAGCATATGTTTTACCGCTAAACCCAGTGTATTTGAAACGAGACAACCACCACACAAACCACTTGCAATATAATTGTCATATTTATATTTTTTGCCGTAAAATTTTCATGAAATATAATATATACTTAATATAATATATACTTTAAATATCTCTATATACTTTGGAGAAAATGTCTTCACCATAATATCGGAGGAAAGTTCTTCACACAAAAACGGAACTGTGATAACTCTATTTGTTTATTTTAGCTTTGAAATTTCGGTTGTTATTCAAACCGTATCCATGAAACTAATTATAGAAAAGGTATGTAACCGGAAAACCTTCGATTTGTGAAGTGGTCGTTTGAAAGATCTAGGTTAATCTATTTTATAGTAGGCACAAAATAATAGAAATTCAATGTCACAATCATGACAATTTTCGAGCGCATGAACTAATGTCTTCTAGAGACAATATGTATTTATACCGCTCCGTTCGATGAGACTAAAGCCCTACTTTTTTGACGATATATTCGGCCAATAGTTAGAATTTCATCGAAATAATATCTTTTAATAATCCACGTACGCTATCACACTGAAATGTCTTTACATATTTCATAATGTCTTCACAAAATCAAATGTCTTCAAAATGGAGACATGTCTTCAACCCTGTCATCTCTGGTTCGCCCCAAAGTGGAAGAGAGACGAAATCGCTAGAAAAGATTGCCTGACTAATTTTCAACAACGATGATAATTAGAAATTTTCATTAATTTGTTTTTTTACTTGCTACATGATATTAGTTAACTGTTTTTGTTTTGATTTAATTAATGATTTTATAATAAAGGGAACTTCTAATGTTAAAACGTCTATTATTTGCTCAAAAAAACATGCCTATTATTGACTAACTTACCCCGTGTGTGGGGTTAGTTGGTCAATTTATTCTGAAATATAAAGACGTTAAATAATAGAAAAATATCAAATAATTGATTCTCTGGTTATTTTTCATTGAAAGGGTAAAAGATAAAAAAAAAAGTTTTGAAAGTACTTCATAGACTCCAACAAAATAATTTGAAATGTCTATTTCAAAATGTTTCCACTATTCCAGAGCTACTTTTTTGACTCAGCAATGCTGTTGTACTGCATTCTTTTGGCAGAGGTCTGTCGCTCAATGATACCCCAGATATTTTCGGTTGAACATAGTTCTGGACAATAATCCGCCGTTATAATGAAATTTTCCTACTGATAAACTAGATAGCTTTTGAGAATACTAGCGTCATCTTCAAAAACGAAGATTTTTTTTGCCGTAGTAGAGGAAATCAGAGTAGAACTGACACCCCCTGTTTTTTTTAGTTAGAAGACATTTTCTGAAAATTTCCCGATGTCCCCTGCATACACTTGTAATTTCTTACGTTTCGAGTCACCGCACAGCTGCCGAAGTTGCATTGATGTCAAATCGAATAACAAAACAGAATCGGTCAGCAAACGGGAGTTGGTCCTTGTAAAATAGTGGAATTTAAGTGTTTAAGTTGGAAACTTCGATACTTTTGTGAGCGTATTTCATCTTAGATCATTGTTCAGAGTATTTTGTGAGACAGTTGTGGCTTATCGATGCTCGAGAACATTGTTTCGATATTTCGATTACATTCAGGGTAAAACCGACACCAGGAAAAATGCGTTCTTACTTTTTGTAGGTGTCTCGTGTTTATATTTGGAAGACAAAACGGCAGAGCTAGACTGATAAAACACCCAAAACCAACGTTGAACCGAGCATGTCAACAAAAAAGCCTGCCAGAGCTTATGGTATCCCTTCGTTCAACGCCCATCGACACATCTCACGTGAATGCTCACCTAAGCTGGGATAAAAACTCTCTTATATACTCCGGACCAGGAGCAGGAATTTATCCATCGCCTCCTTCATCTTGAGTCTGGCTTTTGAATTGGACAGAAAAAAATAATAATACAAAAACATAAGTGCTGGATGAGATTTCTCGACCGGAATCCGAATCATTCGTTCCGCAAACCTAAGACTGCATCATCGGCGAGAACTGTGAGAACAGTTGAATTACATGAATTTGTTTGCTTTTTTAACATTCAATATCTGAGCAATCCATTTACAATTGCAACAATTTGTAACTTTCTCCTCTCTCCTCTCTATATTTTAAGACACATAGTATATAGGTTAGGGTGCCAATGTATGGGAAAAATCGACCCTAAAATTTCAAAAAGTTACCCTATACAAAATGTTCACCACCTCGAAAAAAACACCCTATGCCAAATTTCAGCTCAATCGGACTTAAGGGAAGGTGGCGCAAAGCGGTCAAAGTTTGATTTTTTTGAAAATCGAAAAATCACCCAAGGGGGGAATGAAGGAAATTGGAGTTTTCGAAAAAAAATGTGTATGCCACATGTCTTAAAATGGCAAGAAATGTCGAGATCTAGTGTCTTCTCAAAAAAATATTTTCGTCTTGCGATACGAAAAGTATGGTTTAGGGTGCCAAAAAAAAATTATCTCGATTTTTCGTTCAGAGATGTTGATTTGCTCAATAATATACCCTTTGCAAAATATTAGCTCATTCAAACTTCATTTGCTGGTTTGCAGACGTTTAAATTTGAGTTTTCTGAAAACCGAAAAATCACCGCAAATCGGGGTTTTTAAAAAAAATGCTGCCAAATGTCTTAAAATGACACGTTGAGATTTGTAGTTATCTCAAAAAAAAAATTTTTTTTTCAAAAATCGATTTTTCAGATGGAAAAACGACCAAGTGCCAAAAAACTTTTTTTTTGACAAAAAAAAATCGAGATAACTGTGAATCTCGACGAGTAATGCAATTTTAAGACATTTGGCATCAACTTTTTTTTTTAAACATCGATTTGAGTTTTTTTTAAAAAAACTCAAATGGAGTAAAATAAATGAAGTTCTAATCAGCTAATATTTTGCATAAGGTATATTATCGTGCAAATGAACATTTCTTAGCAATTTCCGAATGAAAAATCGAGATAACTATTTTTATTGGCACCCAAAACCATGCTTTTCGTTTCGTATTCCCAGAGTGCCGATTTTTGACAAAAAAAAATTCGAGATAACACTAGATCTCAACGTTTCATGATATTTGAAGACATTTGGCATTAAAAAATATTTTTTTTCAAAACCCCGATTTCCTTTGCTCTCCCCTTGGGTGATTTTTCGATTTTCAAAAAACTCAAAAGGTTTTTTTTATGGGGTAACGTTTTGAAACTCGAGATGACCATTTTCATTGGCACCCTAATATAGTTCTTTAGTTCTAATTGAAAAATGATCAATGTAATTTGTAATTTTTCCTCATTTTATCATGTCACTCCACCGAAAGGAAAGACAAAATGGAAACAATTTGATTATCTTCTTTGATTCGGGTCAAACATGCACCACTTTGTTGTAAAATTTGTTGCCATTCTAAAGGTAGCTTCATAATGTCTCTATCGTAGAGGTCTTGGTCCTTGTTGACGAAAAACTCTAGCAATAGACTTTTAAAATATTCTATTGATCCCAACTTCTTATGACCCTGGAAATTTTGAATGCGAGGAAAAGGTAGTAATCGCTTGGAGCCAGGTCCGGATTATATGGTGAATGCATTAAAACATTCCAATCAAGCTCTCGGAATTGTGTGGCCTTGCGTTGTCCTGACAACGCCTCTTCTGTTTGTCAATTCTGGACGTTTCTGATCTATCGCTAGCTTCAAACGGTCCTGTTGTTAACAGTAGAGATCTTAATCTGGTGTATTGTACTAAAAACTTAATTAGAAATAAAAAATTGGAAAAAAAATATTTTTTTTAAAATATATTAAATTTCACGTATTTTTCTGTTGTTTTATCGGCACCATAAACACCATTCACCATTTCAGCGGCCTGGCTTGTATTTTCGTATTTATAAAAGAATAAGTGTAAAATATATCGAATTTTCTTTTTGATGGCCTTCATTGTTAACACCCTGTAACTCAAAACTGAATGGAATAAACAAAAAAAAAACCAAAAAGATTTTTTTTAGTGCGAAATGTCACCTTACAACAAGTCTAAACTTGGAATTGAATGATCGATATTACGCGAGATATTGTTCACTAAAGCCAGTTATCGAGAAAATAATGGATAACTTTTTCCTCAACCTAATATTATGCAAACGATATACCAGTGTGAGGGAATAGCACATTTTCTGTTATTTTTAGGCTCATTTAATGTCATGAATCGGTATGCCAAAGCATGTGCTAAAAATTATTTCTGGGTACAGATAGCTGAATTTCAAGTTACGACTTTTTTACGATTTTTCCGTTTCTACGTTCTTTGCAATTTTCATTTTGAGAGATTCCACAGATCCTAAAACACATTTTTCCGCTCAGCAATATTGTTATACTGTATTCTGTTGACATAAATCCGTCACACAATGATACCTCTGATATTTTCAACTCTGATCGAAACTGCGATTCGGCAGAAAAATTTATTTTTTCTAGTGATAAACTAGGATTTTCTATCTGTCTGGTTTTAACTCATGCTTTGTCATCCCGATTTATGACATTAAATAAGACATAACATAACAGAAAACGTCATGACTCACAAATAGTGGTAAGCATTTGTATAATATACATGGTACAGAAATATAAGATTAATACGAGCGAGCGAAACAAAAGACAAATAAGCTTTCCGCATACTTTGCCACATACACGGCCCAGACCGAGATAGATATTGTTCTCCTTCATGTGCTTCTTTTTTACTCTTAGAAAACACTTTCCAACTTCATTTTATAATCAGGTGTAATATTATCACGTATTTGCTGAACATTTTCTTAAGCATCATTAGCCATGTGGATAGCGTGGTCGTGTAGACTAGCTTTGCATTCCAGCCGTCCTTGGTTCGATCCCCATCGACGTCGCATAAATTTTTTTTGGCACACTCCCAAATGAAATGAGAAAAGAAAACAGAAAGAGATGTCTGCTCGCATACATACATACCATTTTTAAGCTTTTGAAACAGCTCATTATTTGTGCATTTGACTCTCCAGCACACGAAATGGCATAATTTCTGCCAAAGATGAAATGTTTTCTGCCAACGCTAGTTTGGGTGTAGCGTTGTCATGTAGAAGCCCAATATTTTGACGCAGTATTTTGTTTTGGAAGTTGAATCCAAGTCTTCTTTAAAATTCTATTGTTGTTTCCGAGTCCAACAACATCCAACATTTTCGAAGGCACACCATGAAAATCGACTCTCCTCGTAATTGCTTCGCTTCGACTAGGACTACTTCGGCATTAGCCGTCAACATGACTTGAGTTGATTAGAAATGAATTGAGGAGAGTTAAGAGCTAGGATGACTGATGAACTATCTTAGCAAATGGTTTTTCTATTTGACGTGACGATAGAATATAAAAATATGCCTCTTCATTCAACCTGACTTGAATCCACCACTACTACTTCACTCTGACATGAATCTCGTCGTCCGCGTACAGAATCCTATTTTAACGTCCATATAAACTGAAACGAAAAGTTTATTTCTGATGCAAAAAAAGAGTTACACCATTAATGAAGGGCACACATTGCTTGCTTGGTAGACATCTGTGCCGCAACCCTAACGGTTCTGATGACAATTCTTTTAAAAATTGAGAGATTGATTATAGTTTGATAGAAAAAATGGTGGATAATAAGCCACAGAAAATTGATTTTATTTTATTGAGTTTAAAACTCGTCGATGGTTTTACATCTTCATACTCATCATATTAACCGTTTAATTTGACTGTAATATGGTGAATACAGGAAAACTTTGATATAACGTACCCTCGATATAACATCATTCGATATAACGTACATTTTATCTCGATATAACGTACACATTTTCAATGGCTGCCTTAGGAGCTGCCAGCATCATCTCCGACTGCAGTGAGTTGTTGTGGGTATAAAACATTGGTCATTTGAGCAACTTTGCATACTTGAAACCTCCAAAAAAGAATTAGACTACTTTTTGGAAAGGGTCAAAGTTTGTTTTCTTATCTTTTCACAAAAAGACTAACTCAAAAACTATAATACCTACAAAACTTTGGCCAAAGAATGAAATATAAAAAATAATTTAATATTTCATAAAAATTACAACAAAATAATTAAAAGTAATGCTGAAAAAAAATATTTTGAAAAATGAAATTCATTTTTCTCAAAAATATTTATTTTTAAATTCTGAACGAAAATTACATGAATAGTCCAAACAACTGTCAACAATATTTCCCATCGCGAAAAGGTCAGGGAAAAATTGCGGTCATTTTATCTATTTAACCTAAATCAGCAGTATGATGGGAAACATCATGAGAAAGGTTGGATTCACCTTCTAGATGGATATTGTCATCATCATTTACTAACTCTTCTCAAATAGCTCACAATAAAATAATATGAGCTATGTTTCTGAGTTCTTTATTATGCTTCGATATAACGTACAATTCGATACGACGTACAATTTTGAAAGCGAATTGTACGTTATATCGAAGTTGCCCTGTATTTGAAAAAAAAACCTGAAAAAAGGATATGAAATCTTTTACATCAACTTAGAATTAATAATACATGAATCAAAATATAAAAAATCAGGATTGTTCTAAATGATCAGACAAAAAAGAATGCTTGCCTGTATATCTAGAAGTGAACCAAAACCTCTTGATAAATCTAGAAAATCCTCGGAATCGTTGAGAAATGGATTGTAAATCTCTCCATTACATTATGTTACCAAATTTGTGTCGATTTGCTAATTTCTTTCGCCACGGAAAGTATACAAACACAAAAGAACTTACGATGACCAAGCTAAGTAGCATTGGTCAAAATAGACATTTCAGTAATGATTTTATCGCCTACACATTTTAGGCAGTTATGGTAAAACAATTCAGATTCTGGCCCATTAATGTTCGAAGAAATATGCAAAATGATAGTTTTCACTCACGGCATAACCCTTAAAATCATAAAGTTGAAGTTGTGTTAGCGTTTTGGTCGAACCATTTTGGTTTTTTTTTCATATTTTTTTAAGACTACTGTGACATTTTTTGAAGGACACATTTTTCAAGGGCTCACCATTATTGAGTATTGTCATGAATTGAGTATACAAAGATGCTTGACACTCCTATACTCGCGCGAAAAATCGTAACTCGTGTACTCACAGACTGTGCGCGCCTCTGTAATATTGCTATTGTGTATTTTTAGGCGTTATTGTTATTTTTTCGAAATCTTTTTCTTTGAATATATAATAATTGAATAATTGAATGAAAAAACTCCAGAAAATATTCTTCATTCGGTCTCATTTGATTGATTCAGCCACTTCATTAATTCTCGGTCTGTCAGACTGCGCGAGTGTAGGCGCGAGTATAGGAAAGTCAATTAGTATCTTCACGTTCACAAAGTCTGACGAATTTTGGAAGGGTGGTGCCAAACCCCTCGATTACTGGATTAAGCCTTGAAATCAGCGCAGTACATTTGCTACAAATGCAATGCAAATTCACATAACGTGAAAACAATCTGCAAAACAATCGCTGTTGCGGGGGAGTGTCAATTGAAAAGTATGGAATCAAATCTGGCAACCGAAACACCCCTCCTCCCGAACCAGCGGCCGTTCGCTCGTTTCGTGATCATATAAATTTGTCGCATAGCGCCCCAACAAACCCCGGCAAACCATCGCAACTTTATATAGTGGGTGGGGAGGGTCGAAAAAACTACGTTACAGAAACTCCGCAAACTCGCCACCACCCTCATCAGCGAGCGTGTGTGTGTGTATATTCTGATGGCGATTCGTTCGTTAGTCGAACCACGGTCCCGTGTCCAAGTCTGACAAGATAATTTATGCTATAAATAATTCCGCAATCGGTAAATCTTTTTTTTTTTGTTGTTGTTTCGTGTGCTCCATGCTGTCGCTTACCATCATCATCCCCTTGCAACCCGCCGCAGTCGCTGATGGGGGTGGCACTGCGGCGGGTGGCGTTTCTCCTATATACCCATTTCAGAGGATGCCGGCAACAAGCAGCAAGCTTGGCGTGGTGCCCTTGTGTTTTGTTTCACACTGCGGATCCATAGGATCTTCGGATTCCGGATTCTGCCGCCGCCGCTATCGGACCGAAACGATTCTCTCACTCTCGGGCTTGTTATGATTGTTATTCTTCGCATCTCGAAGGCTGCTCTTGGGGGGAGCACCAGCAAAAAAAACGCATCGCAATAATAATAATAAAAACAAAGGCAGCAACAATAACAACCGGATGGAGAAACACGTTTGTCCTGCTTTTCGGGCTGTTCGAACGGCTCCACGGCAGCAGAAATGGAGCATACGGAAAACTTTTTGGCAAACTCTGTCTCTCCTGTCTTAGGCAATCGGAGCAATGTGGAGGAGAATTGGAGTTCGCCTACACCCGCAATGACGGAATGGTAGGCAAAATAAAACAAGAAAAATTAAGGAAAAATTGCGGTCCGAGTTCGTCGCGAGGGGAAGTAGTTTTGTTTTATTGCGAGATATTTATGTTTTACACGATGTTTTGCTGTTTGGTAGCCATCCGTTTTATCCTGGCAGGTGGGCAGGGGAAGGGAGCCTAGTTCGTTCGTGACGGATTGCAGTCCAGCGCAGAGGGACGTATTTTTTTAAGTATTATGCAGGACAAGTGGCTGTCCTATGAATACTCATTTCAGATAATACTCATGAATATTGTTTCATCCTGTTTCAACTTGTTGCGATTGTAACTCTAGATATCACAATTTTTCCACCGTTTGAATCTAATGGTGCAAAAATTTGTTACATATACCTGATTAATTACAATTGGTGATTAATGGTCAGCTGCATCCCAATAGAAAGTATCACGCATCGACTTCGCACAGAATAACCTACAAATTCATTGTAACACTAACCTCAAGTCAATAACGAGTAATCGGTTAAGTACTACAGGTCTGACTCGATTATCCGGAGTATTGATTTATTTTTCACTCCGGATAATCGAATCCTCCGGATAATCGAGACAAAACTATTTTTTTTCTTTATTGGTTTTTGTTTTGCATTTTTTTCGTTTTTTGAAAATAAAAGAGGAATTTGATTTTTGATTCATCCCCTTAAAGTCAGAAAACATCTTTCTCACATGAGAAAAAATAATTTTTCCAGATTCCCTCAGGAGGCGATAGACGATCATAATTGATGAAAAAATCCTCCTACGCATATGTTCGAATTTCAGCAATGACAGAGCTACAGAACTTTTTTTTTTGTTTCGGACTCTGTTGCTTCATACTGGCTCTACTTAAAAAGTACGCTACGGAAGACGATTCTGATGCTTTCATTTGAAAGATGAGAAAATTTAGTACAGGATATAGTAGTGGAACAACTAAATTAGTAAATTTTAATAACTTTTTGGAAGTGAAACACTTAAAAGTTAATAATTTTTAATGTGTTGTTATTGATTTTATCTTAAAAATTTATATTCAAATAGATTGTTTCTATCAATTAAAATTAAGTTCTTTAACCGCTCCACAATTTTTTCTTTGACGCACAACTTCTATCTTTCTTGATTTGGCTGCAATATCGATATAAACAATTCCTGATGAAAATTCAAGCAAAATCTTCAAAAATCACGAAAATTATCCCACTGTACATGTAATAGCCACTTAAACTTCACCTTAACGTTGAAAGGTTACATTTCTTCATGCAATAAGTCATATTTGAAAAATAAAAAAAATATTTTTATCCACACTGAATATAATCGAGTCCAAAATTGCATATAATCGAATCACATATAACCGAGTCTGTATATAATCGAGTCCGACCTGTACTGTTTTCTACAAGTCAAACCATTTCAATTGATACCAATATTGAGGGGATTGCAAAAAATGCATAGTCGACCATTTTGTGGCGGCGACCTTTTCGAATTTATGTTGTTCATAGTGCAGTGTATTCTCCAAATCAAGCCATTCAGCCTTTTTTTTTGCGGTGGCCAAATTGAATTTTCCAAGATCATGGAATGCGCAGTTTTATAATGACAGTAGAATTAAATGTATGTTCCAAATTTCAGATCAATCATTCAACAGGAACGGGGTCAATTTTCTATCAATGTGGGACAACCCAACAAACATTCAAACATACATAGAAACAGGTCAAGCAGAATGGAACCATTCAAAAAGTAATTAGTTGTTAGGGGACTGCGGCCATCTTGAAACTAGATTTTTCATTATTTCATTATTTTTCATAAATAACTGTATTCTACTAGTCAAGCCCTTCCATTTGATACCCATATTGATGGGGTTGCGAAAAAAAATTAATGGCGCCATCTTGCAGTGGCGGCCATTTTGGATTTGCATTTTTCATAAATAACTGTGTTCTACTAGTCAAGCCCTTTCATTTGATTCCCAAATTGATGGAGTTTTGAGAAAATATGCAATCCGCCATTTTGTAATGGCCGCCATCTTGGATTTACATTTTTCATAAATAACTGCATTCTACTAGTGAAGCCATTTCTTTTGTAACCATATTAGCTATTCAATATAGAATTATTATACAAGTTATTCAAAATTTCCGAAAACAAAAATAAAATACTCCGGATAATCGAATCCCGGATAATCGAGTCTCCGGATAATCAAGTCCGACCTGTTTTAACATATTTTATATTAATGAGTTCTTGGACCCGTCAGGCTAACGCCAAAAAACGCTAAATAAATATACATACTGGGAAAAAAGAATGGTGAAAAACTTACTAATACAAATATTGTTTCATAACGCGCAAGATGCATTTTCACTATCCAAAAGAAAATCTCTTTTTGACGTAGAACTACGTCTTTCAGGAAGGGTGCCAAATCAGAAAACAGGTCACGTTTTTATGAAATAAAGTTAACGTTAATAACTATTTTCACTGTGAACGAATTCTCACGATTTGCATACCAATCAAATCGAAAATTCTCTAAGATTTGTTTAATATGATATATATTACATTTCGCTAATCTCTAAACGGTTTAAATTCATGAAAACTGAAAGAACTTCCTTTTTTCCCATACATTTGTTCTACCGATTTGTATGCTAACCCTACCCGTATATCGAATGCTTATAACTCGAACATTTTTAACAGATCGGAAAGATGTTTGCATCAATTGATAGGAACGCGTCTATCACAATTAATGAAATATTATTTTTCATGAGATGAACAATTGAATAACTGTAAAATGTCAAGCGTTATCTAAACGCCCTAACTGCCATGTTTTGATTGGCCTGATTTACGGTTTCCCCAACACAGACCTCGAAATCGATGTACCTGTGGAAATCCGCTCTGCAAAATATAGTCGGGGGTATTTTTGTTCGCCCTGAGCTGTGTTTCCCTAACGCGGACTTTAAAATTAATATGCCTGGGGGGTATTTTTTGGTATTGAGTACTTTTGTACTCGTTTGTCGTTGTGCAGACCGGAATATGTTTCCCTAAAACGTACTTTTAAACTGAGAAGCCTGGGAAAACCGTCGTTTCAGATACTAGAGGTGGATGAACTTTCGCGTTCGGTTCGTACCATGATCGTTTGACAATTCTTCCCGTTCACATATTTTGGTAGTCCTAGGCATCATATCAAACGTAAAGAGACGTTCATCAAATTTATTTGGAACGAAGAACATAATCTATTACAAAAATTGCGATGCATTCTAAAATAATATTCGAAGTGGTAAACAAAGTGGATGGCATGATATAATTGCGTAGTTCTACGTCGAAAATATGCGGTCGTGTCCTAGATATCCACATTATCAATTCGATTTCCACATTTGTTCATAACGATTTCAGCGTCATTCAATGCAATACAAACTCACGCTGGCGTAAATATTTATCCTGCTTGATTAGGTTCGGCAGATGTGAATGTCCGAACCAGCGAAGCATCCATGCTCGAACAGACCTGAAGATCTCCGTCGTCTGGCACCGCTGGCTACAAGAATGCAGCACATTTCGATTTTTGTCATATGAACCCTCATAAGGTACGACCGCGCAGCAAAAGCAAACAATAATCATTCTAATGATGAGAGCGAGAGCGTGTGTCCTAGCCAAGGATACTGTGGTCAGTCAGTTCGGGAGCCATTGGAAGAGGGAAAAAGAGAGGGGGTGTCGCTATGTGGAAATTAAATTGAAATTAACTAAAGCAAGCAATTTCAATCCTCGCCTCGCCAAGTGCATATAATGCAGGCCCGTTAGTAATGCGTCGGGTCCGAGCGGGGAAAGGGGGTTGATGGTAAGTGTTGCATTCGATTGATCGAACGCTAGGATACCCGGAAACCGGGTTGACGATGCCACAAATGCCGCCATTTGACACAATGAGGTGGTGGAGGTGTAGTTGCAGAGGGGCAAAAAGCAACCTGTCGAACACACACAAAACACATCGGATTCTGCTCGAAGGAAGGGTTTCCAGCAGGAAAAAAAGGACCTGCAGCGGTTTGGGAAAGACGGAGAGCTGTCTGGTGAGCGCGAGTGTGTGTGTTTGTGTGTGGGGATATCAAAGGGACGGAGAAGGTGTTCGGAGGATTCGATTTAACAAACAAGTGGGGGAAAATGAATTCCGAATCAAAATCAGAGAATCGAACTCATAAATAATTTCCGCCTCTGAATATTATATGGTCGAATGCGCGAACGAGTTGTTGCGCTCTGTCGGTTCGACATTCGAACGGTGGTACCATTTGCATGCTGGTCCTTTTTTTACTTTCTCTCCCTGTCCCGGCCTGACACATCAGGTTGTGTGCAGCAAGGGAACGGCTCGGTGACATTTGATAAAAGTGTTCCGCATTCGGATGTCCTTTCGGTGAGGACGAGAAGCTTTCGACTGTGGGGTGTATGAGTGCAGAATGGATGATCAGCCGAGCGAACCGCCGGAAGTGCCTTGTGTAGCGCAATAATCGTTAATTATTGTTTTTGTTATCGCCGCTAGAATATTTAGAGTTGGCGTGTGGGGGTGAGTGTGGGGGAGTGTGTGTGTGTGTGTGAGTTGATTTTTCCATAGTACTGAAGCATTAATAAATTATGAGGCATTATACAATTCCATTTGCGTTTTTATCAACCGATCGGTTCTAGCCTCCGGGCCAAAATGCGGCACAATCAATGAATGCTAAATAGTTTATTTACTTCTGGATTTGGATGTAGATTACTGCTTATGAATCATTAATTTGGTAGCTGACGTGAGTCTCCCTTCAACATAGGACCGCGGCGAGCAAAACAGGACAAATTGATTTGTATTGTTGTGACAGTGGGGCTTGTGTTGACAAGTTATTGACAATTTGTATGGCGGTTTGAAATATTAATCACTTCCGAGGGCTGATATTCAATGGGATAAATCAATTGGCCAAGTTAGGTCAAATCAGAACAATAACATCGATCACAAATATTTGGTAGCTTCGGGCGTTTCAACCCACAATTCGAACATAAAATTTTGGACCCAATTCGGCCGCTGTCTCCCATTTTCAAACCCTTTCCGCATTAACTGGAATCTCATTCAATTCGCACACAACAAAAACGTCCGAACAAAAAACAAAAATTGTCGAGATTTGCTGGTATCGGCTCTCGAAACAGGGATAAAATTTTATTTGAATGCCGCTCGATTTGCATATTTTATGCTTTGCTAAGTGCGAGAAGCGATGCGAATTCGAAATTGATTTTAGCACTCACACAGTGATGCACTAGCTGCTGTCAGAGGATTTTATTTTCCTTTCTTGTTCTTCTTCGCTGTTATTCACTGATTTTCCACCAAACAGACTTTCCAGCTGAACGATCCCGGCGCTTGCATTCAGTGCATTCTCACCCATCGCCACCATCCCTCTGAGATCCGTTGTGCAACCATTTTCGCATCCCCCATGTGCGCTGTGTTTTTGGGAAATTCCACGATCGCACAGAATAAAAACAGCTCAAGCGGTGACGGGCGGGGCGGTGTGTGCTGAAACGGGAAAGCGAAGATCAAATATTGGATTAATTTGAGTTTGCGAATTCGAAATTATAGCAATCTCTCCCACGGGGAATATCGTGGATGAAGAACCGCTGTGAGTGACTGATTCGGAACAGAACCGGGAAAAGTGAAAGCGAGACTAATTAAGCAACCGAAGGATAAGAGATTGGGAGCGTCAGGGGATGGCTTCCGAGGGGTTATTAATGGCAAGTGCGTTGCGCTTTTTTGGACTTCTGCTACTATTGATTGCATTTGAGTTAATGGATTCTGGTTCTCATCGATTGTTGGGAGCCACTCGAATAGTGTAATGTCAATATATTTCCTTGCTGAAATCATTGAACATCTTGTCTTATGCTAGAGATTCTGCGGTAACATTTGAAATAGAGTGACACATAGGGGAGGTGGGGGTAAAACGGACATGTTAAGAAGAACTTCAATTATATCTTTGGAAACTCATGTTTCCCGATACTTTGATGCAGTTTCTTACAATTCAATTGTACTGTTTCTCTACCTTATTGGTCAAATATTATACAAAAAAGTGTTTTCAATGTTTTTTATTGAAATCAAAATAGACCGAAAAATACAACATTTTTTTCGATGCGGGTAAAATGGACATATAGTGGGGGTATTATGGACAGGTTTGTAATATATGATGCGTAGAGATTTATCTATCGCGAGAGGAATAATTTTATTCAACCAACGTCTAAACTCGAAGTGATATCGTGCTTTTCAGCAGTACAAATGAACAGACCCTAGTTTGCTTTTGGTTCCAGTCAGCTTCTGAACAGTCCACATTTGGTGATTTGATTTCCTTTTTTAGACGCAGGGCATACATTAGGAACAGATTAAACAGACTTTTCACAGTCAATCTCACTCCCACTGGCAACTGTCCGTTTTACCCAACCGGTACAATATTTTTCAATATTTGGAATTTTCCTCTCAAAAATGAATTTACTTTTCTGTACATACCTAATATCGCTTCTCTGTTAACTCACAAACCAAAATGTAACTATCAGTGATTTTAATTTTGATATTAAACCACTCAAAATGCTTAATATCGAAGCAGATAAAATTACATCCACACGCGGAATAATGTATGATTTTCGGTTTTTGTTTCCCTTTTCCACTTTTGATCAGTATTCATTGCCATAGGGTGGCTTAAATATTATAGAATAACATGTAGAAGGTATTCTCATTAACAGAAATTTGAAATTCAAAATGTAACTATACAAATCAACCACCTGTCCATATTACCCCCACTGTCCTATCACCCGCGGTTCCCCTATGTTTTGGATTCATTAGAGCTACGAATTGACATTGATAATTACGATTCCCAGTGTTTGGATCTCGATCAGAATCGAATGATACACAATGTGTCATGCAAGTAACCTCTCACGAACATATAACCAAATATGAGTGGATCACACAGATACTTGTATGAATGACAGTAATAACTTGTGTTACAAAAAATGATTAAACCAGGAGAGGAACGAAGATTGTTGTTTGCATATTCGAGCTGTACCAAACATCGCACACCATTTTCGAAGCCTGCATACAAGTTTGAACCGCATATATCGTCCCGCTCTACTATAGCGAAACCCACAGCACAGACAAGTGCAAAGCAATAAATGGTACAAGAAAAATTATATATATATATATATATATATATATATATATATATATATATATATATATATATATATATATATATATATTTCAAGGGATAGTAGCGTTAAATATGATGTTTTTGCATGCGTGCTGGTGTACCATGAAGTGCGAACCACTGCAGAGTTGTCTTGTTCTATTTTGTGTCGTGATTTGTAGCACGTTTTACAAAAGAATTCCAAACGAAAGCAATTTTGACATAGGACTATATTTTTGTTTGCTACATAGGGGGTCACTCTACGAAAAATGTAACGATTTCTTAAGAGTTTTCAAACACATATTACTCAAAATAGTTATTGCGACATATGTTGTGTTATATATCATTAGACAGGAAATTTATCCATTTTTTGCTTGAAACATGAACAGTGAATATAGTAAAAAAAGTTAACAATTTGACGATTTAATTGGGTATGTTTTCTTTCGATTGCACTATCCACTCGTTTCCTCCCCGACGCGACGAGCAATCTTGTTGCCTAGATTCGGGCGTTAGCTCATAATGTGAGTTGATGCGTAAAATGAATTATTATCCATTTACCGATAATAGGCATTAATTCTATATTATATTGTATGTTGTCCAATCAATTTGTGCTCAATTCATGTCTTTATCGTGTAGGTCTCACAACTAACAATTTGTGTAATTGAGGTCCAGGATGTCATAATATCGAGTATGTTGTTTGGTTAAGGGGGTATTCTAGTGCAGAGACACGAATTTCGGACGTTTTTTCGAACTCCGTAAAAATAAAACAAAGAATATTTTTACTATCCATTATATCATTATTCGTTTATCTATCTTTCAACAATAAAACAAAAATAGGACGGAAAAAAAATATTCATAATTAGAATAGTTACATGCTGGTGAAGTGAGGGTGTTCAAAAAAAAGTTGTGCCATGGCGTACACGATTCCAGTCCTTCTGGTTATCTGAAACAAAAAAATCGAACAGATTCTGAATCAGTAAAGATGTCGCTATGGCATGAACCTCGGACAAGTCAAAAACATGGGTTTTAACAAAATGGCGGCCGTTTAAAAACAAAAATGCTGTTTAAAACGTTTTTTTTTTGCGTTTACCGATTTTTTAAAAATAGTAAAATTAAAAAGTTATAATTTTTTATTGGTTCATGCGATAGAGAGATGTATGCTGATTATTTTTATATAAATTTGACATAAATCGGTTCAGTAGAACTTGAGATATCGTGTACGCCAGTTTGAAAAAACTAGTTTCGAGAAAAACGCGTTTGAAGTTCATTGTTCTGGCCGTACCAGGTTAGATACCGCGTCACTAAAATGGCCATAACTCAGTAAATAATGAGAATTTCGAAAAATCCTGTACAGGGTATATTCTTAGATACTTAAACTACAGAAATATGGTAAAAAAAATTTCGATTTTTTCAGATTTCTAGACTAGAATACCCCCTTAAGTGAAAATGCAGTAAATGAATTTAAATGGCTGCTGATTTAGAAGATCGAAAGGGTATACCCACGTAAATCAGAGTATGATAGCTTGAGTAGTCGCGATCTTACAGGGCTATAAAGTTATTACAAACAATGTTCCGTGCAACGTGGTAACGAAGGAGATAATGCTATTTTTGTCTATAATATATTTTTGTAGTCATAGATTGATTTGACTCAGGCTTATATTTATGTAGGTCTTAACTATTTAGACTTGTGTTTCAAAATGATACATGACAGAAGAAAAGGGTAGTAATGGCTTTAATGGTATTTTTGTGTACATTTTTGAACAGAATGCGGTACCGAATTCTACCACGTTATGTCATCTAACCCGTTTGAAGAATACAAGTACATACAGGAAACGGTTTTCACAGGGCATCCATTTGATATATCAAAAGAGAAAAAAAATACAGATTTTGAACAATGAAAAACTCAATTTAAATGCAAAACTACACACAATCACAGTCCTATGTCAAAATCCCGTCCGTGCTCCCATCAACTTTTTTTCAGTGAATGGATCATTTGGCAAACACTGACGATTCCCTACACTGATTCTGTAACATAACAAAAAATAGTTTAAAAAGTTTTCAGGAAAACAGAAAGAAAACCCAAATAATGTCGAAAAACGTATGTTACTAGTGGTCCCCAATCTACATTTCAATGCTAGATTGCCCAATTTGTGTAGTGCATTCAGAGAGAAGTAATTTTATTGCATGAGCGTCCCAGTGAAGAACAAATCTTATTTGGGGACTCACTTGTATACGAAACATAAATTATACATTAATTTTTCTCACAAGAAATTTAAAAATGCTTCTGGTAGTTACTACTAAACAGATTCGCCCAAGAATGTCGAATGAATTTTGTAAGCATTGCGTTGTGCTTCTCTTGGTCCGTTATTTTTGCTTTCAGACCAAGCGTTGTGTGTGCTCATGAAATCATAGTCGTTTTTTCTAGTCGGATAAATATGCAGTGAAGAGAAGCTGGGTGGAATGATAAAAATTATTATGTCATGTCATAATATGTTTCCCTGTGTCAATATATGCACTGTACTGAGTACTCATCGTGAACTCTATCACGGCAATCTTTCCCGCAGTTAACACACACTCGGTCACAATCGATTATTGTTGTGTTTCGGCGTTGGAGTGAAACGCGTAACTCACAAACAACAAATTAAAATAACTTTATTAAAACGTTATGACAATACAAAAAGCGTCTAACTCGTGGTATTGCAATCTCATGACTAACAACAATGAAGATGACAGTTCTCTTGCCGCCGACCCATCCGTCGTAGCATCTGTCAAACCTGACTACTGTCAGTTGACGAGCCGTTGTGGTATAATCGGTGGGGGGCTACCCAACACCTCCCCCCTTTTAGAAAAGATGGTAGGGATCATATCTCGCAGGAAGTCTTCGAGTCCTCGAAGATCTGCGAGCTGCTGTTGGTTGTTGCAGTTGTCTAGGGGGATTGCGTTGTCGTTGAACACTGGCCTGCGGCGGGAATTCATCCATCTCTAGAGGAAGAGAAGGCCGCTCCTCCTGCACGGGTGTCGGACTCTGTAGGTTCCAGGAGTCCAACAGGATACTCAACGGAGCTTTTGCTGGTTCGGTCGCAGGCAGTTTATTTTCGGAATGATGACGTGTTCGCAGCTGATTGCAGTGGGACCTTATCATGGTTTGCTTCCCAGGCAACCAGACGTTGTACATGACCTGGCCAATGCGTTCGAGCACTTCTCCTGCTTCCCAGTGCCACTTGTTGTTACGGAACACTTTGGCCCAGACGAGGTCCTGACGGATGTAGTTTCGTGGTTTCGCACCATGCCGCCGGTCAAACTGCTGATCTTGCTTGGAGTTTTCGAGTTTGTGCGCCGGAGTCGGTGGTCGAAGCAGCTCTAACGACGTGCGAATTCGTCTGCCAAGCAGAAGTTCGGCAGGAGACTTTCCTTCCGGAGCGGTGCGACATGGTGTGGACCTGTAGCATTGTAGAAAAGTGTTGATGGCATCTTGCAGCGTTTCCCCTCCGGCGGTTATTTTCTTCAACGTCCTCTTGAAAGTGTCGACGAATTTTTCCGCGAGGCCATTCGACTGCGGATGGAAGGGAGCGGTCTTCAGGTGAAGAATGGCGTTAAACTCGCAGTAGGCCTCGAACATTTCGCTGGTAAACTGCGTCCCGTTGTCGGTAACCAGTGTCTCCGGGGACCCGAATCTGGCGGAAATGTCACGGAGCATGCGAATTGTCGCTGCAGAAGTGATGTCTTTTGTTCTGACCACCTCCGGCCATTTGGTGTAGGCGTCCACTAGGATCAGAAAGTACCACCCATCCATAGGACCGGCGTAGTCGAGATGAAGTCGTTGCCAGGGTTTCTCCGGGACTGGCCACGACTCGAGGTTGGTTTTACGATCCGTTTTCGCCACACTCGAACATTCGTTGCACGTCTGCACCAGCCTTTCGATGTCCTTATCGATATGGGGCCAGTAGACGTACTGTCGAGCAAGGGACCGCATACGTTCGATACCGGGATGACCTTTGTGCAGCTCCACGAGAACCTTCTTTCGGAGAACGGATGGTAACACCAAACGTTCGCCGTACATCAAGCAGCCAGCGGTGATGGAGAGGGACTCGCGACGCTGAAAGAACTCTTGAATGTGCGGATCTGTGATGCTCATTTTCTTGGTAGGCCACGTGGTGTTGACGTGCTTGATCACCTGTTGCAGGGTTTCATCTATGCGGGTTTTGGCTTGAACGGTCTTGAACGAAACTGGTAGGGCTTCCAGGGATTGGTTCATGATGCTGCGGATGGTGCTCTCGAACTCGATGTTGGCTATAACATAGTCCTCTTCCGGACGAACATGGCGATTGATAAGGCGGGACAGGATGTCCGCGTGTCTGAAAGCATCTGTCGACACGTAGTGTATGTCGAAATCGTAGAGGAGCAGTGTCAACGCCCATCTCTGGAGCCGGTTGGCGGTGTACGTGGGGATGCCCTTTTTCGACCCGAATATGGCGAGCAAAGGCTTGTGGTCGCCATATTCTCGAGCACGAAACGCCGTCCGAATATCATCCGGTGGAATTTGGTCACGGCGAATATCAAAGCAAAGCCCTCCTTTTCTATCTGGCTGTAATTACTCTCCGCTGCTGTCAAACTGCGCGAAGCGTGGCAAATGGCTTTCACGGTGCCATCCGGAAATTTGTGTGCGATCCGGGCACCCAGACCAACGGAGGAAGCATCTGCCGACACAACTAATTCAAGTTTCGGGTTGTAGTGCGTCAACAGAAGCGGGGACTGAAGAATTTCTCGAAAACGGTCGAACGACTTCTGACAAGCCGGTGACCATTCGAACTTTTCTCCTGCCTTCAGCAACTGATCCATGGGGTGTCGAAGGGAGCGCATCTCTGGAACGTACTTGCTATAGTAGTTTACTGCGCCAAGGTATGCGCGCAACGTGGTGACGTCGTGCGGAGCTGGCATGTTGACAACCGGAGCAATCTTGTCCGGATCTGGACGAATTCCATCGCCATCGAGGATCTGTCCGAGATATTTCACCTGCCGCATGTGAAAGCTGCATTTCTCTATGCGGACAGTGAAGCCGAATGCTTGCAGTCGTTGCAACACAAGGAAAAGGTTGCGGCGATGTTCCTCTTCCGTTCGACCTCCCACTACGATGTCATCCAAATAACCAACGGTACACGGTAAACCAGCGAGCATCGTGTCCATCAGCTGTTGGAATGCGCCTGGGGCAGATTTGATGCCGGGCGACAAGCGGGTGAATTGAAAGAGGCCTTTGTGGGTGTTTATGGTGAGCAGCGGTTGACTCTCCGGATCGACCTCGACCTGTAAGTAGGCATCAGAAAGGTCGATGTGGCTAAACACCCGACATCCGGACATTTTGGCGAATATATCTTCGGGTAGCGGTAGAGGGTACTGATTCGGCTCGAGTACGCTGTTCAAGCCAGTCGAAAAATCAACACAAATCCGGACGGTGCCATTGGGTTTCCGGACCACTACGATTGGTGCTGCCCATTCAGCGAAATCCACCTTCTTCAGAATGCCCAGATTCTCTAAGCGACAAATCTCGTCCTCTACCACACCTTCCATGCAGTACGCTACCGGACGCTTCGGCTTGAAAACTGGTTTCGGATCGCCTTTCAGGACCAGCTTGACGGGAGCCTTCTTGCAGAGACCCATCTCGTTAGTGAAAACTTCGGGGAACTGAGTATGGAGGGTAGCCAGCGTCTGACTTGGTTGAGCGCTGACCTGGTTGCAGAACGATGTGATTGGCTGGTTCCACAACCCAAACAAATCCATCCAGTCAATTCCTAGAATGTCGAGACTGACGTTAGGAGCGGCGACGAAACACTTACCCCCTTTTGTGACTCCATTGAGGGAAATGTTGCACCACATCTCGGCAACAAGATCGAGTGGCTCTCCGGAAGCTGTTCGCGCGGTGCAAACCGTTGGTTTCGTGTGGGGACGACCGAGTTTGATCCACGATCGGTGCGAAATTATCGAAATATCGGACCCTGTGTCCAATTGTAGGCGAAGGAGTACGTTGTTGACCTGGAACTTGACGAATTTCCGACCCTGGATGATGTTTCGGATTGTCACCGTCTTCGTCGACGGTTGCTTTTTCTTCTTCCTAGATGCCGTATTTGCATTGGATGAAGACCTTGATTGAAAGCAAGCACAATAACCTGCTCGATGCCCAACCTTGCCGCACTCGTTGCATTTTTGGTCTCGAAACCGGCAGTCCTTGTTGTAGTGCATGCCCCCACATGACCAGCAGGGCGTCTTTGGTTGCTCACGTTGATTGGAAGAACTCGATGCTGCTGACTGATGCTTCGATTTCGACCGCTTGTCGTAAACAACGGCATTCACCACGGACGACGGATTTTCCACCAACACGGTGTCCTGTTGAAACAGGTTGATGAGGCTGTTACACTTATCCACGACTTGCTGTAGCGTCAGATTGACGTTCTCGTTCAGCTTGTTGATGAGATGCATTCTAACCTCGGTATCTTGATTTGACTTCAGACCACAGACGTAAATAAGGCATTTGAACTGCTCTTCAGTTAATTCCGAAAGTTTGGAATCAACACATGCCTTGTTCACCTTGCACGAGTATGCCAGGTAATCGTCACTCTCCTCCTTGGTGAGCTGGAGACAGTAGAATCGTCGGCGGAAGATGGAAACTGTCGCTCCGAATAGTGACTTTAACCTATCGACGGTCTCTGTGAACGTAAACTCACGAGCGAGTCTCGGCAGAATGAAGCTATTGTAGCGCTCGTGGTCGGGTGGGCTAAGCTTTCGCAGGAGCAATCGCACTTTCGCTGCGTCATCGAGCTTCCGGGCGTCCTTGTCAAAAAGGTCGACATACCTGGAAAACCATGCGTCGAACGTGTGTCCATTGTCTTTGTCATACACGAACTCCGCCATGTTGCTCGAAAGCGAGTCCAGCACCCTTTCGTCGTAGGAAAGATTGCGGATGGCAAGCTGCGTGGCGCTTTGTTGCTGGATAATTTGCGTCATTAGCAGCTGTTGGTTGGAGAGAATTTGCAGCACCTGTTCCTGGATGTTTGGTGGTTGCTGCTGCTGCTGTAGATGATGGGCATTGTTCTCCGCCATCGCGATTTTCTCCTGACCACGTTTTTCACGAGTACTTTTTCCGGACTATCACGCACGATTTTTCCGCGAAAACTTCCACCTCCTCGTCGCCAACTGTTGTGTTTCGGCGTTGGAGTGAAACGCGTAACTCACAAACAACAAATTAAAATAACTTTATTAAAACGTTATGACAATACAAAAAGCGTGGTACTCGTGGTATTGCAATCTCATGACTAACAACAATGAAGATGACAGTTCTCTTGCCGCCGACCCATCCGTCATAGCATCTGTCAAACCTGACTACTGTCAGTTGACGAGTCGTTGTGGTATAATCGGTGGGGGCTACCCAACAATTATATTTTGTTTCACCAGCACCATTGTTCCACAATCCCTTATAACTTCGATCTTCCTTTGGCAACGTATAAGAGCAAAAACAATATGTGCGTGTGATGTAAAAATACAAAAGCAATCCCCACCAGACGACGAAAATCACTGTTGGATCGCTGTCACGAGAGCGAAGGTTCTGGTCGAGTGGCCCACGGTTCTCCGGTGGAAGCGAGCATCTGAACGCTCGTATTTGCAAGTCCACAGTGAAACATAGTTCTTAGTTCATAGTTCAGCAGTGTTACGAATTCGAAACGATGTAAAGTCTTTTTAGGATTAGCTCAAACTGAAATATTTTGTTTATTTACAATACATATTTTTTGTAATATGAGTACCGGTAAGTTTCTTCGTTTTTTTTTCAAAAATTAATGCTTTATTTTGCAAAAATGGTTACAAATTTAATATTCAAAGTATTGCCCATCGCTAGTCACAACTTTTTCCCATCTTTCTGGCAATTCACGGATCTCTTTGCAAAAATAATCGGCCGGTTTGTCGGCTAACCACGAATCGATCCAATTTTTGACTTCATCAAAATTGGAGAAGTGCTGGTCAACCAGGCCATGTTGCATCGATCGAAAAAGGTAGTAATCAGACGGAGCAATGTCTGATGAATACGGTGGGTGGGATAGGGCCTCCCATTTCAGCGTTTCCAAGTATGTTTCGACCGGTTTCGCGACATGCGGCCGAGCATTGTCGTGCTGCAAAATAGCTTTATCGTGTCTTTTCTCGTATTGTGGCCGTTTTCCTCCAGTGCATGGCTCAAATGCATCAATTGTCGTTGGTAGAGATCCCCCGTAATGGTTTCATTCGGATTTTGGTAGCTCATTATACACCACACCCACCCTGGTCCCACCAAATAGACAGACGTAATCTTCTGGCCGTGATTATTACGCGCGACCGTCGATGTTGATGCATGGCCGGGGTATCCATACGTTGCCCGACGTTTAGGATTGTCGTAATGGACCCACTTTTTAAAGCCGATTCGATGCAAAAAACACTTTCTTTTATGCCGTTGGAGCAGTTGTTCGCACGTGAAAAAAAGGGGGTTCGATGTCTCGTGGCTTCAATTCATACGGCGCCCAATGTCCTATCTTTCGGATCATTCCCATTGCTTCTAAACGATCGGATATGGTTTCCTGAGCTACTCCAAGTGTATCTGCAAATTCTTGTTGCGTTTGTGGCGGATCATGATCGAGTAAAGCCTCCAATTATTTATCTTTAAACTTTTTTGGCGGTCCAGAACGTTCTCCGTCTTCCAAGTCAAAATTACCACTTTTAAACCGTGCAAACCACGGACATGATTTATGAGTGCCTGAAAGCGCTCAAAGTTTTGATTTTTTGACCCTCGAAAATCTCTCAAGGGGGGAAAAATTAGGAAAACCATGAAAATGTTTTCGATGCCAAATTAGTTCAAAATGCGTAAAACATCGAGATCTGGTAATATCTGGAAACAATTTTTTGGTTGAAAATCGACCTTTGGGGTGTTAACAAATTTCGGACCGCTCACGAGTTTTCTCGTGTTTCGCGTTCCGTCTATTACGGCTAGATCACGAAATAAACCTGCGTCTTTCAGAAAGGGTGCCAAATCAGAAAACAGGTCACGTTATAATGAAATAAAGTTAACGTTAATAACTATTTTCACTGTGAACGAATTCTCATGATTTGCATACCAATCGAATCGTAAATTCTCTAAGATTTGTTTGATATGATATACATTACATTTCGCTAATCTTTGAACGGTTTAAATTCATGAAAACTGAAAGAACTTCCTTCTTTCCCATACATTTGTTCTACCGATTAGTATGCTAACCCTACCCGTATATCGAATGCTTATAACTCGAACATTTCTTAACAGATCGGATTTGCATCAATTGATAGGAAATATTTCTACGCGCAATTAATGAAATATTATTTTTCATTAGATGAACAATTGGATAACTGTAAAATGTCAAGCTTTATTACGCCCTAACTGCCAAGTTTTGATTGGAATGATTTACGGTTTCGCCAACACAGACTCCAAAATCGATGTACCTATGGAAATCCGATCTGCAAAATATAGTCGGGGGTATTTGCGTTCCCATTGAGCTATGTTTCCCTAACACGGACTTCTAAATTAATGTGCATGGAGGAATCCGCTTTGCAAATACATGCAAGTCGGGGGTATTTTTTTGGTGTTGAGTACTTTTGTACTCGCTTGTCGTTGTGCATACCGAAATGTGTTTCACTCAAACCTACTTTTAAACTGAGAAGCCTGGGAAAATCGTCATATCAGATACTAGAGGTGAATGAACTTTCGCGGCTCGAGGACTATGTAAACATGAGATGTGCGATAATTTCAGAGGGAAATGTAAAATACAAAGATTGTTTGACAATATTTCCGTTCATATTTTGGTAATCCTAGGCATCATATCAAACGGACGTTCATCAAATTTTTTTGCAACGAAGAACATAATATATTACAAAAATTTCGATGCATTCTAAAATAATATTCGAAGTGGTAAAAAAGTGGATTACATGATATAATTTCGTAGTTCTACGTCGAAAATATGCGGTCGTGTCCTAGATACAACCCTTTACAATTTTTTTCAAACTCTGGAATATTGTTGAATGAAATGTTAGTGGCGTGGAATTTTTTTTGAATATAATGTATAGCATCATTACCGGACTATTCTTATTTGATTTCAGCCCTTTTTGTAACTGGATTGAACGGATCCATATATTAACTATTCGTCGTTAGATTGATACGTTCAAAAGCAAAATATAAATGTTTGACTGTCGTATAGTTATTCGCTAAATATAATGGTCATATATATACACACTTGTGAAATAATTTTACTTGTGGATGAATTGTAAACAGTAAAATATAAACTAATCGGTGGCTTATGGTATTTTTTAACAGTTACAGTTTCGGGGATATTTTATTTATAATGAACAATATCGACAAGAAAACTAGAAAAAAAGGGAAGTTCCTATAAATCCTTTTGTATCATCTTTCTATGTCCCATCTAAAAAAGGCATTAATTTTTAGTTTACCAAGAATACAGAGACAAAGAATATTAGAAATATGCAAACTTTATATTCCAGAACCTTTATCATCTGGTGATTATCTAGAAGGTCATTATACATTCTTCTCTTCGATAAGAGATCCGAAAAACACGCAACAACTGCATGAAATGTAAAAAATATGTTTGTTTCGAGCATGCAGTTATGCTATGTTCTGATTCTAACTCCAATGAAACCACAATCGATTAATACGTTTTTATGTTATTTGAGCTATGATATATATGAGCTATAGCTCTTTATACTTCCATGAATTATATTCAGTTGCTTACTTTTTATGAATAACAGAAAAAAATCGAATTTCGTTATTTGTGTTGAAGTATCAAAAATTACTCTGTTTTGAGGAGGCTGAATAAGATTACTATTAAAACATAATAAAGACGAAGAAAACATATTTTTTTGGAGTTTTTTCATTTAATAGTACCCTCTTCTTCAAATAAATGCCTGAAAAATACACAATGGCAACATTACAGAGAAGTTCTATCTTCGGTCTGTGACACCGTGCGCGAGTATACGTGTTATGATTTTGCACGCGAGTACAGGAGGGTTAATAAAATGCCTAGCTTTGAGCCACTCAATAAAACCTTTCTTCTCGATCTCTACATCGAAAAGATGTTAAAAATCAGAGATGAAGAACACTTTCAGTGATATGTTTTCTGGAGCTTTCTTTAATAAAAGCAATGATGCTCACCAAAAACCAGCGAGATTTTACTCTAGCTCCCAATATATTATATATTCGAGTATGCCGCCCATAGCTAAGACTATCATCTGTTGCCGTCTCTGCTCACTAGTGACAGCCATAGTACTACATATCCTCCTTACTTCTACCCAAATAACTCATTTCGTCCTTAAGGATGCAACTTTAACGAGCCCACACAACAAAGAGACAATAAACGGTTCACCTTGACGATACCGGCTCCCCCAACCCTCATACTGCCTGGCCCATAACCCCGTTGCCACAGTAAGGTGAAAGAGGTGGCCGAAGGAGTGGAAGAGTATAATGAAATGATAAAATGATAGAATTGAAGAGCCTCATAATCATGACCATAATCTCATTCAGAAGTTCAGCCCTCGGAGTGTGTGATATGACGAGGGGCCCATAAACGACACTCCCACCTAGCCTTCCTTGCTTGCTCTCCGCTCGTCTGAGATGAGGAGGTGATGGAACTCCAACCCCCTCAGCTGCCGAAAATGAGCTGCCAGGAAAGACATCAAAATCGTTAAAACCCGGGTCCGAGATAAGAGATAGCGCCATAATCTTCAATCCATTTTTTTTTCACTCGCCTCTCGTGCCAAACACATTCGTGATAACAGACAGAAAAAAAAATCCTGAGTGTCAGTTGAAGGGGGTGGCGCTGAGAGGTGGGGGCGGTAGAAAATGTGTGGCTTCTTCCCGAAAATAAAACCAAACGTGTGCGCAATAAAAGTGAGTGTTAAATGAGTCAGAAGCGAGCGGCGCGCAAACGAGAGGCGGCCGTTCGGGTTGGACATAAAAAAGACGCCCAAGCACAAATACCTTTCGCTATCCTCACGCTCTTCAGCAACAACACCCCCGCACGAACCAACGCCACCAACGGTGGCAGGTGGAGGTGGAGGTGGTATGATATGTTCTGGGCACTCTCACTCCCCCTCACTCCTCAGCAAACAGTACGCCAGGGGTGTTGGGCGGAATGATGATGGCCTTTTTAACTGGCTGCGCGTTTTCGTTTGGGTCTTATTTGTTTGTTTTGCGGTTTCGAGGCAAAGGGCGTTATCGCCGCTGGCTTTTTGGTTATTTGTTTTGCTTGGGGGCTTTTTTTTGTGCTAGCTTTCGGTGGGCTAGCTGTGGTAACCAACAGGAAAAAAAATCGTAAAGTTACTCGCTGTAAGTGGGATTCCGGTCCCAACGGAATGGGAAACATTGAGACTGTTGAATTCCCGATCAAACGAGTTAGTTGAGGGAGAGAGAAAAACGTGTCCAAGCAGCAGATAATATTTGATGATGAAACCAGCAAATGCTTTCTCGGAGGATTTCTCCGGAAGCATCCATCGCTTCGATACTGAACTTTAAAAATAACAAATGATCGAACGTGTCCCACGAAGAAAGTAACCGAAGCTATAAAGTCTCCACAACAAGAGATCCCACTCGGTTATTAGACATTGCGTCATCGTGGTCATCCGATTCGGAGCCTCTAATGGGCATTTCTACCGCATTGGTGAAACAAACAAAAAACGAAACGGGTCAGACCCAAAATGCGTACGAGCAAAAATGTGATTTCCGCGTAGTATAACTGCCATGTTGCTATTATCGTGCCGTTCCGAGCAACGGCGGAACGTGCATCCGCAGTCAAACGTGCCACTGCTAGTTGGGACGTGATGAGACGACCTGGCTTTCTCGTTAGCGCCTCGAATTTGGTTACATCGTTGAAGTTCGGAGCGTGAAAGTGGGGCATCTCTGGAGTTTCCCTTATTCCAGAGATCAGACTGGTGAAGTTTGAAATAAGTTTCTCAGTAAATTGTCAATATGGTATTCTGAGGAAGTCGCCCAAATGTGAGATGTATACCCTACTTTAGAATCAAACACAGCAATTCTATTCTTGCTGATTGTGCGCTTGATGGACGTATAGTCTGGGTTGTTGTCACGAGACTGTTGTTTTCGGTCAGGTGAGTTCATGCGGTTGTTTAATGATTAACACATATTTTTCTCGAAGTTTCCAATTACAACTTTTGCGCTACAGGGCAAATTCGATATAATGTACATTTCTCTATAAAAATTGTACGTTATATCGAAGCATAATAAAGAACTCAGAAACATAGCGCATATTACTTTATTGCGATGCTGATTGGGTAGAGTTAGTAAAAAATGATGACAAAATCCAACTAGAAGGTGAAGCCAACCTTTCTCCTGCTGTTTCTCTTCATATTGTTGATTGAGAGTAAATAGATAAGCTGACCGCTTACTTGTTAAAACAGCTTTTTTTCCCTGTAACAGTGCCCGTTTCTGATGGGGAATCTCGTTGGTAGTTGTATGGACTACCAACAGAATTTTCATCCGGAATTTAAAAAAAATATATTTTTCAGAAAACTGAATTTCAATTTTTAACCCTTTGCGGTCGTATGTCTGCTTTCAGCCACCACAGCAAAGAATCATACTAAATCCTTCATCCAACCATAGTTGTCCCATGTTACTTTTTGTCAATTTTCACTTTTCTCCATAAAACGATGTTTTTATGCATAATCTTTCGGAAACACACCAAAAAACTGATTGTTTGTTCCCAGCTTTTCAAAAAACAACATTAAGCTCAATTGTCTCATGTTGATATTTTAGGTATAACTGTCCCTCTGTATATTATTTGCAGAATCATAACGAATGAATCGGTTGAAGTACAAGAATTTTATGTCCCGCTTTTAGCAGGACTAATGCACTCATTTCTGGTTTAGAAGAACGAACTAGTTCTCAAACAAATAAAAAAAAATAACAGAACACGTGTACACCTTGTTAGCGAATGCCAAATAACAATGAGATTTATATTCTGCAAAGGTGTTGCAAATCACTCCCTTCTTCATAAAACGAAGTTTTTATGCATAATCTTTCGGAAAAATACCAAAAAACTTATTGTTTGTCCCCAGTATTTCAAAAAACAACATCAAGTTCAATTGTCCCATGTTGTTAATCTAGGCATAACTGTCCCACCATGTATTTTTGAACCGTAATCAAGCTTGATTGATTCAATTGAGGGGAGCTCTTCCCATTTCATTAAAAAATAGTTTACTGCTTATCAAAAAAAAACTCGGTGTATTGCCAAACTGAAATGCTCAAAGCTTTTGGTAGACAAATATGCTAGAAAACATTGATTGCGTTTTTTCTCAATTGCTGATTTTGGAACATCGGATAACTATGCGTAGAACGGCAGCATATGTAATAGTTAACACTTTTTCTAAACGAATTTTAATGTCTAGTGAACTTGTTCACGAAATAATGCGCAGTTTCTACGGATAATAAATACCGGTACTCGTTGTAAGCAGAATATTATTAACGTGGATAAATAAGAGGATCTCTTTCAAAGGAAACTAATTCCGAAAATTTTATGAAAGATTAAATTATTTCCTATATTTTATTCTGTGATTTAAATGTTGTAGGTCTCAAAGATTTTAATTTTTTTTTTAAAAAGCTGAAAATAACTCAAGATTTCAAAAAAAAATCCAACTCAAAAACTATAACAACTACAAAATTTCGGTTAGACAATGAAATATAGGAAATTATTAAAGCTTTTATTAAAAAATTGCAAACTCATTTTCAAAGAAAAAAAAATCATTAAACAAAATCATTCTGAAAATTAAAATTTGTTTTTCTCAAAAAACTTTTTTTTAAACAATTTCCTACATATCATTCTTTGACCAAAATTTTGTAGGTATTATAGTTTTTGAGATAGTATTTTTTGTAAAAAATTAAGGAAAAAAAAGTAGAAGGGTCTGAGCCTAGGGGCACGGACGGAAGTTTGACGTAGGACTGCGATTGTTCAGAACAGTTGTTTTTTAAATGTAATTATTTTGTATTAAATTTAAATGCCCTGCAAGGGTTCATTTGTTATATGTACTCATAACCGTGCAACGGTTTGTAACGAAAAAAAAAGAAAATAAGCTTCTGGCAGGAAGTTCAACTGTCTAACTGAAAATGATTAATGAATATCATATCATATATCACATTGATTACATTGAATATGAAGTTTATGTTGTAGAAACAAAAAAACAAGTTGAAAGTATTTACAATTTCGTGATATTTTGAGGTAAAATACACATAAAATCATGAAGTTGCTTTATTTTCAATGGATAACTATGGTATTGTGATTTCTTTCCCTTGTCTTATTCTTATTATTAGTCTTAGTCTATGGCATCAGGAGCAATAGCTTTTTCGGTAGAACGTTCGTTTGCAGACTATCAATATCAAGTCGTACTGGTTCTGCTGCTCATTCTATCATAGAAGGAATTGAGTCATTGAGCATTATGAATATGAGTCATGAAGATTATTAGGGTAAATGATCTTGGTTTGCCCAATTTAGGGTATTTTTACGCAACTAGTAAATGCAAATCGATTTTTCTTCATGAAAATCACATATAATCGATACGAGTTTGGGTTTGCTGAAAAGGCCCAAGTCTCTAGTTGGTAATACTACCATAAGGAATTGAAATTATTCAAATTTTTATGTTTTTAAACGATTTTCCTCAAAGTGAAATTATGATCATGGTTTGACCGCCTCTGATTATGGTTTGTCCAAAAAATGATCATGGTTTGTCCGGTTTTAGAAAATACTATTTTTGAATGAAAAAAATCGAATATTTAAGTAGATGTTGCATTTATTATTGTTTAAGTTTACTGTCATCATATTGATCCATTCATAATTTGAATTCAGAATATTGCCTTTTATTGGGTATTTTAAAAGTGTTCACCTTAACACATTCAACAAAGAGAAACTTTATTTCTGTTATGTGCGAAGGACATAATAAACCAATTGCAGCGCACCAAGCGGTTGTCATAGAAATCATATGGACAAAACAACTTTAATTAATTGGACAACTCATGATCAGAATTGAGGTCATCGAAATGCGTTAATTTAATGGTTTAGCTATGAAAACATTATACAAATGATGTGCAAGAATGATGTTTACAATATTTGTGAGCATTACAATCCAGAAAAACGTTGAATACGTGCCAAATAATCATCTGGTGATTGATTAAAAGTTAGCTCAAATGAGAGGCGCATTGACATCAATAGAAAGTGTATTTTATCATCCATCCATCCTGTGACTCCGTTAAAATATACTATAGAACTACTGTAAATCATGGAAAAGACTATTTTATTCATATGTTTGGAAATATTCGAATACCTGATTTGACAAAACTGTGCTGAGTTAGAGCATTCATAAAAGTGGACAAACCATGATCGTATTTTCGACTGGACAAACCAAAATTATTTACCTTAATATTTCATTTCGTTTCATTTTTGTGATGCGATGTAATGCCGATCTCAATAAGTCCTCGCTTGAAATCGCTGCCATCCTCCTATTGATACCATTTTTCGCCGTACAATTTCCCATGTTGCCGCAGCCCGGTAGACACTCGCTTGAGATGTTCGTCACCCCGTCATATACAGAAGTCTTCCGCTAACTGGACTTATCTACAACAGGGCATACGTTAACTGGGCTGCAGATCAGTTATGTGTCAATAGTAGATGTCATCTTCAAGCAATACTTCAATGCTTTTGGTGTTTTGAAGTCCAGTTAACGAGTGCAATTCGATATGTGTATTGATTTCCCGGCCCAATTAACGAATGGTCATTGCAAAGGTGGCATTTTTCTCGTTGCTTTGATGAAATCACGCATGCAACTTGAGTGATGCATAAAATCTTGCATCTGATTACTTCAACATGTTTACATTCAAAAATGGTCTTGCTAATTTGTTTGATAGAAAGAATTATTGCACCCAATTTTTTGTTGCATACAACATTCATGGGAATGAAGTTGAAAGAAAAATGCATAATACATACCTCTTTTATTTGTTAAATTGCTCACTTGTTTAATTATTTCCACTGTTTATGTCTCAGACGAAAACATTGCTGAATAAATTTGCCGTCTAATGGTATATATTATAACATACATCGTAAGAACGATTCTGCGTAATATGCATTTGAAAATTCTTAATAAACGCTATATTTTTCGTAGAGTGACCCCCCTATATAGAATTTTTTTTTCATCTGTATTATAGTGACATTCAACTCATTTGGCTGGTTCGTCACATTAACTTCCATTTTGGAAGAATGTCGGGAGTGAGAATTGAACTCGTGACCTTTAGCGTGAGAGGCATGGATGTCCCCTATATAGAAATCAAAGACGTAGTCCAACGTCAAAATCTTATATGGCAGTTGATCTGTATATGAGGCAAATGATTCAACTCTGGATTCCATCTGAGATCGTCAGCTGACTAATCTACCAGAACGAATGCCTCTTATGGGCCCGTACACCAGTTCTTGGAAATTTAAATGGTGGCTCGCTAGGCGCAGTGATATTAATCCACGAAAACAAAAACATAAAAATTGTTGGCATCCAGACGAAACGTCATAGAAGATGCGAAAATGGTATAGAGAAGTTAGCGCCTGAAAAAAAGTAGCAAAATTTAAATCGTCGACGATATGAAAAGTCTGGCGGAAAGTGAAAATAAAAACAAAATCTCAAAGGTAAATAAATAGAGCATTATGAGTTTCCAAGTCAGGCATTCGGAGGTGATCTTATCGTCGTTCGGCTGTGGCATTTTTTGAGCGTTGTCTTTTTGTCATACATGAATCTGTTGAAGGTGGAAAAAATAATTGTTGATTTCAACTTTGGGGTTATTCAACTATCAATTGCGTACGATAGCAGTAACTTTGCTACCCTCGTGGAATGCTACAATTTGACAATTTGCTTTTGTCAGTTGTCACTGCGGAATTTGAGTCAAATACAGGATGCTGAATTCGGCGCCGAACCTACTTGACCCTTCCCCTATTAAAATCCTCTTCGAAGCACCCTTGCTTGCAGAAAATTGAATCCTCCCGTAAGGACCCTCCGGCATCGTGTGTGTCTGTACACACACGACGGCTCAAAAAGCAAACGCATCTCTTTGATCTATCGCTCGCGTTAATAATTTACGTATCTCTCTGCTTCCTCTCACTCGCGGGAATGATGTTCGGTGAAGGCAGAGGGCGTATTGAAAAACAATCTGTTAATAGATCGACAATCCTTTCCTTTGCCAACCCTCTGAAATACGAGAAAGTAATCACAGATATGTGAACGCCTACGGTTCGTGTGTCGGTACAACAGTACAAAAAAAAAACTCAACACCGTTCTCCTGCTCCAATTCCGGAGAAATCTCGTAACAGAAAACGGTTCGAGACTGGAATTAGTCGGGTATTCCACGCTGATTACACGACACATACTGGTTCCGCTTTGATACTTCGCGCGGCGCCCCTTCCAAACCAGTCGAGCCGAAACAGAATCGAACGAGGTAGAATTTTAGGAAAATTAAATTTAGTCTCTGCCCTCGCTCTGTTTCTTGTTGCGCGGCGTGTGATACCTAGTATCTGCAACCGGAAAGTGCTGACAGTCTTCCTTTTGGTTGTAGCTTCAAATTTACAGCTTTTCCGATGCTCGTAAAATACTGCGAGGGGTCGTACGGTGCTAAATTTTCACCCCCCCCTTCGACCCGTCAGCTGACATTGGTATTCCCTATCTATACGTATGAATGTGTTTGTGATTCGATAGAGTTCTGCTTGATCGTCACACAGCTCTCTGAAGGATGAGAAGCAGAGGCGAGAGAGAGATCGAGATAGGGAAGGGCACATTTTTCTCCGAAAGAATTTTTAATCAAATAAACCCCTTTCTTCTTCGGGTAGACGACACTAGTGGCGCCTAAATTTAGATCATCAGAGCTTAAATGGCGAGTTAAACTCCGAAAACACACTATGGGCCAAAAGCGGAGAAGGTCTAAATACACGAGTGATGGTGTGTGATGGCAGCCAGAAGAACGGAAGATATCCCGGAACGACGCAACATAGGCTTTGACATTGAGAATTACGAGGCGGAAAATATTCCGAATCGGGGCCCTCTGTCTTGTTTGTTGCGAATGTGTGTCTCTATTTACAAACGGCAAGGGTTCACAACGGAGAAAAGGGGGAAAATTTATTGACACTTTTAATTGGATAAGTGGAACGTGGAATGCTTTCTAGTTTATGGAAGTCTTTAAAGTTTGGTTCTATGACGTAAGCCGGAGATTCATCCTTGGCATCTTCCTCTCTCGCTTTTGGTGGATGGGTGGAAACCGGGGTAGTTTCGGTCTCGTAGTTTATAGCGATTTGAGGGTTCAATGCCATTGAAGCTAGCAGAGTTGTGTAAGATGCAGCTTTCGGATGTTGCTCTCAGAAGATGGCATAATTTGTATTTTTCGTAGTTCATTAGTTATCCACATTTTAATATTGTATAAATTTGAAGAAAAAAACGGAAATGTAAATGTTCGCGCAAAATTTCGATATACATGGCAATGTTTTGTTTGTTTTTCATACGTACATTTTTCGTTTTTTAAATATAAAAGAAGAATGTCATTTTTGATTCACCCCAATAAATAAAAAAATACAGAAAATACCTTTTTCACATAAGAAATTCCAATTCTTCTTTCTTTCAGTATATGATAGAGGATCGTATTTGGATGAAAAAAATACTTCTATGCTTATGTTCGGATTTCAACAATGACAGATTTATTGAACTTTTTCTCTGTTTCGATCTCTGATGACAATTATGTTGCTTCTGTTGCATTTAATACTAGATACAATTGTGAAACTTCCAAATTAGTGGATTTAAGTAACATTTTAGAAGTGAAAAACATAAAGACTTGTGGTTTTCAAGGTGTTATTCTTAGTTTTATGCAAGAGAAATATTATTAACTTAAATGTTTCTATAAACCAAATTAAAGCACTCTAACCGCTCTACAATTCGTTCTTTGACACTCAACTCCTATCTTTTTAAATTTCGCTGCAGTATCATTTTAAACCATTCCTGGTGAATCTTCAAATAGAATCAACCAAAATTACGATTTTTTCTCCACTGTACTTATAATAGGATGCTCACGTGGCCGAGTGGTTAGCGTCCAACATTTTCATGTCGGGGATCGGTTTCGATTCCCGTTCTGGCCGGTAGATTTTTCGTCAAAGAAATTTCTTCCGACTTGCACTGAGGTCACGCGTATTCTAGAGCTTGCCACTCCAGGATACATTCAAGGCGTGTTATTCGGCACAGAAATCTCAACTAAATACTACTAATAAAAATGACGCAAGTAATACATACGTTGAAAAGTCAAAAGATCCACTGGGAACGTTAGTGCCGTCCAAGAAGAAGATCTATAATAGTCAATTAATTTTCACTTTAACATTGAAATATTTCATTTTCGCCTAAAATAAAATATAAACAATTTTTTTGCTGAACAGTATATAATCGAGTCCAAAATTGCATACCATCGAATCATATATAATCGAGGTCGACCTGTACTTGCTTCGACACCATTTTGACAACTAAATAGAAAAAAGCAAAAGAAAGATAGAATAGTCTGTACCTAGAGGCATGGATGAAAACTTTACGAAGGACTTCGAGGAGAATTGCTTTTGAATTGAGTTCTTATAGCTGTTCAGAAATCCGAAAATTTAACTCATTCAATATTCCAAATGGTAACCCTAAAAAAGCTGTTTGTTACATGGACTGAACTGAACTTCAAAGGAGTTGTAAGTGTTGTAGTGGTAGTATGAATCCGGAACCATCAATTATCAATGCTTTCTATTTTCAATCAGGTAGAAATTTCAACACTAAGACGAAAAATTCGGTATTTTCTGGTATACATATACATAAAAATTCTTATTAATAAAAACTACAGAAATATTGAACGATCCATGTCCTATTTTCTTTCCTTTATTTAATTTGGCTGAATACGATAAAAGTCATCATATTACATTTCATTCTTAATTGCATTTAACACTAGGTTTACGAACGTTTTTATATACCTACGATCAATGCATAAAAGTGGAATATGTGGAAATGGAATATAAATGCAGCCGATTTTTGTAATTTTCCTTATAAAATACGAAATGCGTCAAAATGCCGCGTAAACCTAGTGTTAAATAGCTAGCTTGTCTCGGCGATATTATTCTTGTCAGAAAATTTTCCTGTAGTACATCGTAATAATTATATTGCCAGGTGATTCAGATTAGATATCTATTGATCGTGAGTGCTCCCTTGTAAAGTTTTTGTGGTTTCTGTAGAAAACTAGCCCCAACGGGTGCTGCCTATTTATGTGGAAGGGAAAGACATCGCGAAGTGTTGTTCTCTCATTTCCAAATTTCCTACATTACCAACGTACTCAATATCATATCCTACATGATAGAGACTCGCATTGAGCATGATATGATTAGCCACCACGCTTTTCATAAAATCTCTGTTAACGTTTAACCAGGTTTTCGTTGAAACAATGGGAATAATAGTCCAAATCGTCTCCTCTCCTGTGATTTTGATAAAAGCTTGCTGTCGACAAAACTAGAATTGTTCTCAATATGCATCGACTCACCTTGTCCGTCAGGAAAAACGTGGAAGAAAGAATAAGGAAACCAGATCATGGAGTAGAGATGGGCAAAGCAGTTCACTTACAGAATTAATGCAGCGCAATACTTTGTTGCTATAAGTTAAGAAAATAAAATGTTTTTTTTTAATTATGCTTTTTATGTTTCGTACGTGATATGAAAAATGTACTGTTGCGCATCAGTCTTGTAAATCCATTGCATTAGTACATATTAATTCGCAGTAACGTATTGAAACTCAAGATTACGGGTCTTATATTAATAATGAGCGTTACTCTAAAGATGCATAAGCAAAACGAACGAGTTATTAACACCGATATGTTCCACTTTTTTAAAATATAGCAAGTTAAAAATAGATAAATAATAGGAATCGGGACGACCGTACGATGAAACAGTAGCAGATAAGTGGATAAGCGCGGATCGAGACGACCGCACAAACGGGTACGACTTGGGAGGACCGTATGGGTACAAAAGAAAATGGGAAGAAATACGGATCAAGATGACCGTGCGGTGTAAAAAAGAAAGTAAAAATATTTGCGGATCTGGACGACCGGCAGAACAAGTACAGCCCAGGACGACCATATAAACAAATTAGTTCGGGACGACCATGCTGTGTAAAAATGGAAGTAAAAATATTTGTGGATCGGAATGACCGTATAAAAAAATGATGATGATAAGAATGGGGACCAGGACGACCGTGCTATGTAAAAATGTAAGAAACATTTTTGCGGATGGCATGCCCAACACGGGCAACACGGGAGTATCTAACCACCGTAGAATCAGTTATTGCACCCTAAAACCCCAATAAGCCTAATTTGGTTTAATAAGGGGCACACATAACCCTTCAAACATAGGCAGCTTCACAGCTATTCATGTGCTGACATTGATATCATTAGATAAGATAAGACATTTTCTAGTTTGTATGTTATTTTAATTAACGGGGGAAGAAACAGCTGCTTCTTTCTTAAAAGTAGCAAATTGTGTGTAAAAATATGTTTCTCACCCGACAATATTGTATGTAATAATTCGCGCTATTTCTTCGTATTTTCAACCCAGTTCTCACCAATGAACATGTTTTATAATAGTTCAATCAGAACAAGAATCCCGTGATTATATTTGACGATTTCCCCAAACAATTTTATAACGGTTATCACGATAACACGTACATGCAATAGGCTAAATAATGGATTGCAAGCAAAGAAAAAACATTTTCTCAATCTGCTTTCCCAAAATAAGATTATTTGTTTACCCAATTCATGAATTCTTACATCATAAAATCGATAAAAGTATATCAAATGTGAATTTCACCGCATCGAGAAAGCTGTATATTAATATTATTGTTAGTTCTTTTCATGAATCCTACTCACTTTCTTCTGAGATCCTATTTTCCCTTCCAAGTACCCAACCAATAATTTCACAAACTCTAAAATTTGTTTTTTTTTTCAAACATAATCTTATGGAATGGGTCACTGGTTCTTTCATACCGTTCGCGAACGGTTTGCCCATCTCTACCGAATTGTATGCGAACGTGTGTTTGTTGCTCTTCCCCCATAGTACGAGCAGCGAGTAAAATCTAAAAAAGACATTGGTACATTATTCATCATGTTATTTACTTGTTTGAATATCTCCACTGTTTAGGTTGTAATAAAAAACATTGCTAAATAAATTTTCTATCTAATGATACATATCAATAACAATTTTACGTAAAATGCGTTTGAAATCTCTTAATTTTCCGTATAGTGACTCCCCTATATAGAAATGAGAGACATAGTCCTACGTCAAAATAAAGATACCGTTTTGTACGTACAAATTTACAAATGAGGGATGTTCATGTCCCTCAAATGGACGATTAGTAAAATACACCAAATTTTAATCGACAATGATAACTTTACAGCATGACAACGCCAGACTACATGAATCTGTCAAGAATTATTCAGAAAAAGTGTACTGGGTAGTTCTAATTAGCCGTCATATTCCCCAGACATTGCTCCCTCAGGTTATTATTTATTACTATTAGTTCCGGTTCATGGCTTCGGTCCTTCCTGAAGAACCGTTCCGACAATGCCTAATTGTCCACCTAGGAATTCGTGTATTGCCTGGAAGATGAACCAAGATTGTGGCTTCCGACAGAGCGCATTGAAAAAGATCTATTAAGACATACTTATCCACCTAATTAAACTAAGTTCCTTAGTTTTATTACACAAATAATCATACGTTATTCCTTTTTTTCTATGTTTCTCGATGCTTTTGCGAAATTTCTAAAAATCATACAAACTTTTCTTACCTGAAAAAAAAAATGAACGGGAATTAAACCTGAAGCACCCATCGGGCAAGTTACGAATCGCATAGACGCCGCCAACAGTTCGGCCACACCTCATTAAAGTATCAAAAGTAAATCACCCAAAAATCTGCATTCCACTATGGAAGTGGAAAGGAATAAATTCTTATCGTACACAGCACAGTAAAGGAGTCACACATGTCCCGGTCCGTTCCGAGCTGGGGGAAAACCCGTTTGTTAAGTAACGGAGGGAAACTCGTGTGGGGGAGGGGGGGGGGGTGAGGAACTAAACCAACCGCTACCGGACTAATCCTTCCGCACACAAGTGTTTCTTCTTACAATGTGCCGGGAAGAGGTTTGCTGAGCTGAGTTCTCAACATAGATCGCCCCCTCCCACCGGGTCCACAAAAAAGCGGACCGGGCCGAGAACGAATAATATTACTGGTATGTTTCGTTCGTTCGGCTTTAGTAGTGGCTCCATTGAACGAATATTTGAGGATAAATATAGAATTGCTGCAGCGGCGCAGAGGACGAGTAACATAAACCATTGAATAATTTAAGCTTCTTATGCGGATTAATGATATAGCAGGGCACCCTTCCTTCCTACACAACCAACGGTGGCAGCATTCGTCCTCGCATGTCCGTTTTTGTGTGAGTGTGTGCAAAAGAGAAAACGTTTGGTCAAACGGAAACAGGTCCATGACTTAGTTTTTGCCACCGACCAACCGAAAGAGGTTTACCAGAGCAAAGTGATAGCCTCGTTTGGATCGTAAAAACTCATAACTATGGTCCTCCCTCATTCCTCACCCCGCCTCTCTGCGTCATCACCATGCCCAAATAAAAGGGGGTGGTTCCGGGCGGTCCGAATATTTAGTGATAAACATTCCTATTCATCCGCTCCGAGGCCCTGAGCCGCCACTATGCGCTCTGAGCCCTGAGCTTTAGAAGTTTTGCAATCATTAAAAATTCATAAAATTTTATCGCAACTTTTCATGCATGTTTCAAAGATAAATTTATTGCTACAGACACGGCGGTGCTGTTTGGCTTCCGCCTTCGAAACGGTGTTTCTTTTTCTTCCGCCCGCCAGGAGATTTAATTCCGATCCGTTTGCGATCCGCAAAACGTCCAACTTTTGGCGTTAAATTTGCACTCATCTGACGGGGAAGACAAAACTCAAGAGAGAGATGGAGGGAAAGAGCGAGTGAAGCGAAGGAGGCAAAAAACGAATTAGCATTTTCACACCTCGGTACGGTGACGCGGCCGGTCCGTTTTTCATCTGATCCTTCCCGACGAAGAAAAGCAACAACAGCAAAAAAAACAAGACTGTCAATTATCCTTTGAGTTGTAAATTGCCCCGATTCGAACGGAACTGTGATATCTTTTTAATTAAGGGGGAATCAAAGGATGTCGGGTATTGAATAAGCGCTTCGAACCGTTCAGTTTTGATTTGATGTGTGCATGTGTTGATGCTCTCCGCATCCTAAGGGGTGAAATCAACGCATTCTGTGATTTGCATTCATCCAAGCGGTTTTGTTTGTTATGCATTCTGATCACAGAAAATATATTTTGAATGTCATATTTTGGGCTATTTGAGTCTAGTGTTCAAACCGTAGACACAAATAATCAAAATACCAACGCGTCAGCTGACGTATTCCATTTGAGTGTGCATTTAAAAAATCTAAACACCCTTCGTTTTGCTGATTTTGTTTGTTGTATGTTCAATACGAAAGCGTTTGGCTTGGGGAGTGAGATTTTTACTGTTAATACCTCTTTGCTAACTGAACGAAGAGAAGTAAAAGGTATAGGAGTGATGTTTATTACTTATGAACCCAAAAAGTTGTTTCAATAGCTGAAAAACTACTTTGTGACCCTACCAACAAAAAAGGTGTTTATTTGTGTGGTATATCTTCCTCCGGGCCGACTTCGCGGTTTTGATTTGGTAAATCAACACATAAATTCGATTTTTTGGATCTTATCGACGATTAATGTTAATGACGATATATTTGTTGTCGGTGATTTCAACTTGGCTTTAATCAACTGGATTCCACAACTTTCACATAAATGGCTCTAGTACAACATCTCTAGTAACATCTTTGCTGGACTGCTATAATACCGCTGGTCTTCAGCAATTGAATGGGGTCTTCAACGACAACAACAGATTACTCGATCTTTGTTTCGTCAACCGCGAACTTGCTTCTAATTGCGCGGTTTTTGAGGCACTCGAACCACTAGTCAAACGATACAGACATCATCAACCGCTGCAAGTAACATTACGTCAGGCTTGTTCGTTTCGTAGTACAATAGACACCGTTTCCTACGATTATCGTAAAGCTGACTTCGAGGGGATGATCCCTTTTATTGATCATATTAACTGGGACGATGAACTTCGGGATTGTGACGCGAACGCAGCCTCATCCGTTTTTTCGAATATTGTTGTTTATGCAATCAATCAGTTCGTACCGGAGAAAATTCCGTCCCCACCTTGGTCCAATCTTCGACTGATGCGACTAAATTCATATAAACGTGCTGCTTTACAGAAATTTTGCAAACAGCGTACGGTCGTGTCAAAACGGAATTATAACAACGCCAACAAACAGTATAAGCGACTTAACAATCGGTTTTATCAAGCCCATCAACGTGAACTACAAAACAAGCTTAAAGTGAATCCGAAAAGTTTCTGGAGACACGTGAATGATCAACGGAAAGAGTCAGGGTTACCTTCTTCTATGTTTAATTCGGATCAAGAGGCAACGGATACAGTGGAAATTGCTGATCTGTTCCGGTCGCAGTTTAGCAGTGTTTTCGTCAACGAACATTTGTCTAGAGACCATATATCAGCTGCCCCTAGTGAGGTTCCTATACATCGGTCGCATCCGCCAATTTCGGGTGATGACGTACGGAAAGCTAGCCTCCGTCTCAAGAATTCTGTCTCCGTTGACTCCTTCGCTCGTCATCAAGAACTGCATTGAAGTTTTGTTCTCACCATTAGCATCGATCTTCAACCTCTCGTTGAATTCTGGAATTTTCCCCGAGATCTGGAAGCTCTCGTTCGTTTTTCCTATATTCAAAAAGGGTGATAAGCAATCGGTTACGAACTATCGCGGTATCGCTGCTTTATGTGCAGTCTCTAAACAATTTGAACTGTTGGTGCTGGATTATTTGTAATACAATTGTTCCAGCTACATTGCCTCTGAGCAACACGGGTTTATGCCGAAGAGATCTACTGCTACAAATCTCGTACAATACACCTCTTCAATCATACACGAGATGGTAAAGAGACATCAAGTCGACCTTATTTACACCGATCTCTCGGCTGCATTTAAGAAAATTAATCATGACATTGCAATTTCCAAATTAGAGTTACTTGGCTTCCACGGTTCTCTCTTCTTAATTGGCTTCGCTCATACCTTACCGGTCGACATATGGCAGTAAAAATAGGTGATGATATTTTCGAATCGTTTCCAGTATCATTTGGCGCATATAGGATCAGGTTGATTACGTTTCCGCCAAGGCATCAAGTCAACTCGGTTTCATATTTCGGTTCGCCAAAGAATTCAGGAATGTTTCTTGTTTGAAAGCTCTATACTCATCTTTGGTTCGCTCAACACTGGAGTACTGCTGGGTTTTTTTGGGCTCCTATTTACGGTAACGGTGTGAATCGCATCGAATCCATCCAACGAAAATTCGTACGGTTTGCTCTTCGTTGGTTACCTTGGAGGAATCGGCTCAATCTTCCAGATTATAAGTGCCGATGCATTTTAATGGACCTACAGTTACGAAGCGTTCGCCGCGACGTTTCGAAATCTATATTTATCGCTGATCTATCTGATATTGATTGTGGTGCATTATTGCAACAACTGAACATAAACATCAGACGCGTGAATCTACGTTCTTACTATTTTTTAAACGTCCCAGTCTTTCGTACGAACTACGGTGCAAATGAGCCGATAACCGGCATGTGCAAGGCGTTCAATAAGTGTTACAATTGTTTCGATTTCAATGTGTCCCGTGTTAGGCTTAAGATTTTGTTTTACGGTATTCTTCTAATTGATTGATTGTTTTTGTATCCAGACCTTTTTAAATGTGTTCGCGTTTAGTTAAGATTAGGTTTAAGTAAATGTATCTATAGGATTTTATGTAGTCTGTTGATATCTAAAAGATGAGGTTTTGCGCCCACTTTATGGACTTTTCCCTCCAATAAATAAATAAATAATCAAATAAATAAAAAAACGAACAATTGGAATCACCAAAATTAAGCAGACTTTTCACGATTCATCTCACTTCCGCTGGCAACTGTCCGTTTTATCTCACCAGTACAATTATTTCAATAATTTAAATTTTTCCACTCAAAAATGAATTTACTTTTCCGTACATACCAAAAATCGCTTCTCTGTTAACTCACAAACCGAAGTATAACCATCAGCGAATTGAGTTTTGATATTAAACCACTCAAAATGCTTAATATCGAGGCAGCTAAAATTACATCCTCACGCGGTGTCATGTACAATTTTCGGTTTTTGTTTCCCTTTTCCACTTTTGATCAGTATTCATTGCCATAGGGTGGCTTAAATAATATAGAATAACATGTAGAAGGTGTTCTCATTAACAGAAATCGGAAATTTAAAATGTAACTATACAAATCAACCACATGTCCATATTACCCCTCCGTATTACCCGCGGCACCCCTCTGTTTTCTTTCGATTGCACTAACCACTCGCTTTCCTCCCCACGCAATCTTTTTGTCTAAATTCGGGCGTTAACTAACAATGTGAGTTGATGCGTATAATGAATTATTCACCATTTACGGATGGTAAGCATTTATCAGTTATTGTGTTGTATGTTGCCCAATCAAATTCGTGCTCAATTCACGTTTTTATCGTGTAGGTCTTGCTACCAAAAATTTATGTAATTGTGGTCCAGGATGTCATAATATCGAGCATGTTTGGTTATGTAAAAAATGCAATTGATGAATTTAACTGGTTGCTCATTTAATCGAAATCGATCGAAAGGGTATACTTACGCATATCAGATTCTGATAGCTTGAGTAGTCACGATCCTGATACAGGTCGGACTCGATTATGTACAGACTCGATTATATACAGACTCGATTATATGTGATTCGATTATATACAATTTTGGACTCGATTATATACAGTTAAAAAAAAATATTTTTTTATGTTTCAAATATGACTCTTTTCAAGAAGAAATGTAACCTTTCAACTTTAAGGTGTAATTTAAGTGACTAACTTTTATACAGTGGGGTAAAAATCGTGATTTTTGAAGATTTTGCTTGAATTTTCACCAAGAATTCATTATATCGATATTGCAGCCAAATTAAGATAGATAGAAGTTGGGTGTCAAAGAACAAATTGTAGAGCGGTTAAAGAGCTTCAATTTGATTGATAGAAACAATCCAGTTCAATAAAAAAATCAGGATGACATTAATAATAATACATAAACAATTACTAACTTTTAAGTTTTTCACTTCCAAAATGTTATTAAAATCCATTAATTTAGATGTTCCACTACTATATCCTGTATCAAATTTTCTCATATTTCAAATGAAAGCAACTGAATCGTCTTCCGTAGCGTACTTTGTAATGTAGAGCCAGTTCGAGGCAACAGAGTCCGAAATAAAAAAAAGTTCTATAACTCTGTCATTGTTGAAATTCGAACATATGCGTAGAAGGATTTTTCCCATCAAATATGATCGTCTATCACCCTCTGAGAGAATCTGGATAATTTTTTTTTCATGTGAGAAAGGTATTTTCTGACTTTAAGGGGATGAATCTAAAATCAAATTCCTCTTTTATATTAAAAAAAAAAAGAAAAATACATGTAAAAAAAACGAATGAAAAAAATTTTTTTTTTTGATTCGATTATACAGGGTTTTCTATTTCGGGCTTCCGAAAGTATACAGCCCTGCGCTGACAACCGTTTGACATAGCTGTCAACCAATGCGTCATATCGTTAGTTGAATGTCTGCCATTTTACAATATGGATCGTTTTAGCATCGCACAACGTGTTAATTTTGTTAAATTATACTATAAAAATAATGAAAAACCGGCAAATGTTTTTCGAGCATTACGGACGGATTTTTGTCGTCATGAACGGCCTACAGAGCACACAATCGCTAATGTAGTACGTAAATTCGAACAAACTGGATCCGTAGTGGATATTGTGAAACCTGTGCATCATCGTAATGTGCGTTCGGCCGAAAATATTGCTGCTGTTGCTGCCAGTGTGGAGGATGACCCGAATGTTTCGATTCCACGACGTGCTCAGCAATTGGGCTTGTCAAACACATCATTGTGGCGAATTTTGCATTTGGACTTGCACCTACATCCATATAAAGTCCAACTGGTACAAAAATTAGAGCGTGGTGACCATGGAATGCGTCGGGCACACGTCGATTGGGTGAACGAACGACAGCAGCAAAATGCTGAATTTTCGCATCAAATTTTCTTCAGCGATGAGGCACATTTCGAGCTCGGTGGCTATGTGAACACCCAAAATTTCCGTATATGGGGCTCAGAAAATCCACACGTGATTGTTGAGAGGCCATTGCATCCGCCAAAAGTCACTGTTTGGTGCGCATTATGGTCTGGTGGAGTCATCGGGCCGTATTTCTTTGAAAATGAGGACGACGAGACGGTAACTGTGAATGGTGAGCGCTATGGCCGCATGTTAACCGATTTTTTTTGCCACAAATTAAAGATATGGATACGGATGACATGTGGTTTCAGCAGGACGGCGCCACGTGCCACACAACACGACCGAACATGGCCATATTGCGAACGAAATTTGAGGGACGCATAATTTCGCGTTTTGGTGATGCCAATTGGCCGTCCAGGACATGCGATTTGAACCCGCTAGACTTTTTTTGTGGGGTTATGCGAAAGACCGTGTCTATGCCAACTCTCCGCAAATTCTTGAACATTTGAAAGACAACATTCGTGAAGTTATGACCGAGATACCGCCCCATATGTGCCGAAAAGTCATCGAAAATTACCTGTTCCGGATCAAGGTGTGCGAGGAAGCCCTAGGTGGACATTTGAATGATGTTGTATTTCACACATAATGGCATAAACAAAACTTTAATTTGAAATAAAAGTTTTATCGAAATTCGAATTCTAAGTGTGTTTTATTTCAATTTACTTTCGGAATTTAAAGTTGGAAAACCCTGTATATAGTGAAAAGAAATCAGAAACTGTATATAATCGAGTCCGCGCTGTATTATGTTCCCCATATATGTCTTCCTGAGAAGCTCGCTCCACTTCCTCGAATGCACTTTCCCATTCTCTTTTCCCTTTCCGATACATAAGCAGAACTTAGCATCCAATGAGATCAATTCACTACAGCAGCAACACGAATTTCCCAAGAGAGCATTCATGGCCATAGCATACTCAATATACATCATCGGGCTATAAAGTTATTACAAACAATGTTCCGGATAACGTGGCAACGAAGGAGAAAATGCAATTTTTATCAATAATATTTTTCTGTAGTCAGAGATTCAATTGACTTAGGCTTATACTTATGTAGATCTTAACTAGGGGCTGTTCACATACCACGTGGACAACTTTAGGGGGGTAGGGGTTACGAAAATATCCACGTTTGTCCACAGGGGGAGTGGTGAGGGGGTTTAGATAATGTCCACGTGGACACGTAAAGTATAGTTTTAAGTAAAACATTCATATTTATAGTAAAAACTTAATGAGATCTGCTCTATATTTACAAGATATTTTTAACTTTACGCCTACCCTGAGTACTCTGTATTCAACAATAAAAAGACTGAGTTGCCTGAGTGTGCTGCCCGGTCAAACATCCATATTTTTTCATATGGCTCGATTTCTTTCCGGATATTCATGTATATTCATGAACTGGCATCGATTTATTCATTCCAATCGGTAATAGAGGACCATGTATTCCGTCAGGATAAAGACACAAAGAATGTTGGAATTTTTGTAGAATGAAAAATCACGACTTATGGCGGGTTTCGATTCAGTTTCTGCTCTTGATGATAAAACGGCTTCGTATTTATTTTCCGAGAGCTCCCAAGGTTTTCCGAAAATTGAAACGAACAACAAAATTTTTCATGGGTGCACGGGCCGTATCTGTGGAGATCTGTTTCTTGCAATGATGTTTTTCTTTATTGCTATTTGGTAATTTTTGTAATACGCTTCTAGTTCTTTTGCATACTGCAATCCAAGGTTGCATCATTTGCACAACCCGATTGGATTTGACTCGGTCAGATGAAAGAACGCAATATTGTGCTAATTTCAAATCCAACCGGACTCCGGGAGTTTATTTTATCGAAAAACATTTGAAAGAATGCATTTTAATCTACGATTCGTTTCATAAACGCAACAAAAATGCATGACTTGATTTGGATGGCTTCAACGTTCTCAGTGGAACTTTGGATTTCTCAACGTAGGTATTACTTGCGTCATTTTTATTAGTAGTACTCTAAGTTGAGATCTCTTTGCTGAATAACACGCCTTGAATGTATTCAGGAGTATAAAGCACGAGAATACGCGCGACCTCAGTGCAAGGCGGAAGAAATTTCTTTGACGAAAAAGCCCCCGGCCAGAACGGGAATCGAACTCGAATCCCTAGCATGATAATGTGTGACGATAACCACTCGGCCACGGGGCACGACTGTGAAGGGCAAATCATTCACAATAATGTTGAGTTAGAACAATATTGGGCATTTGAATATAACCCCGAAGGAGGTTCTCTGGATCTGGGAGGACTGGAAGAAGATCTGCATTATGAGCTTCTACCAAGCAACTAGTCTCGATGAATTCCATCAAGTGCTGCTCGCAGCTGAACGTATTAAAATCAACGATCTAGAACGCTCCAAGGGCACTTTCACAACTCCACCCACTTTACTCACCAGATATGGTATCTTCAGATTATCAACTGTTAAGATTTCTGTAAGACGAGAAAATATTCCGCAATCCGCGATCATGAATGTACAGTGTCAACTTCTAGTTGCGACATCCGGATTCTGAAACATATTATTTTCAATTTAGAATGGAAATTTAGACTTTATTTGATTACTTGAAACACGTAGTCTTGACCCCGACTTAACTACTATGATATTACCGCTAAAAGTGATCATTATAATATAAAATCATTTTTAGACATAACCTTCCTTTAAAATTTTTCACCACTCGAAAAATAATATAATTTTAAATTACATAGAAAACATATTTGATACGGAGAAGTAAATTTTGATAAATAATTTTTATTTTCAAAGTGTGTTCAATCCACCAATCCATTGTCATTATCCCTTCCCATAAACGAAGCACAAAGTTTAATGCAGGAAATACAAATACAAACGCGAATGGTAAACTAATGTTATTCTAAATCTTCGGATCAGTTAAATGAACAGCAACAGAATTTGGACACTATACTGTTTATTCGTTTGAGTGAGAATGTGACGAGTGTGTTGAACGATCTGTAACTAGCAGTATATTACTAGATTTAGACAATTTGAACAGCGCGATGATATCAACATCGGTGAATTTAAAACAAATCGTTACTATTAATAAGGCTATTATTCCTATTAATAAAAACATGTAATAGAAAATTGAAACAAACTTGAAATTTAATTTAAGCGAAAAATATAGAATTCTCTTGATTCCGAAAACTGGAGAAGTGTCCACGTGGACCACAGGGGGAGGGATATAAGGAATGTCCACGCTTGTCCACGGAGAGGGAGAGGGGTGTCCAAAATTATGCTTTTTCTGTCCACGTGGTATGTGGACAGCCCCCTATTAGAACTTCTGTTTAAAAATGATACATGATGACTCTTTGTCTTCTTTTGCGTAATTGAATAAACTGAAGACAAGAGTAGTAATGGTTTTATTGGTATTTTTGTGTACATTTTTGAACAGATTCTACCACGTTATCTTATAAAACCCGTTTAAGGGATACAAGTACAAACAAGAAACTGTTTTTTAGGGCTTCCATTTGATGTATCAAAAGAGAAAAAATACAGATTTTAATCAATGGAAAAAATCAATTCAATTGTAATTGCTACACACAATCACAGTCCTATGTCAAGATTCCGTCCGTGCCCTTAAACTCAGACCCATCAACTTTTTGCCACTTCGAATATGTCGAATTTCGTACCAATGAGAGTGATTTTGCGGGGAGTGTTACTCCATTACTTCAATATGAAGAAAAAATCTGCGGAAAGCCATCGAATTTTGGTGGGAGTTTATGGTGACCATGCTCCAACTGAGCGAACGTGTCAGACGTGGTTTGCACGGTTTAAAAGTGGTAATTTTGACTTGAAAGACGAAGAACGTTCCGGACCGCCAAAAAAGTTTGAAGATGAAGAATTGGAGGCTTTACTCGATTAAGATCCGTCACAAACGCAACAAGAACTTGCAGATACACTTGGAGTAGCTCAGCAAACCATATCCGATCGTTTAAAAGTAATGGGAATGATCCGAAAGATAGGACATTGAGTGCCGTATGAATTGAAGCCACGAGACGTCGAACGCCATTTTTTCACGTGCGAACAACTGCTCTAACGGCATAAAAGAAAGGGTTTTTTGCATCGAATCGTTACTGGTGATGAAAAGTGGGTCAATTACGACAATCCTAAATGGCAACGTATGGATACCCCGGCCATACATCAACATCGACGGCCGCGCGGAATATTCACAGCCAGAAGGTTATGCTGTCTATTTGGTGGGACTAGCTGGGTGTGGTGTACTATGAGCTACTAAAACCGAATGAAACCATTACCAGGGACCTCTACCGACGACAATTGATGCATTTGAGCCGTGCACTGAAGGAAAAACGGCCACAATACGAGCAAAGACATGATCAAATTATTTTGCAGCACGACAATGCCAGACCGCATGTCGCGTAACCGGTCAAAACATACTTGAAAACGCTGAAATGGGATATCCTATCCCACACGCCGTATTCTCCAGACATTGCTCCGTCCGTTTACTATCTTTTTCGATCGATGCAACATGGCCTGGTTGACAAACATTTCTCTAATTTTGATGAAGTCAAAAATTGGATCCATTCGTGGTTAGCCGACAAACCGACCGATTATTTCCGCAAAGGGATCCGTGAATTGCCAGAAAGATGGAAAAAAAAGTTGTGACTAGCGATGGGCAATACTTTAAATATTAAATTTGTAACCATTTTTGCAGAGTAAAGCATTAATTTTTGAAAAAAGAAGAAAGAAACTTACCGGTACTCCTATTATCTTTTCCTTTTTTTAAGCATTGAAAACACAAAACGGCCCCAAAATGCTACAATGAAGGGAGCAGGAAAATGGTCACCATACAACCAAATTGTCAGCGTAGTGACACCTTTCACTTGACATTATCATAAATTCGGTAGGCCGAGCCATTTTCTAGTTCCAAGGAGTGGTCGGTTCAGGGCCACCGGTCGGATTAGGGCAACCTTCCCCTATGCTTATCAGCAGTTTGTAGTGTAGTGCTTGTTGCTGTAGCCTTCCGTAGTGCTTCTGAAGAGATCGGAACCTCTGTTGCCAAAGCTTTGCAAACAACCGCGTGCTTCGCTTGAAATTCACGAGCTAGTTCGTCCTCCGATTTCGTTTGAAGTTGGTTGAAGATCAGGTCACTAGGAACAGACCACAGTCCCAGCTGTTCAATCCTGTCGATTCCCAGTAGGTTGAGTTTTGGAGCATGTAACGAAACATCTTACCTTGACAAGTTTTGCCGTTGTCAGCAGACTTCGCACTGAAACTCTTCGAACTGCCAGGATGACTTATCTAAGGCATTGATGGCTAAACCGTTGGTTTCAGGATTTAATTTTTTATCCAGTATATATGTCAACCAGGTTTTTGAAATTCGATGTACAAGCTGTTTTCAAAAGTTCTTTCGTTTACGCGTGATGCATTACAACAGAAAGGTAACATCATCCCTTTCTTGGTAATAGAATGAGCCAAATCCAGCGAATGGAATCTCACTGCATGTTTTCCCAAACGGAGAAAATATAAGATATCAACGGATCGAAATACATCCCGAAAGTCCGCCACTTAATTGACAACCGCAACAATTTATCTTCGCGCACCGTAAATCGTCGGTTGGTCAACTTAAGCGGAAAATCGATACGGTCAAAGTGTAGTAAAAATTTGCGAGGAAAAAAGCATAAAAAACTTCAAACAGACGGTACAGCGTGACAAGAACAAAAAAAATGCCGCACTATGATCAAGTTTCTGAAACTTGCCGACAAAAAGCTGCCACACGCTTGAGCGCCTTTTGCCGCAGCGAAATCCAATGAGGAAGACCACTCCTCCCCCGGTCCGGTCGTCGCGCCACGTATCATCGTGCCTCTCGTCAAGCAAAATGGGTGGATAATCTGTTCACACCAGAACAGGTGCAAAACTCTGGCTCCAGCTCCGAACAGGCAGGTGATAATGATCGGGAAGACGGAGAAAAATCGCGAAAAGGATGAACGCGCGCGCAAAAAAAAAGATGAAACAGGAAAATCACTCGGAATTAAATTAAATATTTGCAGGTCTGACATCTTCCGTTTTCCCCCGCTCTCGCAACAAATTTTCTTCCCATCGCTCTCCAAATCCTGGGATGAGGGGATCGACATATATTTCGTTTCCCCCGCGAGGGATACAACATGAAAAGTTCAACTCCGTCGGGGAAGCAAGGTACGAAAAATTAATTTCAACAGTTGGTTTCCGTCTCGTTCCGGAAACCGGAGCGCCCCTTCCCCGTCGTCATATCATAGCTGAAAGGATTTTCCCCCACCGTTGGCGTGTCGTTCGAAAGCTCCGTTGGGAGTTACATAGTTGGTTTTTGGGAATAATTATATTATAAAAAAATTCAAATCGTGCGAAACTGTACTGAATGCTGATAATCTTATACACTAGCTTCCTCAAACAAAATGGCAGTCGTGATGGTTGAATTGCTAAACACACAGTGGCAGATTGAACAGTTTCCCAAATAGGCGACATATTAGAACCCACATTTTAGCATCTTTATTCTGGCACATATTTTGCATAACCGGGCTCTTCATATTCTCCTCGGTGCAAAAAAAACCTTAGTTACAAACAACAACTTCCCCGTGGCAGAAGTTACTGTAGACCAGCAACTTTGCAGCAAACAGCGCGATAGAACACAGGTGAGGAAAGGCGAACCCGCATTAGAATAATATATGGGGAAGGAAGCGCACAAAAGACAGGTACGAAATCCTTCCCCTCCTCGAAGCGAAAAAAAAATTTATATCGAGAGCGCCGCAAACTGTGTGCTTTCATACGAAAAACTGAACGCCAGAATGTATGCAACCTGTGTCGGTCGTCTACCAACCGGTAGGTTTTCGGAACCGGTTTTGGCGAAGGCGAAGAGGCAGAGGCATACAAAACAGCATTACTTTTGTGTTGCTGAAATGGGCATCCTTTTCCATAATGATTTTCCTCGCCATTTTACCGACATTTATATCCTCCTGTTTTCCGTATTTTTTAACGCTTCGCTCTTCCCGTGTGAGTGTTTTCACGGCATGGCTTATTATCATCCAGCGGAAGAGACACCGAGGGAAAATTTTAAGCGGTTTTTAATGGATTGTTACTCATGATTTTTGGACTTTTCCAGATTTCAGGTTTAGAACGAGAAATTATATTATCTTAGGAAAATTGTGTTATAAATGTCACATATTTTCGTTCGAAGCATTACTCACAGTTCTATGCAAATAAGCACTGCCAAGTACGGACCGCAACCGAAATATGTAAAACAGGGTGAAAAGAAAATTAGCAAAATATAATTGAATATTATTATTTCTGGGATTCAAATTCGCCACTTTGAGAAGGCCGCCGTATGTATCCGCCACACCAGCCGGAAATGAGAGGTGGATCAGACTCGACAGGGGTTTCATACAGCAGGTGAGGATTTCCGTATTAGCCTCAATATCAAGTCGTTCTTCGCGTAATTGTGAAAACAATGGTTTGTGCACCATCGCCACAGGGATGGCCCATTTCCGTTATCTCTGAAGCGCTTGATTTCCATGTGTTCACAATTTTTTTTCCGCTTCGCCACGACAGAAAGCGTGTGTGCGTCATGTGTGTGCTTTTGCACACGGGGGGTGAGCGGTTTTCCAGACAGGAAAAGCGGCGGTAAAAGTCCAGAAGCTGGGCGGACGACAAGGATCTGGAATGTTGTTTTGAATTTTTCGCTTCTCTAGATACATTCAATGGCCGGTTTCGTGGGTTATTTTTCCTGGCACTGTGCTGCCGTTCTACGCATAGTTGTCCCAAGTTACTTTTTGACGATTTTCGCTTTTCTTCATAAAACGTTGTTTTGATACATATTCTTACGGAAAAACACAGAATAAACATATAGTTTATTCCCAACTTTTCAAAAAACAACATCAAGCTCAATTGTCCCATGTTGATATTCTATTCATAACTGTCCCACCATGTATTTTTTGTAGATCTATATCGAATAAGTCGGTTCAAGTACAAAAATCACACTTTCACACTTTCAGCAGGCCTAATGCACTCTTTTCTGGTTTGACAGAACGAACTAATTCTCAAACAAATAAGAAAAAGTTTAACACGTGTACACCTTGTTAGCGAATGCCTAATAACAATGCGATTTATATTTTGCGAAGGTTTGCAGATCACTCATTTCTTCATGAAACGATGTTTCTATGCATAATCTTTCGGAAAAACACAAAAAATATTGTTTGTTCCCAGTATATCAAAAAACAACATCAAGCTCAATTGTCCCATGTTGATATTTTAGGCATAACAGTCCCACCATGAATTTTTAAACCCATAATCAAGCTTGATTGATTCAGTGAGGGGATCTTATCACATTTAACACATTAAACAATAGTATAGTGCTTATAAAAAACCCGGTGTATTGGAAAATTGAAATGCTTTAAGCTTTTGGTAGACAAATATGCGAGAAAACTTTGATTGCGTTTTTCTCAGTTGCTGATTTTGGAACATGAGACAACTATGCGTAGAACGGCAGTGTGGCGGATGCAAACAGCAAACTGACTAAAAGTCAGAATTGTTGTACCGAACAGAGATGCTATTTCAAGCATCACTAAACTTTTAATATGCACATCTAAAATCGTTGGTGGTTTGAAGTCTGCAACTTTTTTTTGTGAGCGCGCTTCGTAATGATAGCTTGAGAGTTAACTATAAAATTTACAATCGATGCTTTTTTGAATGTAGGTTAAATCAGGGTAAAACCGACACCCTAAGGATTTCAATATATTCCCAAGATCGACCATATGTCTTCGACATGTAATTGTTACAGAACCTCTCTTCAACCGTTTATGAACCATTCTACAGTATCTGGTGATCATTTGTTTTAGTAGAACTCGAATTTTGACACAATACAAAAATCGATGTTTTCAGGTGAAATAAATGGGAGTGCGGGTAAAACCGACACCTTAGAAGAAAAGAATGGAAACTTGTTACAACAATTTCAAATCGTTAAGAGGTTATCTATATACTATGTGGACACTATAAGATCCCAACTTAGGTGAACATCCATGTGGAGCGTGGCGATGAACGTTGAACGAAGAGATACCATGAGCTCTGCCAGGCTTTTTTTTTTTAATGATGATGATGATGGTCCCACCTCATACCCCTATAATGGTTTTAGCTGGACGATTCATCATTAAGATAATATTAAGAATTTAACCTTACACATGAAAACCAGTATATCAAATAAAACGGACTGGTTTTATTCCAGACATAAATTGACTATTAGGGGCTATCCACATACCACGTGGACAGAAAAATCATGTTTTTGAACACCCCCTCCCCCACCGTGGACAAACGTGGACATTTCCTATACCCCTCCCCCTGTTGTCCACGTGGACATTAAACCAATTATTTCTAAAAAAATCAAAATAATATTAAACATCTCTTCAATTTCATTTTGGGATTGATTCTATTTTCTATTCTATAGATTTGTGGATCAAAATGGTAGCTTAATTAATAATAACGGTTTGTTTTGAATTCGTTCATTCTCTCTCCAACATTCCCTGGGAAGTTAGTTTCTTCCAAATTCCATGTCAGGCTGTTTTTACCGCTGAAATTCATATGAAATATTCACTTGTGAATCTACTCTCGGGAGTTCTTTATTATTATTCTTTATCATATACAATTATTAACCGACATATGTTGTTGAGCTGTTGGTCCATCCTTCGTTTGGGCTTGTTATTGAACCAATAACACTCATTTTCCAACAATTGTGTTACAAATACTCTTATTATATCTCCATGAAAACCGTATTCAAGTTCAATTGTTTTATAAAGATATTGAAAGAAATCTCACACTGACTGATTATGACGAAAAACATATAAAAAAGCTGCCAACAAAATAAGCTCTGTTCTCTTCATACTGAAATTTATGACTCTGCTCTTTATATCAATACGTACCGGTATTATTTCTGAACATTTCCACTGACTTGTTGCGCTGCTTTACCGTTTCATGTAAAAGATCAGTTGATTTTTATTGAGCGTAAATATACGGGACGGAATGGGCATACCTGCTTGGGGCAGTATGACCAGGTATTTTTTCAGCATAACCTATAAATACAGCTGTCAAAATGTGTACATAATTATATCAGAACATCCGATTGTCAAAAGTGTTCAAAGACCTGTATGAATGCGGCCACCGAGGCAGTGAAGAGTGGTACGTTAGTGTGACATGCAGCCTTAGCGCATTGTATCCCGCGAGAAACACTTAAACGTAAACTGACCAGACGTCCCGTGTTACGCGGGACAGAGATGGAGATGGTTGATAAAGTATCGTAAATGAAGTGCCAGGCGGACTTACGGCCGGAACCTCAACCATGACCGATGAAAAGATGGATGTCGGCATGTTCTTTAACCTTTACGTGGCTTTAGCGGTCAGCTGTTTCTCCGTTTTATCCATGAAGTTATTCAAAGAAATCTTCCGTTTGAAGTTCACCCAAAATCTTTCTATCCTTCGCAGCTGGGGGATATTGATACGATGTTCATCTACAGCCGATTCATCTCCTCCAATTATCTTGTGTTGCGTGATATCTCTTTATGAAGGCGGCAACTTCCGACAGGCAGTTCGTACTGCATATCTCTCCGTTCACCGCAAGACTCGAAAGAAGAGCGGCTTGGACATTCCCTTCTCGCCGATCGTCAGCCAGAGACGTTATCTCCTTGGTGGGGAACGTAGAGTACCCGGCCCCCTGCCATTCGTTGAATTCTAACGCCAAGTAGGTTTCGTCATTCATTATAAGCACGACATAGCGCTTCGTCGGAAAGAAGTTTTTCACCAACACCTCCAGCTACTTCATCCGACCTCGTCCGACGCTTCGGCATAAAAATGTTCATTCTGGCCAGATTCTTCTCCGCCGTTTGGCCGGTTGTTTCGATCTTCCGGCTTGAGGAGCGGCAGGGAGAGGATGTTGTAAATACCATATCGGTTATATCCGGCGGACACGAAGTGTCTCAGGATGTCCATCTTCTTCGCTCCGGGTGGAGCTTGCAGTGTGAAAAAATCATAAAGTTGCTTGAAGGCTTTCGCCAAGGCTGCTGGGGATCAACAGCGTTGAACCATTTTTGTTGAAGGTTTAATAAACATAAGATTCAAAGAAAAAATGTTCATTGTATTATCTTTTCTAGTTTTTTTTCCCATCGCCATCCGAAATTACTCTATTTTTTTTTTAAATTTTCTAATGCATACGTTAACATTTTTTTTTTTTAAAAAGCTTCGAATTTTCCAAATATTCCATTCGATAATTCGAAGAAAAAGTGCTTCCGATTGACGATTGATTTTTAAAAGTGTAATTTTTCCACATAAATCTTTATTAAAGCGAATTAATACAATGTACATGTACAATGTACAATGTCCCTTTCTGTGAAGTCAAGGTTTTGATGTTATATATAGTGGTTTGTCTTGCTTATCCCATGATCTTTTGAGAACGATATCGTATTTTACCAATTTCTATGACCCGTGATGATTTGCTCTAGAAATGGGTTGACTTAGTCGTTCTTCGCTGATGAAAAGTCAGTTAAAAATTTAAAAAATGTTGCAAAAATTTACAATAAATCATGCGGCTTCCAAACATCGAGTTCCTCTGCGTAGTTTTTTTTTCAAAATATTGATTAGTTAATTCTTATGCCTAGTTTAAACAGTGTAAGGTATTGCTGAATCGATCCTTCCACAATTTCAAAAATTATTGCGCTCAAAAAAAGTGGCGGGTGTGCTATTTCACAGGCAAACCTAACATTTTCGGCCCGGATGTCAAAGAGAATGAGGTTTGACGTTGTCCTGGTGGAATACGATGTCTATCATATTAGCTAATTTTGTTAGTTTGTTCTGGAACGCCGACCTTAATTAAGTTTAGTTGCAAGCAGTACTTGTTAGAATTTATCGAAGCTTTGTAGAAGCACATAGAACGGAATTCCTTTCCAATCTCACCTGACACAAGACGCAATAGAATGGAACGGATACGTAACGAAGCTTCACCAGGTAATTTATTGTTCATTTTCCTTTGGTTCATCACCTTTGGAGTTTTCAAAAGACAGATACAACAACAAACCCGTACCTTAGAAAACTATGTCGTGCATTTTTCAAATTACAAGAATCTAACATTCTTTGGTGGTGTCTTCGTCCTGGCGGAATGTATGATCCTCTTCTGCCAATGTAAATAAATCCATCACTCTCAGTTCATGTGCGTTACTCTCAGAATACACATTTCAGCGGAACAGTTTTCACCGATATGAAAAAAAAATTGGTCTCTTATTGATAAATACGAAGTAATCGTAAGTTGCGGCAAGATTGGAATTTGATAAAAATGCAGAGCAGATTTCATTTATTTTTTATTATAGATATTCATGTATATTAATGTATATTAATTTTATGTGTCCACGTGGACATTATCTAAACCCCCTCCTCCCTCACCGTGGACAAGCGTGGACATTTTCGTACCTCCTACCCCCCTAAAGTTGTCCACGTGCTATGTGGACAGCCCCTTAGAAGAACATCGAAGAATTTTGTTGACATGCGTGATTCAACGTTGGTTTTGGCTGTTTTATCAGTTCAGCTCAGCCGTTTTGTCTTTCGAATATTAACACGAGGCATATACAAAAAGTAAGAACGCATTTTTCCTGTCTGTGAAACACTAACCAGGTGTCGGTGTTACCCCGAATGGACTCGAAATTTCTGAACAATGTTTTCAAGCATTGATAAGCAACAACACCACCTGTGTCTCACAAACTACATTGAACAATGATCTACGATGAATTAAGCTCATATAAGTTTTGAATTTTTCAGAATGTTCCGACTTAACCACTTAAATTCCACGAGCGAAATTTTACATGGACTGTCTCCTGTTTTCTAACCGATTCTGTTTTGTTGTTTGTTTTGACAGCAAAGCGACTTCCGCAGCTGTGGGGTGACTCGAAACGTAAGAAATGACAAGTGTGTACATCGGAATATCGGAAAATTTTCAAAAAATGACTACTTACTGAAAAAATCGGGGGGTGTCGGCTTTTCCCTGATTTGCCCTATATCTGTTTAGTCCTGACCAATAGATTATCTGAAAATCACGCGGATACTAAAAATCGACTTTTGGATTCCTGCCAATTCCTTGTTCGTATTCAACACCTTAGTGCTTTCAGTCGTGGCTTCGGAGCAGTTGCAGTGCTAGTGAGAACGATTGATTCCATTTTTGGAACCTCCCTTGGTCTCCACAGACTTTTGAGTTCTATTCAAGGTACTTACAGATTTTGCGAACGTGAGTCTTACCCAAATATGGGTTCAGTAGGATGGGGACCATCATAAACCATCTTTATCTGATTGTGGTGAATCTAAAGATTGCTCAGAATAGTGCATCTCTAGTACAGTTCGAAATGGTCATTTTCAGGACCAGTGATAGTTCCTAACTTGGTTCCTATTCGGGAACCAATTGTGCGCCAAAGTGTTCTTTGTCTTCAATTTTAGAATAATTATATTTGTAGCGCCTAAATCATATTTCAATACACAGTGGTAGTAAATCTAAATAAGTGTGTTTGTGTGCTTCGCCTCATATGAATAAAATAGTGCTGTGAAGTTTTCACAATTATTTTTCTGGTCCCAAACTCGACTTGTTTTGTTCTACACAAAGTTGTTTGCTATACTTGTTGGAAATCTGCGAAAACAAAAAAAAAAACGGGCCCAATCGTCATGAAACATTCAACGTTAACCAAATGGTAGTGAACCACTCCATTCGCGGCTTTATGGTACAACGTTGTTTTGAGCTACATTTAAAGTATGAAATTTTTCCGTCGTTGCGTGGGAAAATGAGAGATGTAAAACTACGTCTAATAGAAATATATGAGGATTAAAATGAAAATCTAAATACTGAACATGTCAAAAATAATGTAGGGCTTCGAACACTTATAACATGACCATTTCTTGATAAATCCCCAAGATTTTTGTGTCAATTAATTTCAAATACTTCTATACTTCTATCACAATAAGGAATATTATATATCTTCTAAAACAAACTATTGAATTCTAGTCTCGGTCCAGACAGCGAACCGTCTTGAGAGTTTATCTGAAAATTTTCAAGCTGTCTCGTAGCCATTGTAGGTCCTGGTCTTCTAGTTGTTTAGTAGTGCGTTTATGTTGCATTGGTAAGTTTAGGTGTCGATGTAAATCTTTATGTACTGACTTCAACGGACGATTTCAGGATTCGGTTTATGCTTCATGTACAATAGGGTGCCAATGAAAATCCAAAGTTACCCCATCTGAACACCTCGAAAAAACACCCCATGGAAAACATCATCGGACTCAAGGGAAAGTGGCGCAAAGCGTTAAAGTTTGAGTTTTTCGAAAACCGAAAAATCACGTTGGGTGGTTACATCAACATGATGTTTTCGTTTTGACGTAGGACTACGTCTTTGATTTCTATGACCCCCCTAGGTCACTCTACGAAAAATGTAAATTTTATTAAGAGTTTTCAAATGCATATTACGCAGAATCATTCTTACGATATATGTTATAATATGTTACGATATATGTTTCATGCATAATTCAAATTTCATGCAAGATTTCATTATTCATAGAATATATGATACGAAAACATATGTTAGCGACGTGGAAAAATAGTCTTCAGAAACTTTATCTCATTTGGAAAGCCCTGTTGCTCGCGCTTGGTCGAAGAGTAAGAGTAAGAAGCCAGATGAAATATGATGAGATTTATAGAAATCGCATCAACCCTTTACACTAGCGCGAACCTATATAATGAACATACTCATATTTTCGGTGAATTTATTCACATTCATATCCAATGTAAGCAATGACAATATATTTTTTTTATTTACCGATCCACATATGCTTCATCTACTATTTAACCCTGTTATGTGTCACACTGATATTCATTAATCATGTTCAGTTCGACAGTTGAACTTCCTGCCAGAAGCTAATTTTCTTTTTTTGTTCGTTACAAACCGTTTGACGGTTATGAGTACATATAAAAAACGGCCTTTTTCAGGGCTACTATTTGAAGTTTCAAAAGAGTTAAATTAACAGATTTCTGAACAATGAAAAGAATTACACATAAACTGTTCTGAACAATCACAGTCCTACGTTAAACTTCCGTCCGTGCCCCTAGGATCAGACTCTTCTACTTTTTTTATGTCAAATGTCGTCAAATTGGATGAATAACAAAATCTACTGTCATCTAAAAACAATTGTCCGAAATATGCATTCTTTTTTTGGGAATACGAGGCAAAACATATGGTTTAGGCTGCCAATGAAAATGATTATCTCGATTTTTCATATGGAACTTCGTGCGAAATGTTGTTTCACACGATAAAATATGCAAATTTATTAGTAAAAAAAATTTGTTGATGCCAAATGGCTTATAATTCTTGAATCTTACGTCGAGATTTACTGATATCTCGAAAAATTTGTTTGTCAAAAATTTGTTTTTGTGGCACTCGGTCGTTTTTTCGTCTGAAAAATCGATTTTTGACAAAAAATTGTTTAGAGATAACTGTAAATCTCGACGTGACATGCAATTTGAGGACATCCGGCATCAAAAAAAAAAAATTCGAAAACCCCCATTTCCGGCGATTTTTTGATTAAAAAGAAACTCAAACTTTGACCGCTTTTCGCTTTGCGACACTCCCCCTAAATCCGATTGAGCTGAAGCTATGCATATAGTTTTCTTGAAATTTTAAGGTCGATTTTTTTCCATACATTCATTGGCATCCTATTGCATTGCCCATGGTACAGAAGGTGCATTTATGTGGAAATTAGTAATTAGAGCTCGACAGATATTATCTAGACGAAAGCTGTCTTCGACAAAGTTGTTTCATATGATTGAGCCCTCATTTTTATGTTATCAATAGTAGGGTGGCCAAAATTGTCGGCAAAATAAAAAATATAACTTTTTTATCTTTATAGATAGAAGTAGACGGCGCCAGTGGTTGTGTGGTTACAGCCTCACAATCCGATCGGCCTGGGTTCAATCCCAGCTGGCGTCGTTGGGATTTTCTGAGGCGAAAAATCTCTGGTTACGTCTTCCTTCGGAAGGGAAGTAAAAGAAGTTGGCCCGGCTCATGAGTTGTTGAGTCTGATAGGTAGGAACAGGTGGAGTCGCCTCCCTGATGTCGGTGATTGGCACTAAAGTGGGGGAAATAGACCGACGAAAAATAAGCGAAGATGAAAAAAAAAGATAGAAGTAAACATAATTTGACAATGTTATAGCCCAAGTTATTTGAGATCTCTTTGTACAATTTTCCTTTCCTTTTTTCTAGGTTGCGTTAGGGTCACCATTAAAAAATCCTGTTTTTTTACTAATATTTTGCGATGCTGAATTTAATTAATCAAATAATTAAAATTTAATTAATCAAAACCAACTACACTCATAGTTATTGATATTTCTTCCCAAAAAATACACTCTTTTCATTTGTTTGCCATTCTTTCAGGGGCAAACATAAACAATGTTTATTGGCAGCATTTGAAAGAGCGTGTTTCACTCTACATTATGTGTGATTTTTATTTTTTGTGTTTGAGTAAATTAAAATTGAAATAATGTGTTCTTGAGTGAAAAACCATCAATAACTATAAGTAGTATTAATATATTGACAATTTTTGCATCGCAAGTTGTTGATCTTGATAAGATCTAAAAGTCGTACGAAGACTATTTTGATGTAGAATTTAAAATATGAAAGTAAAAGCAACAAAAAAAACTGTTTTTCCATGGTCACCCTAATGCAACTTAGAAAAAAAGCGCTAAATCGATTATATTAAAAGATAGAAAAAAGTTTTGTTCAACAAAGTTTGTTAAAAATAACTGAGACTACAACATTGTCGAACTATGTTTATCTCTATCCATAAAGATAAGAAAGTTATATTTTTTATTTCATCGACAATTTTGGTCACCCTATTTTTGATAACATAGAAATGAGCGCTCTATCATATGTAATAACTTTGTCGAAGACCATCGTGCATTAGCATCATATTACACTATTCATATTTCTGTGCCCGCTTTGTATCAGCAATCAGAAAACAGAATCATCAGACCCGGGTCATTACAAACTTTAGTAACCGGAAACAGTAGCAGGGGAAGAGGTGATAAAATGAACACTCCCGTTGCAGCCAAATGTCTTCAAATTGCATGAAACGTCGAGATTTAATGCTATCTCGAAATTTATTTTCGGCCATAAACTGACTTTTTAGCACTCGGTCGTTTTACCGTCTGAAAAGTTGATTTTTGATAAACAATTTTTTTGAGATAATAGTGAATCTCGACGTTTTATGCAGCTTGGAGACATTTGGCAGCATTTTTTTTTTCAAATCCGATTTCATGGCATGGTATACGACTTGTGTTACGTGAAGGGAGAGGGATCAAAAATTTTTATTTTCATTAGGTAATATGCACACGGCGTCTTACTATAATAATGAAAGAATTTTGAATGAATTGAAATTTTTCCATAATTGATAACTGGGTTTTTAACTAAATTAAGATAACCAAAAACATACAACCTCTCCGGCCCACCGTTAATCTATATCTATAAAAATGGATTTCTGTCTGTCTGTCTGTCTGTTTCTTATGGACTCGGAAACTACTGAACCGATAAACATGAAAATTGGTATGTATGGATTTTTGGGGCCGGGGAAGGTTTTCGTGGTAGTTTGAGACCCCTCCCCCTCTCTTAGGTGGGGCTGCCATACAAATGAAATTCAAATTTCTGCATTACTCGAGAATTAATCAAGTGAATGGAACCAGATTTTGCATGTGGAAGTTTTAGGGTGCAATAAATGATTCTATGGTGGTTAGATACTCCTCCCTCCTCTCTTAGGTGGGGCTGCCATACAAATAAATTATACGATTCAGCTTTCAAATAACAGACCCACCCTTTATTTTAGTTTTGCTTAGTTTCCCGTGCTCTAATACACTCTAATATGCATAACTGATTGCTTGATGGAGACTACCGAATACACTCTCAATTGTAGCTCACATCTTTGATCAGCGCACTCTGTAAATAGACTGCTTGATAGCCTGTGTACGAGGAGAAGATGTTTCTTCGACGAGTCAACGCTGGCAAAGTCAATTTGCCGTTTGATTTGATGTCTTCCAAACGATCACGAAATCATGGCAACAACCGTTCGCTTAAAGTTGAATCATGCCTACCCGGGAGGAGACCCGGGTATTCAGAATCGATAAATTAAATGCCAAAAGCCATCTTCGGCAGTTACTTTGTGAACCCGAGTGAGTGTACCTTCATCGACCAAAGACATCCAGCCAGCGGCAAGTGATTGCTGCTCCTTCACACAAGAGGCACCCAATCGAAGACCCTACTCTGAAGGCATGGCTCCTGCGGCTATGCCCGGCTTTTCTTAAAACTAGTTTCAAGAACCCGCTTCACAGTCTCTCCACCCCCCAGGTTTGAAGCATCCCATCACACGACATACCCGCCAGAGTTTACTTCTCCGATAAGGGACGGCATTTGCATCTCGGTGAGTGGCGTGGGGCGGGGTGGACTGACTGACGGTGGCCATAAATTTCGGACTGCTGCTGTTGCCCGCTAAATCCAAGGAACGATGTCACACAAGTCCAAAAGCGAAACTAATAGGAATGGGACGTAGCTCACATCCACTGTGAGCTGCGACGATCCCTAGCGCGAAAATGTATGGATTTCAATTTAATTTTCGTTTCAGCAAAGAAAATAGAACCGGAAACTGCAAGCGGTCGCTGGAATAAAAAAAAAGAACCAACCAACGAACGAAATCGTTAGCGAGCAAAATGGGAAACGTTCTTTCCGTGTGACGGCACTGCGCCGTCCCGTTCGCGCTAGTAGAACAACTTTTGGTTGATGCCGAAAAACTCCTCCACCCACTGACCCTCCCCCCACGAGAAAACTTCACATTCTATCAATACCCGTGAGACGGATGGGAGTGGGGAGGGAGACGAGACGAGAGGAAAATAAATTGCTCTATGCGCTGTTGCGTTGCTCTACCGGATTCAAAGGTCTGAAAGACTCGGCAGACTCTTGAACACTGCGGGAATGGTAAAAAGTTTCATCCGGGAAGAGAAGAGGGGATGGGGGGGGGGGTGACTTGAGCTTGTGCACTATATAGCGGCAAAGTTTCGCAGTGCTCACAATTTGTCTACATGAAATAGTATAAACGAGCTATCTGACGAGCGGCTGCGAGGTCCGTGATCAATAGTCTTTCAGCGGGAAAACTTTTCAGTTGTAGATGGAAATTTAAATTTTGTGAATATAAGCGAAAATCTATTTTTTCCTTCGTCAAGTTCCACCAAACACACTTTCGAATGTTGGATATTCATTCAAACAATCATTGTCTGACTAATGAATGTGTCGGATAAATGTTATGCACACTTCTGGGGAACGGAATTTCAAATGAGCCAAAGCTTCGCCTTATCTCAGCGATAGCAAAGAATCTTTCTCATTTAAATCGATTCCATAAATTGTTGAAACTTTTCCACTTTAAAAATTCCGGCATTCTGCATCCATAAACGACTTGATGCTTGAAGTGGCACTTCTATTCCTCGTTGTAACGATCCAGGAACCCAAACGAGACCCACTCTACCCGCTTTGCATACATATACGTATGCGTACAAAAATATGCTGCCGCCATTCCACGGTGGAGCAGCATAGCAAAGCACACACGGTGGTAACAGCTGTTGCGCTCTTTTCTGAAGAACCGCATCACATACCACCCCCACTCTTGGACCCCTCGATTCGCAGCTTCACACGACGCGCTTCGGTGCTATTTATCCCCAAACCCGTCGCCACACTTACTTGCGAGACTCCACTGCCGGCGCAAGCCACAAAAAACCAACCCCATTTTCCGTTGTGTGTGACATTAGGAGAAATGAGAATTTCAACTCCAAGTGGAGACGAGTGAAAAATTCAAATTATTTTTACTTCCTTCTGGCTCAGTCTTCCATAGTTCAATTTTCCCACCTGTTCCACCTGTTTCTTTTTTTTTTTTTCCTAACTTGATACTTGCCGTCCCGACACACAGACAACGGCAGCACACATACATACATCGCGCATAGCATCACATTTCGTCTGTAGTTCTGCGCGGAGAATCTAATCACTGGAGCAGGCAGAACAACCTCTCCTGTTGCTTTCTCGGATGAGAATTCCAACCCTCCCGCTCCACGTCAGTACTCGAACTTCTAAACGAACCTTAACCGTGGTCTGTTAGTGGAAGTGGAGGAGCAGGGAAGGAACATTCCTTTGTCCCCGTCGAGGACGACGACGACGACGGTGACGGCGATGGAACTCAACAAATGTTTCCAAACCAACTTGTTGAAAATTGAAATTCTACACTTTTGCCTTCACTGGGGTTACCGTTGAGCGGAAGGGATCTCGGAAAGAACGGAAGAACTGTCCTTTACAGACCTCCACGAGATGTGCAATTAGGAGATAAAAGTTGTTGGTGGTTATTGATTCCAAGTCGGACTTCTCGGAAGATGGATCGCTCAAACACGGGTTCAATTCATCTGATCCTGATCCGTTTTAAAACATTCAAACTTATTCAATATCGCGGATCATAAAACACCGCATCGAAGCGCGAAACCCTCTTTCCATATTGAAGTCTTCGAACTGTTTGCACCGGAAGACCTTTGGCAGCACGAAAAAAGGTAAAAATTCAACTTCCCTGGAACAAAAAAAAAACAAAACCAATAGATTTCGGCGAACGAACCGAGCAACAGTTCTTCTCGCACTGCGTGATGTTGTTCTCACTTTGATGTTTTTTTTGGCCCGCACTTCTCCGGTATGGCTGATGTGATCTAGGAGGGAAGAGTGCTTCGCGCGTAGTCAGCGTAAATTACCATTCATTAGCAATCAGCACTAACCATCCCTTGCGGGGGTGTCGGGAAGTAAGCGTTAAGCTATCGCCTCCAGCATTCGAGGAGAAAGAGAGAGAGTCGTCGGTGGAAATGGTGAAAATGGAAGCGCAGTGCACGAAGCGGTTGAATTAGTGGAGGATTTTTATTTATTTTTTGCTGCTTCGTGTAGAGTGTACACGGGATGCTTTTTTGTTGTTCCCTAATTTAGAGATGAGGGACGAGTTTTTTTTTTGTTCAACCGGTACGCGCACGATGAAACAATTATAATGGGTTCTAAGCGATTGAAGCGTAATTCAAATCCGTTGAATCTGCGGGAGTGTGGAAGTTCTATCATACGTGTATCACTGTTTTTCAAATAATCAAATAATTTAGGAACGATCAATATAGTTTTTAGTACAAAGCATTTCCACGCAAAATCAGCCGACCGTTATGCCGACCATTTTCGATTTTTTTTTATATGAAGGTTTCTACATGTAGTAGCATCTACCATAAACTATAATATTCATTCTCAGATCACTCGTTTTAATTACGATTGATTTTTAATGAGCGCGTATCCAGAATCATTGACCTTTCCTGCAAAAAGTCGTAACCCGAAATCCAGATGCATCTTTGAATATGATGTAAAGCAATGTGGTGCCATGTCGTAATCTCCAAAATGAAAATATTAATTAAAAAAAAAACATTTAATTTCAATACTTTACGGACTCTATGCTATTTGAAAAAAAAATTTACTTTAAAAATTAGAGGAACAGAGTGCAACATCGAATTTTTTGGGTGATATTTGAAATGCTGTAACTTCGTGAAAAATCAACGCATGAAGATGAAATGTACATCAATAGAGAGCCTCAAGTTTCTAGTTTTGGAATATTTCACGCTTTTTCAACTTTAGATGTGTATGTGTTGTGAACAAAACTATCGAGAAGAAATCAAATGTCATTTTTTTCCAGTTTTTTTTCAGACTAACACAATTTTTTATTAACCGATTCAATACAAAATCTTGTTAACAGTATCAATCAGATGTTTTTAGGTTGCTAGAAAGATCCTGTAGGACCTTTCATTACCGATAAATTTTGGATTGAATGAAAAACTGTCCTTTCATCTTTGATGTTGAATATTTCGATAAATAATGATCGCACATCAAATCCAAAAACAGTTTTGAAAACTGCATTCAATTCTGCATAAGGTCCGTTTGTTACTTTGATGAAAAAAAAAATTATCGAAATTTTTTAAATCAATTTTAAGAAAGTATCAAAAACAGCATTTTTTTAGTGTTTTAGAAATTTTATTGTAATTATGCAAATAATGCAGAAAGTACTAATGTTTGCAGGTGAACTGCCTAGTGTATCCTCAAAACTTTTGTGAATGTTACATATCAGCCGTTTTTGCAAGCCGATTTTTCAAAGTTTTGGATAAATAATTCCCTACAAAAAACAGAGGAACAGAGTGCAGTATCGAAATTTTCGGGTAATTTTTCAAAAGCTGTAACGTCGTGAAAAATCAACGCATCAAAATGGAAAGTACGTCATTCGAAAGCTTAAAGTTTGTAGTTTTTGAATATTTTACCTACACATTTTTATGTCAGTGTATGTAGGTGTAGCGGACAAAGATATAGAGAAGAACTAAGCAAAAAGATTTCTTTCCCTTTTTTAAACTTTTGTAGAGTAACAAAATGTTCCACTAACCAAATCAATAGCAAATCTAAATAACCTTATCAATCAGCTTTCATTCGATTCCTAGAACGTTCCTAGAGGGTCTATTACTACAGATATGTTTTTGATTGAATGAATAATTACTCCTACGTCTTTGATGATGAATATGTCAATAAATGATGATTGCACCGCAAATCGAAAAACAGTTTTGAAAACTCCAATAAATTCTGTACAAAATTCATTTGCGTTGACGAAAACAATGTCGTTTTTCAAAAAATAGAATTGAAATAAATGACATAAACAAATATTGCAGGGAGTATTTATGTTGGAGATATTTTTTAGCCTAATCTATCCCGAGAACGCCCTGCGATTTCCGTTATGCGTTCAGTCGTTTTTCTTCACAGATTGGTCGAAGTTCTCATTTTCTGAAAATTAAAATTTAAAAATTAAAATTATTTGTGATTTTTATATTAGGCTGTCAAAAAAGTCCTGCGGTATTTCCGCGAGGTGTCGTTGTAAGCGCGTAGTTCTAGTTGTATTCATTGTATCGAGTCATGCTATAGCTTGTTGGAAAGGTATTTTTGCGCGTTATAATATAGTCCTTGACAGTGTTTTGTATGGTTAAGTCGTTCGTGAGTTATAGTGTCGCAAATATGGAGCAAAATAAAGAGAAAATCCGACATATTTTACAGTACTACTATGACAAAGGCAAAAATGCATCTCAAGCTGCCAATAAAATTTGTGCAGTTTATGGACCCGATACAATTTCCATTTCCACCGCACAACGATGGTTTCAACGTTTTCGTTCTGGTGTAGAGATCGTCGAAGATGCGCCACGCTCCGGAAGGCCTGTCGTCGAAAATTGCGACAAAATCGCTGAATTAGCCGAGAAAGACCGGCATAGTAGCAGCCGTAGCATCGGCCAAGAGCTGGGGATAAGTCATCAAACCGTTATTAACCATTTGAAGAAGCTTGGATTCACAAAGAAGCTCGATGTATGGGTGCCACACACGTTGACGCAAAAAAACATCTTTGACCGTATCGACGCATGTGAAACGCTGCTGAATCGCAACAAAATCGACCCGTTTCTGAAGCGGATGGTGACTGGCGATGAAAAGTGGGTCACTTACGACAACGTGAAGCGCAAACGGTCGTGGTCGAAGCCCGCTGAAGCGGCTCAGACGGTGGCCAAGCCCTCATTAACGGCCAGGAAGGTTCTGCTGTGTGTTTGGTGGGATTGTCAAGGAATAATCTATTATGAGCTGCACGAGGCCACAAAAGAGGCCTGTGAAAATTGGCTATCCGAGCTTTTTGTCAATAAGGAAACGAGCTTCTATAACAGAGGTATTATGAAGTTGGCATCTCGTTGGGAACAAGTCATCGAACAAAACGGCGCATATTTGACTTAAAACAGATGATTGTAACTAATTTTATGAACAAATGAAAATTCAAAAAAAAATACCGCAGGACTTTTTTGACAGCCTAATATTTTGCCATGGTTATACGTCATTCGAGTGAACTTGCAGTGGCTCGATTAATAGGGCTGATTGAAGAGAGTTACACTTACCGCGTGGTAGGTAACTTCATGGGCGTTTCGTGTTCTGTTTATCACGTATTTATAATCCCTTCCGAGAAACCGGAGAATACCGTCGTAGACATGGGCAGGGCCGATGCGTGTGACAACTCCTCGGGCCCATCAAGCAATAGTTCACTAAGTTCGGCGGGAGCCATTTTTGAAGGCGGTCGATATTGCTCGTGATTACCCTGAGAGACAACAACTACAACAAGGGCTACCACACCAATGGCCGATAAACATTTTATCTCAAACCATTAGGAACCGTCTCCGACAAACCGGATTGCGAGCAAGGCGTCCAATCTGGGTGCCTATGTTGTCCATCAGACATCGTCGAGCTCGTTTAGAGTATGCAAAACAACATATCCAATGGACCTGGTGCCAATGGAATAATGTCTGTTTCTCTGACGAGTCACGATTTAGCCTATACAGCGATGACAGTCGACTACGGGTTTGGCGCCATCAAGGAGAACGCATTTCGCAGAATAAAGTTCATCCCGTTGCAGCTTTTAACGGAGGGTCTGACATTCACGAACTCCGCTAGTCATAATCCGCGAATATCTAAACACCAGACGCTACGTAGATCAAATTCTGCATCCTGTAGTGTTACCTCTCCGACAGTCTTCGATAGAATTTATCTTGATGCGAGATAACGTTCGTCCTCACACGGCTCTAATTACAAGGCAATTCTTCGAGGAACATGACATCACTGTGCTGAGGCACCCAGCGATGAGCCCAGATTGTAACCCCATAGAACATGTGTGGGATTTGATGAACCGGCGATTGCGGCGAGAGTATCCGACTTAGCAAAATTTAAACCATTTAGAAAGAGCCCTTACTCGAATTTACCATACCATACCCCAGCTAACAATACGGAAGTGCATAGATATGACGGAAAGGTTGAAAGCGGTAATTGAGGCAAAAGGTGGTAACACTGCCACACAAATGAAACACAAATTTATGCATTACTCGAGAATTAATCAAGCAAATAAACCAAATTAGGCATATGGAAGTTTTAAGGTGCAACAAATGTTTTACGGTGGTAAGACACTCCACCCCGCTCTCTAAGGGGGAGCTGCCATACAAATGAAAGACAAATTTCTGCATAATTCGAAAACTAATTAATCAAGCAAATGGAGCCAAATTTGACATGTGAAGGTTTTACGGGGCACGAAACGTTTTGTGGTGAATACACTCCACCCCCCACTCTAAATGGGGCTGCCATACAAACGAAACACAAACTTCTGCATAACTCGATAGCTAGTCAAGCACAATTTGGGATGTAAGAGTTTTTGGGTATGATAAATGTTTCTATAATGGTATGACACCTCTCCCTCCTCTGGAATGGAGAGGGGGTCCCATAAAAATATTACACATATTTCAACCAAAAATATTCCAACCAAACATGACAATTGAAAATTTTCGGAAAACTCCGAAGGAAAAAGTGAAAATTCGGAAAATTAAATTTCCATATATTCTACAATTACATAGTGACAAGTACTGTTAGTCCATTTGATGTTTGCGCTAGCGAAATTGATCTTTGTTCGAAACCGGAAATGGATTTTAATGTGATTAAACGCACTCCTATATCTTCTTCTATCTATACCAGCTGTCATTAATCTATCATATTTTCTGTATAAAACATTTATTCCATGTAACGAAGAAACATGTTATTTACAAGTGGTTGAAAAATCTTGAACGAGAATTGAGTCTGAGTATAATCTGATATTATAATGATGAGTTTTGTTAGAAATACTAGGAATTTTATAGTAAAAGTTAAATTCAACGGGGTCGACTAGAAGATCAATCAATGAACAGTTCAGCGATTGAACCCATGAACTTGCTCATAGTAAGAAAACGTGAATGTTTGAAGGTATTGATAACAAAAAACAAATTTATATATTAGTTATATATAAAAATTGAAATCTGAATGTAATTTACATGAGTATATGGTATATGGTGTTGAGTGTCAACCGAAGAGAATTCATCCGACACTGGGAAAAAGCTAATTCGTTCAGTCGTAACCTCAATTTTGATAATTTGTGGCACTGATTCTTAGTTATAAGTGACAGTTGATGTGAAATAGAATCATTTGGTAGGGTTCGATGGAGTAAATATGTATATGGAATGCTTTCGATCTATAGTCTGTTCTTGTTTGTCTTGACCAAATTCCCGAAAACTCTTAAGTAATTTATCTTTGACTTGTTCTCAAGCGCCGTTTCTCAATGTTTTGCATTCTTTTTTCTCAATGTCCGTTACATTTTATTACATGTTCAAGGGAGGACGCAGATTAGTAGCAAGATATATATTGTAGAAATTCTACAATATATATCTTGCTACTATCTACATAAAGATATATATGTAGAATTTCTACAGAAATTAATCAAAATCTGTTGAATGAGCTTGATCCTTTTACATACAAATCATTTTGGTTTTAATGATATGAAATACATTTACTTTTCTGTGTAGTCTCGTTGAATTGCAATACACTTGTACCAATGGTCGTCTATTTTATGGATTCCATATCTGAAATGAAAATCCAGGGAAATGTTGGAATACACTTCAATTGATGCTATTATCACTTCGTTCGAAGAAAATCATTTTCTAGGACTATTTGAAATGAAAAGAAGTTTCAAATTAAAAGTTTAGTAAATTGAGGAGCCTGGTCACGAATGGTTCACTCTGTTTGCCACAAGTACATATGGAATGCTTGAAACGGTCATCCACAGCAAACTTGTACTCACCCGAGAAATATCCCTGCTAAAAATTCTCATCATCAATGACGCAGTTTCATGTAAAGTCTTCCGTCGCGGGCAACACTCTGCTGGCGTTCGTCCCGATTTGAGAAGTTATGTATCTTGTACGTTTGCAATGCGGATCATTCCATGGCCCTGTGATGAAATTTCACGAAAATCGAGTTTTACCGGCTTTTGTCCAGCTCCTGTCTTGTGTACTTTGTAGGTTCCTCGAGACGGTCGAATGGTGAACAAAATCCTATCGCGAACGGTTTGCTGATTTTCTTCCGTCTCTATCGGAATCTCACTGACAACTGCAAAACTGAGCGGATGTAAACAAACTCTTTGAAGAGAAACTAGGAAAAATTTGGTTAACTTCGGTCAAGTATGGAAAAAAGTTACGCAAGTTTGAAAGTGACCCAATATTTATTGACTCACCCTAATTTTGTATCTATTATTGATTAATTGAAGTTTTCGAGTTATCTGGACAATAGTGTTATCTGGACAATGGACAATTCGAGTTATCTGGACAAAAATGTTGAAAGTGCGAAACCGTTGATAAAAGTGTGAAAACAACTCTACGTAAAATCACAATTTGTATTACTTTCGCAAATTTTTCGTATTATAAACTGCGATATGCACTGTAAGATTTTTTAAATGTATGATTGAAATTATATCATAAAATTTATTAACTCGCTAATTCTTTTCTAAATGATATATTATTTGGTTCTAAAATAATGAGGTATTTTTCACAAAAAAATACCAATAGTTTATAAAAGAAACATTACACTGAAAAAAAATATTTGAAAAATTAAAATTCATTTTTTCTCAAAAACGCTTATTTTTAAATTATTAATAAATTATATAAATATCTCTTACAATTCCCAACAAGTCACCCTTACATCGGAAGATATCACTTTTAAAGCGAAAAAGTTTTTCTAATAACAACTTTTTCATGTTTTTTGAAAAAACTACTACCAGATATAGCGTATTCGACAAAGTTTATTAAAATATAATACCTACGAAATGTTGGCTAGAGAATGAAATGTAAGAAAAATATCGAACAAATTAAAAAAAAAATCATTGAAAAAAATTTGTTCTGAAAATTAACATCCATTTTTCTTAAAAACATGTTTTTTTAAATTCTGAATTATCGCGATTTACATGTTCTTCAAACTTTTTTGTATTTAGAAATATGTCAAGAACATGTCAAACGCGATAATTTCCACACAAAAATGGTACGGGTAAAACATTACTCTTCCAGGGGTCTCCATACAAAAATGCCATGTTTTCCAGAAATTATAAAAGATAGTAAGTTGATGTCTTCGACAAAAGTTCATATTTTCATAGGATGTAAAACTTTGTAGAATATACAGGGTTTTCCATTTCGGGCTTCCGAAAGTATACAGCCCTGCGCTGACATCCGTTTAACATAGCTGTCAACCAAAGCGTCATATCGTTAGTTGAATGTCTGCCATTTTACAATATGAATCGTTTAAGCATCGCACAACGTGTTAATTTTGTTAAATTATACTATAAAAATGATGAAAAACCGGCAAATGTTTTTCGAGCATTACGGACGGATTTTGGTCGTCATGGACGGCCTACAGAGCACACAACCGCTAAAGTAGTGCGTAAATTCGAACAAACTGGATCCGTAGCGGATATTGTGAAACCTGTGCATCATCGTAATGTGCGTTCGGCCGAAAATATTGCTGCTGTTGCTGCCAGTGTGGAGGATGACCCGAATGTTTCGATTCCAAGGCGTGCTTAGCTTGGGCTTGTCAAACACATCATTGTGGCGAATTTTGCATTTGGACTTGCACCTACATCCATATAAAGTCCAACTGGTACAAAAATTAGAGCGTGGTGACCATGGAATGCGTCGGGCATACGTCGATTGGGTGAACGAACAACAGCAGCAAAATGCTGAATTTTCGCATCAAATTTTCTTCAGCGATGAGGCACATTTCGAGCTCGGTGGCTATGTGAACACCCAAAATTTCCGTATATGGGGCTCAGAAAATCCACACGTGATTGTTGAGAGGCCATTGCATCCGCCAAAAGTCACTGTTTGGCGCGCATTATGGTCTGGTGGAGTCATCGGGCCGTATTTCTTTGAAAATGAGGACGGCGAGACGATAACTGTGAATGGTGAGCGCTATGGCCGCATGTTAACCGATTTTTTTTTGCCACAAATTGAAGATATGGATACGGATGACATGTGGTTTCAGCAGGACGGCGCCACGTGCCACACAACACGACCGAACATGGCCATATTGCAAACGAAATTTGAGGGACGCATAATTTCGCGTTTTGGTGATGCCAATTGGCCGTCCAGATCATGCGATTTGAACCCGCTAGACTTTTTTTGTGGGGTTATGCGAAAGACCGTGTCTATGCCAACTCTCCGCAAACTTTTGAACATTTGAAAGACAACATTCGTGAAGTTATGACCGAGATACCGCCCCATATGTGCCGAAAAGTCATCGAAAATTACCTGTTCCGGATCAAGGTGTGCGAGGAAGCCCTAGGTGGACATTTGAATGATGTTGTATTTCACACATAATGGCATAAACCAAACTTTAATTTGAAATAAAAGTTTCATCGAAATTCGAATTCTAAGTGTGTTTTATTTCAATTTACTTTCGGAATTTAAAGTTGGAAAACCCTGTACTATATCGCTATCTTGAATTTGAACAAAATTAGGGTAATAAAAAAAAACATGAAAATGTTGTGCCGATGGTCAGTCGAGTTGGCATGAAATTCGTCATTCACAATATTTGCACAATATTTTATGAACTTCGTTCTATTCATCCAGCTGTATCACGAACATAAAATATTAAAAACGAATTATATTCTGGGAGCTCTCCGTAAAAGTTTAGTTTTTTAATCAAGCTTATATAGGAACGTTTTGTTATGTTTTCATTCAATCACCGATATAAGAAAATTCTACAACTTCCTGTAGTGTTCATTGCACGTCATGATCGATTGTTTATTCCGCACAAAACTTGAACCAAATCCAAACCGATCTAGTCCCCAATCCTCGATGCATCAACTGCCAAAACGTCCATTTCTCAAAGTCGTTTTTTGAGAGGCAACTTTCTACGGTATAGGCACGGCATCGGGCACACTTGTTTTCGTAAATAAAGTCATTTCTTACCAAAGAAAAGTCGACCTCGATCCAGAAAAACCCTCCATATATTTATGTGCACTTTCACGTTATTGTCACCAATTTCTCAAACCATTCAAGCGCATAAACGGAAAGAAGATTTTCATTTTTTTTTTCATTCTACTAGACTAGGGCGTAAAAAGCCGTGGCTCGTGCCGGGGGCAAAGGGGTGACATGCAGCCAGACACTCGCTCGCAAACTGCGGCAAAACTCTTGTTAATCAAAATACAATTCAATAAAGTTGAACCGGAGCCAAGAGTAAAAAAAAGTGAAGCACATCGGCCGAGTGCCGAACACAACCCAAATTTGTACCGTCCCGTCCCCGTTCCCGGGTTGTCTGTGCCCCTAAAAGCCACACACTTTTTTGGCCTGGGCCCCAATCTGAAAACTCTCGCTCCCGATGTGGGCTAAATTATGAAGTGGAACATAGATTTGCTGCTGCAACAACAAACATATTAAAAGCAAACAAACGGGGTCTCTTTCAAGGAGGGCGAACGACGGCTGCGGCAGCAGCAGGAGAGCTGGGAAATCTTCGAGGGCTGCTGCAACATTTTTTGGCACAACTGCGACGGTGTGTTTATAAATCATTAGAGCAAAATCACAAACACACGGTCTGTACATTCGTACGTACTTAAATAGTGTTATCCGGATCCTTATTGGAAGGATTTCGGACGGGTGGGAATAGAGTTATGGGTTATGCTTAGATGTCTAATTTAAATGTTGAATATTTCTAATAAAATATTGTTTTCTGCTTCTTTTTAGGTAAGCACTTGCTTCGAATACTATATCATTAGTGAGTATGAATTTATCTCCTAGACTCAAAGCTAAATCCTATAGTGCAGCTAGCAGCGATATGCTAGTCCTTTTTGTTTTTCCTCTAACTCGGTTCAATTTGCGGTTGATGGAGATGGGCAAAACAAAAAAAAAAGTAAACGCTGGTCCAATACAGACCATTGTTAGATACTGGCGCAAGCAAGCAACAGTCGCGATCCGCTTCAGAAAAAAAGGCAATTGTGGTTTGGTCCTGATGTTGTACGTACATCGTCCGGCGCTGAAAACCATGTACTGGAGAGCTACACATCGACCTCTGTGGTGAACCCTTGCACCCAGAGTGCGGTCGCCTCGGTCTAGTGGACGCAGTTTTTACCATCGTGACATATCAATCCTTGATGCGAGCCAGCCAGCCGGCCAGCTCGAGTGAGAGAGGGTATCGTCCTGTGCAACATTGGCTCCAAACTGTGGAACGCGAAAAAAAAGTATAGCAAACGAACGAAACGAAAACCTCTTTAATGTTCCCCGGATAGCCCACAAAAAGGGGGAAAAAATGCTTCTGGTTTCATTTCTTGTTACTTCTGGAAGTGATCATACAAATAATTGCATGGCAACCGTTCTGGACGGGTAGGGCGGAGAGCAAAATTAGACGAGAATCCTGCGAAGGAAGCCTCAGCATCTATTTGTGTTTCGTAGCAAAAAAAAGTGGACGTTCTTCGAAAGTCGAAACGCTTATAATCGGAAGATAATCCGCGGATATTCCTCACTAGATCCTAAAGGCAACCGGTAAAATGAGCTCCGCTCGACCAGCTTACGTTATCTGTTCGGTATCACCATGAAATCTCCCTATTTTTTCGAGTCATCGATGCTCCACTGTGCTAGTTTTCCAATCTACGGGGCACACGGCACATTGTTGGTTTACCGTCCTGTTGTTCCCGGGGTAGAGCAGCTATCAACTTCCTATTATTCCGATCCCCTCCGTTGGTGGCCATTATGATCACCATATTACGCGGACGGCGGGCGTGGGGATGTGAAAAGGATGCAGCAATGCGTCCAACGGACAACGCGTGAATTGTTTAATCGAGCGTGGCTTCTGCTACGGCAGCGGGGAACACCGGTCTGCAACCGGCAGCAACAGCAGCGCCAATTGGACACGAAACGAGGAATAAACAGTGGAAAAGCACTGTGCATTTTTTGGAACTGTTCCAAACGGTCGGATGGCATCGTTATTTGGTCTTTTTCGCACCCCGGATCTAGCCCCATCACCGGGCTCCATATCGAGGCTCGGTGTTTTGAATCTATCAATAATGCAAGCAATTATGCCCCTTTCAGTTGACGGGGTGAAAAATAAACATATTTATTGATTTTTTTTTCTTGCATTGAAAACTTTTTTCGGATGTGTGACACGATGTGACAATAAGCTACCAACTGACAATAAATATAACTAATAAATAAATTGTATAGAAAAACAGATAATTGTCAAAAAACCGAAAGCGAACAATATTGGGCACACAACTAAGTTCTTGCTATTTTTCCAATGTAAACGCAACTTAATTGTAAACAAATGCTTAAAATATCGAAGGGAGGGAGGTTTTTCTTTTAAAATATAAAAGCTTATAACATTAAATTAAATTTTTGACTAATTTTTTTTTACGTAGGACTACGTCTTTGATTTCTATATAGAAGGGTCACTCTACGAAAAATGTAACGTTTATCAAGTGTTTTCAAATGCATATTACACAGAATCGTTCTTACGATATATGTTATAATATATACCATTAGACGGCAAATTTATCCACAATTTTTTTCGTCTGAGACATTAACAGTGCAAATAGAAAAACAAGTGAGCAATTTAACAAATAAAAGAGGTATGTTTTGCGAGCGGATGCGAAGGTAAATCATGTATTATGCATTCTTTCTTTCAACTTCGTTCCCATGAATGTTATATGTAACACAAAATTGCGTGCAATAATTCGTTCTATCTAACAAATTAGCAAGATGTTAAAGTAAACAGATGCACGATTTCATGCATCAATCAAACTTCATGCAAGATTTCATCAAAGCAACGAGGAAGGTGTCACTATACAGGGATAGATCATTAATTAGGAGGAGGCAGCGATTATTATGCGAAGACTTGTTGAGATCGGCATAGAACCAATACGACTTGATTGTGATAGTCTGCAAACGAACATTATTTCACCGAAAAAGCTACTTTTCTCGATGCCTAATAATAAGAATAAGACAATGGAAAGAAATCACAATACCATAGCTATCCATTGAAAATAAAGCAACTTCATGATTTCATGTGTAGTTTACCTCAAAATATCACGAAATCGCGAGTATTTTCAACTTGTTTCTCGTTTCTTCCCAATAAATTTCATATAAAATGTAATAAATGACGATATAATTTGTTTTGTTTACCGATTCACATATACTTCATCTACAATTCCACCCTGTCATGTGTTCATACTGATATTCATCAATCATTTCCAGTTAGACAGTTAAACTTCCTGCCAGAAGCTTATTATCTTTCTTGTTCGTTACAAACCGTTTGAAGTTTATGAGTTCATAAAACAAACGGCCCTTTTCAGGGCTACTATTTATAGTATCAAAAGAGTTAAACTAACAGATTTCTGAATAATGAAAAGAATTACATTTAAAATAACCAGGTGTTCTGAACAATCACAGTCCTACGTCAAACTTCCGTCCGTGCCCCTGGCTCAGGTGAATTTGCCGTCTAACGGTATATATTATAACATATATCGTAAGAACGATTCTGCGTAATATGCATTTGAAAACTCTTAATAAACGTTACATTTTTCGTAGAGTGACCCCCCTATACAGCCATTCCATGGCAAACCGATATAGCGGTTGTCGAATTTTCGTGAAAAGTGGTAGCAAAACAGTAGACCCGTATTTTTTTTATTTTTTTGATAGGGTGAAGAAATATCGAAAAAATGCTACGCTTGCAAAAATTCCAAGTTTTGGTTTTGTCATTATTGATTGTATTCCTTTTTTATAGTTTTCATGGTCTCGGGACCAAGGGCGCTATATTTTTTTTTATATTTTTTATGGAAAGCTGAAGATTTTTCACATAACATATCATATCGAAACCCGGGAGGTGTTTCTTTTTGTTTTTGAGTTATGATTTTTCAAAGCTACCCGATGGTTCAAAAAATCTTTTTTCCCTTTTTCCCCAAAAATGTCTTTTTTCAAAAATGAATTACTTTTGACCTACTGGACCGATTCAGATGATCGACATATCAAATTAAAGCCTACTAGCTAGTCTTTCTTGAAAAAATAACACACTTGCCAATTAATTGGATTATAGTCACATACATCCAGTCCAGTCGCATATAAATATTGAACGAAAACTGAAAACATGTTAAATTTGGAAAATGATAACTTAAAAACGATAAATAACACCTCTCTAGTATTCGGATGTGTGATGTAAAAAAAACTCAGCTTTCAGGAAAAAATATAAAAAAATATGGCGCTCTTGGTCCCGAAACGGTGTAAGCTATAGAAAACAAATATAATAAATAATTACGAAAACAAAACCCATTTCTATTCAGAGTGTAATATTTTTTCCAACAAGACTAGCTTATTGGCTTTAATTTTATGTGTCGATCATCTGAATCGGTTCAGTAAATCAAAAGTTATGAATTTTTGTGTTGGTAAAAAGAGGAAAAAATGATTGATTTTTCGAACCATCGGTTAACTTTGAAAAATCATAACTCAAAAACGAAAAAAAACCTCTCTTGTTTCGAGATATGTTATGTGAAAAATCCTCAGCTTTCCAGAAAAAATATAAAAAAATATAGTGCCTTTGGTCCCGAGACTATGAAAAAAATAAAAAACGAATACAATCAATAATAACGAGAGCATGATTCGAATTTTCTGCAGATATAGTATTTTTTCAAAAAAGATATTATTTTATGATTTTTTGAAAAAAGTCATTTTTGGTAAAAAGAGGAAAAATTTGATTTTTCGGACAACCCTAAAATGGAAATGGTAACCCTATTGAAAAAATTTAAAAATACTGGTCTAATTTTTTGCGATAAAGAACAAATCTACCACTTTTCACGAAAATCTGAGAACCACTATATCGGTTTGGCATGGAATGGCTGTATATAGAAATCAAAGACGTAGTCCTACGTCAAAAAATAGTCGTAAATAAAATAGATCATATGCTAATTCTAATAGTAATTTTGGGTAGTTGCCAGCATATGTAGAAAAATCGGAGAGGATCACGTTGAAGCTACCGTTTTTCGGCTGATTTAGCGTGTATTTGTTCTATAGTGACACGTAGTTAAAAAAAAAACAATAAAATAGGTTTGGTCATCAACACGTTTAAATGATTCAAAATTCGTGTCAGTTTTTGGTTTCGGTCGTAGTTGAATCTCTCTAGGTTATGTTTAACGACGGATTCCAGTGAGAATATTTTTTTTGCCGGAGAATTTTGCATTTTCATTAGTTTGAGCTTTAATATTTTCTCAACCAAAGTATTTTCTTCTTTTCGCTTTAAGGTGTGCTAAAGATAACTTTAACCGCAATATGTTTTTTTATACGGAGTAGACCGATTTTCTAGTTCGTGTTAGGAAAACGCCATGCGTTTTACACAAATTAATGGGAATTTAGAAGCTCTATTTTCAACGCTAACACCCAAGGGGATTTTGTTATTGTATTGCAATAGATTATCAGAGAGTGTTCAAATCTATTGGCGCAAAATCATCATGAATTCATCATAAAATGTCTGAGCACAAAGCACTCAAAATTTGATTTTTTTTTTATTTGTATTATCCATGTGCTCCCGAAACATAATCCTGCGTAAAAAACGTCTTGATGGTTCTTTAAGATATTTACAATTAAAAAAAAAAAGTTTCAAAGCAAACGAATTTCCACGACAGTATGAGCACACTTTTGAAATTTTCATTCTCTGTGCTTTAGTAAGAAAAACATCAAACGTGTTATTTATTAATTGTAACGCTAACCGATAACGCAGACGTTTGCATCAGAATTAAACAAATTCAAAGGCTATACGGAAAATAGATGAGATCGGAAAAATGTATTAAAGGGTGTGTCACATCAAATTGCATCACGGAAAAAACGCTGTAGAAATTTAATTTTTAGGAATTATATCTTCAGCTTTCGCTTATAATCAGATAAGAGTGTATAGATCACGTTGACCATGTTTCACTGTCAATTTTTCGTAAATTTGGAAAAATGTCGTCGAACGAAAAAGAGCGTCGTGAATTAATCCTGTGCACTCATTTTGAGAATCCGGAGTTGTCACATCGGGACATCGGTAAGATGCTGGGAATCGTCCAATCCACGGTCAGCAGAGTACTAAAACGATACTTCGAGAACCTAACCATCGACCGGAAGGTGAAGAACGGCAAAAATGGATGCTCCGTCAGTGAAAAAGATCACAAGCGCGTAGTTAAGCAGTTTAGACGTGATCCGAGAAGTTCGGTCCGGGATGTCGCCAATAAGCTGAATTTGTCAAGTTCATTCGTCCAGCGGACCAAGCAGCGGGAGGGCCTGCGTACATACAAGGTTCAGAAGGCTCCTAACCGCGACGAAAGGCAAAACATGGTGGGGAAGACGCGAGCCCGGAAGCTGTACACCGAAATGCTGACGAAGCCGCATTGCCTGGTAATGGACGACGAAACCTACGTCAAAGCGGACTTTCGTCAGCTGTCGGGCCTGTTGTTCTTCTCCGCAGAGGATAAATTCAGCGTTCCGGAGGAGATTCGTAAGCAGAAACTATCCATGTTTGCCAAAAAGTACATGGTGTGGCAAGCGATCTGCTCTTGCGGAAAGCGGAGCGCCCCCTTCGTGATGACCGGCACGGTTAACGGGCAGGTTTACCTTAAGGAGTGCCTACATAAGCGCTTTCTACCACTATTGAAGCAGCACGAGGGCCCGACCATCTTCTGGCCGGATCTCGCTTCGTGCCACTATTCAAAGGACGTGTTGGAGTGGTACGAAGCCAACGGGGTCACCTTCGTGCCAAAGGAAATGAACCCGCCCAACGCGCCGGAGCTTCGCCCAATAGAGAAATATTGGGCGATTATGAAGCAGGCCCTCCGGAAGAACCCAAAAGTTGTCAAATCGGAGGCGGACTTCAAGAGAAAATGGATTTCTGTTCAAAAAAAACTACAACCTGACGTTGTACAGAACCTTATGGACGGGGTAAGGAGGAAGGTGCGAGCATACGGGCTTGGGCTCGAAGTATGAATAAAAGAAAATGCCAAAAGTTGTTTAATAGTTTTTATTTTACTGTCTAAAATTTTCAAAAGGATCGGTCTACTGGGCGAATTTCTACAGCGTTTTTTCCGTGATGCAATTTGATGTGACACACCCTTTACTAGGTATTCAAACCGGTATTTCTGTAACCAAAGTTTGTGTTACAAGAAACAGTCGATGAAGCCATCGAAAACTAGATGCTCCATAATCCATCTCTTTGCGCAAAATAGACCACTCAAACCGGAGATTGCTCTCTATCTCAGCCCTCAATGGCCCTCGATGAGAAAATTCCTCTACCATTCTCTGCGGCTGCAAAATGCAGCAAATCCATCCATTTCTTGCAAAACAACTTCTTAACAGAGTAACACTGAAAGCCTTCAGCTTTAAACATAATCCAATAATCAGATCTAGCTGCTCAGTTTTATATCGACAGTGGAAGATGCTTGCTCACTTACACAGCATCTCTCAGCCGCCATGGCTGGGTTTGGCATGGGGTGGGTGGTATTTTCCCACATACACAATGCTTTGCGTAAAACCCTTCAACAGCACGCCATTATTCTGAGAAGTAAGGCTGCCTCCGTGCGCTGTGCCTTCGCCAGCACGGGTGAACGTTTTTGAGGTGGAAAGGTGCTGCTGATGCAATCCTTGAAGAATACTGAATCCGTTCCCCAGGAGAGAGAGAGAGAGCGGGATCGGGAGCCGGTTTCCGTCGCTGCTGCCGTTTCAAAGTCGTACAAGAAATATGACTTGAGGAGAAGTATGACTTACCAGGAATATTTTGCATCCTTGTGGGTATACACCACACCGCAAGGATGCGATATTAGCGACACCCAGGGAAACAATCTTGTGGTATTTTGACTGAGTGAGAAAAAAAAATCGGTCCATAAATAATTCATTCACACTTTCCGAAGCTCTACGACCAATGAATGATGCGAAAACTCGCATAGTTTGTCAAAGTGCTCTTCATATTATGAACATCATTGCACCGTACAAAACACCAGTGAATTAGTGTACCTATTCCCTTCCGCTGCTTTGGATTATCATAATATGTTTCGCAGGCAAAACTCGCAGGAGTACCACGCCGAGCGTCATCTGCTGGCGCAATAGAAAAGGTACTAAAACACCTCAACATCATAAGTTCCGAGTTTGTTCGCAGTGTAGCTGCTTACTGCGTCAAAAAGTTTGTCTACCAGTTCAGGACATAGAGCCAACCGTGGATGATAATATTCGTATAAACACATTTTCCTATTTACTCCTAGCCAACTGATGCTTCCGCTGCTTGTTGCTCAGCTTTCAGTGGTTCTCTGGTTTCAAGACATACACTTCTGAAACCACATTAAAGTGTGTCCAAATCCCCGTCAGACTCACGCACAATGACATTTCCAACAGCACCCCGATGAGCATAAGAAAAATGCTCCATTCTCGCAACAATAAAGCAATATACCGAAACGAGATTGATTGATTCGTTTTCTTAATGTTTTTGTGTGCTTCCTTCCCTCGGCATTAAATCGACGCTTTTCCAACGTTCTTTTCTCGTCTTTTCATTCCTGTTGTTGTTTTTTTCGGGGATTTTCTTCAACCGCCACGTTTTATGTACTGATTCCTTCTCTCCACCCATTCATTGTTCGCGATATCTCTGCCCCATACCATTTTTTTGTCCTCTCTCTCCCCCTAAAAAGCCATCGTATTTGCTTATCGGCATCTCTTTTTTTCCCTTATCCGCATCGATGAAAAATCTACACCCTCATTCCAATTCCGGAAAGCCAACCACTCTGGCAGTCATGATGATGAATTTGATTCTGTGTCTCTGCCCTTCCCCCCTCCCACGGTCCTCCAATGCTTCCAAGTTTGGCCTTTCGAAGATCTAATTTGGGTTCGGGAAATCATAACAAAAACTGTCCTGTGGCTCTGGAAATTGCCTGGCCTGACTGACTGACGGCTCGATATCCATGGACAATACTATTCCTTTTTTCGCGTGCGCACACATTGTCTACGATATTGTCTAGGAGCGGCGGTCGGTCTTCAACAGTTGAGGTCATCCATCGTTTTAGCTATCCATATTTTTGTCCGACTCACTTTCCGATTAACGGAAAGGGAAAGTTGAATCCAGTGGGCGGAGGATGTGGCTGAAAGTAAGAAGGCATCGATTACGACGCGCTTTGTTTCTCGCAGTCGCGAGAGGTCCATCTTTTTTTTTGCTGTTGCTGTTTTCTAGCTGACGATGAGAATGCAGTTCTATTGACGGTGATGAATGATCGAAAATGATGGAAAATAAAATCAAAAGGGAGAGTCATTTGTGGGAAAAGAGCAATTTGTCCGCGAATTTTGTATTTGCGGATTTCAGTTTATGATCCACTCGAAGAATGAGAATATGAATCGAAATGTGATTTTACATTTCAACTTTGTTACAACTTGTAATTTTATAAAGGGTGTGTCACATCAAATTGCAACACGGAAAACACGCTGTAGAAATTTAATTTTTAGGAATTATATCTTCAGCTTTCGCTTATAATCAGATAAGAGTGTATAGATCACGTTGACCATGTTTCACTGTCAATTTTTCGTAAATTTGGAAAAATGTCGTCGAACGAAAAAGAGCGTCGTGAATTAATCCTTCGCACTCATTTCGAGAATCCGGAGTTGTCACATCGGGACATCGGTAAGATGCTGGTAATCGTCCAATCCACGGTCAGCAGAGTACTAAAACGATACTTCGAGAACTTAACCATCGACCGGAAGGTGAAGAACGGCAAAAATGGATGCTCCGTCAGTGAAAAAGATCACAAGCGCGTAGTTAAGCAGTTTAGACGTGATCCGAGAAGTTCGGTCCGGGATGTCGCCAATAAGCTGAATTTGTCAAGTTCATTCGTCCAGCGGACCAAGCAGCGGGAGGGCCTGCGTACATACATGGTTCAGAAGGCTCCTAACCGCGACGAAAGGCAAAACATGGTGCGGATAACGCGAGCCCGGAAGCTGTACACCGAAATGCTGACGAAGCCGCATTGCCTGGTAATGGACGACGAAACCTACGTCAAAGCGGACTTTCGTCAGCTGTCGGGCCTGTTGTTCTTCTCCGCAGAGGACAAATTCAGCGTTCCGGAGGAGATTCGCAAGCAGAAACTATCCATGTTTGCCAAAAAGGTCATGGTGTGGCAAGCCATCTGCTCTTGCGGAAAGCGGAGCGCCCCCTTCGAGATGACCGGCACGGTAAACGGGCAGGTTTACCTTAAAGAGTGCCTACAGAAGCGCTTGCTACCACTATTGAAGCAGCACGAGGGCCCGACCATCTTCTGGTCGGATCTCGCTTCGTGCCACTATTCAAAGGACGTGTTGGAGTGGTACGAAGCCAACGGGGTCACCTTCGTGCCAAAGGAAATGAACCCGCCCAACGCGCCGGAGCTTCGCCCAATAGAGAAATATTGGGCGATTATGAAGCAGGCCCTCCGGAAGAACCCAAAAATTGTCAAATCGGAGGCGGACTTCAAGAGAAAATGGATTTCTGTTCAAAAAAAACTTCAACCTGACGTTGTACAGAACCTTATGGACGGGGTAAAGAGGAAGGTGCGAGCATACGGGCTTGGGCTCGAAGTATGAATATAAAGAAAATGCCAAAAGTTGTTTAATAGTTTTTATTTTACTGTCTAAAATTTTCAAAAGGATCGGTCTACTGGGCGAATTTCTACAGCGTTTTTTCCGTGATGCAATTTGATGTGACACACCCTTTAATGACTATCGATATCTCAATATATTTTTTTATAAATTGGTCTTTGTTATAAGGTAAACTCGTATTGTTCTGAGTCAAAGACTTGCGAATTCGCGGTGTAAAACCTATGAGTGATTCGTTACACCCATACCTCGCTTTGCGGCCTAGATACGTTCCTGGGCCGATAAGAAAAAAGCCGAATAACGAATCAATTATTCCAATTCAAATTCATACAAACTCTATCGCATCGGTTCCAAGCTTGTTCAATGAAAAGCCGTATAAAAAGCGGCCATATAGCAAGGCATGGGTGTACCAATTTTATTTAATTTATTCCCTTTTTTTTTTTAAATTTTTTTACTACTGTTCATTTCCTCAATTTGAACAAGAATAAAAACGGGCACGAAACGCTATTTTTCAAAAAAATCACGCTAAGAGTTTATAGAGTCACAGTAAACTCCGGTTGTCAGGATACTTTCATTTGTCTACATCATGGCTCCACCGGTGCACAATGGTCCAGGAGATGAATTTAAGTGGAAATTAGCATTTAGAGCTCGACAGTTATTTTCTAGACAGGAACTGTTTTCGACAAAGTTGTTACATATGATAGAGCGCTCATTTTCATGTTATTAAAAATAGGGTGACCAAAATTGTCGATGAAATAAAAAATATAACTCTTTTCTATTCATAGAAAGAGGTAAACATAGTTCGACAATATTGTAGTCCCAGTTATTTGAAACATCTTTGTAGACCTTTTTTTTCTATTTCTTGAAATAACTGATATAGCGTCATTTTTCTATATTACGTTGAGGTTACCAAGAAAAAAAAACTGTTTTTTTTCTCTAACTTTTATATCTCAAATTCTACATATAAACTGTCTTCGAAAGACTTTTAGAACATACTACAGGTCGGACTCGATTATATACAGACTCGATTATATGTGATTCGATTATATACAATTTTGGATTCGTTCGTTTTGGACAGTTTGAAAAAAATATTTTTTTTTATATTTCAAATATAACTTATTTCAAGAAGAAATGTAACTTTCCAGCGCTAAGGTGAAGTTTAAGTGTCTATTACATGTTCAGTGGCTTAAAAATCGTGATTTTTGAAAATTTTGCTTGAATTTTCACCAGGAATTCTTTATATCGATATTTCAGCCAAATTAAATAAGATAGAGGTTGGATATCAAGGAACAAATTGTAGAGCTTTTTTCTTTAACCAACTTCAATTCAATTGATAGAAACAATCTAGTTTAATAGAATTTTCAGGTTTAAATAATAATAACACATTTAAAATTATAAACTTTTAAGTTTTTCACTTTCAAAACGTTATTAAAATCCACTTGTTTAGTTGTTCCACTACTATATCCTGTACTAAATTTTCTCATCTTTCAAATGAGAGTATCAAAATCGTCTTCCGTAGCGTACTTTTAAATGTAGAGCCAGTTTAAGGCAACAGAGTAAGAAACAAAAAAAAAGTTCTATAATAAATTGTTGAAATTCGAACATATGCGTAGGAGGATTTTTTCATCAAATATGATCGTCTATTACCTCCTGAGATAATCGAGATAAATTATTTTTTTTCATGTGAGAAAGATGTTTTCTGATATTAAGGGGATGAATCAAAAATCAAATTCTTCTTTTATTTTAAAAAATCGAAAAATACATGCAAAAAAATAAATAATTTTTTTTTCTCGATTATATACAGTGAAAAGAAATCAAAAACTGTATATAATCGAGTCCGCGCTGTAATACAAACATTTTTCGGTGCAGAACTTGTCAATATCTCAACTTTACTCAAAGTTATTGATACTTCTTCCCAAAAAATACGCTCTCTTCAATTGCTTGCCATTCTTTCTGGGGCAAACATAAAAAAAGTTTGTTGACGGAATCTGAAAGAACAAATTTCACTCTAGACAATATGTGATTTTTAAGGATATGTTATTTTTTGTATTTGAGAAAATTAAAATTGAAATCATGAGTTTTTGGGTGAAAACCCATCAATAACATTGATCAGGATTAAGAAATTGACAAATAACGGCATGTTGGATTTCCATTATCCATCATCATATGTGTTCATCATATGTCTCACGATTTCATTTTAGTCTTATCAATGCCCTAGACTAATGAAGGAGATGTGTGATAACTGCTAACTACTACTTGCCTAATTATTTTCTAGCTTTTAGTACATTATTATGTTTAATCACAATTAAACCGTTTAACTAAAAAAGTTTTTTTTTACTTATTTTATTTAATAATCGTATATAATTTATGTTATCGAATTCTGTAAATAATCGAGTCAAAAAAAAAATCGTTTTTATGCATATATTTTTCATTGATCCAAAATAAAAGAAGAATTCTCGCGTAACTTTTGAAAAGGTCCTATGTAACATTCACATCAACTCGAGAAAAACGAAGTTGAAAATCGGAATATTGTTTCGCGGATTGTTTCAAAAGGAAATGATCTTTATCGCTACTTTTACCACTAGCAGTCAATAATAACTCTGAAAAACCAATCGTGACTGTTGTTATGTGATTTTAGTTTGAAATTGAAGTCTACGAGTGAAAAATGTTACATTGGACGTTTTGACTGACCGCTTTGTACAGTGGACAAATTACGTTGCACGATGAGAATTTGAAAATATCTACTGAACAACGATCCATATGCTTGCACTTCGTGCTAAAGACATATCATTGTCGTTATTACTCGTTGAATTGCACTAAAAACAATATCAACAACCGAAAATAACAAAAACTCAAAATGACCGAAGTGCGACTTTGTGTTGTTTTGATTGTTTTGTTACTTTGGACGTATCGAGTGTCAGAGGAAAGTGGCGTCCGAAGTAACAGCCGAGTGCTCAATATTCGAATCAGTATATTGGACATTTTTTGTATCGGTGATAAAAAGGTAAAAAAGATAGATACTTGAACGACTGTTTTTGCAATGCATACAATGATTAAGAACTAATAGTGTGTATCCATTAACTCGATTTGTTTAAATTTGTTACTTAGGACCTTTTCAAAAGTTACGCGAGAATTTAATTTTTGATTCATCCCCTTAAATTCAGAAAACACGTTTCGGACACGAAAAAAAAAATTCCCAGAATCTCTCCGAAGGTGATATATGTTCATATTTAATGAAAAATATCCTTCTACGCCTATGTTCGAATTTCAACAATGACAGAGTTATAGTTTTTTTTGTTTCAGACTCTGTTGCCTCGAACTGACTCTACACTAAAAAGTATGCTGCGTAAGCAAATTCTGTTACCTTCATTTGAAAGTGAGAAAATTTAGTACAAGATGTAGTAGTGGAACATCTAAATAAGTGGATTTGAACGACTATTTTGGGAGTGAAATTTCAAAATTAGTAATTTTTAATGTGTGATTATTATTTTATCCCAAAAATTCATATTGAACTTGATTGTTTCTATCAATAAAATTAAAGTTCTCAAACCACTTAACAATTTGTTCTTTGACACCCAATTTCTAATTTGACTGCAATATCGATATAAACAATTCCTGGGGAAGATTCAAGCAAAAACTTCAAAAGTCACGATTTTTACCCCACTGTATATATAATAGCCACTTAAATTCCTCCTTAACGTTCGAAGGTTACATTTTCTCTCGAAACAAGTCATATTTGAATTGTAATTTGTTTCAAATTTTGTTTCAAACTGTATATAATCGAGTCCAAAATTGTATATACTTTCTATCCAACTTCTATAAGACCACCCTGATTAATTTCGTTGCAACACAAACAGTTAGAATTTCAACAAGATTCTTAAATATGTAGTTTTGGCTGTCCAGTTTCTATAAGACCATTTTAAAATTCATAAGTATTATCAATGCAAAAATTCGAAACGATCGGTTGATTTACATATTGACATGTAGGACATGCGACCTTGCCATTTTCGGCTAATAACCTGGAACATTCGTGTTGGAATTCTATTTACCAAATGCTGCTGAACAAATTTCTCGATATTTTTCCATGTTTCCGAAATTGCGACCTTGAGCTCTTCGATCGTGGTGTACCGTTTTCCCTCAGTGTAGATTCTGCGTACAAGGATCCCCCTAAGATTTTCAACATGATTCAAACCTGGAGAGTGAGCCGACCAAAAAATTGAGTTTTTGGTTCTTAGTCCATTGTTTAGTTTCCTTGCTTTACTTATGATGGAAACCACCTAAAATCACAATTATCTTTGTTATATGATTGATTTTGAATACGCCCCCGAAAAAAAAATCAGTCCTAATTTAAATTGGTCATATGACAATGAAAGTACGGATTTTAGGTAGTTTCCATAATAAGTACCAAGTTTCAAAAAAATCAAAGAGGGTCGGGTTAGCGGCCGGCTGATTTGGGATGGAATTGCTCTATTATATGCTTCAAGTTATATCTATTTAGCATCATTTCAGTTGAAAGGAATCGTATAGTGTTTATTGAGATATATGTATTTATGTTTGCTATCCAGGTTGTTATAAGACAAAATGTTTATCAAATGTTGCAGAACAGTTGCAGTTAAGTTATGATCAAAAGAGAAAGTGGTTAAAGAGAAATCGATCAAGTCACTTACACCCCTTGCATTCGAAGCCCCTCAAATGTCAAACCGGCAGTGTAAGCAGTGGATGTCCCCCGGGAAACATTTAAATTTAAATTCTATGTTATCTATACGCCCTAACTGCCTCGTTTTGATTAGCCCGATTTACGATTTCCCCAACACAGACTTCTACATCAATATACCATGAGGAATCCGCTTTGCAAATACAATGTAAGTCGGGGGTGTTTTTGTTCACACCGAAATGTGTAAAATATAATGATCGTTTGATAGCTCTTCCGTTCACATATTTTGGTAGTCCTAGGCATCATATCAAACGTAAAAAGGCCTTCATCAAATTTACTTGTAACGATGAAGATAATCTATTACCATGCATGAATTGATCTTACATGGCAAATAGTCCAAACTCTTCACTTGCAATGCAAATATGTAGAAATCATTTGAATTCGAAAATGTTTCATTCAATCAATAATTTAATCAATACAAATAAATGCTTACTAAGCCAACGATAGTCTCACGTCAACGTTGCGGTTATATCATAGATATAACCCACCCATATTTTTTATTTAATATTAAATTCATTTTTTGATATTTCCTAACAGTGCATTTAAAATGTTATTTTCCTAAATAGTTCATTAATTTTCCAACAACTTTGTAAAACATGATATTTTAATCGGACATCCGGATTTTGGGTTACGATTTTTTCGATAGACGGATCAATGAGTTTGAATGGGCCCTTTGAAAACTGTGATTGTGGGTCTTCCATCATATGTACCAAGTTTCAATAAAATCGAATAGGGTCGCGTCAAAATTTGCTGGAATTGCTCCATAATAAAAAAAAAAAAAACGATCGCATGAAATATGAAATACAGTTCTGAAGTTGGGAACAATGCGAGTCAGACAAAACAAAAAGTGTAAAAACTCACGCAAAAACGTGAAAACATCACGTTGTTTTCGCTATGAATTCTTCTGAATCTGATTCCAAATCCTCGTTCCTAATCTGATTCGGAAGCGCAATGCTCTCGTGAATTGCCTTCCCCGAATGTCGCCCACTCACAGAAAGCTGGAATGCTCATCGGAATCCTAGCACAGTGGTGGTACATTTTGGAATTCAATCCAAAATTAAGTTAGGAATCTTGGTAAAACAACAAACAACAGACCATCGCACCCGCACTGTATATTCAGTTCAGTCAATTTCATTGCAGGAGACGAAGGTTTTCCCCACATAACAGCCTGTTTGTCACCACCGGAGCAAACGGGGGAAGGGAGAGAGCATTGTTACCCACCACCCTCACCACCTCCAGCCGTTTAACGACGATCAAGTTATCAATGAAATATCCAATAATTCAGCCTGTCTTCAACAACGCGAACGAGGCAAGCAATGGTGAAAGATAAAAGAATTTCCCCACACCCACGCTCTTAGCACTTTCGCCCGGTGGGTGGGTGGTATCGATACCACCGAGTGTCGTAAAGCGATGAGTGGAAGGAAGAAAATACAGTCATCCGCTCTGTGCCAGAGAAGATATGGGATAAATTTCGCTATCGTTTGTAAGCGATTGATGAGCTACTGGTTGCCCGTGTTCGTGTGTGGGTGGTGGTGATGCAGATTGCGGATGCGGAGCGCAATTCCCTCGAGAGAGACAGAGAGGGGAGAGGGGACGTTAAGTGAGATTATGGTTTCTCCCACTTCGCACCCGCACCCGTGTTTCGTTCGGTCCGGGACAGTAGCTGTCGATTTCCCGGCTCATAACGGGGGGACTTTGTGGTAATGATAGAATTAAATGCAATTCAGGCAGGCCATAAACACACACTTTTCTGCTGTTGGGTATCGGAGCGCGTTTCCGAATGTATGCCGCGTACCGGCATCGATAAGGCTTAATGACTTAAAGCTATCTGGAGGTCTTTTTTTCTCTGTGCGTAATCGTGATGTGAAACTGTTTTATTATCGAAATGTTCCCCCGGAGTGTTGTTATCGGAAACAGATTCTCAGCGAATTGATTGTAATGCGGAAATACTTGCGAAGGACTGTCTTCAGCTTTCCAAATTTAGCTCTATGTCATCACATGAACGATTCAACGAGTACTCGAATCGCAGTAAAACTTGTCGTTCATTTTTCAATTAACACACAAGTTCTCGTGCCCAACAAAACTACCGCAACTTTCGGAGGGCCATAAATTCCTGTTCCAGGCGAAGAATCATAACTTTGACTGCCACCATAAACAGTCGTTACTTCTCCACATTCGCCATCAACGTCATCATCGACGTCATTAGGACTACATTCCATCATTATAATCATAACCCCCGAAAAGCTAAACAGTCTTGCTAAGAGAGGTCCTTTTCATCCCTCCGATTCAGATTCTGGGCACTTGTTGGGGTGGGACAATAAAAAGCAACAGTCCATTTAACCGGGGCTGACTTCGGTGGAAGTCTTCAGCCCAAAACCGGTCGACCTGTTTGCTTCCGAAACCGCAAACCTCTTTGTCCCTCGTCAAGGGAATCGCAGCACCTTTTATGGTTGCTGACTGGCGGAACCAAACAGGGCATAAAAACCTTCGCTACCTCAACCCACCCTCAGCTATTCATTCTCCCAAGCCTCATGCGAAACGATGCCATCAACGACGACAACGATGACGATGACTGCAGTGCCATTTACGATTATGTTATAACAATAATAATAATTATGAAAGCGAAAATATTTTAACGACAAAATTTCACCGCAAAACTATTCCATGACTTCTACCGTTCGTCCCACCTGCCGTTTTTAATGGTTCTTCCCTTCCGGACGGAAGGACGAACAGCCGCACGGGGAGTGTTGGAGGCTAGCCCAGGCTTTTGCAGAACGTTCCACATCATGGATTTAAACTGCATCACCTTGCCTCGCTTCCCCGCGGGCGTTCTCAAAATTATAGGGTTACCCACCAGGTTCCGGACCCAAGCAGGCTGGCGAGCTGAGTGAGATGCAAAGGGAAAAATTGTAATTCTTTCCCAGCGCGGTTGGCACCGATTCAGCAGGTTTTATATTTCAATTGCAAGTCCGCCCACCTCCCACCGAAGGGGGAGGAAACATATATATATATATAAAAGCAGGTGAGCTTTCTTATTTATGGTTTTGTCAAACTCGGAGCAGTGAAGCATAGGAAAGAATGATGAGTTGTTTTCCTTTGCCGCTCAAAGGAAAAAAACATTCTCGCCGACTTTCTTCGTTTCCAAATATGGTTTGTATGTGTGGATCATTTTTTGTTGCCCCTTCTTGCTCCATCATTTTTGTTTGGCTATGGATTTGGGAGGTTTACGAAAACAGGTGAATTTATGAGTCATACTTCGGGGCTGCTTCGAGGAGACAGGAAGCAGTTGGATGTGAAACTTTTCTGTCGTATTTAAATTGCTTTATTATCCCACGTTATTATAAACATTGAGGTTTTTATGACCTATTCCATCATTTGCAAACGTAATCACCTTTCGGGCTTTCGTCGTTTTATGGTCCCTCCCCGGTGAAAGGAGTACGGATTCGACGGTTATTGCCTGCCATGATATGGCGAATGGCGGATGTGCCGCTCTATAGCTTTGGGTTCGGTTGGCAAAAGTTTGTCAACAAGTGTAATTCTTCTGCTAGTGTGATGTTTTGGTTGGTTGTCATGTATCATGACTATGGTTGTAAACCATGTCATTCATTTATTTTTTGCTTTTAACTTTAAAAAAAATGTACTATATTTAACTATGACAAATATACATTCCTTGAATCAATCAACTCTATCTTGTTTACTACTGAGTGTGATGATGATTGGTACGAAAAACAGATCACAATCGAATTAAAAAGCCCAATTACTGACACAATTGAGATTCCAGCACGTGCTTACCAACCCAAATTTTGCCAAAATCGATGAATCCACGCTGTACATCTCACTGATGACACAGCCATATTTTGAATTAGTAGCGCAGAAAAAAACCCCAACAAATCCTGACCGTCCATTTTTTTTTACGAACTGCGGACAAACGGAGACAGGATAATTTTCGCAACATTTCCGTCTTCTCACGAAACAGTCCGCTTGTTCTCTCTCTTCCTCTGTCTCACACTATAATACATCACCCGCCCCGATTTTCACTTCCGCAGTGCCACCCCATTGCGGCAGTTTCCTCGTCTCCACTATCCACACCACCCGAGATGAATGAAAACAAGCTGTGTAGCAAAAAGAAAAAAGAAAACGGAAGAGGGAAAAAACACACATAAAATTATCATTCATTTCCAGTTGTGTCCTGCTTGAGTTGAGCTTCTTTGAGAAGTGTATTGCAAGGAAAAAACGATCTTGCTTGAGAAAAAGGGGGGAGGGGATGCCGCAAAAAGCGAAGGAAACCGTTATTAAGCATTTTTCCACAATTGAAAGCGCGCGCTTTTGGGATAAATCCGCAGCGAGAAAAAAAACACAAATATTGTTGCCGCTCGAGGAGCGGATCAATGCGAAGAAAATAAATAAAATAGGAAAAACGCGGTGCAGTCTTCTGTGAGAACGAACATAAGTTGCAAGTGCGCTGCAGTGGACGGAAGAAATTATCAATTAAGAACGTGAAAATAACGATTCTGTGGGATGCGAACATAAAGATGAATGAGGACGAGCAGCTTCTCTATTTCAGGAAGGTATAAATGTTGTTCCATACAGTGAAGTTTGTATTCAATGTTCTCTCATTATTCTGGTATAAATAGATTGTATATAATCGATAAGAACAAATTACGTTTATTGACGAATAAGGGTCAGGTTTTTATGAAATAGTCACAACGGTAATAACTTGCATACCAATACTAATTCTCTAAGATTGGTTTGATATGTTATACATTACGATTCCCGAACCCGAAAATGTTTTAAATTGACGTAACATTTGGTCTGTTCATTTCTTTGATCACCTTCCCGTGTGGTCGATAACAAGCAAATAATGTAACTGAGTGAGAATTTTTAGTTGGTTTGATGAACAATAATTGGGTTAAGTATATTATCATGTTTTAGTGCTGTTTATACTTTATATTAATCTATATATATATAAATCTCGTGTCACGGTGTTTGTTACCGAACTCCTCCGAAACGGCTCGGTCTACTTCGACGAGATTATGCGCAAAATACTTGGTAGGCATGAGAATAGGTTGTAAACTATATATGATACCGCTAGGAAACCGATTACCATATATTCAATACTGATTAGGATGGCTCTATTAAAAAAAAAAATCCTGAATTTCAAATTTTATTTTTTTTAACTTTGGCATGGCATTAAACCCTAAAAAACAGTTTAGTAGCTCACAAAAATTCAAAAACGACTATGTAACGCTTTAGACAATTCATTTCTACATGCTAAGAAAAAAATTTAGCCAAATCGGTCGAATAGATCCTGAAATATCGATTCCACCAACTGAAAAACTTGGTTTCGAGAAAAAACGCGCTGGTACAGCACTTTTGGCTGTAACTTTCCAACGAAATTAAATATCAAAAAATCCTTTTGGACAACATTTCTGAGAGGATAAGCATTTCAAAAATGCAAAAAAATAATACTAGAGGCGAATTAACTGAAAAGTTTAAACCCTCTTAAAGCCAAAAAGAAGAAGAAGAAGAAGAAAATAATAGGAGGTTGTGTTCAAGACACGACCGCATTGTTGACGAAGAACTACGCTGTGGTTTAATTCAAGTTGCTTGTTTATAACTGCAGATATTATTTTATAATGCTACGACAATTTGAAAACAGTCTGTAGACGTAGTTGAAGATGGTAAAATAAATAAACTCGCAGGTTGACTGAATTGACAGCTTGAGCCCTGAGCGTGAGCCCTGCTGCCAACGATCAATTTGTGTTGGTTGGGATAAAGATGTCAGGGTTTGTTTGTTTTATTTGTTCAGAGCTCTAAACAACGTCCAAAAAAGTGTAAAGATGACTCGGGATCCGATTGAAATTATAAAATGTTGCACGCTCAGTTTATTCTCCATTTACCGATAGTAGACATTTATCAGTTATTGTATTGTATGTTTCTCAATAAATTCGTGCTCAATTACCGTTTTTATCATGTAGGTCTTGCTACTAACAATTTATATAATTGTAGTCCAGGATGTCATAATATCGAGCATGTTGTTTGATTATGTTAAAAAATGCAATTAATGAATTTAACTGGCAGCTGATTTAGAAGATCGAAAGAGTATACTCACGCATATCAGATTATGATAGATTGAGTAGTCGCGATCTTTATATTATTCCACCCATATATGGCTTCCTAAGACACCCGCTTCACTTCCTCGAATGCCCAAGCCCATCTCTCCAGTTATAAACAGAATGTGGTTCCGGATTCTACCACCTTATCTCATCTAAAAAACACAGGTTTTAAACAATGAAAAAACTCAATTCAAATGCAATTACTACACACAATCACAGTCCTATGTCAAGATCCCGTCCGTGCTCCTAAGCCCAGACCCATCAACTTTTTTCGTTATTTTTATATTTTCTTCTTTAATGCAATAAATATTTTAGTGTGATTCTTACAAATATGTTCCACATAAATATATTTACAATGCTTACAAGTATTGGTTTTCCACGAAAGCAATTGCGGTTTTTTTCATCACAAATAAAACCCTTTTTTTGTAAATAGAATCAAGTTCAGGAATATTTCACGAACAATTTTTTATTTTGGTGTGTGTAGATGTAGTGAACAGAAATATGTGGAAGAAATAAAAAAAACTTTCTCTGATTTTTGAAAGATTTTGAGGGGTAACACTATTTTTTGCCATCTAATTCAATAGCAAATTCAATAAGCCTTATCAACTAGCTTTCATTTGATTTCTACAACTTCAACTTCAATAAATAATTTTTTTGACGAAAAAAAAAATTCAAATTTTTTTATTCAATTTCAAAAAAGTTTCTAAAAGTAGTACCGTGAATGTTCTTTTTAAGTTTCGATGTCAATCAGCAGAATTTTATTTAGAACTTAATATCTGAAATTATTCAAATGAAAACATCAATTGTGGTTAGGACGAAGCTCACCAGGTCGGCGTGAGCTTCGTCCTAACCACAATTGATGTTTTCATTTGAATAATTTCGGATATTCAAGTTCCCACAGAAATTATATTTCTGTACGTGATGTATATTCGTGGTATATAATTTCTTTTTTGGCATATAAAACTGATGCAGACTAAGACACATCAACCCTGATATTGATTGTTCAAATCCTTTGCTCCTTTCTTGAGTTAAATCGCGAGGAACGGACACCAAATCTTTTTTTTTATTCATATATATATACAAGCTAACCCGGCAAACTTCGTCCCGCCCAAAATGGATTTTTTTTATATAAATACTTTCAAACATCCGCGTTTTCTTACTGAGCGAACGTTTGTGGGTCCAATTAAAATATCAAGGCAGCTCTAACAGGACCGTTCCTTTCTCGGGTTTTGCGTTTATCAACATATTTGTCCTTCCAGTTTTATTTATACAGATAGAAGATGTAAGAATGCGTTATTTCGCCTGAAAATTCATTTCCACTTTCGAACAAAGAACTAACAAAATTGTTAGCACAAACATCAAATGGACTAACAACGCTTATCATGAATGAATTTGTAGAGTATATGGAAATTCAATTCTCCGAGTTTTCCGAAAATTTTCCTATTTTTCTCTCCACTATATTGATCTACGGGGAGAGACGAATACAGCAAAATATGGCTTACTGTATTAGTCTCTCCCCGCTCAAATCGCTAAAATCGGACCATTCCTTTCACGGGTTTTGCGCTTACCAACACATTTGGCCTTCCATTTTTATTCATATAGATGAGGACTAGAAAAGAAATTCCCTTTTTCTACCAGAGATATATCACCATAAGAGCATTCAAGTAACGCAAGTATTGGGAACTGTGCAAACTTCCAATACGCTTCCAATAATGATACAAAGTGTTTTTATCATAGTATATACGTTTATCAGCGCTACGTGATTAAAGGGTGAGTCGATAATTATTGCGAAACCTTAGATTGATTTGTAAATCGGTTATAGTTAACGAAAAACAACAATCCATTCCTGGAACCTTTGGAGGTCCATTGAGACGGTTGAATGATGTATTTATTCAAGTCAGTTTTCCCAATGCGCGATGCGATAACCCAGGATTTTACATGTGGGTGCATAAAATCTTTTCGCGAACGATTTACTGATTTCCATCCATCTCGACCGGAAACTCCCTGAAAACTACAGAACTGAACGGATGTGAACGGATGTGAACAAAAATTCTAAAGAGAAAAAAATAAGCAAAAATTGCTAATTACGATCAAGTATAAACAGGACTTACGCAAGTTTGAAAGTGTCGCAATAATTATCGACTTAACCGATCCTGTAGCCATGCAAGATATTCTAGATTGGAGAGACCACACTATTTATTTATTTATTTATTTATTTATCACCGTCTCGAATTGTTTATAATTCCTCAGACTGAATCCTTATATTAAATTCTTAATCCTATTTTTAAAGACAGTTTTGGACACGTTAAAATCGAACACAGCACAAGCACTATTGAATTCAAATATTTCGTGGTTGTCTGGTTGTTAGTTTTGAACAAAACTCGTTCTTCTGGTTTTCCAAAGAAAGTTGGAAGACATTAGAGAGAAATGGGCGGCCGACAACTGCGATTTTGTAGGTGTTATTTCGAGTCGTTCCCTTTTCATGTATAAACTTTTATTTGTATATTATATTTCCCCCCTTATGAATCTAATGGCATTCTAATCACTGTAGTGTCAGTGTCAATTTTCGTCTTTTCCGATGAAGATTCGCTATCATCATGTTTTGTGCGTTCACTTTAGACGTTTTTGATTTGTTTCTCCTAACTTTCTAGCACTCTACATTTTCCTATCTTATAAGAGTGTTGAACTGCTCGATTTAGTCTCGAACTTTTTTCTACGGGTTTTGACAATACTTCATATTATTTTTTCATTCAATCACGCTATCTAACTTACATTGCATCCAATTTGTTTTCAACTATTTCTTTCGATTGTATTTTTCTACCTCATTTATATCTCCTAATTTTCGGATTTCCACACTATTTCTCTTTTTTTTTCCTCCAGCGTCGACTTCATTTCCGCCAACTTCATTCTCATGTTCATCTGTTTCTGAAAAAGATTCCTCTTTCGGGCAAGGGTCTTCTCAGCTTCAGTTTCAGCCTTCGAGCAAGGAAGTAATAATTAAAATATCACCTCACATATTTTATTTGCTAATGAAACTGCCTACTCGATATGTTTCATTCATTTTGAGTCAGTTTGAATTCAGACGAGAAAGAATAAATCTTTGAGAAACTCTCCTTACCCTGACTACATGGTCTCATAGCAATTTTATATCATCTTTAGATGCGTTGACAGTTATCCAATTTTTCAATGGTTGGTTTCAATGGCTTTATTATGCTTTATTTTTCAGTTTTTGTGTGTACTCGTGGCCGAGTGGTTAGCGTTTCACATTATCATGTTCGAACATTATCATGTTCGGGTTCGATTCTTGTTCTGGTCGGGGAATTTCTCGTCAAAAAAATTTCCTTCGACTGTGGTCACGCGTATTCTAGAGCTTGCCCCTCGAAATACATTCAAGGCGTGTTATCTGGCTTAAGAAATCTCAACTAAGTATTAATAAATGACGCTAGTTAATGCATACGTTGAGACGGCGCAAAAGTTCCACAGTGAACGTTAACGTCATTCAAGAAGAAAAATTGTACCAGAAAAAATAACAATAAATGTGACAAACTTAGAAAAACATGCCCCAAGTACAGGGTTTTCCATTTCGGGCTTCCGAAAGTATACAGCCCTGCGCTGACCGTTTGACATAGCTGTCAACCAAAGCGTCATATCGTTAGTTGAATGTCTGCCATTTTACAATATGGATCGTTTTAGCATCGTACAACGTGTTAATTTTGTTAAATTATACTATAAAAATGATGAAAAACCGGCAAATGTTTTTCGAGCATTACGGACGGATTTTGGTCGTCATGGACGGCCTACAGAGCACACAATCGCTAAAGTAGTGCGTAAATTCGAACAAACTGGATCCGTAGCGGATATTGTGAAACCAGTGCATCATCGTAAACGTGCGTTCGGCCGAAAATATTGCTGCTGTTGCTGCCAGTGTGGAGGATGACCCGAATGTTTCGATTCCACGGCGTGCTCAGCAATTGGGCTTGTCAAACACATCATTGTGGCGAATTTTGCATTTGGACTTGCACCTACATCCATATAAAGTCCAACTGGTACAAAAATTAGAGCGTGGTGACCATGGAATGCGTCGGGCATACGTCGATTGGGTGAACGAACAACAGCAGCAAAATGCTGAATTTTCGCATGAAATTTTCTTCAGCGATGAGGCACATTTCGAGCTCGGTGGCTATGTGAACACCCAAAATTTCCGTATATGGGGCTCAGAAAATCCACACGTGATTGTTGAGAGGCCATTGCATCCGCCAAGATTCACTGTTTGGTGCGCATTATGGCCTGGTGGAGTCATCGGGCCGTATTTCTTTGAAAATGAGGACGGCGAGACGGTAACTGTGAATGGTGAGCGCTATGGCCGCATGTTAACCGATTTTTTTTGCCACAAATTGAAGATATGGATACGGATGACATGTGGTTTCAGCAGGACGGCGCCACGTGCCACACAACACGACCGAACATGGCCACATTGCGAACGAAATTTGAGGGACGCATAATTTCGCGTTTTGGTGATGCCAATTGGCCGTCCAGATCATGCGATTTGAACCCGCATGACTTTTTTTTGTGGGGTTATGCGAAAGACCGTGTCTATGCCAGCTCTCCGCAAACTTTTGAACATTTGAAAGACAACATTCGTGAAGTTATGACCGAGATACCACCCCATATGTGCCGAAAAGTCATCGAAAATTACCTGTTCCGGATCAAGGTGTGCGAGGAAGCCCTAGGTGGACATTTGAATGATGTTGTATTTCACACATAATGGCATAAACCAAACTTTAATTTGAAACTTTAAATTGAAATTAATTTGGTGTTTTATTTCAATTTACTTTCGGAATTTAAAGTTGGAAAACCCTGTAAATCTATATTACACTTCAAATGAGTATTATTGCTACAATGATTTACGCTACGTGATTCACACCATTATTTTGCTAAATATATGGGAAAAAGTTGAGTTCATACTTTATTACAGATATCAATACAAATTTTCGAATAAAAAAGAAAGATGAAAAGATTTTTCCAAATTCAAAACACAAATTTAGTATATGCTGTTTCATTTTGAACCGAATTAGAACCTGGTATGTTCAATTTTAAGAATGTTCGAAACGATTTTGTGGCTTCAGAATATACAGAGTAGTTTTTCACGGCTTGTGTATTTATTTATAACGACAAAAGAAATTCATTTTCAAATTCACATGACCAGTTTACTACTCTTTCTAGAAACGTTTCTGGGTTTTTCAATCCATCTTTTGCTTTTCTCAATATATCTATCAAAACTTTTCAGTAATTATATAGTGTAATCAAAATGCGCTTCCACGTAATGTTTCTCAAACAAAATAAAACTTCTTCTCACTTCTAATAATGTTTTTCTCGTTTTTCTCCCGGCTCCGATTCAGGTTACTCCCCGGACATCTCGCACCACTTCTCCGCCTTTCTGCCGAAATTAGAACACGACAGCGGCTACCAGCAGCAAACCACCCACTACATCCTGCCGCCAACTCCGACCTCTCCTCCACGATCACCCGGAGCGGATTCGTTGCGAAGTTCACCTCTCAGCAGTAGCAGCGGCAGTCCTTCATGCGTTAAGAAACCCCTGTTCACGAGCAGCTCCGGAACGGCACTGTCGCTTCCGCCCAAAAAGAAAGACATCTACCGACCCTACTCGCTGGACGATAGGCCTCGTAACTATGAGATTCGTATCCCTGCCGAGGAAGACCTACACGCGGCGCACGCCATTCTGGACCTCAGCGCATCGACGGCATTCCTTCCTCCACCCGCACCCCATCAAATCCTGCAGCACCAGCACCAGCAGCTGCTGGAAGAGGACCGAGCCCAAACGGTACCGAGTTCGCTCGGATCACCGGAACAGAACGAGAACAAGAACAGCACAAACACTTTGGACGAAGTGCCATCCAAGACTGTAGCGTACACGTATGAAGCATTTTTTGTGAGTGATGGACGGTCCAAGAAAAAGATCGCAGATCCAAAAACGGTCCTAGAATCTAAAGCCAAGTACACATGCACGGAGTGTGGCAAACAATACGCAACATCCAGCAATCTCTCGCGGCACAAACAAACGCACCGGAGTCTTGATTCGCAGTCGGCGAAGAAGTGTATGACCTGTGGAAAAGCCTACGTTTCTATGCCCGCGCTGGCGATGCATGTCCTAACGCACAAATTGTCGCACAGTTGTGGGGTCTGCGGTAAGCTGTTCTCCAGACCGTGGCTGCTCCAGGGTCACTTGAGATCACACACCGGCGAAAAGCCGTACGGCTGTGCCCACTGTGGCAAAGCATTCGCGGATCGATCAAATCTAAGGGCCCACATGCAGACCCATTCGATCGATAAGAACTACCAGTGCCAACGTTGTCATAAAACATTCGCCCTGAAATCATACCTCAACAAGCACCTGGAGTCGGCCTGCTTCAAGGAAGATTCCTGTTTAAGTCCCCAAGTGCTTGGGTCGAATAATAATCTGGACACAGTCATCGATAACAACAATAGCAAACTGGCACTGGATACGTTGGGCCCAAAGTTGATGTTGAAAAAGGAAAACACCAACGATGAAGCATTGAATCAAAACTTTGCCACCCTTGCGGCGACGGCGACGGTTGGGGGGGTAGGTGGTGGTATCACCGGTCCAAGCAACATACTCGTGATGAAGAATGTCGCCGGCAGTCTGCTGAGCAGTAGCGGCTCATCTCCTGCCACGACGGCGGCCATTCTGAGAACGAACCCGAGCGCGGCGACGGCAGTGCTCGGATCGGTCGTCAACGGGGCGGCTGCCATTCTGACGACCGGCGGCACCCATCCAACGGCGGCTGTTCACATAAACGTCAACTTCAGCGGGTAACCGATAGTGGACGTGGCCACTCTGGCCGCCACCAAGGCGTATCGTATTATTTTAAACTGAGTTCAGTGTGAAGCTCTATTCGCTCCCCCCTCTCACTCAAAAACTCAGCTGACAGACAGATGCAATTGCGCTAGAAGGTAGAAGGTTTTGAAGTTCTTTGTTTCCAAAGCTTTAGAGTGGGAGGCGCATTTGTAAGTAGCAATTTTACTTTTAACGAATCTTTCATTTCCCCGTTCCTTGACTGTTTCTTCTCTTATCTAACAAATTAACAAAAAAAAGGCAACCACACTTTTCGCAAAACTATACTCAAGCCGAAAGTGTGCGCGTACGTTATATACATATATAAATACACAAAACACATGAACATGTAAACAAAAAAAAAAGAAACAAAAACAAGCAAGTATTTACACAAACCCCAAACCCCGTATTATACATTTCTATCTCATGTTTTGAACGAAGCAATTTAATTCAATTACCCATGAAGTACTAGAATTCAATTATACGTTGACAGCGTGTGAGGTGAGGTTTTTTGACACTGCTGTCAGTCCTCTATTTATTATACTAAATGCCTAGGATGCTACTTTTCTTATAATATTTATTAAACTATTATTATCATTATTATTTTTATTAGAACAAACTGACACTCGACACAGAAACCAAAACACAGATCAAAACAAGAGCAAAAAAAAATTGAAAAACAAAGAGCAAGGCTACAAAAAGCTATTAGAGAGAAAAACATGTGTAATATTTAAAGCAAGTTATGAAACCAGCGAGTTAATTAGCTTTTCAACCCCGAGAATCGACTTCGTTAGCTCTCCGCTCCGTCTCTCACTCACTTTCAGCGGGCATTAAAGTCCAAATTATCACTTATCGCGCGCTGTCTAACAGCAAAGAACAAAACCCGGGGTAAGCAGCAATGGCGGACAGGGCTCAAAAGTTTGCGGTTATCGGGAACAACGTCAACAGCGTGTCACCGCGCATGTTGCTCTCTTTCCATGGACTTGTGGCTAACTCCTATCGCGTAATAACGGATCTGTATTTCGATAAAATGTCACCCCGATTGGGAAGCCGTCGCCGATAACTAGGAGGGTGGACATGTCAGGGGTCACGTCAATCAAACCAAGGTGGGTTGTTTCTTGACCTAGGTTCTACAGCTTTCGCCACCAACTTCAAGTGGACTGTAGCGAAGCTGGCTTTTGCGGGAAGTGCATTTTGCTCAAGCAGAATACAATTAACTTTGCTGGAGTACCAATGGCGACGGGTGGACAAGGCATTAGTGACAGATTCGAAGCGTTTTGCATAACTGTTTCAATTTTCGATACATTAGTAATTTTTCTATTTCACTTAGCAGTAAAGTTATCCATAGATTTTAAAAAAAAGACAGCGAAAGGCCGAAGACATAGTAAATGCGATGCGATGCGGATTTCAATGCGGCCAAACTGTTTGTGGAGTGTTTTGCCGCGAGTGAAGTGATGGTTGCCAGACGATTTTCATAAATATCTTCACAATCGAAATTATTGAATGAAAATAAAAATTGAGTTGTTAACTTATTATTTTCCGGCAGTTGGTCGGAGCTTTCGCTATTGCTCTGGAAAACATACTTGTTGACATGTTTTTCAGTTCTTGCTTAGCTTTATTTATGAGTTCTCCCAGAAATTATCGATGGAACCCAGTTGGAGGACATTCGTAGAATTGGCGGACTTAGGAACAATATCTATCTTCAAGTGGTTCATCTCCTGCACAGCGACTCCTTCGCGTAATGGGCGGAGACTTGATCGGCAAAAACACTACATCCTCGCCCGGGTGAAATTTTTGGAAGAAGGAGGCAACTTCCGGCAAGCAGTTTGTGCTGTAAATTTCCCCGTTCACCGCAAGTCCTGAACGGAAGAAAAGCAGCTTTGACATTCCCTTTTCGCTGATGGTTAGGCACCGAAACACCCTTTTTTGGGAACCCGGATGTGGGAGATGTACTTCACGTCGGAACTTACTCCCATGATGGGGGACGTAAAGAAACTGGTTCGTCTCATCGTCCATGACGACCGTGACGTTCCGTTGGGCCCGAAAAACTTCATTCTCAATTACTTGCAGTCTTTGTTTCTGAGTCACAACTTACTTACTACTTATTCGGCACGGAATGGAGCTCACAAACCATGGAGCACATTTCTTTATTCGCCATAACTCCCGCAGTTCAGCTGACAGCACTGTCAAATTTTGTTAAGAAACTCATGGGTTGCTACGATTGACGATGCACAAGTGGTCTCTTCGTCAGGTATTAAGGTGAACACATGAAAATTAGTAAAATTTGTTTACTTTTTAATACAAGCGTTTTTAAAGTCTAGATAACATTCAGCTGGATTATTTTTTCTCAAAAGTATCAATAACAACGTGCATTCAATGGACAATACTACTGAGAAACTAATTAGTACTTTCTACTGCGCTATAATTTAATAACGTTAGACTGTTTTCATTCCCAGAAGCAATCAAATGCGATATTATTTGCAAGCGTTCAGCACATTTGGTATACCCTCGGAATTTTCCTTTGAATTTGGTTTTCCTTCACTATTCCATTCTTTTGATCTTTTCTCTTCTATGCAATCACATTAATAGCGAGGATGACCCCATGTTGTTGTTACCAAGAAACTGATTCACTACTTCACTACTTAGTGAATTATTTATTCATGGCGCGCCTACTTCTATCACTAATGCCATGTTTCGCCCATTGTCATTCTGCCGAACATCCCTCAGTCCCATCATAACGGAGCAGTTGAATGATGATAAGTATTTTCTAGAGAAGTGAGAGCAATTCGGGTTCGAGAGCAGGAAAATCTAAATCATGAAAACGTCCAAGCAATCTGTAAGTAGAGTTTAAGAGAACTAAGAAGTATTAGTCCCCTTCCCCCCAAGAAGTTGCAAATGTAATTTGCAGTCCCTACTACTAGGTATATAGTGGATAAAAGTTTTAAAAACAAACAGAACATTTCTTCGGTACGAAGAAACCATCAAAACAAAGAAAAAAAAAACAGTTACAGCCCCCGTTTTGTTTGAAAAAGAAAAACCTGTAAAATAGTAGAAAATATAAGCACCCCTAGCAGTTAAGGGTTTTTTAGGGCAATTAGTGGTTAAGAGCAAACGCGAGAAGAAAAGATTGTTAAAAGTTATGTGAAAAATTGTGAGTTAGTGAATGAGATAATAATTTTAGCGAATCTAAGATGAATGATCAAAAAACAAACACGGAAAAATCTAGTCTTCACCTAGTCTAGTGGTAATGCTGTGTAAGGTATGCCAGGTTTCCTTCGACGGGAAAATGGTATACCGAGCACACACACACGTACAGAACACCCCCTTTCAATTTTCCTAGTCCTTAAGGTGTAATCAAAGAAAACTTATTTATAGCAAGTACTATTCTAGTCTTATTTGGGAACAAAAAAAATCCAGTGGACTCAGTTTTCCTTCAAACCTGAGGAGAGCCGGTTTCTTGATCCCCGAGTGTACATTTCTGTAGATGCCGTTTTGCTTCATTAGTTCGCTTTTCCACACCGGAAGTTCTACTAACAGCCTAACAATTAATACTGGAAAAATTCCTTCCCATTCTCGAAAACAAAAAACAAAAAAATGCAAAACAGACAACGAAACAAGCAGTTTTTCGTGAGATGATGTGCTGAGTTTTGTTCGGTTGTGTTGGAGCGCTCCTCACACAAACACAGTCCCCAATTTACAACTAAACTAAGAGTAAACGAAAAACTGTTCAAATAAGCAACGAAAGTTCTGAACGAAAAGCAACGTTTCTTAGACAACGAATTAGGGCGTAAGTGAAGTGAATATTTTTTTTATCGTTCCTTCCCGGGAGGCTGAATTTTTCTACCTTAGCTCCCGAGCTTATGTTTTGTAAATAGAATACTGCTGGTTACACAATTTTAACAACAATTTGCATAGTGCGAACACTACCCGTGAAGGATATCAGCGAAATTAGGCTGCAATAGATGATGAGTTGTGTGTTGATAGAAATGATCATCCATAGTAATAAGAGGTATGTCTCCGCATACTACAATATATCAAACTAATCGTCGCAGATGGTACCACTCCTACAGAAGATGTCTTCGCATCATTCCACCTATTATAGTTACTCAAAACGACTTGACAGCTGTCAACAAGGTTAATTAATGCTTTGATTCATTCTCTCCAGATTATCAATACTGAATTGATTGCTACGCGAGAACGTTTGACGACACTTCAAATGACACATATGTCATCAATATACGACAACGCATGAACAAGTATTGCCATCTGGCATGAATAATCTGTTTTCAATTTACAAATTTTCAAATTTCCAAATTTCCGAATTTCCATATTTCCAAAAATCCAAATTACAATTTCTTGTCATTTGATACATTGATTCTACTCTTTCTACTATAGAGGTTTTAAACTACAAAGTTTTTCGGTCTCTAGTCTTGAAAAAGGCCCTTGAAGCCCTGTGATTGAACCTACGTTCGATCGCTTGGTAATGGGCCGCGCAGTCATTTAGGTTACGCAAACTCCCTCCATGTAAAAACTCAACGATTCCAACAGCCTAAAATTAAGGCTTAATTGGACCTATTGAAAAGTGTTAAATTATAGGATGACTCTGATATATTAGTGTTACATTTTTTACCACTAATATATTTAGACCGATAACACATTTAGACGGTTTGAGCCCATCAACTCAGCAACGATCATGATGATCGAATAAGTTTTTATTTGACAAATGGTATATGATTACGAATCAATTTACAATCGTATATTCCAGTTAAAATATACGTTTTGCACATTTGAAAAACTAAGATTTTACGTATCATTATCGAATTATGTCGCATATCGGTATATACGACATTATAAGTATATCGTCTCCAATTCGGGCTTTTTATACGATTTTACGCTTGCTGGATTTAGTTGGAGTAGAAAAAAATATTAGAAAATATTTGAAACATCATAAACACCCAAACACATCAAATCAGAATACAATGAATACACAGGCTAAAACGGCTAAAACGGTTACGAAAATTTAATAGTTTGGAAAACTGAAACAATAAAAATATTCAAACACTTGAAAAAAATCATAATGGATAAATAATCGACCAAATTGAAGTTGCTGGAACGTTTGAAAAGATTCTAAATTTGATTTCATTGAACTAATTAAATTATTTAAATGAATGAAATAAATTAAATGAATTAAATGAACTAAATTAATTAAACGAATTGAATGAATTGAATGAAATGAATGAATCATATAAGGTAAATTATTAACATATTTCAATAACCTCAATGAATTAAATGAATTATAAAAAAACACGAATCAAGTTAATTGAATGAATGAAATGCATTGCTTATTGAAACGAACCAATGAAAAAAATAAACGGTTCAGAATAGTTTGAAAACTCGAATTCATAAGAATCGATCAACTCGAAAGATCTGGAAAGATCAATAGCATTTAAGAGACACCAAAGAACTCTGAAATTATTGGAACAACTTCCAAATAGTTTCGAACAAATCGATAGGGAAAGATAGTTGTTGGGACGTTTGAACAGATTAAAAAAAACAAAAACAACCCGCTAAAATATTTAAACAGCTTGAATGTTATTTTTCTTATTAAAAAAATATGAATGAATAAACAAATCAAATTAAACTATTAAATGGCTTAACGAATCCAGAAATGATCGAACAAAATTTAAAAAAAAACTTAAAGGGTTCACCAATCGAATAATAATAAATATCCATAATAATCAATTGTTTCGAAGAGAGTCCAAAGAGTTCTAAACTTGGAACAATTCTCAAATTCCAAAACAGCCCCGAGCATATCGGTGCAGGATGGTCCCAATTCCATTTGAACAGATTTGGAAGAATTTAAAAACACAGATATGAACCGCTAGAAGAATGTGAGTAGTTTGAATTGTTTGTGTTAAATAGATAATCAAATAATCCAACAATAAAGAATCGAATTACTTAACGCTTCCGTTCGAAAAACACAAACATGACCAAAAATAAAAATAGTTTCGAGGTTCTGAAAAACTCCAAGAATCGAGGAATATAAAAGATTTAATACTGATCAATCGTTTCAAAGAGTCCTGGAATTGTTGAAACAGTTCCAGAATTCCCACAAAAAAATGGCGCCAACTGAACATCTGAAACGATTGAAAAAAATCAAAAGATGAGAAAAGCAAACATAAAAATGAACCGCTAAAAGAATAAACAATATATAAATAGATAAATAGATGAACAAATAAATATATAAATGAACAAAGAAACAAATAAATGAATAAATAAAAGAAAAATATTAAATTGCCTAACGATTCCCCACAAATGGTCCCAAAACATGAACAAAAAACTAGGGTGCGTGACCCTTTGCCAAGAATAGAGGAATTTAAAAAGATGCAAAAGAATCAATAGTTTCGAAGAGAATACAAAGAATTCCAAAGATGTTGGGTCAATTCTAATAGCTTAAAGATGAAATTAAAACTAAAACTGTTGATTGCCTGTTTGAAGAATTTGATTGTTAAATTGATTTAACCGATAAAAAATTTCTTCTGAAAGTTTCGAACCTTTCACAATATACGATGGCGTTCAAATGGCTTTAAAGTCGTCAAAAATGTTTTTTTTTCTTCAATTGATTCACTTTTGGGAAACAAGAAACAACTACAAGGCAACAAGAGGTAAATATGGCGGATGCTTCAAGACACAGACGCGATTTCATACCAAAAATTGACACACGAAAAATGGTGACTTACTTTCTGGATTGTTCCACCATGTGTAACAAACTATATCGTTCGCACCAGATATAAATAAGCCAAAAAATATAGAACAAAAGAAGCTGATATTCGAAAGAAAGGATTGAATTAAAATTCAATGGATTTAAACGGATATGATAAGTTCAAAATAATGAACATTGTAACAGTTTGGTTGATCGATTGAAAAACGATTGAAAAACGACCTTCAATAGTTTCGAAGACAATTAAAAATAAATCTATAATAAACTATTATAGATTTTTAAAATAGAAATTTTTTTGGAACGATTGAACAGATTGAAAGGATTGAAAAATAATATAAATGAACCAATAAATAGATTCAAATACTTCCAAAGATCCAAAAAGAACCCAAGAAAAAGTTTAAAATTTTGAAAGAAAAACGAATCTTTTATAGCTTTTATATTTGAAAGAAAGTCAACAGATTATAAACATTCAAAAGCTTTTAAACATTCGAAATACTCCGCAATATAACAAAGACAAATCTTAATGAAAATGATTTGCACGGTGTTGATGGATTCAAAAAGTTGTCAATATTCGAACAATTCATTAGATCAAAACAGCTTGAAAGCTGGCAAAATCTATAATATTCTATAAATTCGAAAGTTCAAATAAACCCATAGGAACATTAAAAACAAATGAAAAAAAAAGATTATTATTTCAACGCTTGAACAGATAAAAAGATAAAAAATTCAAATGATTTGCTAAAAAAACTAAATACTTTCAAAAATTCAGAATCAGTCCAATCAAAATCTAAAAAAAAAGGATATTAGACTCATCCCAATTCATCATCCACATGACTACATAGACCAAACTAAACAAAAGCTTGATTCAAACAGTTCAGATGATTCAAACGATTCGACAGGTTTGGATTATTCCATTGAGATGAGAAATTCAGATTTGGTGTTTGTTTTCTAGTTTTGAGATTTTGGTTACCACCTAAAAATAAAACCGCTCAAAACTATACCGTTCGATAGATTCAAATGCTTTCAACGATCCAAAACAAGTTAAATCTGTTGAAATGACTAAAACGGATAAAAGGCTCAAACTTTGATAATAGCTTGGGGAAAAAGTTATCCATAATTTTGGGTGAAATTCAAAACTATTTTCAATATGCTTCAGATTGTTCGATTTGGTTCAAATATGCACCGTTTTGTTGTGGAATGTGTTGCCATTCCAAGGGTAGCTACGTAATGCCTCCATCATAGAAGTCTTGGTCTTTATTTACGAAAAACTCCAGCAATAGATCTTTACAATCTTCAAATGATACCAATTTCTTATCACTCTGGAAATGTTGAAATGTGAGGAAAAGGTAGTAATCGCTTGGTGCCAAGTCCGGACTATATGGTGTATGCATTAAAACATCCCAATTTAGCTCTCGGAACCATAAGCACCTTTCATAATTTCAGCGGCCTGGCTTGCATTTTCGCATTTATAAAAGAAAAAGTGTAGAATGTACCGAATTTTCTCTTTGTTGACCTCCATTTTTACCGCCCTGTGACTCACAACTGAATGGAACAAACAAAAAACAGCTAAAGCTTTTTTTAGTGTCAAATATCACCTTCATAACGAGCCTAAACTTGAAATAGTCTGATCGATATTATGCGAGATATCGAACACTAAAGCCAGCTACCGAGAAAATAATGGATAAATTTTTCCCCAAACTAGTATTAAAGAAAAAAATGTTCAAAAGATTCCAAAGAAGATTAATCTTCAAGAAACTCAGAACATTCCATATACTCCAAAGATTCTACATATTCAAACAATTCATTACTATTTGAATATTACAGCGCATTCCGATTTAGTTATTCTTAACAACCCAATGATCACAGAGGCTTTAATATTCCAATGGCTGGTTCAAATAGTTCGCACGATGTAAACAATTCGACATCCATCTATTTTAATGGATCTATGAGATTCAGAAATCTTGATTTGTATCCTGTTCTCTAGTTTGATATTCTGGTTGGCGATTTTGGATTCCGATTCATGATTCGAAATACAAATTGAATAAATTCGTATTCACTAATCGAAACAATAAACTTAAATGCTTTCGATTCGACGAATTCAGATAAAGCTGTTCAAACGATTAAAACGAATAGGAGACTTAGATTCTGAGTTAAAAAAAGGAGAATAAAACATTTCGGTGTTTTCCGAAGAAAATTAATATTCAAAAAGTGTAAATATTCATGAGATTTGAAAATATTCAAAATGTTTCAATGTCAATGATTACAGAGACTAGAAATCTTTTCAAGTTTAAGTCTGCGGGTGGATTGACACAGTTAAATTTTTGAAATAAATTTCTGGACTCTGCCACGATATTAAAATTTTAGAGGCTCTAGTTTCCGATTCGAACGACCGAATACAAAATTTATACGCATATTAAATTTATATCGACCGAATGGATTCTGGACCCACATTCTAGGTGGCAGAAAGATTCATCAAGCGACAGATTCAGATTGCTAATTTACGCGTCATATCCAAAATCCAGACACAGATTCATGATATCGGATACGGAACCTGATTCTAGTGACATGACAAATCGAGAGTTGTGTTCCATTCACAGGTTCTAGAATTCAGTAAACGATTTTGGATTCCGATTCGTTACTTTAAAAATACAGTTCATTTTTTTACAGAGGATTATGAAAACAATCATAAAAATATTCAAGACAAAAGTGCAAGTTGACGAAGAATTGGGACACTTTCAAAGTTTACAGTGAAACTGTTAAAACAGTGTAACGATTATAAATATTCAACAAATTAAAAAATAAATTATTTAACACACCTGAATCCATCAACAGATAAAGTTTTTATAAATTGAACACAGATAAATGATACTGATTTCCATGCATTTTACCTTTTTCGGAAAATAATTCTTTGCTATTTCTATTTCCCCCGCTGACTCGGAGAAAATCCAACTGAGAAGTTAAATTCATTTTTTTCCGTGGTTTTCATAGAATCAATTCTGGACCTCTGGAAAATTCAGGAAGTCCAAAGTTCAGGATAACGATCGAAATTGAAACATATTCCGTGTGTCATTTGTGTTAACCGCAGGTGGATTTTCAGGAGAAATAAGTACATTTTTAAAAATAAATTATAAATGAAAACACATTTTCGGCAAGTAGAGGAAAAATCTCGAATGAAAATTGTCACTGATTTTGATTTTGTAACGTGGATTTTCAGCGGAAAATAAGAAAATTCATTCATGTGGTATTCAAATAAAATCAAGTACCTACTTAATAGTTTTCATTCAAGTTTAACCCGCTAAAACCGCGTTCGGTCTTGCTGTTCTGATAGAGTATGTGAATTGTTTCACAAACACGGATGAATTATTTCGACACGTGCTCTGCATCATGGCAAGGTTGCCACATTTGTGTTGCCCGATCAAAATAGAGTCGAGCGGTCTCCAGTGCAACCGGATTCCAGAATAAAAATATCTCAGGAAAAAAAATTCTGAAACTTATAAATATTCTCCAAAATACCGATCACGAACAAATGGATGTATCATTTCTCGCAATACGCAACGCAAGTCGATAGGAAAAACGGGAGACACACAATGCAAAAAAAAAACTAAACAAACTAGCAAAAAAGGTGATGCAAATATATAAGACACCGAGCTGCAAATATGTAGATACGTAGATACGGATGCTAGATTTGGTAGCCTTAGATTTTATATGTGAAGCTTTCAACCAGAGTTGACAGGACACTGTAAATAGATGACATTCATTATCCTTCCAACACAAAAAAAAACTGTTTTTGTCGAATCAATCATCTTCGTTTGCGTTCCCGTTGAATTTTCTATCGTGATGTTTTTTTTTCAAGTATTTCGGTTGTAAATTTTGGGGTCGCCATTTCTCCCTAGAAAAAAGAAGTAGAAACCGATAATGAATTATCTTTCGGCTGGCTTGGGTTGACAGGTGTCAAATGGGCGACATCCAAAAGGCGATCCCTTTTTATCTGATTTAATTTGTGAGGAAAGTATGATAAGCAGACACTTGTGAAAAGACTTGTAAAGGATAGCTTTTTTCCCCTCCACTGTTTTTTGATTTCATTTTTATTCCAATCCCCAAGAAGCATTCAAACTGGATGGAACGGGCTTATGTGGACGGATGTGGGTAACACGTGCAATAGTATTTGGCAGGGTTGGAGCTGGGTGCGACCCCGAAGGGGTCCCTCAACCCAACACCTTGGAGTGGTGAATGTGAAATTGTGTGCATTTCAAGAGAAACTAGTATAAGTCGAGGACAGCCTTTTGTGCATTGTATAGTCAATTTGAATTTCGTTTCTTCGGATACGGGAGATCCCTACCGCTGGTCTCGCCTGGTTCGCGAGGGAGGACAGCGATTGTCAATTCTAATTTGTACTCTCATATGACATACACAATTAGTTATCCATCCAAACGGGAAAACAAGAGCTTTAGGTCCATAATAATCGAGCAATTAGTATCTTATCCTAGATAACTTTTACTCAACCATCATATATACTCAACACTAAATTTCGGTAAAAAACCCCTTGTAATCATTACCCCCGTTCTCAGCAGTAGAGTTAACTATAAAACCTCCCGCGCCGCTGGATCTCCGCAAAAGTCCCGGGATCCAACGCGGGAGTACCTCCCCCAAAACTACGCAATTGGTAAGCAATTCGCAAGCGATTGTAAGAGGAGTGTGTTCTAGTCAAAATTAAAAAAAAAAGACACGCGCTAGGCTTTTTAATGATCTCATTACGTTTTAAGGAAATCCCCTCTCTCAGGATCGTTAGGGTTCAAAATGACGCAAACGCGTCTTGGAAACTGTATATATAATAAAACCGAGGGAAGGTCCCATACAGTAGAATGAAAACCAAAAAATAGTCCAACTAAGAATAACGCGAGGAAAACAAGCAGAGTTACAATAACGTAAACAAAGTGACATTTACTCTAGCATAGTTGATAGTTGATATTCTTTTGTACTCCCGGATGAGTCACATAATGTAGTCCACGCCCATTGAGACGTTAAAACATAATAAAAGCTAAACGGCAAAACCAAACAAACAAACAAACATAGGAAGTAAGTTTTGCAGAAACTCTCTTTCAGCTCTATTTAAGTAGATTCGTTTCCCTACCGTTCTATAATTTATCTAACTTATCCAGCAGATTTTAACTAAGTAAAACAAATTTCTCAAAACCAGTACTCAAGCATATACTCGATCGATTCTTGATTTTTAATTGAGAATGAAAACAAGACTAGCAATTAGAAGCGCAAAAGAAGCAATTGTATATAAGCAATATATAGAAGGACATAAGTTTTAAAACAGAGCGAAGCGCGGCGATGATTAATGTTTAAATCAATCAACACACACCCAACAAAAAACACACAGCAGAACAAACAGTCAAAAAAAAACAGTAGTAGTGAACAATATATTTAAATGAAACATTGAACAGAATAAAACATCGCATACAAAAGAAAAAAAAAGTGGAAACAAAAGTATTTTTATAGCAAACAAAAAGAACCTAGTAACGAACAACGGAAACATAGTTGTTTGGACGTTTGAAATGTTTCAACACACACACACAAAGTTTGGCACACGGTTTAAGGAATATTTCCCGACAAACAAACGAATAACAAAAAAAAACAAGAGCGCTTCGAGAGAAAAAAAGTAACGAAAGTAATGAAAAGTGCTAGCAAAACAAGGAAAAACGCATACAGTACTTATTGATTAAATTATTGATATTATACAATAACAGAAAAAAAACTATTGTTTAAGATAGAAAACCTAAACTGGAAGTGAAACATTCAAAGAAAAAAAACTCTATTATTATATTATTATTGATTGAGATGAGAAAAACAGAAAAATCGAATGAAATATAGAAAACATAAAAAAAACATTTGAAAGTTTATAAAGCAAAGCAAAAGTTGTTTTCATTTTCGTATTGGTTACACTCCAAAAATTTCACCTTCCTTTCGGTCTGCCCCTTGTGTTGATTTAGACTCTTCTTCTTCTCTGTCGGCTGTCAAACCCAAATTTGGTTGGTTGTGTTTTCCCTTTTTCTTCTTCCTCCTGTCGGAGAAATTCACCTCGTTTCGCAAAAGAAATCCATTTTGTGGCAGGGTAAGTACCTCCAAAACTTTGACCATTTGTTAATCGAAATATGCTTGGTTCGCTTGAAAATTATTGCTTTTCGTTTTCGTGATGTTGATTAGATGAAATTGTAGAATACTTAAAGAGCTTGGAAGCAATGCAATGCGGGTTGAATTTCTCCCGTTGTATCCATTTTTGGGTTGTGTTTTATTGAAGTTTTTTTTTGTTATTTTCCTAAATGCTTTGTGCTAGTGATAAATTGAAGTATGAGTGTCACAAAGTAAATAAAATACAAGCATTGGACTTTGTTGGTAGAATGTTCCTTGGGGCAACACTAACGAGCCCGAGTCGAAAAAAATGTAGAAGAAGTTTTATTGTAGATAGGTACAGTTTGAAAGACTATAATATGGTAATATAAATTAGCAAATATGTACCATCACACTCTCACATCTTAAACACACAATATACACACATTTTTATGTTTAAAAATAACCATCTGTAGATTTATTCATTTTTGCATTCATTTTTGGGAGTAATGCACGTAAACTTGGTGTAACTCAGTAGAGATTATAATTTACCTATTTTTCGTATTGTATATAATCAGTTCAATAGCTTTTTCTTTATAATATTTATGTGAACGTTTAATCTGTTTTGCGTACTTCCCAATTCTTATATGTCGTGTGTATTACCAATGTTAAAAATAGATTATTTATTAATTGTTGAATTGGGTTCCCTTTTCTCAACTGCTCTCTCCAGTATTCGACCCAAAAACAATTATTTCGATATCTACATTTTTCAGTTGTCTATAGAAACCTTTTATGTCTACTACATCGTATATACATACCTTAGGCTTGCTATGGGGCGTTAACATCGCTTGCAGCTAGAGCCTGCTAACACCAATTCCATTTTTTTTTCTAACTGCCATCGTTACAGGAACTAAAGAAATACAGCTTTCAAATCAAATCATATAATGAGAATTTGTGTTTTTCAAATGAAAATACTTTATTTATCATCCAAATGTATTTAATCGTTTTCAAAACTAGATTCTTCTGAAGCAATACACTTTTTCCAACGAATCCCTAGCAAACATTGAATCGTATAACTTGGCATATTGTAGGTCGTATATACAGTGGAATTTTGGATTCGCACAATCGTATATCACGTCGATTAATGCATATACAGGTAAACTTCGATATAACGTACATTTCACATTGAAAATTGTACGTTGTATCAAATTGTACGTTATATCGAAGCATAATAAAGTACTCACAAACGTAGTCTATAATACAATATTGTGTTGCTGTTTTAGTACAGTTAATAAATAACTTCAATCAGAAGATGAAGCTAGCCTTAGCTGATGTTTCCCTTCGTACTGTTGATTAAAAATCATTTAGAATCCGGAATCACAAAACCAGCTGTATTTCGGGATTGATTCAAGGTACAAAACTTGTTTTAGCATCACAATACGGATAATTCATTGTTCTATCAGAAAAAAAATATTGAAAAAATTTTACAACTCGATAGCTCTTGTGGACCCCCAACATCGAAGGGAAATCCTTTCCCTAGTCACAATAGTTTCTATTGCCGTCGACGAATTACACAAAAACCAATTGCATTGAACACAATGCCGACCGCAACAACACGAAGGACCATCACAAACAATCAAAACAAAAAGGTATTGTGATAAGATATTTTTGGCACGAATTTGATTGAACATGCACCGTATATGTTCCGAAACTCGAATTACTGCTTCGTGGGATCCGTTTTGACAGCATTGAAGACATAAAAAATGAATTCACTGCGTGAACTGAGGGCAATTCCTGAATACTGCTATGAAAAGTGTTTCTATGACTGGACCCAGCAAACATTTAATCGTCTAACTAGCGTATACATATATTTTATGCTGTATACATATTATGTGCCCATATTTTGGGTTGTATATGATACGCCTATTCAATTAGCTTTTAATGTGAGTGGAATATAAATGTTTGAAAGTAATAGCGGCGTTGTTTATGAAAATTGATCCGATTGGAAAATCGAAATCCGGTTGTGAGGATTATCAAGCAGCAGTTATCCCGCACGGCTATCTGAAATATGCTGGAACAGTTAAAACTCATATGCACGAGTTACGAGTAGGGATTGTTAACCGGTTTTACCGGTAATACCGGTTTATTTTCCATTACCGAATTACCGGTAATTTCAGTAATTTTTATTTTTGCACCATAAATTTTATTTGCTTTCATGCCGCTTTGAAATATTACTCGAGAATCAAATAAGATCAAAAAACACAATTGACAGTGTTGCATCGATTCTACGACCTCCGAACTTCAGTTCAAAAATCGCTGCTCGATCTGAAAACTAAACACAAGATAAGCTTCAGCGAATAAAAAATTGACAGCGATGTAGGAATTGGTTGATGCCTTCGAACCAGTTCTGTTCGCTGTTGAACTGTTATTGTGGGAGAAATGCACCATTCATGAATCTGATGGCAGATTGTAACTTATGCTAGAACAGCTTTCGGAGCAACCACCAGAAATTTGGAAGCAACTGTTTGAAGTCCTGATTGGAAGGATTGCAGAAAGACGTTTCGTATATGCAGATCTGTTCCCGTATATGATTTATCATTCTACTCGTGGTCATGACACAATTAATGATGACTTTGGCGTTTTCTATCAAACGTCACGGACTGCATTGAACAAGCACAAGAACATTGAAAAGCATTTGAAAATGTCCCTGACTTGATCAAATTCGACGATGATAATATTATTTTAGTAGCAGGACAACACTGCCCAAATATGCATGGTTGACGTAAGTGCCAACTGTGTTTTCCTACTGAATTAAAATAACAAAAATCATATAACTCCTCCGGGTCACTTTTGACTGCTAATATTTATTGAATAGAGACAGATTAATCAATATAAATTGTTCCCAGCCTTGATTATTCAGCTAAAACCAAGAAAAAAGCATTTTAGATCACTGAGCGGTGTCGGTGGTTACGTCACCTATGCAAATATGGGCAGAACAGGAAGAGAGAATCCACTGGACGATGCGAAACCTGCAGAACAGTTGAGCATCAAGGAAAAACGTGAACGACGATTGCCACAATCAAAGGTATCAACGTCCAGGCCAAGCTCTACGTCTATAAACAGATTAATGAAAACCCTCGGAGAGTTCTCGTACAGAGGGCATCAGAGGCAAATACACGACAATGGTATTCGATGCTCTGCGTACTGTACGCCCAACATAATTGGACTCTGAACGGGCGTTTTTCTCTTCTGGATACTTTGTTAATGAGATCTGATCTAGAATAGAAGACGACAAAATTAACATTCTCTGTGTCCTTCAGGCAGTATTCTAGTCTAGAAATTTGAAAAAAATCTAAATTTTTTTCTTCATATTTCTGAAGTTTATGCATTCAAGAATATAACCCCGAAGAGGATTTTTCGAAAATGCTATTATTTACCGAGTTAGAGAAGTTTTAGTGATGCGGTATCTAATCTGGTACGGCCATAACAATAAACTTCAAACTAGTTTTTCTCAAACTGGCGTACACGATATCTCAAGTTCTACTGAACCGATTCATGTCGAATGTCGATATGAATACAATCTGCATGCATCTCTCTATAGCATGAGCCAATAAAAAAAGATATTTTTTTAATTTCACTTTAAAAAAACGTTGTAAACCGAATTTTTGTCTTCAAACGGCCGCTATTTTGTTTTTGACTTGTCCGAGGTTCATGCGATAGCGGCATCTTTACTGATTCAGAATATGGTCGATTTTTTAGTTTCAGATAACCAGAAGGGTTGGAATCGTGTACGCTATGGCAAAACTTTTTTGAACCCCCTTAATTCATCAGCTTGTAACTATTCTAATTATGAATATTTCTTCACCATTAAATTTTTGTTTTATTGCTAAATTAAAGATAATTAAACAAATAATGGTATAATGGATACAAACAATATTCTTTGTTTTATTTTTACGGAGCTCAGAAAAAACGTCCGAAATTCGTGTCTGTACACTAGAATACTCCTTAAGTATTACTTTAACCAACAAATTAGGTATCAAAAACTTGCAAAAGGCTTTTTTCTGTAAACTAATCATTATCAAAAAAGCCGTCTTTTTAAGAAAATGGTTTATTTTAAAGTGTGTTTTTCACCGGTAATTAACCGGTTTTACCGGTAATGAAATATTCATTACCGAATAACCGGTTATTGAAATTTAGGCACGGTAATGCAATCAATGTTGGTGATTGACGAGAGAATCGACGAAAGCATCCAACTTTTTTCAGCATGTGAAAACAGCTTCTTCAATCAATGTGTTGGTCTCGCATCATACGATACCAATCAGTGAGTGAGCGAATCCAAACATGTGGTAGACAAGTTCATTCTGTCTCGTAAGTAGAAAGAACAGCAGCTTTGTCGACCAATGATTCACTCTCCATCGATCGGATTTGTTTGCGGATGAGACAGAGAAGGATCGCCAAGCGATAATTTTCCCGTGATTGCACTCATTTGAACGATTATCATACCGACAGCAAGCGTTTTAGCGGCCAATGGAGCAAATATCTGTATATTGTGATGCATACCGTACAAACATTTATAAGCAGGGACAAAGCGGCAATTTTCATTCGATCAGTTGTTTTTGAATGTCCCCTACTTATTCTAAAAAATTTATCAGGTGTAATACATATTTTAGATTAATGTGGGCTAATTGTATATGCGATTAAATATGTTATGTTTTGTAAATGCTTGTGGTACAGTAGTTTGTTTTCGAAGAATATCAGCATTAAAGGAAACTAGAAAACCGCCAGCAGGTAACTTTTAACGACAAAAAACAGGACCACACGGCTAACGTAAAGAAGAAAATATCGAATAAAAAAGTCTGATGCATGCGAATATACACACAGATGTGATATGAAATTGATAGCAACAATTTTTCTGTTATCCGGATGGTCAATATTTACCAGTTTTCGCATGGAGTATAGCGTTTCACCAATCGATGGAAAATAAATACGGTACAGTAATCTTCCGAATATACATATTTCAGTTTTTGCGGAATGTTCTTCAGAAAAGAAATGATGTTCTAATGTAAATCCGAAAGAACTTTTAACACAATCAAATAACGTTACGTGCCAGATTGTATGCATTATTTCTCCCAACAAAACGTTTTAAACCTGTTTTTAACCCTAATATACTCGCGCAAATGGTCTCCCAGACCGACAATCAATAATTTTGTTTTATAGAGGATAAATGACTTTAAAAACTGATTGAAGACGAAGAACACATATTAATAGAGTATCACGTTTTCTGCAAGGAATATTGAACAGAAAGAATATTGAAAGGATACAATTATGATTTTTTGGGAATATATTGAAATAATTTTAAAATTAGTTAAGAAAGAGTAAGTACAGGTCGGACTCGATTATCCAGAGGGCTCAATTATCCGGAATTTGAGACTCGATCATCCGGAGTATTTTGGTTTTGATTTTTTTTTATCGGAAATTTTGAATAATTTGTTAATATACTTTATAAATATGATTATTTGAACAAATTTGTACGAAGCTAGATAGAGGAGAGGGCTGGAAAAGGGGTTGGTCAATACAACTAGTTTCGATTATCTGCAGTAGATTTATATACGTTGGAAATTCCAAATTTAAATGAATACATCGATTTAATATTTAAACATACCTAATATGATAATTCAATGAAACATGGATGTAGTTAGGATGAGCATGGTCTGTTTAGTATGTTTTAATTCAGTTATCCACAGTGCATCATATATAATATGATCTTTCGAACAATCACGGATGTAGTAAGGAAAAGGAAAAGTTGGGGTAGGAGTATTGAGATTGTTGCAAAGAATACAAAATAAGTGATAAATCTTTGAATCCGCTTGGATAGTCCTTCGATTTATTGGATTCTCAAAAGATGTCTATTTAGCATCTTCATATGTTACGATATTATCGCAGAATAGATTTGATTTAATTTAATTTTTTTTTCTTGCAAATTATTATTTATTTCGGTTTGAAAATTAATTCATGAGTAACGATGTGCATTAGAGTGCCAGCGAGAATGATCATCTCAAATTTACGAATGGGACTTCCTGAAAAATATTGATTACCTCGAAAAGATATACTATAAAACATTTTAGCTCATTCAGACTTTACTTACTATTGTCGTAAAGACGCCAAAGTTTGAGTCTTCCGAAAACCATAACATCACCGTTCATGCGTTCGTGCGTTCTTTTACAGCCGACAACAGGATATCAACATTTTCCTTGACTTCACAATGGAATCAGTCGGTACCTCATCCCAAGCCTCGGCCACCCAAAACATAGCATCCCTAATGTTGATTCGCTTAACCATCTCATCGAACTCTCCTTGGCTCCTGGATGCCAAGCTTTTGTTTGTATTTGGACTAGATCATTTGAATAATATTTTGGTTCATGAGCTGTAACAAGGCAATGATATTTTTTCTCGAATTTCAAAACATTACTCCTCCCCCATGGGGCGCTAGTCAATTTGTGGGTAAGATACTGCATTATACGAATAAGTCAGTGCGAATCATTGTTATTTTACGTTTACCGAGAGATTTCCTTTTATTTTTTTTATGATTCGATTATCCGGAAAATTCTATCATCCGGAGTGAAAATAAAATCAACATTCATTTTCATCTCTATTCGAGAGTGAGCAGTCTGAGAAACTGATCATCCATTGCAGACCATTGGACAAAACGATTTCTCCAAAGATTTGGTGTTTTTGCGAAAGCCATCAAAGTCCAGCGCGGATACAACCAGGTTACAAAACTAGAGGGACGAGATCTAGCTTCATGAGGATGCATCGTATGCCTTTTCGAAATTTACAACAAATCAGTCTAGCCAGCAAGTAATCAACTACCCATCCCCTCTTGGATGATGCCTACACACGCTATTAATGATTTTTTCACTCGCTACCAATGATAAATCATTGATTTTTGGTACAAGTTATCTCAAAAGCTTATTTCAATAAGTGCGATCGTTTGCCCCATAGGCTGCGAACTTGTGCCTCCACTATTAGACAAAAATCCGCTTTTGACAATTTGTATTATAATAAATATTGGACAAGCAAAACCAAGTATTTATAAATTGCGTATCGAAGGTTATATATAGTTACTATCTGGTAAGCAAACTTAACCCTATTGGCTTTCTTTTTAAAAGTTATTGGACGACAACTGTTAGGTGCGCACCTGCGACCATTAGCACATCGAAAAGTTATATTTTCATCGCATCGCATTTTTGCCTTGCGATTCAATTCTTTTCTGAGAGCGACACCACTCTATCACAAAGCGATTCGATCCAAAGCTCCGAGGCTAAGCACCCAATCGGATCAGGAAACGAAAGTAAAGCGCCGGCAGAAACTAACGAACGAGTCATAAAATGATACAAGCGAGTATCGATGAACACGCGCTCAGATACCAAACGATAACTCTCACGCTGTGTTCATTCAGTGTTTTCGTTGACACGTCAGTTTTCTGTTTCATGAGTGATTTGAAGCATTTTATTGTGTGCGTTGAATGAATCAAATAAGAAAATGTAACGAGCGCTCGTTGATACGATTGGAACCATCCTTGAATGCAAACTCTAGTTACGAGTTTGTCTGAGAACAATTTGTTCTCTCAATTATTCCAGAATGTAGTTTTACATAATTGGACACTATTTGCAAACCACATGGCAGCCATGCGAAGTCAAATAAACCAAGCCGCTTTAAAGCTACACCCAAACTAGCGTTGTCAGATAGCATTTAATTTTCGACAGAAAATATGTCATTTCCTGCCTTGAAGCGTCAAATAGGCAAATAATGTCATGTGTCTCCCAACGCTTCAAAATGTTTGTATGTATGGAAACAGACATCTCTTTCTTTTTTTCTTTTTTCCGTATTTTTTTGGGATTGCACACAAAAAAACAGTTCAAACGGCGTCAATGGGGATCGAACCAAGGCCGGCTGGAATGATATACTGTTTTACACGACTACGCTATCCACATAACTAATGATGCTGGTATTCAGAAGCGTGATACTATTACATCTCATTACAAATTGAAGTTGGAAAGTGTTTTCTTATTTTACTCTTAGAAAACACTTTTCAGCATGAAGGAGAACTATATCCATCTCGGTCTGGGCCGTGTACATATGTGGCGAAGTAATGCGTGCTTATTTGAAACGTGTCTTTTGTTTCGCTCGTCTGTATTAATCATATATTGCCGTACCATATATATTATACAAATGCATACCAGTATTTGTGAGTCATGGCATTTCCTGTCATGTTTACGCCCATTTAATGTAATGAATCGAGATGACAAAACATGAGCTAAAAATCAACTTTGGGTGTACTACCAGGTTTGTCAATATGACAAAATCACTCTGCAGCCATCTTGAAACCCTATTGTGTTTCAAACAGAAGTACTAGTACTAGTACCAGCTGAATTCTACTGAACTTATTGAGAGAATGCAGATCTCTTGTGATCAACCTCTTTCTTTCATGCTTCAGGTAAACGCTTTCATTCGTACTGTGTTTTCATATAGGGGAAGTGGGGGCATAGTGGTCACCCTAAGAAATATGCCCATTTCCAGCATCCACATACCGCTTCGATTCCCGTTTCTTAAAGGATATTACAGTTCAACTCATTGTTGTTCAAGATAGCAAACGGCTTTTACTATAAAAAATAAAAATAGTACACTTTTCAACATTAGAAGAAAAAAAAAGGTGAAATATCGAACTTTTTTTTTTGCTTGGAGGTAAAGTGGTCACCTAGTAGGAGCAAAGTGGTATTCTGCACATATCAAGCTAAATGGGATAGATTTATGTGTTTTTTTCATCCAAATTTGTTCAAATCATATTTAATATAATAGGTACATGTATGAAATAAGCTTGGCCTATTCACCTAGAGTCTCAATTTTAATTTTCTCATGACTACAAACACGTAGTGAGAAACACATAACGTTCCGCATAATGAGGCTTGGTTTAGTTGGAGTGGCATATTTATCCAGGGTCAAATCCTAAAAGGATCCTCTTCAAGAGCAGAATGTGATGAGGTATATCAGCTTTAGTAAACAGAACATTGTAAGTTGTTATAAGCCTATGACCACTTTGCCCCCAAATATCAAACTAATTTCTATGCTAATTAATCGCTGAGATTAAACAAAATATCTGTTCACCTCCCCTAGAATATGCGAACAGTCGTCCAAACTTATGATTTGTCCAACATATTAGATTGAGTAAAATAAATTTCACGAGAAATTCCTTAGATACCATGCGCACAGAACTACGGCCTAATGGCTACCGAGAGAGTAATTTCTGTCTTTGTTTATAACTGACATGCGACAGCTCTACTGAAGTACAGGGTGACCCAAAATTCATTTAATTCTTCAAACATAAGGTGACTACCAATATGGTATCTATAGTAAATAGTTATACTATCAAACAAGCAAGGGACCACTTTGCCCCCCATGACCAAATTGCCCCCACTACTCCTACCACTTCCCTAATTAACTCAGCGACCAAATGACCGCACCTTGTAACAAAGATACGTCTTGGAATAAACTTCAAAAATATTGATGTGTCAAATTCATCTTATGACGTAATATGTCCTGAACACCGATAATATGATTTGCTGATGAATAATAATATCGTCCCAGAGTACCTTTGAGGTACTGTCTGGACTGATTGTGGAGACTAATTCCTTGTATTTCTTAGCACGTTTGTAGCGGCTTTTAACTTTGCGGTGATTATGGTAATTGGGATAACACCTCACAGGCAATTCATTTGAATTTGTCAATAGAGCAATTACACGTCAGATCAGTTAAAAAACAGAAACGCAATCCTGTTCGATTTTAACGAAACTACCAAAAATCACAATTTTCATTATCATATGAGTAATTTAAATTACGTCTGATTTTTTAGAAAGGTGTATTCAAAATCATTATATGGAATGCGGTTCCCGCCAGCTATATCTAAGATGGCAGCCCCATAGCGGGATAGTGACTTTAGGCCAACAACCTACTGTCTACGAAACAATTAAAAAGTTACAGAAACCGAAATAAGAAGATCAACTGGATTTTTGGCAACGACCTTTGGCATGAAAACACGGACACGAATCGGAACATGGGATATACTAACCCTTGCCCAGCAGGGCAAGCTGGCCCAATTGACCAGAGAGGCTAGCCGCCTTAAGCTAGAAATCCTGGGACTGAGCGAAGTCCGTTGGCCGACCACAGAAGAACACAAGACACCATCCGGGCAAGCCCTGCTTTACTCTGGCATCCGAGGTGAAAATTCAACTCGGGAACGATGGGTTGGATTCCTATTAAGCCCGGAGACCCACGCGGCCTTAATGAGATGGGAACCGATAAATGAAAGAATAATCGTCGCCAGATTTAGAACACGGGTGAGAAACCTTACGATCCAGTGTTACGCGCCAACCGATGCTGCCAACTTGCAAGAGAAAAAGAGTTTCCACAGCCAGCTGAATAGCGTGGTTGAGAAGATTCCGAAAGGAGATATCCAAATCCATCTAGGTGACTTCAACGCGAAGATTGGCTCCGACAACGAGGACCTCGAGCGCGTCATGGGACGCCACGGTCTAGGACAGATGAGCGAAAACGGAGAGCTGTTTGCTGAGTTTTGTGGCAACAATAACATGGTCATTGGTCGATCGCTCTTCCCTCACCGACCAGCGCATAAGGTCACCTGGGTTTCCTGGGATGGCTGAACAGAAAATCAAATTGACCACATCTGCATCAGCCGAAAGAGGAGAAGGAGTCTCCTTGATGTCCGCAACAAGCGCAGCGCTGACATTGCATCTGATCATCACCATCTGATCATCCAACGACGCGAGGAGAAAATCGGATGTCGCTACGACATCCGCCGGTTGGAGAACCCAGAGGTGAAAAGGGCCTTAGTCGAACAGTTTGAAGCCCGAGCCTCTGAATTACCACTCGGTGGAACAGTTGAAGAACAATGGACAGGCATCAAGAACACCTTTACCACGACAAGTGATGAAACTCTCGGTAAGCTGCGTAGCGGGAGGAGGGAATGGATGACGGATGAAACCTGGAGCATTGGGCAGGCGCGCACTAGATCGCAGCTGCCCGCCAGCGTTACGCTGATCTAGAGAAGGCAGTAAAACGATCTTGTAGACGGGACAAGAGAGACTGGACCAACTCCTTAGCCGAAGAGGGAGAAATAGCCGCCGCCAGTGGAGATATCCGCCTATTGTACGATATTTCTCGCCGCCTTAGTGGTGTCAGGACAAATGCCAGAATGCCGCTGAAAGACCGAGCAGGTCAACTAATGACAGAGGGCACAGATCAGCTCAAGCGTTGGACTGAGCACTTCGGCGAACTCTTCCGAGTTCCAAGCGAGGATGACCAACAAAACCCGTAGCGTACGGTACCTACAGTGCGGCGCATTAACCGCGTCAACTGTCATTAGCTGAAATAGAAGCGGCAATTAAAAGCATGAAACCCAATAAAGCCCTAGGAATAGACAACATTCCTGCTGAAATGCTCAAAGCTGACCCAACAGTGGCATCACGCTGCTATGTGTGACTCTGAAAATACTTTGCAAAGTTATCCTTAATCGGATACAAGAGAAGATCGACGCTACTCTCCGACGGCAGCAAGCCGCATTCTGTGCTGGCCGATCCTGTGTGGACCACATCACCACGCTCCGGATCATACTGGAGTAAATCAACGAATTCCAGTATTCTCTCCTGCTGGTGTTCGTTACGAAAAAGCGTTTGACCGACTCAACCACAAAAATATCTAGGATGCACTTAGGCGTAGAGGAGTCCCGGAGAAGCTAGTCCATCCCATCGAAGCACAATACGAGGCATTTTCGTGTAAAGTCCTACATGATGGTGTCTTGTCGGACCCTATAAGGGTTACTGCTGGAGTAAGATAAGGATGTATATTATCGCCGCTACTCTTTCTCATCGTAATGGACGAGATTTTAGTTGGAGCTATTGACAGCAGACCGAACTGAGGATTACCGTGAAATCCTTCAACCATGTAGCAACTGAATGATCTTGATTTGGCCGACGACGTTGTCTTGCTCGCCCAACGTCGAGTGGATATGCAGAGCAAGTTTGATGACCTCTCTGAAAACTCCAAATCAGCAGGTCTCAAAATAAACGTCGGAAAGACAAAGTCAATGGAAGTAAATAGCAACAATTCCTCCAACTTCACAATAGCAGGGCAAGAGGTTGAGAAGGTAGAAACCTTTGAAGACCTTGGTAGCCAGTTTACGTCAGATGGGGGCACTAAGGCCGATATAAACACACGGATTAGGAAGGCTCGGTGTGCCTTTGCGGGTCTCAGAAACATCTGGCGCTCAAGCCAAATCTCGCAACGAACGAAAACCCGAATTTTCAATTCAAACGTCAAACCCGTACTACTATACGGTTGCGAAACGTGGTGTGTCTCGACCGAGACAACGCAAAAACTGCAGGTATTTGTCAATAGGTGCTTGCGATACATCATCCGCGCTTGGTGGCCAGGCAATTGGATTTTCAATGTGGATCTTCAAGCAAAGCAAAGGCTGATTGAAAAAAAAATTCGGGAGCGCAAGTGGAAGTGGATTGGGCATACATTGCGAAAGGGCGCAAACGAGATCTGCAAAGAAGCACTCGACTGGAATCCCCAAGGACAACGGAGAAGAGGCAGGCCCAGAGGCTCATGGCGGAGAGGCTTGAGAACCTCATCTGGCGTCAAGTCAAGTGCAAAACAGGCAATCGTCAGCAGTGGAGATCTTTTTGCTCGGCCCTATGCGCCGACCAACCGGCGCAGGATTCATAAGTAAGTAAGTAAACATTCAAAATCATTAATCTTTCTTTAAAAAAATCAAAATGTCTGATTAAAATATGATGTTTGACAAAGTTGTTGGAAAATTGATGAACTATTTAGGAAAATAACAATTTAAATGAACTGCAAAAAAATCTTGCTCAAAAATTGAATTAAACAATAAATGTATTAAAAACTTTTATATCTCAAAACACAAATAATTCCCATACTCATTTTGCCAACTTTTAGTTTTATAGTACAGATTTCTTCGTTATTTGTGGTACAGATTTTCGTCAAAAAGTACAGATTGGTACAGTTTTTTTCTGCGTGTGAAGTTTCTTACATTTGAACAAAGCAACATTAAGGTACATGATGACTTTTACGCCGCAGTATCGCTTGGTGCTGCTGATCATAGATGCATTTACAATGAAATAATTGATCAGTTTCATAGGGACGGAATTCCGAATTCCTTGTCGAATTCCTGACTATCTTAAGCATTTGTTGAGGGACATATACACCGTTCTGAATCATATTTCGGACACTTTGTGCTAATATCTTAAAACGCTTAATGCACTGATGATATAACTATAAAATTAATATCACAATTGCTTCTTTAGAGTAATCCCTTGGTTTCACTATCATTTCACATGAGAAAACATTTCATATGAGAACATCATACATTTGAATTATTTACATAATCGGCAAACATCTGACAACACTACTCACTATCGTTTGTGTTTGACGTTTGCTTAGCGTGAGCACGTAGAATTTACCCGTTCATCAATATTTAAAATTCTCCCGCGTTTCATCAGTTCTCATCATCGTTGGCAGTTTACTGTGATTGCTTGGTAAGTGTTTCGCAGTTGATTATAAAATATAATCAAGTGTAATGTAATTTTCGTTCAAAAAATTACAAAATAAAGTGTCCGTAATTTGATTCGAACTTTTTTCCTACGATTCATATTTCGAACAGTTGAAATTGGTGATACTACAATGTGAATTTTCAGGCTTATTATGGATGCAAAGCGTATATTCATATAACGCACCAAAATATTTTGAAATCCTGTATAAATAATACACATGTTTTTCACCTTCAGACCAACAGATAGATATGAGGGAAGTTGAATAATCATTGGACAATGTGTAACTGGATGAACTTCTAACAGAAGAAACCTTGAATCCTCCCTATGTTGTCGTCTATCCTGGTAATGCATCAACTCATGGTAAAAGTAAGTCTCACGTTACTGCTGCAGTGGCCACAAGCGAGTTCTGGGATATGTTTTATAAAGAAATAGAAGATGCGAAGAAGTTGATTGAACTGACGAAGCGCCGAAAAACTCGAGAAAAAGAAAAGGAAAACTGAGTTGAAATGGGAAGAAAAAGAAATTCAAACATTAGCTTAGCTGAGAAAGCAGAAAGAACGGATGTAGCAGACAGAAAAACTTGAAGAACTGAAAAAGACAAAGAAAGCTGCAAATTCAAGAATTAAGAAAGATGAATTTGTACAAATGCATAATGACAAAATAGATGTATAGTCAGTTCTTCAAACAAAAATTAAAAATCATGCTCTGATGCCTTCAATTATTTTATTAGTTTGAACAACAAATAACCTGAATTAAAATATATAATTATCATTAAAGCAATATAAGCCTTACGGTATTTTAAACCATGAAGCTACAAAGAAACATCAAAAAACGACAAGCATTTCGGTGAAAATAGAAAATATCATAAAAGAGGTTGTTGAAAATTATCAATTAAAAAATCAATCGGTTAAAGTTCTAGTACAATTTAACCAGCCATCAATGCTTGTAGACAATTTTTAATACGTTTGTGTGTGCATGGAAGGTTGCAGCACACTTTTAGACAGGCCAAGTCGTTGTTATTTTCGGATGTTTGATCATTTTATAGTATTCGTAATTGTTCAGAGAGAAATCTAAATTGTGCTTAGGCACAATTCAATTTCAACAACAAGAAACCGCTATGCAAACAGAGTGTCCGAAATTTGAATTCGATCTGCCCGAAATTTGTTTTGACGTAGAACTACGGCTTTCAGGAAGGGTGCCAAATCAGAAAACAGTTTTTATGAAATAAAGTTAACGTTAATAACTATTTTCACTGTGAACGAATTCTTATGATTTGGATACCAATCGAATCGGAAATTATCTAAGATTTGTTTGATATGCTATACATTACAATTCGCTAATCTCTAAATGGTTTAAATTCAAGAAAACTGGAAGATCTTCCTTTTTCCCCATACATTTGTTCTGCTGATTTGTGAGCTAACCCTACCCGTATTTCGAATGCTTATACCTCGAACATTTTTTTACAGATCGGAAAGATGTTTGCATCAATTGATAGGAAATATTTATACGCGTATATCACAATTAATAACATGTTATTTTTCATGAGATGAACAATTGAATAACTGTAAAATGTCAAGCGTTATCTAAACGCCCTAATTGCCAAGTTTTGATTGGCCCTATTTACGGTTTCCCCAACACAGACTTCAAAATCGATGCACCTGTGGAAATCCGCTCTGCAAATATACATGCATGTCGGGGGTATTTTTGTTCCCACCGAGCTGTGTTCCCCTAACACGGACTTCAAAATTCATGTGCCTGGGGGAATCCGCTTTGCAAATACATGCAAGTCGGGGGTATTTGTTGATGTTGAGTACTTTTGTACTCGCTTGTCGTTGTGCAGACCGGAATATGTTTGCTAGAAACTGAGAAATCGTCATTTCAGATACTAGAGGTGAATGAACTTTCGCGGTTCGAGAACTAAGTAAACATGAGATGTGCAATAATTTCAGAGGGAAATGTAAACTACAATGATCGTTTGAAAATTTTTCCGTTCACATATTTTGGTAGTCCTAGGCATCATATCAAACGTAAAAGGACGTTCATCGAATTTATTTGTAACGAAGAGCATAATCTATTACAAAAATTTCGATGCATTCTTAAATAATATTCGCAGTAGTGAACATGTAGATTGCATAATATAATTGCGTAGTTCTACGTCGAAAATATGCGGTCGTGTCATGGATACAACCCCCTACAATTTTTTCTATAAATAGTGTCCGAAGTTTGATTGTTATTCGCTTCATTTGAAAAGCATTTAACTCGATGATTTTTTTATGTTTTCAATTAAATAGGTACCAAAGTAGAAACTTAAAAGCATATTGAATTAATTTGTTTTAAATATCAACCAAATAATACCTGCGCATAAAGTTTGGATCTGTTTTCTGCATCATATGCCTTAAGCTTCCGAAATATGATTCAGAACGGTACCCATATATCCAACAGCCCAAAGAGAACTAACCAGTTCAAGCTAATACAGGAAATTTTGGAGCTCAAACCATCTCAAATCTTACACCCGTTGGCTCTTATTAGCAGCGGTGGTAAAGAGGTGCATATCACGATTTTCAGAGTTGATTTTGTTATTGACTAAATATTGACTTCCCCCAAAGGTTTAATGACAAACCTCTGATCTTTTTTTGGAGTATGGTTTGTCCCAGATCAACAGATGCTACACGGAGTCCAATCACAAAACTGTTCATTGATTGATCTTCTAATCGACCCAGTTGAATTTACATTTTACTAAAAAAAAATCCTAGTACTTCTAACAAAACTCATCATTATAATATCAGATTATTTTCAGACACAATTCTCGTTCAAGATTTTTCAACCACTTGCAAATAACATGTTTCTCCGTTACACGGAATAAATGTTTGATACAGAAAATATGATAGAATAAAAACAGACTCCTCCCCTCTTCTCCCTCAGAGGGGGGGAGGAATGTCTATTCACCATAGAGACGTTTCGTGCCCCGTAAAATATTCACATGCCAAATTTGGCTCCATTTGCTTGATTAGTTTTCGAGTTATGCAGAAATTTGTGTTTCATTTGTATGGCAGCCCCCCCTTAGAGAGAGGGGAGGAGTGTCGATCCACCTTAGAAATGTTTCTTCCCTATAAAACCTCCACATGCCAAATTTATTCCGTTTGCTTGATTAGTTCTTGAATTATGCGGAAATGTATGTTTTATTTGTATGGCAGCCCCCCTCCCCCCCTCAGAGAGATGGGAGGAGTGTCCATTCGTCATAGAAACGTTTTATGTCCCCTAAAACCTTCGCATGCCAAATTTGGTATTTTCTTGATTAGTTTTAGAGTCATGCAGAAATTTGTCTTTCATTTCTATGGCAGTGTCTAATCACCATGAAAACATTTATTGCGCCCCAAAACCTCCATACACCTAATTTGGTTTCGTTAGCTTGTGTTTCATTTGTATGGAGGCCCCCCCTAAGAGAGGGGGTATCTATCCACCACAGAATCATTTATTGCACCCTAAATCTCCAGATGCCTAATTTGGTTACATTTGGGTGATTAATTCGCGAGTAATGTAGAAATTTGTGTTTCATTTGTATGGCACCCCTCCCTTAGAGAGGGGGAAGGGGTCTCAATCTATCATGAAAACCTTCCCCGGCCCCAAAAACCCCTGCATACCAATTTTCATGTCGATTGGTTCAGTAGTTTCCGAGTCCATAAGAATCAGACAGACAGACAGACAGACAGAAATCCATCTTATTTCTAAAGATCTCACTATGCTTCACTCCTCGGCAAAAGTCGAGCGAGTTGTGACGTAGAACTACGTATTTCATTTCTATACTGGGGTGTAAGTTCAAACTTTCGAAAACGAAAGTGTTACGCCGAAGAACGAGATTTTGGGCGTTGATAGCTCCTAAACAACTGAAAAAAATGGCATGATAAACACTTCATTCGAAAGATAAAATGTCTACGCGTTATACACTTGTTACTTTTTATCCAAAAACTTGTTTCAATAGCCCTAAAATTGCTTTCAAAACAGGCTATGGAAATCACCAATCGATATATAAGCGAGCGCCGCTAGGAAATCCACTCAGTTATAATTGAACAGCGATTGAAGCATGTTGTCGGTGTTGTGGCGAAGCTAACTTCGTTTATCATGAAAGCGCTGATGAACGGTGTCACCAAGAGCCTGTTTGTGCATCTTAGGCCAGAAAGGAATCCATCGGGAAGAGAGTGATGCCACTGAAAAGGCGACCAAGAAAGTACCAGCATCGAAAATTGTTTCCGCTTGAGACATCGGAGTAGCCGCCACATTCACACATACACGCAAGCAACTCTTTTCGTTTGGTGGTAATCGAGCATCGAGAAGAATCCGGAAAGATGTTATCGTTGCTGAAAAATAATCTGCTAATTCCCCTTGGAATTGAAAATTACATTCAAGCGAAAGAGTTTACTTTAATGTTTTCTATTCATATAATACGGCGATCAAATGCATTTCGTTTTGTGATTTTTCAATCAAGTGCAATTAACAGGAAAACTTCTGAAGATTATTTTTCCCCATCAATAGAACATTTTATATTTATTGGATGCATTAACCCTTTATTCATTCATTCAGAATGGATTCACATTCAACTTCAAACAAATGATCACGACAACTCGACAACTTTGCGGTTATACCACAGATATAACCCACTTCCTGTTTTTTTCAGAATATATTCAGAACAAAAATAAGTTTAAAAATCGGCACAGTCGATGAATGTTATTTTGAGATCAAAATATTTGATTGTGGCGGCGCTCGGAATTTTTAATAAATAATGCAATCTAGATTCAGAAAAACTATGTATAAGCAACATCAAACACACGAACGACTTGCAAATGTGAATGTAGTAATTGTAGTAAATAAATGAGTATTATTTTAACGCTAATAAAATAGATTTTTCTTTACAACGAATATTTTCGACAGTACAGTTTTTGGTACAGATTTTTGGAAGAAAAAGTACAGACGAAAAATATTTTCAACCCCTCTGGTACAGATAAAAATGTGACAACGCGCGGCATGCTATGTTTTGGGTAGCCGAAGCTTTGAATGAGGTACCGACTGATTCCACTTTCAAGTCATGGAAAATGCTGATATCCCGTTGTCGGTTGTAAAAGAATTCATACTTTCGATTCTGAAGAAATTGATTGACCAGAAGAATACCGTGCACGATGAGGATGTGGAGTTTGAGACCCTGATCGACGATGGCATAGTCAACATTGTTTTGCATCAAACACATATTTTTAAGATGATGAAAAATCGTTTTCGACTGCCGAGGATGCGAATGCTTCATCAGTTTTGGAACTACAGGATGGCGCATAAGCCACGCAACGCTCTCTGGAGGAAGAAAAATAACGATCGCGCTGCAACTATAGAGCGTGTTGGTTCCTAAGCGGTTCAGTTGTCGACTTTGTATCGGTTTTTATTCGAGAACTAGCTAACCCGGCAAACTTCGTCTCGGTCAAATTTAAATTTTTGCTATCAATACCTCCAGACATTCTCGTTTTCTTACTCACGATCATTGGTTCAATCGCAGAACTGTTCATTGATTCATCTTCTAATTGATCTTTTACTTTTAATATAAAATTCCTAGTACTTCTTCTCTTCTATTCCTAGTACTTCTCGTACTATAAAATTCCTAGTACAAAACTCGTCATTATAATGTCAGATTATTTTTAGACACAATTCTCGTTCAAGTTTTTCCGTTACATCGTATAAATGTTTGATACAGAAAATATGATAGAATGAAGATAGCTCTAAATCGAATAAATCCTTCTTCGAGTTTTGCTCTTATCAACACATTCGGCGATCCATTTTTATTTATATAGATAGAAGAAGATATAGGACTGCGTTTTATCACCTTAGAATCCATTTCCACTTTCGAACAAAAATCATCGTTGGCGCATACACCAAATGGACTAAGGGGGGAGAGGAGTGTCGGACCACCATAGAAACATTTCGTGCCCTCTAAAACCTCCACATGCAAAATTTGGTTCTGTTTGCTTGATTCATTCTCGAGTTATGCGAGTGTCAAACCACTATTGAAACATTTATTGCCCCATATATTATTATCATTCATCGATTCTCGAGTTCTGCAGCATCCCCCCTGAGGGAGGCAGGAGGAGTGTCAAACCACCATTGAAACATTTATCCATCCCTAAAAACTGTTTATGCCAAGTTTGATTCCATTTGCTTGATCAGTTATCGTGTTATTCAGCCCCTCACACCTTCAGAGAGAGGGGAGGATTGTCAAATTATTATAGAAACAATTACTGCCCTCTTAATGCTCCACATGCCAAATTTGGCTCCGTTTGCTAGATAAATTTTTGAGTTATGCAGAAATTTATGCTTCATTTGTATGGCAGTTTCTCCACCCCTTAGAAAGAGAGAGGAGTGTCTATCCAACATAGAAACATTTATTGCACCCTAAAACCTCCACATGCCAAATTTTGGTTCGTTTGCTTGATTAATTCTCGAGTTATGCTGAAATTTGTATTTCATTTGTATGGTAGCCCCCCCCCTTAGAGAGGGGGCAGGGGAACTGTCGTAAAAACCCACCCCGGCCCCAAAAACCCCTACATACAAATTTTTACATCGATCGGTTCAGTAGTTTCCGAGTCCATAAAAATCAGACAGACAGACAGACAGAAATCCATTTATATATATATATATATATATATATATATATATATATATATATATATATATATATATATATATATAGATAAAGATAAAGATAAATAGATAGATAAAGATTCTGTATCGTGAGACATTTTTTCTTTACGAAAATTGCGTGACTTATGCGCCACCCTGTTCATCAGGTTGATGAAGTTGAAGAGTCCGAAAATAGGATTTCAAATGAAAACCTCCTATGTGAAATCGGAAAAGTTATTACTTGGACTAAGGAAAACGGATTGCCATTGAAAAGACAATTCCTGCTGCGAGAATTATATGAAAATATTTTAGAGAAAAATGTTAATTTTTAATTTTTGCTTTGTTGCATATTATGCACATTAGAGTGCCAATGTATGCAAAAAAAGTGACCTGCAAATTTTCGAAAGAGACTTCTTTCAAAGTGCTGATTCCCGCGAAAAAATGCCCTATGCAAAATTTCAGCTCAATCGGACTTTATTTACTTGTGTCGCACATCCCTCAAAGTTTCAGTTTTTTTTTTGGAAACCGTTAAATCACTCTAGGGAGATTATCAAAAATCGAATTTCGGGATTTAGATGACCTCTCTTGGGTTATTTAACGGTTTTCGGAAGACTCAAACTTTGGCGGCTTTTCGACAATAGTAAATAAAGTCCGAGCTGGAATTTTGTATAGTATATGTTTTCGAGGAAATCAACATTTTTCAGTCCCAGTTGTAAATTTGAGATTACCATTTTCAGTGGCACTCTTATTCACATCGTTACTCATTAATTTGAAATAAATAATAATTTGCCAAACAAGTTTAATTGGATTTGTTCTGCGATAATATCGTAACATATGAAGATGCTTAGACATCTTAGACATCTTTTGAGAATCCAATAAATCGAAGGACTATCCAAGCGGATTCAAAGGTTTATCACCTATTTTGTATTTTTTGTAACAATCTCAACACTACTACCCAAACTTTTCCTTTTCCTTACTACGTCCAATAATGTATTCATTTAAATTTTGAGTTTTCAACGTAAATAAATCTACTATGGATAATCTAAACTTGTTGTATGCAACAACCTCTATTCCAGTCCCCTCTTCTACTTAGCTACGTTCAATTTTGTTCAAATAATCATATTTAGAAGTATATTAACAAATTATACAAAATTACTGATAAAAAAAAATCAAAACCAAAATACTCAGGATAATTGAGTCTAAAATTCCGTGTAATCGAGTCCGACCTGTACATGGTTGAATAAAGTATTTAGCATGATTCCTTGCTGTGGTGGCTGAGAGCAGATTAACGACCACAAAGGGGTAACGGAAAAAAGAAAGCAAAAGTCTATATAAAACTTAGAGGCGATCGAATTCATCCACTACAAATACAGAAGAGAAATTTATTAGGGACATTCCAACACCAGTACTCTGCTACAGTGGAATGTTGACTCAATTTTTGATGTAGGACTACGTCTTACATTAAGGGTGCCAAATCAGAAAACAGATCACGTTTTTATGAAATAAAGTTAACGATAATAGCTATTTTTGCTGCCAACCGGTTTGAACGATTTGCATTCCAATCGAATCGGAAATTTTCTAATATTTGTTTGATACGCTATACAATACAACCCCATAGTCTGTATATGGTTTAAATTGATGAATATTGGAAGCATTCCCATTTCCCCATACATTTGCTCTATCCATTTGTGTGCTTTCCCGAAAAGAGCTCTCAATAACGGGCAACTTATGCAGCCGCTAGAATAGGAACAACGAATCGAAAAGAGAATATTTGCGAAGTAAACTCCACCCTTGCATAGTAAGTAAGCTGTCGCTAGCGTATAAGTATTGCATCTCCTCTGAGCAAAATTCTCAGAATTTTTCTGTGCCCGAAACAACAAAGGTCACTTATTCTGCTCGTTTTGTGTTTTATGTTTCCCCTCGAGTTGTGAACGCTAGCGAATATTTCACTTGAAGTGCATCTGGTATTGCATTTAACACAACCATCCGAGCCATGGCAAAGCTGGCGAAAAAAGAAAAGAGTGCAACTGATTATTGGTCGCTTCTAGCCATCAGTGTGTGTGTGGCTTTGTGTGTGTTGCTTGTTTTCGTTGAGCGAAACTTAGAACTTTATCATTTTTTGTACACGTGAATAGCACACCTTCGATACTTTTAATTGCCATTGGTATTTGCTCTAGTATGCATCGGCTCTGTTTTGATGCAACAAGATTTTTTTATTAATTGTCATTCTCGCGTTGTTTTATTTTTATCGCTGTAAGGCCAGGCGCAAACTTAGACGCGTATATCGCGAGTAACTTGGCGCGATATAACGCCTGTTTTGGTGGCTAATGAAAACAGATAGAATGACGCAAATTGGCCAGATGACGCGAGATGGTGGAGCGCTCGTGAGACACTACTCGCATGAAGCTGTGGCTGAACCACAGTTTCTCGTGCTGGTCGTGCCGGTTGTGATGGTTGTGTTGTTGAACAATCATATAGCGCCGTGAGTTTTGCACCGTATGGTTCTACCGGTCAGGTGATTGCGTTAGTAAATGAATATATCGGGAATCTCTGTGTGAACAGACATGACCATGCATGACCAGCACGAGAAACTGTGGTTCAGCCACAGCGTCGCGCGAGTCGTGTCTCACGAGCGCTCCACCATCTCGCGTCATCTGGCCAATTTGCGCCGTTCTATCTGTTTTCATTAGTCACAAAAACAGGCGCTATATCGCGCCAAGTTACTCGCGCTATATGCGTCTCAATTTGCTCCTTGCCTAACTGTGTGCATATGTTAGACGCGTGTTTGATGCTTGTTGAATGCAAGGAAGATGCCTCTTGTTAAATACTCAGTGCAATACGTGCATTGATATAAAGAAAAACGACCATTTAGTGTATTGTTCTCGAAAAGGCAAGAAAGAATCGTTGCTTCTCGAAATGATTCTACAAAACCACGCAAGCCATTAAACCTTTTCAGGGTCCCCGGAACTTTTTAATAAAAAGTTATTCATGAAATTTCGACGTATTCGCAAATAATATCCGAAATGATAAACCAACAAATTTCGAAAAAAAAGATTGCGTAGTCCTACGTCCTAAGCGGTCGTGTCTCGGATTCAACCCCTTGAATGTTTTCTTTCCGAAGTATCTTGTAATCGATTGTTGATCCTACGATCAACACGAGTATCCGCCCATGGTTCAAGCTTTGCTATCATCCTGAGAAAAGATTCATTTCTCACTCACAATCACACTAAGGAAACATCACAGTTTTCCCTCTGAAACTAATATTATGTAACATCTTATTACGGCTTAGTTCTAACTACATCCTTTCAAGATGCTCTGCAACGTCAAACTACGGAATGCAATTGCCGCTGCACACAAATCAAACGATACAGTCATTGCCACCAGATCTCCAACATCTATATTGTTCATAAATCAATCAGTGCAATCCACTTCACCTACCGAAAATACAGAGAACCAACCAACTCCCACACTTCCGTCCGTTCGTTCTGCGGTGGTCTAGGTGAAGTACCGATTCGAGCTCCCAGCAGGTGGCTGCGGTGAAACAAATCTCACTACCAGTGAATATTGCAATCGAAGTGCTTGAAATCCGAACATGCTGCCACAAATCAAAACATTTGGCCTCCGACCCATTGCGGGGCATTGGGTTTGGGTGATTCAATCTGTATGCGCGTGATTGTGTCAAATCAGCATTTCGTTGCACATGGGCAGGAGCAGGACACCTGCGGTGGTGAGGAGGTGGTACACATTTTGCGATTGATCTCACCTTCATAAATCAGCCATATTAATTACAAACAATTTCCGAAAGTGTGTTTTCATCCTTGCGATGTGGGTGGGGTTGGGAAGTTGACGCACTGTACTTTCGATTGAATAGGGGTAGTGGGGGCAAATTGGTCATGGGGGGCAAAGTGGTCACCTGCTTGTTTGGTAGTATAACTACTGACTATAGATGCCGTATTGATAATCACCTTATGTTTGAAAAATTTAATGACTTTTGAGTCACCCTGTATTTCAGTAGAGCTGTCGCATGTCAAAATACAAATAAAAACAGAAATTACTCTCTCGATAGCCATTCGGCCGTAGTTCTGTGCGCATGGTATCTAAGGAATTTCTCGTGAATTTTAGTTTAGTACTCAACCTGATATGTTGGACAAATCATCAGTTTGGACGACTGTTCACATATTATAGGAGAGGTGAATACATATTTTGTTTAATCTCAGCGATTAATTAGCATAGAAATTATTTTCATGTTTGGGGGCAAAGTGGTCATAGGTGAATAACAACTTACAATGTTCTGTTTACTAAAGCTGATATACCTCATCACATTCTGCTCTCGAAGAAGATCCTCTTGTGGCTTTGACCCTGGATAAATATGCCACTCCAACTAAACCAAGCCTCATTATGCGGAACGTTATATGTTTCTTACTACGCTTTTGTATGCAATAGAAAATTTAAATTGAGACTCTATGTGAATAGTCCAAGCTTATTTCATGCATGTACCTACTATAACAAATATGATTTGAACAAACTTGGACGAAAATAATGCATAAATCTATCCCATTTAGCTTGATATGGGCGGGTGACCACTTTGCCCCCACTAGGTGACCACTTTACCTCCAAGCAAAAAAAAAGTTCGATTTTTCACCTTTTTTTCTAATGATGAAAAGTGTACTATTTTGAATTTTTATAGTAAAAGCCGTATGCTATTTTGAAGAACAATGAGTTGAACTATAATATTCTTCGAGAAACTGAAATTAAATCGGTATGTGGGCGCTGGAAATGGGCATATTCCTTAGGGTGACCACTATGCCCCCACTTCCCCTAGATGCATGCGTATGGATCGGCAAGTCCATCAGTGTGTTGGTCACTACCGGATATGACTACAAGAATTCTATTAGAGGCATGACGATTGCGGTTACGATTCGATTGGATGAGATAGGGTGGCTAAATAATCATTTTTTAGGGGAAAATATCATCCAACGATTCTGATACTACTCGCGGCATTCCCTTAATCCACGAAATACCACGCGTTTGCGTTTGGAAATTTTTTCTCTCACCCATCCAGTCCACCTTGATGGTATGGTATGCTGATTCCAGCAGTAATCATTCTGATCGTGGGTCGATTGCGCATACAGAACTGTGTGCCACCCACCGAACATCTGTGGTGAACAATCAGCCAGCGAAACGAAGCTGTGTTTTTGAAATGCAAATTAATCTCATATTTGCACTCACTTGGTTATTGCAAATTGCCACCCACTTGACCACCTCCCAGCAGCAGTTCCGGCGAGTAACAACACGGACACGCAACAGAACACATTCGCTCTCAGCAGGTTATCCCATCTGCGGTCGTCAACCGGCCAGGTAGATGGCTAGCAATTGAACAGTTCCAGGTTCAATTCAATTTGATAAATTTTCAAGATAAATCGGTTAAAGATTCAATAAATTACTTCTCCCTCCATGTACATCATGATGCCACCAGGATGGGTTGAACACGGTGCTTCGTACTTAGTTTGGTGCCATCGATTCAGAGCACCAATCGGCGCAAGGTATCGTAAAATGCCAGCAAATTGTGTGTGCATTTGCCATCCTCAAAACCACAAAACAAGTGCAACGACTGCGGGAAGCGTTCCGCCGATTGTAGAATCATTTCAGCTAATAAGTTAGTGCGGGGGAATGGCTTTCTCCAGATTGGAAAACCATGCGGTATCACTTCCACAGTGCGACGGACTCACCAGGATCTGTGTAAAGCGTCGTTGGTTTAATTATTATTGCTACAACACGCTTAACATCGTTCGTTCCACTCTTCAATGATTTCTTGTGTGTGGCTGCTCTTCCTTTGCCTTCCTCGTTCACTCTGTTATTCCGAGGGTACCGCAGCGATGGAAAAGGATTGCTGCAAACAACACCTGCACTTCCGCAATTTATAGTTTTCCTCCAGTCCGGTAGGCCGAGCAACAGCGATTTCCATCGATAGTCGTCCTTGCTGCGGAAATTTTTGTTTCGGTTCGGTTGCAGTGCTGAAGTCAGTGATGTACTTTGATTGTCTATTGAGGTAAATTATTTTGGTTTGTTCAGTCGAAAATATGATCATGGTTTGTCCACTTTTTTGAATGCTCTAATTCAGCACATCTTTGTGAAATCAGGTATTCGAATGTTTCGAAATTGTCTTTTTCAAGATTTACAGTAGTTTTATAGTATATTTGTACGGAATCACATGTTTTAAAGGATTATAAAATACACCATCTATTGGTGTCAATGCGCATTCGAGCTGACTTTTAATCGATCACCGGATGATTATTTGGCACGTATTCAGACCTTTTCTGGATTATAACACTTTTTTTTTATTAATTCGTTTATTTTTACAGGCTCAGTTACTTAAGTTTAAAGGAGCCGAATTCTTAAATATAATTTTAAAACTATATATATAAACAATTTTCTTACATCTATGGTTAGTAAGGTGGAAAACCGATTACTCGCGGTGTACTCGAGTTTAGAAGGGTGACATATTTTTAGGAGAAGGATGGGATATAAGGAAATTGTAACAATGTTGATGAACACTCATTTCTTAAATCTATTCGTATATCTATAGTGTATTTACATTACAACTTATTCTACTATTTATATCAAGGGGACGAATTACCCGCAAAGGAAGGAAAGGAGGGTATAAGGATGTAGCGACAATCACACACGAAGATCTATAGCTTTAAGGAAAACATATATATGGGACATGTAATCAAGGTCTAACCGAGCCAACACATCTCTCACCGGCACATTGGGCTGCCTTCCTCTAGCCCGAAGGGAGTTTTCTAAATTCGATCTGGCAACAAGATACACCTCACACGACCAAACAACGTGTTCGATGTCGTGGTAACCTCGGCCAGATTGAAACGAAAGAGTAACGCGTCTAACGAACAGTGATTGGACATGAGTCGGGAGAAGGTGCGAATAAAGTCCCGACTCAAGTCTAGACTTTTGAACCACGGTTTGAAGCTAACCTTAGGGATAATCGAGTGAAACCACCGGCCCAATTCATCTTCATTCCACTTGCGTTGCCAGTTAGCGATGGTATTTTTGCGGACTAAAGAATAAAATTCATTGAAGGCGATTTGACGCTGATAAATATCGCCTTCAATCGCACCTACCTTTGCTAATGAGTCAGCCCTCTCATTACCCGGAATTGAGCAATGAGAAGGGACCCACACAAAGGTAATGGCATAACAGCGTCTGGATAAAGCACTCAAAATTTCTCGTATTCTCTCAAGGAAGTACGGCGAGTGCTTTTCCAGCCTCACTGGACGGATAGCTTCGACGGAGCTAAGACTATCCGTTACAATGTAATAGTGTTCAACAGGTCGTGAGGCGACGCTGTCCAGCGCCCAATGAATTGCTGCCAATTCAGCAATATACACTGAGCAACGATTCTGAAGACTGTGTGAGGTGCTAAAAAATTCGTTGAACACTCCAAATCCTGTGGACTCGTTTATAGTGGACCCATCAGTAAAGTACATATTATCACAATTGATACCCCCATACTTTTCATCGAAGATCGTTGGAGCGATCCTCGATCGTTGGTAATCTGAATATCCATGGATATCTTGCTTCATGGACAGATCAAAATGCACAGAGGAATTGATGTAGTCAAGGAAACAAACACGGTTGGGAATATATGAAGAAGGATCAACCTGCATGGAGATGAATTCATGATATGAACTCATGAATCCAGAGTGAAAATTTAGCTCGATCAGCTGCTCAAAATTTCCGATCACCAATGGGTTCATAACCTTACACCGGATGAAGAACCGAAAAGATAATAAATTGAAGCGATCTTTTAGTGGGAGTAGGCCTGCCAAAACCTCGAGACTCATGGTATGCGTTGAGGGCATACATCCCAACGCGATACGGAGACAAAGATACTGAATTCGCTCGAGTTTAATGAGGTGTGTTTTGGCAGCTGATTGAAAACAGAAACTGCCATACTCCATCACTGAGAGAATAGTTGTTCGATACAACATTATAAGATCTTCTGGGTGGGCTCCCCACCAGGTGCCGGTAATTGTACGGAGAAAGTTTATTCTTTGTTGGCATTTTTTACTCAGATACCTAATATGGGCCCCCCAAGTACATTTGGAGTCGAACCAGACCCCAAGATACTTGAATGACATAGCATGAGTGATCGGTTTACCCAAAAGTTGAAGCTTTGGTTTTGCTGGTCTATGCTTCCTAGAAAAAACCACCATCTCTGTTTTCTCCGTGGAGAATTCGATTCCTAGCCCAATGGCCCAGGTTGAAAAATTGTTCAAAGTATCTTGTCCTTGCAGGTCGGATTCGTTTGATCCTACGACAGACACCACTCCATCATCTGCAAGTTGTCTTAGGCTGCAATTTTGTGTAAGGCAATTGTCGATGTCGCTTACATAGAAGTTGTACAAAAGGGGGCTTAAACATGAGCCCTGGGGGAGGCCCATGTAAGAGACCCGACTTACTGCCGAATCTCCGTGAGAAAAGTTCAAATGTTTCTCACAAAGCAAGTTATATAACATATTATTCAATAGAGGCGGAAGACCCCGAGAGTGTAATTTGTCCGACAAAACCTCTATTGAAACAGAATCGAAAGCCCCCTTTATGTCCAAGAATACTGAAGCCATTTGTTTTTTTTCGGCGTAAACCATTTGAATTTCTGAAGAAAGCAACGCAAGACAATCATTCGTCCCCTTGCCCCTGCGGAATCCATATTGTGTATCTGAGAGTAGGCCATTCGTTTCAACCCATCGATCAAGGCGAAACAAGATCATTTTCTCCAACAATTTCCGTATACAAGACAGCAAAGCTATTGGGCGGTACGAATTGAAGTCGGACGCGGGTTTTCCGGGTTTTTGAATAGCTATAACTCGTACTTGTCTCCAATCATCTGGAACAATATTATTCTCCAGAAACCGATTGAATAAATTCAACAAGCAATGTTTCGCCACAATTATTATAAGACTTGCAAATATTGTAAACATCATGCTTGCACACCATTTGTATCAGATTTACATAGCTAAACCATTAAATTAACGCATTTTGATGAACTCAGTTCTGATCATGAGTTGTCCAATGATTTCTGTGGCAACCGCTTGGCGCGCTGCAGTTTGTTTATTGTGTCCTTCGCGCATTGCAGAAACAAAGTTTCTCTGTGTTGAGTGTGTTGAGGTGAACACTTTTAAAATGCCCCAAAAAAGGCAATATTCCGAAGAAAGCCTAAATTATGAATGGATCAATACTGTTATCAGTAAACTCAAGCAATGATAATTGCCGCATGTACTTGAGAATTCGAATGTTTTCATTCAAAGATGGTGATATCTAAAACCGGACAAAACATGATCATTTTTTGGACATACCATGATCAGAGGTGGTCAAACCATGATCATAATTTCTCTATGAGGAAAATCGTTAAAAAACATAAACATTTGAATAATTTGAACGCCTCATGGTAGTATTAGCATCTACAGACTTGGATTTTTTCAGCAAACCCAAACTCGTATCGATTATATGTAATTTTCATGAAAAAAAAAATCGATTTGCATTTACTAGTTGCGTAAAACACCCCAAATTGGACAAACCAAGATCATTTACCCTACATTGTAATAAAAGAAAAAAGAAATACACGTTGCAAATGGAATTCTTTTGACGTAGGACGTGTTGCAGTAAGGGTGCCAAATCTGAACACAGATCAGATTTTTATGCAACAGTTTTAACGTTAATTATTAATTTATATGCGAACGGATTTTGATGTGTTCTGAATCATATTTCGGACAAGTTGTTCTAATATCTTAAAATGCTTAATGCACTGATGATATAACTATAAAATTAATATCACAATTGCTTCCTTAGAGTAATCCTTCGGATTCACTATCACTTCATTTGAGAATTACATTTGAATTATCACATAGTAGGAAAAAACCCAACAGCACTACTCATTATCGTTTGTGTTTGACATTTGCTTAGCGTGAGCACGTAGACAGTGTTTCATCAGTTCTCATCATCGTTAACAGTTTACTGTGATTCCTTGGTAAGTGTTTCGCAGTTGACTATAAAATATAATCAAGTGTAATGTAATTTTCGTCCAAAAAATTGCAAAATAAAGTGTCCGAAATTTGAGTTCAATCTGTCCGAAATTTGATTCAGAGTCCGAAGTTTGATTCTTATTCGCTTCATTTGAAAAGCATTTTATTCGATGTTTTTTTTATGTTTTCAATCAATAAGGTACCAAAGTATCATATTCCGGACGCTTAAGGCATATGATGCAGAAAACAGATCCAAACTTTACGCACAGGTATTATTTGGTTGATATTTCTAATAAATTAGTTCAATATGCCTTTAAGCTTCCTACTTTGGTACCTATTTGATTGAAAACATAAAAAAAACATCGAATAAAATGCTTTTCAAATGAAGCTAATAAGAATCAAATTTCGGACACTAAACCAAATTTCGGACAGATTCAATTCAAATTTCGGACACTTTATTCAGTAATTTTTTGGACGAAAATTACATTACGTTTGATTATATTTTATAGTCAACTGTGAAACACTTACCAAGCAATCACAGTAAACTGTTAACAATGATGGGAACTGATGAAACACGGGAGAAATTTAAATATTTATGAACGGGTAAATTCTACGTGCTCACACTAAGCAAACGTGAAACACAAACGATAATGAGAAGCGTTGTAAGATTCCTGCCGATTATGTTATAATTTAAATGTAGTTCTCATGTGAAATGATAATGAAACCCATGAATTGCTCTAAAGAAGCAATTGTGATATCAATTTGATAGTTATATATTTAGTGCATTAAGCATTTCAAGATATTAGAGCAAAGTGTCTGAAATATGATGTTGTCCGAAATATGATTCAGAACGGTATCCTACTGTTTGTCTTCTTCTTGTATGGCACTAACGTTTAACGTGAAACTTTTGCCGTTTCAACGTAAATATTACATTTTTATTAGTAGTACTCAGTTGAACTTTCTTATGCCACAGTGCAAGTCGGAAGAAATATTAGGCTGTCAAAAAAGTCTTGCGGTATTTTTTTTTAATTTTCATTTGTTCATAAAATTAGTTACAATCATCTGTTTTAAGTCAAATATGCGCCGTTTTGTTCGATGACTTGTTCCCAACGAGATGCCAACTTCTTAATACCCCTGTTATAGAAGCTCGCTTCCTTATTGGCAAAAAACTCGGATAGCCAATTTTCACAGGCCTCTTTTGTGGCTAACTTCTGACTACCTAGCTCGTTCGCCATGGACAAAAACAGGTGGTAGTCACTTGGTGCAAGGTCCGGACTATACGGCGGATGCAAAAGAACCTCCCATCCGAGCTCCCGGAGCTTCTGGCGCGTCACCAAAGAAGTGTGTGGCCTGGCGTTGTCCTGATGGAAGACAATGCGGCCTCTGTTTATCAAAGATGGCCTCTTCTTGGTAATGGTAATGGTATTGTATTATAGAGACTTTAAACTTTTTCAGTTCATTCGTCTCTAGCCTTGAGAAAGGCCCTTTGAAAACCCTACTCTATTTTACTCCAGCGCTACCACCTCCGCCCTCTTGCCTTGAGAAAGGCACTCGATCCCTCGCCGTCCAGCCCGTCCAGCAACGATGTTGTCCAGTCGGTGTCCACACAAAGAATGATGGCCTCTTCTTCATGAGTGCTACCTTCAAGCGGTCCAGTTGTTGGCAGTACAGGTCCGAATTGAGCGTTTGGCCATAGGGAAGCAGCTCATAATAGATTATTCCTTGACAATCCCACCAAACACACAGCAGAACCTTCCTGGCCGTTAATGAGGGCTTGGCCACCGTCTGAGCCGCTTCAGCGGACTTCGACCACGACCGTTTGCGCTTCACGTTGTCGTAAGTGACCCACTTTTCATCGCCAGTCACCATCCGCTTCAGAAACGGGTCGATTTTGTTGCGATTCAGCAGCGATTCACATGCGTCGATACGGTCAAAGATGTTTTTTTTGCGTCAACGTGTGTGGCACCCATACATCGAGCTTCTTTGTGAATCCAAGCTTCTTCAAATGGTTAATAACGGTTTGATGACTTATCCCCAGCTCTTGGCCGATGCTACGGCTGCTACTATGCCGGTTTTTCTCGGCTAATTCAGCGATTCTGTCGCAATTTTCGACGACAGGCCTTCCGGAGCGTGGCGCATATTCGACGACCTCTACACCAGAACGAAAACGTTGAAACGTTGTGCGGTGGAAATGGAAACTGTATCGGGTCCATGGACTCTGAATCAAATTTCGGCTGCACAAATTTTATTGGCAGCTTGAGATGCATTATTGCCTTTGTCATAGTAGTACTGTAAAATATGTCGGATTTTCTCTTTATTTTGCTCCATATTTGCGACACTATAACTCACGAACGACTTAACCAAACAAAACACTGTCAAGGACTATATTATAGCGCGCAAAAATACCTTTCCAACAAGCTAAAGTATGACTCGATACAATGAATACAACTAGAACTACGCGCTTACAACGACACCTCGCGGAAATACCGCAGGACTTTTTTGACAGTCTATTATCTTCAACAAATAATTTTTCGATCAGAACTGATATCGAACTCGAAGCTCCGACATGATAATGTGTGACGCTATTCACTCAGCCACGGGACACAAAGAAATTTTCCTTAATAATAGGTACTCCTGATAATTTGAATTATTGCGATGTGAACTAAAGTTTTTAATATAAGTAGGATCAATCATTTTATACACAATGCCACTTTGATTGAACCAAATGTAGCACTAACTTTTGACGTAGAACTACGTCTTTCAGGAAGGGTGCCAAATCAGAAAACAGATCACGTTTTTATGAAATAAAGCTAACGTTAATAACTATTTTCACTGTGAACGAATTCTCATGATTTGCATACCAATCGAATCGGGAATTTTCTAAGATTTTTTTGATGTGCTATAAATTAAAATTCGTTAATTTCTAAACAGTTTAAACTCATGAAAACTGGAAGGACTTGATTTTTCCCATACATTTGTTCTGCCGATTTGTGTGCTAACCCTACCCGTATTTTGAATGCATATAACACGAACATTTCTTAACAAATCGGAAAGATGTTTGCATCAGGATAGGAAATATTTCTGTGCGTCTATCACAATTAATGAAATGTTATTTTTCATGAAATGGACAATTGAATAACTGTAAAATGTGAAGCGTTATCTAAACGCCCTTACTGCCAAGTCTTCATTGGCTCGATTTACAGTTTCCCCAACACAGACTTCAAATCGATGTACCTGTGGAAATCCGCTTTGTAAATATACATGCAAGTCGGGGGTATTTTTGTTGCCACCGAGCTATGTTTCCCTAACACGGACTTCAAAATCAATGTGCCTGGGGGAATTCGCTTCGTCAAACATGCAAGTCGGGGGCATTTTTTCCCACTGAGCTGTGTTTCCCTAACACGAACTTCAAAATTAACCCCTTCCCGTACGATTTGATTTTCGAAAGAGGGGACCAAACGCATGGATGGGTCACGCATCGAGTAATTTCACTACTCTGGCGTTTTATCGCCGTATGATATTCAAGCGCACTACGGAGAGAGGAACGAGGGTGTACGTGAAGGGTTAATGTGCCTGGGTGAATTCGCTTTGCAAATACATGCAAATCGGGGGTAATTTTTGGTTTTGGGTACTTTTGTACTCGCTTTGTACTGAGAAGCCTGGGAAATTCGTCATTTCAGATACTAAAGGTGAATGAACTTTCGCGGTTCGAGAACTACGTAAACATGAGATGTGCAATAATTTCAGAGGGTGATGTAAAATACAATGATCGTTTGACAATTTTTTTCGTTCAAATATTTTGGTAGTCCTAGGCATCATATGAAAAGTAAAAGGACGTACATCAAATTTATTTGTAACGAAGAACATAATATATTACAAAAATTCTAAAATAATATTCGAAGTGCTAAAAAAAACTGGATTCTATAATATAATTTCGTAGTTCAACGTCGAAATTATGCGGTCGTGTCCTAGTCACAACCCCTTACAATTTTTCCCATATTCTTTCTGATTATTTCAAGTTGTTGCGTTCGCAAAAAGAAATGTAACATCATCTCGAGCGCGGACCGTTGGGAATAAAACATCGCCTCTCGACATGATTTACGCATAGTACTCGTGGTTCCAGTGGTGGGACAGCAAGATTCATAAAAGATGTACTTAATAGCCGCCTCTTCGAAAAATATCCTCTTGTTTATAACAAACAACACAAGAAAGTGGACGAGCGAGCGGCACATGGGTGCAATTTAGGAGAATGTATGAGCATCCCTTGAAATCCATGTTTCCCGATTGCTATTAATCATACACGGACGTTAGGCTCTCTGAAGACTATATCTTCGCTGGACGACCTCATTCGAGTTCGACAAAGACTGGTCAAATCTCGTTTCATTGCTGTTTATAACATCTGAACCCAGTCGAACGTTAATGAGCTTATTTTCTCTGTAACAATGGAGGTACCGATCAGGAAGGAAGGAGCTCAAGTTTCGATAAAACTTTATTCCAAAGCTTGTGGTTATTTATGACATATTGATTTTTTGACTTTCAACCTAGTGGTTGGAATAATTGAACGTTGAAAATTTGATCTACATTTAAGATAATTTGTTAAATTCAGATAGATTTCGGTGTTTTCAACATTTCAAAATACTGGGACTTTATTTACTTATCTTCCTGATACCTTCCAACTAAAACTCTGAGTGATTCAACCCTGTCATTTTCCAAACGTCTATTTAGGAGTTATTCCGTTGCTCCACCCAGGCACAATCGTGTTGGGCACTGGCTTTCGAGCGCTTCGTTGTGTCTTGCCACGCGCGCGCCTCCACACATGATAGTTGGCAGATGTAGCTTCCGCCATGACTGCAGTCATAGGTACTCATACACACACAGAGCCCCCACCTATACAGTTGCACATTTTCTATTGTTGAATCCTGCGGTGAAGAAGTTAAACTGGTTCTCTATCTCCACCCGTACGTGTATCTGTACGTGGGTCGTGTGGTGTGGGCGGTAGGCGGCACCGTTCGGAAGTTTTGGCTACGCTGCAGCAATTCAACATGTACTTAACTGAGTGCATGTGCGAATGCATGTGGCAGACGATGCGGGAGAAATATGTGCAACTTGAAGCGCCCGTCGTCCGACCCTTTGCCGGATTCCGGGACGATGCAGGACGAATATGAGCGGGAAGAGACCCTGTGCCGAGAGATTAAATTGTTCCTGCGATATGTCTGCAGTTTTATTGTGATTGGTGGTTGCGGTATGAAATTTTAATTGAAGGAATGTTTCAATGGGCCGACGATGGTTCTGCCCCATACTGCTGTTTTGTGTGGAAGGAAATTTGACGCAGTTTTGGTGCGGATTTGCGGCGATTCTTAACTCACATTATGTGGTGGGAAGGAGTAGAAGTAGAGAAGCAGCCGCATGCTGCTACCAAAGCGCGCTTATGTGCAAAATGTGCGAAATCATAACAATGGCTTATTTTCTTTACCATGGTGCATTCATCTCATCTAACAATGAACATTCTTCGCTTTTCAAATCTGTTTCATGAAAAATTAAACCTTAAGTGTGGTTTTAATTTAAACAAATGAATGTTTTCAATAATCAACTCCGGTCTGGTGTTTTTCATTCCTTCTTGGAAGCAACTCAGGAGACGATTCATACTTTTCATTCAAAGATTTTTTTTTATCAAAAATAATAATTATTTAAGTACTGTCCACATTACGAAACATAAAGTATACAGCAGTGTCTTCGACTTCCGTGAAGTAGCTACCTGAGCAGACAGTTACGTTAAAAGCAACTGCATTTATAATTTTCTTCATATGTTGTTGGTGGCTGCCCGAAATGTACCAAAAATGGATTATTTCTTTATAATTTGAGACAGTTTTTATGAGAGCGCAGCATAAGTAGTGAATATTCCGCTCATTTGATTACTACTTGTACTCTTAAATGTGCTACTTGCTTGGAATTTGTTCCATTACTAACAAACGTACAGATTAGAGCGTGGCCGCATTCATATTACAATTTGCGCTTTTTGTTCCTTATTCTAATCGGTGAAAAGAGGGGGAGGGGACATGAAATCATGGTTTTGAAGAAAAATGTTGATGCTAAATATCTTCGAATTGTATGAACGTCGATATTTTTCAAATCGTCTCTCAGTGACTGGGCTGGGAGTCGTTTTTTCGGAATACAGTGTAACTTCGATATAACGTACATTTTCCTATCATGATTGTACGTTGTATCGAATTCTACGTTATATCGAAGCATACTAAAGAACTCAGAAACGTAGCTTATATTACTTTATTGTGTTGCTGTTTGGGTACGGTTCATGCTAAAATTCTTCTAGAAGACGAAACCAGCCTGTTGCCGTTCGTACTGTTGATTAGAGCTTGATTCATCTAGAATCCGGAATTCACACAACCAGTTGTATTTTGGTTGAAAATACAAAACATGTTTTAGTATCAAAATACCGATAGTTTAATTTTCTTTCAGAAAAAAAATATTCAGAAAATTATTCCTTCACACTTTGGAAATGTGTATGTTATATCGAGGTAAAATGATAAAATGTTAATATCAAGTTATTTTTCATTGAATAAACAATTGAATAACTGTGATATGTGAAGCGTTATCTAAACGCCCTAACTACCTCGTTTTAATTGGCCCGATTTACGGTTTCCCCCACACAGCCATCATAACCAAGCAGCCCTGGAGAAATCGGCATTGCAAATACATGAAAGTTGGAGGTATTTTTGTTCCGACTGAAATGTGTTTCCCTAACACAGACTTTAAATCCAAGGAACGTAGGGAAATTGGCATTGCAAATTCATGCAAGTCGGGGGTATTTTTGTTCCGACCGAAATGTGTTTCCCCAACACAGACTTCAAATCCATGGAGCGTGGGGATATTGGTTTTGCAAATACATGCATGTTGGGGGCATTTTTGTTCCGACTGCAATGTGTTTGCCCAACACAGGCTTCAAAACCAAGGTGTCTGGGGAAATCGGCTTTGAAAATAAAAGCAAACTGCGAGTACTTTTATACTCGCTTGCCTCTGTGTAGACTAGAATATGTTTCCCTAACACGGACTCCTAAACTTAGGAACCTGGGAAAATCGTGCAGACATTAGAGGCGAATGAACTTTCAGGCTCAAAGCCTCTATAGTATAAAAAGGAAGAAGTTGAAGTTGTTGATTCATGCAAGCCGAGGGTACTTCTGCACCCGCATGTTTTTTTGCACCCCGAAAAGTGTTTTCCTAGCACGGATTACAAAAGCGGGTAAGAACACAACGCTTTGGCTCGATCATTCAAGATTGCATTGAACGATATGTATTCATATCTTCTGCTCACAGAACTTCTGGCACTAAGTGCCTGAAGTTCATCAAACCAAGCAAATTCGCTGTTTGAGAAGTACGTACACTTGTAAAATAAAATAATCGTTCGATAATTCTTCCGTTCACATATTTTGTCCTAGGCATCATACCAAACGTAAAAGGACTATCATTAAATTTACTTGTTACAAAGAACATAATCTATTACAATGCATGAATTGACCTTACATGGCATTTATTCAATCTCTTTACTCATAGAGCAAATATATTGAATTCGGAAATTGCTTCATTCAATCAAACATTTAATCTAGTCCCACGTCAACTTTGCGGTTATATCATAGATATAACCCACCTATTTTTTCCTGCGATAAACAATTCAATAACTGTAAAATGTCAAGCGCTATCTAATTAAAAATCTAATTTAATTAGATAGCGCTAATTAAAAAGCGATTTACGGTTTCCCCAACACAGCCATCCAATCCAAGGTGCCTTACATTACATGGAGTTTGTTCAAATTCTTTGCTTACACAGCAAATATGTTGGATTGAATTGAATTAGGAAATTAGTTCATTCTATCAATAATTTAATCACTAATGATTATTGATTACTAAGCCAAAGGTAGTCCCACGTCAACCTAGCAGTTATATTATAGATATAACCCACCCATTTTTTTTAGTGTCGCCGACGTCAACAACCGAGTTTTTCAAAAACATCTAGTACATGAAATCTGGATTTTAGAAAAAAAAATGTTTTGATGCCAAATGTCTTTATATTGATCTACTGATATGAAATCAACTGGATGCCAAGTAGTTAATTTTTTATGTATAAAAAAACAGAGATGAGTATTTTTTTGATGGCCATTTTTTTTAAACCCCGATTTCATGAGGTACACTTCCTCTTAGAAGGTTTTCGAGAGTCAAAAATTCTAAGGGGTTGTATCTAGAACACGACCGCTTTTTCGACGTAGAACTACGGAACAGTGTTGCCACATATTAATCTGTACCAGAAGGGTTAAAACTCATTCACATCTGTACTTTTTCTTCCAAAAATCCGTACTATCGAAAATATTCGTAGTAGAATAAGTATATATGATTAGAATGAAAAAAATACTGATTTATTTAGAACAAACACTACATTTACATTTGCAAGTCATTCGTGCGTTTGATGATGCTCATGCATAACCACTATATTCAATCAAATCTTTTGATCTCGAAATAGCGTTCATCGCATCGTTGCTGAGCCGATTTCTAAATTTATTTTTGTTTTGATTACTTTCAGAAAAAATGCCGAGTAGTGAGGTGTAGTTTCTGAAACTGTGATTTCCTTACGGAGTAATTTTACCTTCGGGGTACGGAATTCATTCTCCAGATCTTGTATACTCCCATCGTAGAACCCTGGAAACGAATTTTGTCCATATGAAACTGATCAATTATTGCATTGTAAAAGCTCTCAAGATCAGCAGCATCAAGCGATACTGCGACGTTAAAGTCGTCATGTAGCTGAATGTTGCTTTGTCACAGGAGGGTTGTGTCCGAGACACGACCGCATAGTTGACGTAGGATTCCGTTAGGGTATCTGTTACGTGCTGATTTTGATTATGATTGAAAAATAACATTGCTAAACTCTTCGATAGTGATTTGGTGGCCCTGAAAAGGGCCGTTTTGTCTGGTTGTTAGGTATTGTTTGTTCACTCCACTAATGTCCATAACCGAGTGATAATGATAGAAAGATGGTGATTAGTAATTTGATAGTGCGTATCACGAACACGATTATCAAGTTTTCTCACCAGAAAAAATAAATTTCATTTTTGACGTAGGACTACGTCTTTCATTTCTATACCGGGGTGTAAAATCAAATTTTCGAAAACGAAAGCGTTACGCCGGAGACCGAGATTTTGAGCGTTAATAGCTCCTAAGCAACCGAACGAAATGGTATGATAAACAATTCATTTGAAAGATAAAATGTCTACGCGTTATATACTTGTTACTTTCTCATCCAAAAAACTGTTTCAATAGCCTTAAAATTGCTTTCAAAACAGGCTATTTTAATAACCAATCGCTATATGAGCGAGCGCCGCTCGGAAATCCACTCAGTTATAATCGAACAGCGATTGGAGCATGTAGTCGCTGTTGTGGTGAAGCTAACTTGGTTTATCATGAAAGCGCTGATGAACGGTGTCACCAAGAGCCTGTTTGTGCACCTTAGGCCAGAAGGGAATCCATCAGGAGGAGAGTGATGCCACAAACGATTCCGCTCGAGACATCGGAGCAACCACCAAACACACATATACACGTGCGGAACTATTTTCGTTTGGTTGCCATCCAGCATCGAGAAGATTCCGGAAAGATGTCATCGTTGCTGAAAAATAATCTACCAGTTCCTCTTGGAATTGAAAAATACATTTAAGTGAAGAGTTTATTTTAATGTTATCTATCCATATAACACTGCGACCAAATACATTTGGTTTCGTGATTTTTCAATCAAGTGCAATTAACAGGTGGTTATCGAGTTTGCATTAACCACTGGTGGGCTCTGAGTATCGATGAGAATCTGGAAAGATGTTATCGTTATCGTCAAGTGCAATTAGCAGGAAAACTTCTGAAGATTTTTCTTTCTCATCAGTAGGATATTTTCGTATCCAATATTGGATGCGCGCACAACGGAAAATGTTTCGCATTGCGAAAATCATATAATTTTCAATCGATTATTGCTCAGTCGCTGAAAGTTTCAAACTCAGAGAGTTCATTCGCCTCTAGTTTGCCTTCCAAATTTCCATCGTAAACCACACCTTCTCTCTATTCAATCACGGACAAAAAGCATACTTGAGCGATACTCTGGTGGTGAAATGCATTCATTTTCCGTGAGGATATCGACAAGACAACATCGTTACTGAACGAGCTGAATGAGCTGAACGACGAGGGATCGAAGGATTCATTACCTGGCCTGACCCGACCTGACCTGAAACGCATTCAGTTTGTTTGGAACTGTGAGGGAGCGCAGAAAACCCGATCCATAGGGAGGTGGAGAGAAGGCGACCAAGAGAATATCAGCATCGAAAAACATCCGAGCTATCGGAGCAGCCGCCACACACACACACATACACGTGCGGAACTATTTTAGTTTGGTTGCCGTCCAGCGTCGAGAAGATTCCGAAAAGATGTTATCGTTGCTGAAAAATAATCTGCCAGTTCCCCTGGGAATTGAAAAAAAAACATTCAAGCGGAAGAGTTCGTTTTAATGTTTTCTAACCATATAACACTGCGACCAAATACATTTGGTTTTGTGATTTTTTAATCAAGTGCGATCAACGAAAGACCACGTCTTTCGGCAATTTATTGCAGGTGCAATGAATCTTAAGAAGGAATTCCCGCTCTACGCGTACTGGCAAACGATGTTTACTCTACAATTTCTCAAACGAGAAATAGGTGTTGTGGGAAAGGATGAGCGAACGCAAAAATTATGTAGACTGATTTGATGCAACAGATATTTTGTCTATTGGAAATGGAATACAAATCATATCACAATACAAGCAATGTATTATGTAATATACAACTTTCGTGTGATTGCTTCTTTTGCTGAATATTGTGGCTTCAACGTAACGCTCTCGTTTTCGAAGTCTCTCAAATATTCATTCATTCATTCATTCAGAATTGATTCAGATACAACTTGAAACAAGTGATCACTAAACCAACGATAGTCCTACGTCACCCTTGCGGTTATATCACAGATATAACCCACTTCCTGTTTTTTGCAGAGAAAATATATTTAAAATGGAAAAGTTAATTTCATTCATAATACTTACTTTCTGAGTGTTTACTCAATCCATTTCCATTTTCGATTTAAACCCAACGGAATACGATGCCACATGCCTCAATGCGAATTTCAATTGGACATTGATATGAAACTTCACGAAACAACCAACATAAATGTTCCAAATTTAAATTTTATTTATATTCTATCAAACATAAGTTCTATTCAGTTCATTGAAATATCATTCTTCAATTAATCCATCGAATGATTCTTATTGGAACGAAAATAAAAAAACACTCATCCATCGCTCCCTACTTATTCGCCAGCATGTATGCAATCAGCAATGTCCACGCTAGTTATAATTACCACTATCCATTTGTGCGCGTCGTTAGTTAAACTATCGACCACGAGGGTATCTACATGCTGATTTCCCCCAGACACCTGGGATTGAAATCTCTGTTAGGGAATATATGTCGGTAGAAACAAAAGTTTCCCCTACTTTCATGTAATTGCAATGCCGATTTCCCCCAGGCAGCTTGGTTTTGATGTCTCTGTTAGGGAATACACTTCGATGAGAACAAAAGTTCCCTCTACTTGGATGTGCCGATTTCTCTGTATCTTCAATTTCGACCAATCAGAACGAGGTATTTCCGTTTGGAGATTCTTTGATTGTTTGCTAGTTAGTTTCATATGATATTAATATATTATCAATTGTGATGAATTGTTATGGAGTGCTCAGATCGATTGATGCAAATGTCTCGTAAATCCATCAGAAAATAACTGACCAATAATTGTAAGTACATGAGCCGCCGCATGTGTCGTCAATTTCGACCAATCAGAAGTGGATATTTCCGTTAGGATAGGGGTTGTGATTTTCCAATTTTTCGATGGTTAGCTTCATGACATATATAATTTTATTCAATGTAAAAAATTGTTATGGAGTGCCGAAATAGATTGACAAAAAAATCTTAACAATCCATCATGAAACGACTGAGCAATGAGCGTTTGAAATTGGACAATTTTTACGATGTGCTTGATTTTCGATTTTCAATTTGTGCCCCAATATGTTCCCGAAAGACGTAATCCTACGTCAAAATCTGTACAATATGTACCAAAAATAACGAAAAAATCTGTACGTGTGGCAACACTGCTACGAATCATATTATTCAATCCGCTTTTTTATCGCTTCGGATGTTATTCTAGAATGCATCGAAATTTTTGAAATAACTTTTTAGTTATTTAGTAAATTTTACTACTTCAGTATTTGATTCGTGTATCATTTATATGTCCGCATCTTTGGGACTTTACGATTGAACAGCGCTGCCAGAGTGTCCCAGACCTTCCCACTCAGATAGCGATGACAAACTATAAACACTTTTTTTTTTCCTCAAGCGGAAAGGTGTGATCGAACCCTTGAGCATGCAACAGTAAGCTTTTCGTACTGGGAATCTAAAGTATTCTTCCATGAAATATTGTGTCTAAATACATTGTATCTAAATAAAAAAAATGGGTGGGTTATATATCTATGATATAACCGCAAGGTTGACGTGGAACTACTTTAGCTTAGCAATCATTTATTTGTATTGATTAAATTTTTGATGGAATGAAACAATTCCCGAATTCAATTGAATTCAATATATTTGCTTTGTGAGTAACAAAAATGCCAATTTCCCCACGCTCCATGGATTTAAAGTCTTTGTTAGGGAAACACATTTCAGTCGGAACAAAAATACCTCCGACATTCATGTATTTGCAATGCCGTTTTCCCCAAGGTTGCTTGGTTTAGATGGCTGTGTTAGGGAAACCGCAGATCAGACCAATCGAAATAAGTCAGTTATGGCGTTTAGATAACGCTTAACATTTTACAGTTATTCAATTGTTTATCTAATGAAAAATAACATTTTATTAATTGCGGTAGAAGCGTAGAAATATTCCCTATCTATTGATGCAAACATCTTTCTGATCCAGTAAGAAATGTTCGAGTTATAAGCATTCGGAATTTTTCATTTTTTCCTGCATGTTCTGTGCTTAGGTTTTCATTTTACCCCCCATATACTCCGGTTAGACGTAGTCCCACGTCAAGAAAGTCCGAATGATGTCCACAGGGATCGAGCCAAGGCTGGCTAGAATGCAAGGCTGTTTTATACGACCACGCTATCCACATAGCTACTGGTGCTGTTGTATAAATGCGTGATAATTTTACACCTCATTATAAAATGAAGTTGGAAAGTGTTTCCTAACAGCTAAAAGAAAAGCATAAACATGAACCTATTTCTCTCTCGGTCTGGGCCGCGTATGTGGCAAAGTATGCGAAAACCGTCAATGCGTACCATTTGCAGTGTCTCTTGTTTTACTCGCTCATATTGCACAAATACACTCTGTCCAACTTCTATAAGACCATGTGATGATCTTGCTGCGTTGTGCCATTGTAAACAAACAATGCTACAACTTATATTTTAGTGTGTTGGATTGGCTATACATTGCATAATTTTCATATGTGTTTGTACAAGCGCTGAGCGTAAACCAAAGGTTTTGTATTTCGCAAGTGTCAAGTTTCTATAAGACCAGTCACATTTTTCTGTTGTTTTAGTTGTTTTGATCAATAAATCTGGAAAATGTCGAGGGGAAAAGTTCTCACGGAGAGAGAAAAAAGACAAATTGATGCATTTCACCAAGAAAATGCTGGTATTAGAGAAATTTCTCGTCGAATTGGACGAACTCATCAAGTAGTGATCAATTAGTTGACGAACCCTCAAGTATACGGTAAGAAGAAGAGATCTCCACGTAAATCGAAGCTCTCTGACCGGGATAAGCGGGAAATAGCTAGAACAGCTTCGAATACCTCAAATTCGCTTATGCAAATAAAGTAATATTAAAATTTAAATGTCACTCGGGTGACAATTCGTCAAGTTTTGGTAAAAAATCCTCACATAAAGAGGGTTTAAAAGGTTAAAGCTCCTCATCTTACACCATCTCACATCGGAAGACGTCTAAATTTTGCCAAAGCTCACATGAACCTACAGTGGGACATGGTATGTTGTGACAGAGAATGTTTCCAAAAGAATACATTTTGCTATATGCCATAACGAAAAGTTCTTCGATGTATAGGTTACCTTCACTCATTAGAATGGTCCTGATGGTTTTAACGGGTACTGGCGTGATTTACGGAAGAAGGAACAGTATTTTTCAACCAGGAATTTCGGTGGAGGTTCGTGCATGGTTTGGGCGGGATTCTGTGCAACCGGAAAGCTCAAGATAGCTTTTAGGATTACATACATGTTCTGGAATCCTCTCTCTTACCGTTTCTGCGTGGATATCGTCAAAAAAAAAATCACATTCCAGCAAAACAATGCTTCTATTCATAGCAGCGAAGAACTAAGCAATGGATTAAGGACCAAAAACATATTTTTTTTTACTGGCCGGCTCGCTCTTCAGACTTGAATCCTGCTGAAAATATTAGGGGGATCCTTGTACGCAGAATCAACATTGAGGGAAAGCGGTACACCACGATTGAAGAGCTCCAGGTTGCAATTTCGGAAACATGGGAAAATATCTAGAAATCCGTTCAGTAGTATTTGGTAAATAGTATTCCAACACGATTGTTGTAGGTTATTAGCCGAAATGGCAATGTTGTCAATTATTGACATGTAAATCTGCTGATTGTTTTGAATTTTTCATTGATAATACTTATGAATTTTGAAATGGTCTTATAGAAACTGGACAGCTGAAATTATCATATTAAGGCACAATAATTAAAAAAACAACTCTTTTGAACGAAATTGACGTTAAATATACTTTATTCTAAGCAGTCAACAATGTATGAATGTATCTTGTTGAAATTCTGACTGTTTCTGTTGCAACGAAATAGAAGCAGGGTGGTTTTATAGAAGTTGGACAGAGTGTATTACTAGAGCAAATATGAGGGGCTCAAAATGAATGTGGTGTAAATCGCATCATCGATTTTTCTACATCGACTTTCTCTTTTGATCATAACTTAGCTGCAAACTCATTTCCAGCTATATTTGACAATGTGGAAGATAGGCCTCAGCCTCAGAACCTCATCTATCGGATTCTATAGCAAACTCAAATTGAAACGTTTTTGCTGTTCAGTTATTAACTGAAGAAAATGTTGATGAATTTGATGAAATTGATCAAATCACTTACACACCTTTCATTCTAAGCCCCTCATATATTAATGATATACCAGTATGGGAGAGTAGCACATTTTTGAGCTCATTTATTGTAATAAATCGGGAAGCCAAAACATGTGTTAAAAACTACTTCTGGGTTTACAATTTATATTTGCGTAAACGACATTGAATGCTGTGTTCCTTTGGTGTGAAGCGAAAACGGTTATAGATTTTCACCTGGAATAACTCACTTAAAAAATGAAAATTATGAATTATAATTCACTACAACAAATATGTATTCCATGTAATAAAGTATCATGTTTTTGTAAGTGATGAAGGAATCATGATTAAGATTTGTCTCTAATAATGCTTTCATATTGTAATGATGAGTTCAGGTGGAAATATTATAAAATTTACAGCGAAACGGTTCAGTAAGGGTTAATACTTCGTGTTTCATTTATTCTAATATTATTAAGTAACAATTCTCATTCAAATTTTACAAATATCAACAGTTACAAACTGCCTTTAGGTTCACTAACATGATACAGAAAACCCCCGTTCCCCGTGATTAGAATTGCTTCACTTCACGTATTTATTATTCTCTGAACCATAGAGGCTTTGGACTACAAAGTTCATTCGCCCTTAACTTTTAACAAGACCAGATAGAAGATTAACCAATGAGTAGTTCTGGGATTGAGCCCACGATTGTTTGCAGAGTAAGCGGAAACAAAACCGTTTGGCTACGGAGACCTCTCATTCGAAATTGCGAAGATAATCATTTGAATTATCTGTTATTGAACTTTTTTTTTTAATTATACATTTATTTATTTTCAATTATTTCCTAATTACAATATTCATAACTACTTACTACACTATTTACAAACAAATATTGGCAAGTAACATACATAACATTCCTAGCTGTTCTCTTTCTTCATTCACACGTTTTATCAAAACGCATTGAGAGTCGATCTAATGTGTCATTCGAATACTTTTCCAACGTATGTTACGTAAACGCCGGTGAAAATCAAATAAACTTCCATTTTTGAAATGTCTCACATTATAATTAATTGCCTCTCCTACTAGAAAAAGAGCTGTTTTTTTGATATTATCTTTCCCTGATATGTCATTTGACAATACCTGCTCGGGTGTTCTATAGTTTAGTTTGAGTTTGATTTTAACAATTTCTTCAATCCATTTCCATATTTTTCGTGCATCTGTGCATTTTTTTATCCTATGTAGGTTATTATCAAGTTCACCACACTTTGAGTTATATTTTTCAGGGTGGGGTGTTATATTTTTAGTTATATTTTTCAGGGTTCGAGTTTGCATCAGAAAATGTTCCTCAGCAACATGTCTGTTCAGATTTATCAAATAATTCTCAAATAATGCTTTGGTTTTACTCAAGACGGGTCTACGGTACTAGGTGAGGCCGTTTCGTCACTAAGTTGGTTAGGGGAGCGGTATATGAAAACAATACGGAAGAAAGCAGAAGGGGAATTATTTTCTTGAAGCGTGAAAGAGACAGACTGATCACGAGCGAGCTTGGGCACAAGCGTATTGTGTTTTGTTTACAAACAAAACACAGTAGACTTCCAAGATGGCTGAAGAGTGGTTTTAGCAAGTTGGCCCACCTTAGTATATACTTCTACGCGCCTTGGTTTTACTCTCTACGTCTACTAGGTTAAGTCCTCCTCATTCTGGACATTTGTATAGTTGGTTTCTGGCTACTTTATATATAGGGTTCCTGGCCCAAAGGAATCTTCCTGTTATAAATCTTATTTTTGCCAGATGTTTGTTTTATATAAGCAAAATTTGAGAAATGTACCATAGTTTTGACAGGGTAAATACATTCAATATCTATGTTCTTTGCACTAAGTTAAGGTTCCTTGCAGAGTTTGTGAAAATTGTCGCCTGTATTTTCCTTATCAAATCGCCATAGTAACTGTTAATCATTGATTTATAATTGGATTCGACTAGCATTCCTAAGATTTTGAGCTTTTTTTCTTGTTTTAATCGAGCGGGACCCATTTTGCATTCATTGAATCGAATAAATTCCGATTTTTTTGAATTCATCCTAATTTTTGCGAATTGAGAAAACTCTTCAATAAAACTATGAGCTAAATCGAGCTCCTGTTCATTCCTGATCACCAATATCAGGTCGTCCGAATAGTTTGTAAAAAATTCTCCATGATAAGAACACCATTCAAGTTTATGTACAAAGTTCTTATCAAAGTTTCAAGATACAACGAAAACAGAATTTTTGGCATGGGACATCCTTGTGTTACCGACCGATTAATATGAACTTCTTCTGATAAAAATCCATTGATCAAAATTCTTGACGATGCATTTTTGTACATCATTTTCAGCAAATTTATTATTTTTACTGGAATTTTAAACTTATTCAAAATGTTCCACAAACACACGTGGCTCACTGAATCAAAGGCCTTTTCCAAATCAATGGCCATAAGAATAAATTCATATTTCTTCTATTGTTGCGCTTTGACTATTAGATTTCTAATTGCATCTAGATTGTTAACGCATGATTGGTTCTGTTTTCCTACGGTTTGTCCTACATCAAGTAACGAATCCATCACTTTCGCAAACCTGTTTGCTATTATTTTCATCAGGATTTTATAGTCCGTATTTAATAAGCTTATTGGTCTGAAATTGTCTAGGTTTTTTGTATCTCTTTTGAATGAGAGTTATTATTCCCGATGAAATATTTTCCATTGGCTTCAAGCTGCCGCCCAAAAGACCATTGAACAGCTTCAGTAAATCTCCTATGAGAATCTCACAATGGGTCACATAAAACTCGTAATTTACTTCATCCGGACCAGAAGATTTTTTCTTGGTTGCATTTCTAAGTATCATCTTAAGCTCATCCTCGTCAATGATATCAACCAAAGCATTTCACTCAAAAACTTTTGCACAGGCCTCAACGCTAGGAAATCATCATAGTTAAGGCTTCGATCATCACTAATTTTTCTTGAAGAATTCGGATGCTGATTTTGTTGGTGTCAAACGGTTGTTATCCTTAGCATTGAAGGATACTGAATTTTGAAACTTGGCGTTTTTCGAAACATGATAAATGCTCACTTTTTCTTCTTCCAGAAGTGACGCTTCATTACAGAGATTCTAGACTTGATAATTCCTAGCTCAACATCTACGTTCTCCCCAGATTGTTGTTTTTCAACGCAGTGAAATTTGCGTTTAAACATCGTTTAAGTTGTTGTTGAAGTTAATTGATTTCGTTTTAGAAAATTGTCTGACTTTCGCTTTAAAATCAATGCTCCACCATTCTGAAAATTTGTTTTGATATTTTTTCCGTAGTTTTAGTTTTTCATATTCTGTTTTGAAATCATTTGTTGTGTCATCATCACTCAAAAAAACAGAATTGATTTTCCAATTATCACGTCCGAATGGCGTAGTTTCTGCAAACTCTTTGTCTTACCCTGTTTTACCTGCTCATCATTTGAATCGCCTGATGCTGACCGTGATGCTACCTTTGCTCGTTTTGTTCCGATGGTAGCCTCGTTCTTATTCTCGTCGATTACCATTATGGCGCTCTGCTCACCTTCGTCATTTGCTATGCTGATCTCTCCAAAACACACAGCTTCTTTGCTGGGGACCGATTGGCTGGTTTCAACCACCGAATTCACCGGTGTCTGAAGTTCGTCACTAGTTTCAATCTTCCTAGCCAGTTCAAGTCGTTGCGCCAAAAAACTTGCACCGGATGCCACCTTTGCATATAGTAGTGGTCCTTGCTCTGTAGAATCTCCTTCATGTGTCACCGAACTGATTCCCGCACGTGGTTGCCTCCCTGAAGCTGAGGGCAGTTGACTTTTAGGTGTTCATCCGCCTTACAGTGGAAGCACCGATTTTCGAATCCTTCATAGTAAATTCGTGCCTTGCTGTTCCGTATGTAAAAGGATGCAGGAATCTGCTTCTTGATATACATGTACACTCCGCGAATTCCTGAGTAGACATCAAATTCACATTCAGTTGGAAATTTCTCTCTCACCTGCTTCCCGATTTTCCCATATCGAGTCAGTATTTCGTCATCGCTAACTTCCGGAGGAAAGTTGAAAATTCGTACGCATTTGTATATTCCTCCTGCTACCGACATTTTCACCTGTACCGTTGATCCATCGTTATATTCGAAAATGTGTATTTCTGGATTATACAGGGTTTTTCAACTTTAAATTCCGAAAGTAAATTGAAATAAAACACACTTAGAATTCGAATTTCGATGAAACTTCAAATTAAAGTTTGGTTTATGCCATTATGTGTGAAATACAACATCATTCAAATGTCCACCTAGGACTTCCTCGCACACCTTGATCCGGAACAGGTAATTTTCGATGACTTTTCGGCACATATGGGGCGATATCTCGGTCATAACTTCACGAATGTTGTCTTTCAAATGTTCAAAAGTTTGCGGAGAGCTGGCATAGACACGGTCTTTCGCATAACTCCACAAAAAAAAGTCTAGCGGGTTCAAATCGCATGATCTGGACGGCCAATTGGCATCACCAAAACGCGAAATTATGCGTACCTCAAATTTCGTTCGCAATGTGGCCATGTTCGGTCGTGTTGTGTGGCACGTGGCGCCGTCCTGCTGAAACCACATGTCATCCGTATCCATATCTTCAATTTGTGGCAACAAAAAAAATCGGTTAACATGCGGCCATAGCGCTCACCATTCACAGTTACCGTCTCGCCGTCCTCATTTGCAAAGAAATACGGCCCGATGACTCCACCAGACCATAATGCGCACCAAACAGTGAGTTTTGGCGGATGCAATGGCCTCTCAATAATCACTTGTGGATTTTCTGAGCCCCATATACGGAAATTTTGGGTATTCACATAGTCACCGAGCTCGAAATGTGCCTCATCGCTGAAGAAAATTTGATGCGAATATTCAGCATTTTGCTGCTGTTGTTCGTTCACCCAATCGACGAATGCGCGACGCATTCCATGGTCACCACGCTCTAATTTTTGTACCAGTTGGACTTTATATGGATGTAGGTGCAAGTCCAAATGCAAAATTCGCCACAATGATGTGCTTGACAAGCCCAATTGCTGAGCACGCCGTGGAATCGAAACATTCGGGTCATCCTTCACACTGGCAGCAACAGCAGCAATATTTTCGGCCGAACGCACATTACGATGATGCACAGGTTTCACAATATCCGCTACGGATCCAGTTTGTTCGAATTTACGCACTACATTAGTGATTGTGTGCTCTGTAGACCGTCCATGACGACCAAAATCCGTCCGCAATGCTCGAAAAACATTTGCCGGTTTTTCATCATTTTTATAGTATAATTTAACAAAATTAACACGCTGTGCGATGCTAAAACGATCCATATTGTAAAATGGCAGACATTCAACTAACGATATGACGCTTTGGTTGACAGCTATGTCAAACGGTTGTCAGCACAGGGCTGTATACTTTCGGAAGCCCGAAATGGAAACCCCTGTACAAAACAGCGTCGTTAGAAGCGTCTGCTGTTTTGAAACGGATGTAAACCCTTTTTTCATCGACATTCCTGTAGCACATGTCCATATTCGACCGATCTGCAGTCAGTTTCTTACCAAAACGGCTCATCTCAAACAAAGACGGTCCCGAGGCATCCATCGGGAGTTCAAACATTAGTGTGTTTTTCTTTGTTGATTCCATTCTTCAAACTCAATACACAATTGAGTGTTCCGTTTTATTGTTAGTGTACAAAGCCTACTGTTCACACAATTCACAAATAATCACCAGTGATTCGTTTGTGCGTCCCCTTCTGATGAAATTTACTGGTCAACTGACCTTGATATTGAAATCTAATATTGAGTTCCCCTATTCTTATTCTGTTTGGAGAATGACGTGAAATGGCCAAATCTTTAAATGAAGTCATTAGCAGCCAATGAAGGGCACAAATTTGTGAGAGTTTATACAGTTATACAGTATACAGGTTATTATTCTGTCACATTTCTCAACATCAGTAGTATTTGAAATACCTTTCTAAGGATAAAAACTTGGGAATGATCGTACAACATACAAACTGACCTCTCAAAGCTGTTTATTTAGAGCTTTGAAATGGTGTATATTGATTTCAATATAATGTTTAATGAAACATCCAATGAAAACATATCCTTACACTTGTCACGGTAATAATTTACATGTATTGTTCTAATGTTGATTACCATTGACTTGATTTTCGACTCTAACAGACTTGAATAACACATTTGATTGCAATATATATATTTTTTTTATTAATATGAGTCGCTTCGTTACTCAACGAAACAGTTTTCCCAGCGTCGGATTCTAGATTACTTCCAGAAATTTATCGCCAAAGTTGAAAAAAAACATGCAATCCGTTGATATCTTCCTCAGTCGCAGAAAACGGACAGTCCGCTGCTTGCGCTCTATTACAATGAACATCATGTTATATTGCAGCAAATAACCACACATAACAGCTTCTTCGTCGGTCACAAACGCTTGACACAACAAATTGAACCTCTGTTATCTGCCAAAACGTATATCCTAATCAAAATAAAATAAAATTATCTGATTATAGTCTTGTTCTGCTGCTGCTGGTGATGCTTCTCTGGGGCCAAACCATCCGCTGGAAGCAGCAAGAGCGAGAAGAAAACTTTTGTTTTCCGCAGCCCACCCCCACCGAAGCCAATAGAGATCGTCCAATTTCGGCCAAATTAAGTATGGGCCTACAAATTGTGGACCACCAAGTCATACCGAGGGACGACGCTTATCTGCGTTTTCTTTGAGACGGAAATCTGGCCCGGTAAACCACTACTCGAATATGGATCTAGAGGAATATCTATTTGCTTCTTCGAAATCCAACCTCGCTTCCCTCTCGCTTTCCGCTTGTCCCACATCCGGAGGCAGGCTGTCTCGCTAATTGACATTTATGGAGCCACTCGAATACAGTCTGCTCCCGCAGATGTCCTCCAAGAAATCCCCGATGTGGGGGGAGAGATTGTGGGGCTTCACTTTTGCTGGCATAAGCGGTGATACGATATATGTGTAGCATTTTGCTAATAGAGCTCTAAATTAATTACCGGTTCAGCTAATCACATGAGCGAGCGTTCCTGGTGTGTTTATGAGAGCGAGAGAGAGAGAGATGGAAAGTGATCCTCCCCCACGTATGCTGTTGCGTTTCCACAAATCTACTTCCTACTACCTACAACAGGTTCTCTGGCGCCTCTCCTCCTCCTTTGCTCTCTGATGTATGGCCCCGTCTTGCGAGAATCCGGACCGGCTTCTAGTAGCTCCCCGGGAAGATGGATTAATGATTAAACGAAATGTTACGACCCGGATTCAGTTTGGTAGGAACAAATTGAAGCGAGTGTAGTAGCGGCATCAGGCATCAGGCATCAGGTTAGATAAATGTTTAAGTCATCAATAATTCAACGGGATTACCGGTTCATTTGGTGACACTCATTCGTCCGCTTGTATGCTCCGTGGGAGTTAAGTGGGCTCACGTTGATGTGCCTGATTATGGCGCGTCGGGTACTCCGGAGTGTATAATACATCGAATTCAATAAACAACCGTTGGATCACAGATTTAGGGCGCGTGTCCCTTATTTATTAGCAGATTCAGTCAAAAGGGGTAGATTACATGAACATTGTTTTGTTTGAAATCACACACTTTTATGGTATGTTCACTTCTGATCTATCTGTCAATATAATTTATTAAATCTTTCCATTCGGAGTCCACATTAGGCAAACTTTTGGATATTTTTTTTTTCTTCATTTTGTCCATTGAACATTTTTGTCTCTTCAGTGTCCTTCACGTGGTTCTGAAGTATATGAATATTTAATAATATTATTTTAGAATTCTAGAACGATATTCGACTCAGTCACTCTGCATGTTCTTGGAATGGACTTAGAATTCATTTCGTTTCTAATATTCGTCGCTCGATCCCAGCTAATGCAAACAAAATTCGAGCCGGGAGCATAAAGAAAAGCTGTTGCTGCCGTTGATTAATTGCGGTATGTTTTTGATTTATTCGAGACGTTGGTTTTAATTTGCACTTCTTCCGCTCCACTTTTGTGCTGTTTAGTTATATTCCGGTCTGTTAAGAGTAGCCACGATTAAGCCCGGAGTGTACCGAATTAGGGAAACTGTTGATTGCTTTTAACCGGAGTGGAAAGAGAGAGCACGAGAGAGAGTGATACACAATCTAGATTTTTCATTCTTATCGTGACCGCTGCACAATGGTCCAAAAAACATTTCCTGTCCGGTAAAAGTCGTATGATCTAGTTCCAATATCAAATCAAAATATTTCGGAAACATTTTTCAGGTTAAATTTCGCGGTTTTTTACGTGGGACTACGTCTTACCGAAGTATAGGGGGGGGGGGGGGGTAAATGAAAACCTAACCACAGAACATGCAGAAAAGATTCCGAATGCTTATAACTCGAACATTTCTTACTGGATCGGAAAGATGTTTCCATCAATTGATAGGGAATATTTCTACGCTTTTATACCAATTAATAAAATGTTATTTTTCATTAGATAAACAATTGAATAACTGCAAAATGTTAAGCGTTATCTAAACGCCCTAACTGTATCGTTTTGATTGGCCCCAACACAGCCATCAAAACCTAGCAGCCTTCGTGAAATCGGCATTGAAAATACATGAAAGTATGGGGCTTTTGTTCTCACCGAGATGTGTTCCATAACACAGACTTCGAAATCAAGGTGTCTGGGGAAATTATCATTGCAAATACATTTTTGTTCCGACTGAAATGTGTTTGCATAACACAGACTTCAAAACCAATAGGTCATCATACCAAACGTGAAAGTACTGTCATAATATATACTTGTAACGAAGATCATAATCTATCACAACACATGAATCGACCTTACATGGCATTATACAATCTTCTTACTCACAAGGCAAATATATTAAATTCAATTGAATTCGGAAATTGTTACATTCAATCAAAAATTGAATCAATTCAAACAAATGATTGCTAAGCTAGGTAGTCCCACGTCAACCTTGCGGTTATATCATAGATATAACCCACCCATTTTTATTTTTATCAGAGAACCCCTATTTTCCGGGATAAATGAGCAATTAGCAAAATACAGAGAGAAGAATTTTGTTGTAATTTTTTTTTTTAAACGGTGCATATTTTACACAAATCGGACAATTCGAAGCATATTAAAAAAGATTTTGAATTTCACCCAAAAATAATGGTTTACTTTTTCCCCAACCAACCAGATACAGTAATATATTCGAACAACTTGTGAATAACTATGAATTATCTGAAAAGTATATACCTTTTGTTTCAATATGAGTTACTTTTCCGTGTTAATCGGTGGACGAAGGGAAGAATTTTGTGATACGGAAAAATCGAATATTCCACATCAAAATCCTTCCATTTTCTGGATGGCAGAAAAACGTGGCTTCTCTATGGTCGCTATGGTCGTATGCGCTTGGTTCACTCTGACTGCATACTATTATCAGTTTTTGTTGATCAGTCAAATAAATTTTAGGCATAAACCTGGCTGTTTGAAAAATAAGTGTGATTTGATGAAAGTATAATGAAGGTAAATAAATTCTTGATTATTTGCTACTATTAACTATATTTTTCCTATTTTGTTACTTAGTCCGGTCTGACCGGACATCGACCATATGACCAATGATAAATATGTGAATATTGTGTCTCGCAACCTTTATTTATAGTAACTGCGAAACATCTACAGGACATGGATTAAGTTCTCAATTGGTCCGTACTTTTGTGAAGTTTTGGACCGATTAAGAACCGCGATTAAAAACAAAAGGCCAGGTTCATTGACGAAAGGAGTGTTCCTCATCCACGATAATGCGCGGCCACATTCTGCTCGCGTAACTCAAGAGCAATTGAAAAAATTCAAATGGACTGTGTTCGAGCATTCTCCTTACTCCCCAGACCTCACTTATTCCCGGTGATGAAACAGGCGTTCGGCGGTCAACGATTTGATAAAACTGAAGAAATTCGTGACGCAGTTACATCGTACTTCAAAAAGTGGGACGCTACGCACTTCGCGCTCGAAACAGAAAAACTCGTGCCACGCTATGAAGAATGCCTCGAACGCTACGGCGATCATGTAGAAAAATAAAAAATAAAACGTTGATTACGAAAATCATCTTGTTTTTTGTTCTAACTTTATTTTTCCGCGATTTCTGAGGCACTGAAACTTATTTTTTGAACGACTCTCGTAGATAGAGGTACTCTGTATAAACAATAGCTGTTATCCATGCTTGAGGAAAGGCCTAAGGAAAACTCCATGTATCGCGACAATGTTAAGATATAAAGAGCAATGTTCTGTATGCTCAAACAGAACTGCATATTGGGGTCTGTTTAGAAAGATGGAGGAGAATTATAGCATATATTTTATAAACATGAATATAAACACATTTTTTAGTAAATACGTATTTGAAGTTTACATACATCTTGTTCACTTTCCATAATCTCACAAGTTATATATATATATATACTGCATATAATCTCAGAAAGTTATACGTCACTGTTTTTTCAAGTCAAAACAATTCCAACCGCAATTCAAACCATGATAATCATTCAAGTCACAGTCTCGCTCCAGCTAGCAGACAACAGTCTTTCTCAACACAGCTATGTTGCTCGATACAAAGGAAGAATGTAAGATAGATATCGCAGACAGTAGTGCAAGTTCGTTCGGTGGAGGCACCGTGTCGATTTTCATGCCTGGTAGAGTGTGTTTTCGCACCACATCTTTTCTACAGCAGTACTGGGGCGGTAAATTAAAATTTCGAGAACGAGTGCTTTAGGTTTGAGGTGTAAGAGTTTGAGCATTAATACCTCGTTGGCCGCTGAACGAAGTGGTATGACAATCACTTTCAAAAAATAAAAAATATAAAATAATATAAAGAATATGCGCGAAGTGAGCATAGTACGGAGCTCTGATGGACAGATGTAAAGCAGAAGAGAAATATTAAATAGATCGTGTTGCGTGCCTTGAGAAAGGCCACTTGAAAGTTTCGCAGCCACTACTATCTGGCCGTTAGCAGGATGAGTGATAAATCGGGAATGGCTTATTGGCTTTCCGATCGATCAATAAATTTTAGTCAATTCGAGCTTTGTTTTTCGGGATAAAAATAGTGCCAAAATGAAGCGCATTTCAAACCCAGATTTGGTTCGGATTTTTGTTTCCGTTCTGAGTGTTCATTGGAGCGTTGTTTTTGAGAGCGTTGGAAATGTAATTTTGCAAAGAGACACTGAATAACTACTTGGTAACTCAGTAAGCTCGGCGTTTCAGTGTCGCTCTAGACAGCGAACAATCAACAATACATGTTAATTTTGAGTGGAATTCATAAATCTGTTCGAATTGGCGTTTTATTGGTTCATGAAACGTTCGCGCCCCTCACTATGTGAAAGCTTTCATTCATCGTCCCTTGTCTGTGCTACCAAATATTCGTACTAAAGAGTTCCATTCTTGCATTTCTATGATATTTGTTTCTCGGCGTTTATGATTTCGTAGTCCTACGCTAGCAATGTGGTTGTGGCTTAGATACCATGATTTTTTATTTATTTATTTTTGGGGCCCCCGATACCCTAACTAAAACGTATTTGTGGGTTGAGTACCACTGGTCTAAAGATAAGGAAAAATCGCTACAATCTGCGTTCAGCTCCCAAGCTACGAGGGCTACAATCGTAGAAGAAATGAAAATTAATTTACCTGTACTAACGAAACAATATACTGGAAGTGTAATCCGTGAGAACGTCTACAAGCTATTCTACGAGCTGATTTCGTTTTTCTTTTTTCGTTTAATGATGCTTCTAAACAATTCGAAATTTCACTTGTGTTCAAGATACTAACAGATACAGCTGATTTGATGCCTGCCAGATCGCAAATATGGTAAGGAGTCTACCGAACTTGGGAACGGAAACGAAGTCTCCGTGATTTGAGAGAGTATACAGGAATTCATGCCAACTCGACTGGCCGTTGGCAGCACCATCTCAGATAGCAATGAAACGTTGTGGATGTAAAGACATGGGTCATTTAAGCAACTTTGCATACTTGAAATATTCGAAAAATAATTAGACTACTTTTTGGAAAAACCCAATTTTTTTTCTAAATTTTTAACTTTACTTAAAAACTATGATACCTACAAAATTCTTGTCAAGTGATGAAATGTAGGAAATTATTTAAATTTTCACAAAAAAATATCAAAAAATTTTTGGAAAAATTTTGCTGACAAAAAAGTTATTTTAAAAATTAAAATTGATTTTTCTCAAAAACGTTTTTTTTTAATTTCCAAAAATATATATATGAATAGCCCTTACAATTTCCAACAAGTCGTCCATACATCGGAAGATAGGCACTTTTACAAGGAAAAAGTTTTTCGAACAACTACTTTTTCATGTTTCTTTGAAAAAATATAACTTATCCTAATTTTGTTTAAAGTCAAGATACTGATATACTGAATTGAACAAAGTTTTAGATCTTCTTAAAATATAATTTTTTTTCGAAGACATCAACTTTCTATCTTTTATAGCATTTGGATTACAATTTTTGTATGAAGACTCCTGGAAAAAATAATGTTTTGCTCGTAACATTTTTGTGTGTAAATTGTCACGTTTGACATGTTCTTGACATGTTTCTAAATAGACAAAAATTTGGCAGACTATGTAAATTGCGATAATTTATACTGAAGAATGATACGAATTAAACATTAATACTATTAAAAAAAAATGAAAGAGTTGTTGTTCGAACAACAACGCTTCCGCATTCTCAACATTCAATATCTCAGTGAACATAGCTACCAGCGTTATGTAATATTCAACAATTTTGCTCATTATACCATAAGCTGCAACTTTTCTGAAGACATGAATCTTCTAGTTCCATTGTGTGGTGATGAGATAAACTTTACCCCAATAATCAATGTTTCGTAGATAAGGGTAAACGAGCTAGATGCTTCAACATTCACATTATCAAATGCGAATATCTAGGCAATTTCGACCCATATCGTTATGCGGTATTCAGCTAAGTTATTCCTTATTATTAAAGCTACCAAACTGTGTATGTTGAGCTATGTAGCATAAGAATAAAAGATGTATGGTAATCAAAGTGAATATATTATAGCCAAAACATCATACAAATTTTTAATAGAATTTCAACCGATTGAATTGAAAAATTCAGAGAGTGATTTTATCACAAAACCAGGTGCTTCGCTGAAAATGCTTTTATTTTATTTTCTCGAGTCAAATTAGGCAAATGACTGCGTGAGTTGCAAAACATTTAGATAATAAAATGACAACAAAAAACAACTTCAAAACATTGGTTTGGGTCTCATGACGAATTTTCGATCACAGCACATCTCTATCCATGGTTTGTTTTAAACAATTTTAGATCTTAATCCAGTGAAGTTTTGATTCCAATATTTCCTCATACGCTAGTTTCTAGTTCAAAAAATTCATACACCAGAAAGTGCTTTAAAAATCACCCCCAAGAGCCCGCCACATTCCCGAAACTTCCATTATAACAAGCAACACTTTCACCCGAAACAGCCCTCCTCCAACGATACCAATCAACGATATTTCACCTGAACCACCCCCCATAAATGCGATCGAGAACGAAATGAACGAAAAACGCAATAAGCACACACCCGTCACGTTCAACAAACTTTGGCCGGTCACTTCTGGTGCTGGCTTTCTTCTTCCTTCGGAATTCCTAGAAGTTAAATAGTACAGAACCACACACATCCACTCCCACGCACATCTTGAGACGATGACGATGAAGGTGAGCGCACACGGCAGAAAAAAAAATAGGAAAACCAAATCAAATTTTCCTCTCATTTCTCTGGCGTTTGTTATCACCGTTCGTCAATCACTCTTTTCAAATGAATTCCACCGGAAAACGATGACGACGTGCGACGCACCAGTTGTAATACTTTTTCCCGAACTCAAGGAACTGAACTGGAAGGAGGGTTGAGATGGTGGGGAAAAAGAAGTATCGTTTGCACGCGTGTTATTGCTACATGTGGCTTTTTCGGCTTTTCACTATTAGAGGAGGGAGGGAGGGTCTCACCTAGACAACGAACATGCTCATTCAGTCTGATGATATGATAGATAACATCTCACACATCAGTGGAAATCAATAGCCACATGAGTCGAACCGAAGGATTGTTTAATAAGCACGTAGGGATGCCCACGTAGAGCGCAGCGTTCCTTCTGTCCAACCACAACCGAACCCACGAAACACTTCTCTGGTATCCCCAGCTGGAGGCGGAAAACCATAAGAAAAACTTCGCCTACAGGTTCAGATTTCCACTCACATGTTTCCATCAATCAGAGAGCATCGTTTACCTTCCATTGGCGCGTAACGACTCTGTTCTACCGCCGGTCTACCGGGTGGGGGGTGGACGAGGGGGGTGTGGAGTCGCAGAAGGTATAATTTTCAACAGATTTGTACGGTTGATTAAAGCTCACAGGTCAAATGAGTTTTTTCGGGTCTACACACGGAGCAACAACGTTTGCGGTTTGTCACTTGACAAGGTGAATCTGAGTCAAGAAGTTTGGGACGATTGGGAGTTCTACGACATCGATGATGGACGATGACGGAAGTCTTGTCGCATTTGTATTCACAGCCACACGCGTCGACCGTCGTGCGTGGGCTTTTCGATTCGTTCCTATAATGCCACTCGACACTTGTCTCTTCTTGAGATGGGACGGATATCTGTTCGATTTTCCATAACGCCAGCAATGGTTTGGCAATATGATAACTTATGGAAATCGAACGGGACGAAATGAGTAATGAGAGAGGAGGGCGTGCTGAAGGTCGATAATTGAGTCGTGGTGGAACCATGTGGGTTTGTGGCACCGATTTGAAGTTTGCACAGACGCAACCAATTCAACGAAGATTTGCATGATGCGATTTGAATATTCAAATAAAAACGGCATTGGCACGAAATCAGCCGCATCGATTGTATCGATATTATGGTAATCGATATGAAGAATCGTAAATCACAGCAGATAATCATCACATTTGTACATGATGAAATGTGTACGAATTCAAATTTGCTATTTTTAGTATGTTAATATTTGGTAGTTCAGGATGAGCCTTAACAGACTCCTTAAATTGTAAGGGCCATACAGTTCTTGAAACATTGGTTTTTAGGTCTCAGCAAAGAATTTTGAAATAAGCGAGAGTTTTAAGCCAGTTGGCTGGGTTGTCATAATAAAATATGTGTTTTTGTTCTAAAAAAATCTTTAGCCATAATTTTAGCCTCAATATTATTGTTTCGCATAGTTATTATTGATTTAACGATGGTGATGGTATTCATGTAGCGCCAGCAAACATATACACTATAAAATGCTTTATTGAGGTTTAATGGAAATCTAAATAGTTACCGAGGTATACATTTTACATTGAGCTACGTAAATTCTCTCATTATCACATATAGCATAATAATGCATAACAACTCGGAATCTGGATAACTGTCAACAAATATTTCAATATTTTTATTTATAGTTGAACGTTAGTTGTTCAACCGTTTGATGACTTATTGCAGCAGATGATTGTAAAAGTTGTACTTGCCCAACTCAGTAGCTGTTTCTACAGCCTCAATTCCAACGTAGATATCATAATCAGCTTCTTCAGGTGCTGTTCAAAATCACCACAGTTTGATTCTACGACAGCAATTTCAAATATTGTTCTTTTCAGAATTCTCTTCACTAATCATGACTAATGTACCGTACCGATTTTCTGGCGTCACGGTCGTCATAAAATATAGTTGACCTGTGATATCTTCAATTCACAACACATGCCACATATTTCGGTTTCAATATTTATTTTGAACTAGCTGACCCGGCATACTTCGTCTCACCCAAAATATATTTTTTGTTATCAATACCTTGTATGCTTTAACATCGACGGGATCAACAACGCTTGTATCTAATGAGAATTGAATTTTCCGAATTTTCCCATTTCCCTTTAGAGTTTTCCGAAAATTTTCAATTATCATGTTTGGTTAAAATATGTGTAATTTTTTTTTGCGACCCCCTCTCCATTCCAGAAGAGGGACGTCATACCATCATAGAAACATTTCTCGTACCCAAAAACCCTCACATCATTCTCGAGTTATACAGAAGTATTTGTATGGCAGCGTGTCGAACCACCATAGAAACATTTCGTGCCCTCTAAAACCTCCACATGCAAAATTTGATTCCGTTTGCTTGATTGATTCACGAGTTATGCGAGTGTCAAACCACTATAGAAACATTTATTACCCCCTAAAACCTCCATATGCTTAATTTGGTTTCATTTGCTTGATTAATTCTCGAGTAATGCAGAAATTTGTGTTTCATCTGTATGGCAGCCATCCCCCCCCCCTGAGAGAGGGGGGAGGAGTATCTAACCACCTATGTTTGGAGTATCTAACCACTCTATGTTTGCCAACGCGCGCGGGCTCAAACTATTGCAGACTTCACAATTATTTTTTAACTTTTCTACTTACGTATTTATTCCATGGCATGTCGAGAGACTTTCCAACCCGGGAAGACCCTAGACCGATGAGGGATTGCCCAATGCCCAATGCCTATGTCAATATTAGCCATGAACTTACAAGGAAAATCCTGCTTTTTCAGATCCCAGGCCACGGCCTACAATTGAGATCGATTCCGAGTCTTAGTAGCTGAGCAAACCCAAGCCTAATTCTAGCCAATACTTCAGGCCCATCATGTTACATATCCCAAGGCATGTCAAGAAAATTTCCAACCCGAAAAAATCCTTGACCGATCAGGAATTGAACCCAATACCTATGTCAGCATTAGCTTTGAATTTACAAAGGAATTCCCGCTTCACTGGATACCCGACAACGGTCTGTTAATCGTTTTCGAGACCAGACAGCTGAGCAAACCTAGCAAATCTAATTCCAGCTGATACTTCAGGCCCTATATTCAACCTGGGGTATAAACGTGTCAACCTGAATCTGCAATGAGATCCGCCACAGCACAGAAAAGTCTTGATATAATTATCTGTTGAGAAGATGAATTTACAAGTATTCCGATTGAGCTATCCCCAGCTTACCTCAGGTTTCCACATTAAACCCATTTGAATACTTTCATTAAAAAAATAATCGTTTTTCATATGTTCTATCTCAAGTTGTTTATGTTTGCTAACGCGCGCGGGCTCAAGCTATTGAAGATTTCACAAGTTTTGTTTGAGTTGATGTCTACAGGTAAAGGAAAAAAAATAACCATCATCATTATAGTCTATAGATAAGAAAATACAAATATCCGTTAAAACTTCGTCATCTTACATACTAACATTAATTATATGCACGGTCAAAAATCTAAATCATGCTTCAAAACCTCTTTACATATACTACGGAATATTTGAAGGCTTGTTGCTGTCTTTGCTTCATTTGGTAATGTGTTATACAGGCGATATCCTTTATAAAAAAGTGAGTTTTGAGTACATGACATTCGAAAGTTCATGGTTCTGAGGTCACTTGCTTGTCTTGTGTTATATCGGTGCATATCTCTTTCATACGTTATCGTGTTTTGTAAATATTTCGGTGTCATACCGCTAATAATCTTATATATGAACGTAAGAGTGCAGTATTTGATACGCTGTCCCACTGACATCCATTGTAGGCATTCAAGCATAAATCTTCGTGGAATAAGTCGATCGCATCTCAATATCAAGCGCATGGCCTTGTTTTGAACAATTTGCATTCTTTTCATTCGCCTCTTATTTGCGAGAAATAGCACGGATGCACAATAATCGAAATGTGGAGCGATCAATGCTTTGTAGATGGTGGCTTTCAAAGGTCAAGAATCGATTAATTCTACAAAGCACTCCATATTCTTATATTCTTTATAGTATAGTTTATATGTTCGTCGAAGCGCAGCGTTTCGTCAAGAATAACGCCAAGATATTTGATTGATGTGGTTCTTTCACAGTTTGCCCATCGATAGTGATACTAAGATTATCACTGTCAAGATTGCGTGTCGATACTACCATATGCTTAATTTGGTTTCATTTGCTTGATTGATTCTCGAGTAATGCAGAAATTTGTGTTTCATCTGTATGGCAGCCCCCCCTGAGAGAGGGGGGGGAGGAGTATCTAACCACCGTAAAAATATTTATTGCATTTGTATGGCAGCACAAGTCGTACAGTTCTATAGATCTATTAAATGCGTTCTTCTAACATGGACTAGACCGATATCCTTGTCCGTGTTAGAGAAACGCATTGCAGGCTATACAAATGTATGGGTTATTCGAAGATCTCAATTCAACGCTTTTTTAACACGTTATTGGCAATTTTTTAATCATCTATATCGTAATAGATGAATGGGGAGTATCCAAATCAAGAATTTATTGAAGAATGAGCGCTCAAATCGACAATTTTCATGAAGTGATCAATGTTCAATTCTTGAAGTTGTACTCCCAATACATTCCTGGAAGAAGTAATCCAAAAGATATCGATGGTTCTTTCAGATTATCTCAATCCTTAAAACAAGAGCTTAGCAAAATGGGAACTGATACCAGTATGAGCGCAGATTAAATTTTCACATTCACTATTCGCTATATATTTTTTATTATATTATTTTTTTATTACACGCTAAACGATTTATGTTCGACGCAGACTTTTGCATTTTTACATCTTATGCCGAACATGAGAAAACAGGACATCACGCTTCATACGAATGTTACAAAGAGATTTATTTCATGAAATAGGTGTGATGGAGAGAAAATTATTGACATGAAGCCATTAGTAATATTAGAGTGTCATTTTAAAAACTCTGTATATTCTAATTGAAATCTAAGAAATCTGTTATCTGTAACTACAGTTTATTGGGTTTAAAAAATCTTAAAAATCTGTATAAACACAAGTTATTCTGTAGATATAGTAACCCTGCCAGTTGGGCATGTTCAAAAAGATCATATAGCGACCAAACAAAATGGATTCCAGTTTCTTCAAATCATCATAAATTTAACTGATCCTGTCGCTTACATCCTAAAACTAACAACCCACTAGCAATTTTAGGGGCTGTTAAAACAACAAAAGTCGAACAAACAACTCCAACTACAATTACTACAATGAAATGTGAACTTAACGGCGTGTTGAACACAATAGCACAATCCTCGGGGGATTAAAACCACGCAATTGCTGGCAATCATCAGAACTTAACAGCTGCCCATCACGAGCAAATTCACGCCGATTTCGCATTTCATCACATACCTGAACAGTTGCGTGTTTTCACTCACTCCTATATTTTTTTTGCACTCATTCAGTGTTGATTGAAAATATTTTATTGAGGTTTAATTAACTGAAAACAAGCGAGATTTTGTTTTATCGTCATTGCTGGTTTTTCGTCACTTTCACTCTCGGCGTTTTTTTTTTTGTTTGGTTCTTTTAGCCTAGGCCATCAACGCGCCCCCGGTATGGTCCGAGTCATTATACGAATCTCGGAAATTCTTAATTAACCCGATGCTCTGTGTTGTGGTTGGTTTCATGTTCAATGATTTTTTTCTGTTCTGTTCTGTTCGGTTGAAATTCCTTACGCAAAAAAAAAACAAATCGAAGCGTTGAACGGAAATGTGTAATTATTCGGCTAGATGAGCTATCGCGCTGGAAGGTAATTTCGATTGCACGAACTCGTCGGAATTGTTCCATCCCGCAGGTTTTGTGTTGCGTTTCGAATTGAATTAATGTATCGGCGATGCTTTTTTGTGCGAATGGGTACAATGTTAACCTTTTCTTGACAGCGCAAAATTATTGGAAAATTGGGGGTACCTCGTGAAAATTATATAGTTATTTTTCCCTCGGTTAAAGTAAAGTCATTTAATATATGGACGTAAAAAAATGGATCTGTCTTGGAACCATGCTAATAAAATGAGAATTTTGAGTGCTGAAAATTAAGATCACTCATTGAGAAAAACAACTAGAAATGTTTTCTAATTTTGTTTTGATGAAATCTCGATCTTTTTTTTTCGAATACCACTCATCTTTTTTATATACTCTGTTAGATAACCTGAGCGACCATTCTGTTCCACCATCTTTCCATCTCTGTCGCATCCGGAGTCACATGTCCAGTCTTCTTCCACTACTGTTGGACAATTGTCCAATATTTCTCAATCGGGTAGAACTGAGAGCAGGTGGGTGAACTGATGTCCTTGTCGTCTCCATTGTCTTGCAGCTTTCCAAAAATTTAGAGTTCCATTGTGAGCTTGAATGTATGGAAGAATGTTCTTTCAAGATATGCTTGCACTTTTTTTTTTAATTCATAGTATTGTTTGCTACTAAAATTTGGAGAAAACCTGACCGCAGCTGCAATAACCTTGCCAGATCATAAGCTTTTGTGCGAATTTATCGGCAAAAACGAATTTGGAATTGCTAGGGACACCATCAGTTGACCAGCTGACCATAATCTTCACGTAAGGTAAATGATTTTGGTTTGTCCAGTCGAAAACATAATCATGGTTTGTTCACTTTTTTGAATGCTCTAGTTCAACGCACCTGTGTCGAATCAGGTATCCGAATGTTTCAAAACATATAAATAAAATTGTCTTTTTCATGATTTACAGTGGTTTCTAGTATATTTTTACGGATTCACATGTTTAAAGGATTCTAAAATCCACCTTCTGTTGGTTTCAATGCGCCCCTCATTTGAGATAACTTTTAATCAATAACCAGATGATTCAAACCTTTTCTGGATTATAACACTTACAAATATTGTAAACATTAAGCTTGCACACCATTTGTATCAGATTTACTTAGCTAAAGGTAAGGTGACATTGGCTCGGAGTACGCAGGAAAATTTGATTGTACGAATAGAAACAAACAATTTTGTTCGATAGAAGCTAACGAATTCGAACGAAACAAGGGGGACGCAATGTAACCACACCAATACAACTCAATGTGGTTGTTTACTTTCACAATTGCACACAATTCGTACGACCACATTTCTGCATCCAGTGTTACCACCGCCTAGTACATGGTTAATTAATATATTTCGATAACCTCAATTCTGATCATGAGTTGTCCGATTCACTGATGTTGTTTTCTCCACATGATCTCTATGGCAACCGCTTGGTGCGCTGCATGTTTGTTTATGGTGTCCTTCGCGCATAGCAGAAACAAAGTTTCTCTGTGTTGAGTGTGTTGAGGTGAACACTTTTAAAATGCCACAGAAAATGCAATATTCTGAAGAAAGTCTAAATTATGAATAGATCAATATGATGACAGTAAACTCAAGCAATTAAAAGTGCAACATCTACTTGAAAATTCGATTTTTTCATTAAAAAATTTTGATTTCTAAAACCGGACAAACCATGATCATTTTTTGGACAAACCATGATCAGAGGTGTATAAACCATGATCATAATTTCTCTTTGAGGAAAATCGTTAACAAACATTAAAATATGAATAATTTAAACGCCTTATAGTAGCATCAGCAACTAAAGACTTGGGGCTTTCCAACAAACCCAAACTCGTATTGATTATCGATTCGCAATCGATTCGCATTCACTAGTCGCGTGAAAACACCCTAAATCGGACAAACCATGATCATTTACCCTACTTTTTTACATAGCACACATATTAGAGCCTACTTTTATTCTTTTCGGTAGAGCCTATTTTTATTTATTGTGTCTGTTTTGAAAGCGTTGACAGAAATGGAACACGAATTTCAATGTAATTTACATCGAATTTCGTAGCAAGGTTGCCACATTTGCACAACCCGGTTTGACTTGAGTTGAACGGATTATAGAATGCAATATTGTGATGTGTCTGATCAGTAGACATATCTAGTATTTCAAATGAAACTACACTAACGATTTCCACAGGGCGTATTTTGTCGACTAACCAAATTTAAAATATGTGTATAAGGTAATCCTCGCTTTTGCCATCCAACCTAATACATCCTGCTACGTGTTGAACAGAATACGTGTAATGTTGTGATGAAGCTGATTGAAGACTTCATTTATTGTTTGAATACATGTGCTGTAATGTTATGACATTGCATGCGTTTTGGCCTGGCAACAGCAAAGGTTATGTCGGTGTTGCTTATGATAGCATTTCGCAAGTAAATCTATTTTTCCTCACGCCACTTCTGTTAATTGTGTCGTGGGAATCGCAATCGTTCGCTATCTACCTTCACGTACACGAATTATTGACACAGCTCACGACATCGTAGAATGATGTTGTCCAGCCCGGGTCGAATCGTTTGTTTGTTTGTTTCGTCTCGTCTAATCCCCTGCATATTGATTAAAAATGTGTAATAATGTTCATACTGATTGAAGTTCCTCTGGCGGAATCTCGTTGTTTAATGTCTATGCAATATTCGTGTTATCACTTCAGAGCGGCCGGGGGATTTTTCGTCAAATAAATTGCTCTGACTTGCACTGTCGTCACATATATTGTAGAGCTTGCCACTCAAAATACAATCAAGGCGTGTTTCTTGGCATAGAAATCTGAACTAAGTACTAATAAAAATAACGCAAGTGTGTCGACGATGTACTCCAAATTATTGTTTCTTGTTCGAATCATAATTTCTCACGTCGCTGTGCAGTCGCTTACCATAATTCCGGCAATGTCTGCAACAAAATGTGTATTGGATCTATGTGAATTTCAATAATCCTATGTGCTCATTCAAAACTGCTCCCAGTTCGCCGGCAGTGCACCTGGCTTTAGATGGATTGGGGTTACTTGCGCATGCATGGATAAAAATTCGATGAAGCGGACGTAGCGCCATCTGTCATACAACGTGAATGAGTGCATTCTGTTTGAAAAATGGACCATGGTCAAATTGTTCGGATATAGTTTATACAGAAATCCTAAAATCGCAATTTAAATATAGGGTTGGAGGTGTAGATTTGGGATTATATGCGTTTTTGATGCTAAAAATAATGAAAAAATACAAAAAAAACATGTTCGGAATTTTTAATTTTTTGATATAACCATATATACCCTAATTGGTATTAAATGTATGGTTTACAACAGCTATACCCAACCTGTGGCCCACCGGGCTTTTCTGGTTGGCTCGTCTGACCCGATACCATTTTGTATGTGCTACTATCACGTAAACTTAATCATTTAGGAAACATGAGATGAGAATAATGGAGTCTGACACATTACACTTTATAACACATTAGTTAGTTGTCTAGTTATGTTGTAAGAATATATTAAATATCTATCAAATATATTTTATCCGATCATTACGGCTAATCCTGTCGACATTAGTGAATAAAAATTAAAATATGGGTATGAAAATATGAATATGAAATCATTACCCATTTTTGACATAAGACTACGTCTTTCAGCAAAAGTACCAAATAAGAAAACAGTTCACATTTTTTTATGAAATAGTTTTTCCGTTAATATTTATTTTAGCTCTGAACGGGATTATGATGGTTTGGATTCCAATCGAGTCGGAAATTTTATAAAATTTTTCGGTACATTCTACGTTACGGTTCCCAAACCTATAAATGATTAGATTTAAGGAAAATTGGAAGAATACACATTTTCCCATCGTATTACCGTGACCGAATATGTATGAACGAGGTACAATAATTGAATATCACTGCTAATCAGACGAGCGTAAATCGATCACTCGAATTGCAAATGCAGCAAACGTTCTACGAACAATGTGGATGGAGAAAATATTGGCAACTCAGCTCCGCCGTATTCTATTCAATGAGTATAAACAAGCCGATCACAATTTCAAATTACAGTACTCACAACTCATCAGTCATCTAGCTAGCGACCTTTTTCCTTTTCAAGGCCAGAGACGAATGAACTGATGAAGCTTCTGAAGCTTCTATAATTGTAAACATCATCATCATCATTCAAATTGCTCGCTACAGCTATCAGACAGCAGTCTTTTTCAATGCTGATGTCACACACACAGTGATTTTGCTTTTCGCCACAGAATGCACCGTCAAAATATGCAAGAAGCAAGGATAGTGCAGAGCAGACCATCTTCAACTGCGTCTACAAAACAACGCAAATCCATCTTTCCTTTTCAGGGCAACTAAAACTTTCGAGTGGAAAGTTATTTTAGAAATTTCTATGCATTCAAAAAAATTATTTCATATTTATTTCTAGCTGAAGGGAGTTTTTGTGAATCCAGGAGTGTATGATTATTTATTGGTGTATTTTAAATTATAGAGGAAGAAGCTTTCTCAGTTCATTCGCCTCTAGCCTTGAAAAACACTTATTTGAAAAATCAGACTAAACAACTCGGTCTTGAGAAATACCATTTGGAAAACCGTGTTGCCATCCAGTAGCTAGCTGGATGATTCATAAATCGTGAATGACTTATTTGTTTTTGTTTTTCAATCGATCATTCAATTTACGTGATTTCAATTGAGGGGCTTAGAATGAAAGGGGTGTAGGTGATTTCATCGATTTCTCTACATCGACTCTCTTTTTTGGTCATAACTTAGCTGCAAATAAATTCCCAGCTGTATTTGACAATGCGGAAGACAGGTCGGAGCCTCATCTATCGGATTCTATAGCAAACTCAAATTGGAACGTTTTTGCAGTTGAGTTATTAACTGAAGAAAAAGTTGATGAAGAGAAATCGATCAAGTCACTTACACCCCTTGCATTCTAAGCCCCTCAATTATTATTATTGGGTTAAAAGTGACGCAACGACGCGTTTTTCAGCGTTGAGAATTGTGTTCTTCGGTGGACGACTGAATGTGAAAATTTGTTTCGATGCTATTGGTTTTGCCTCCACCGCAAATTGCTTCGTGAAACATTCCCGTATTGCTATCAAATATTTGTATCAAAGAGTATTATCAGTGATGAAACGGATAGTAGTTTTGGTTCTGAGGCCGGGTGGCCGAATATCCGGCTCTTTATTTTCCAATACGAAAATGGAAGAAACTGCATGTGTGTGAGGCAAATGAAGGATAACGTTTTAGGGAGTAACAAACCCATTTTTACATAAACATAATTAACGATGATTAAATTTTCCGTTCAGAATAAATCTCCTTCAACCCTAACGGTTGTATCGAACGTTGATATAGGCGTCGTTTTCGTCGGAATTTCACTAGAAATTGATGGCTTAATGATGTTATATAAAAATTATATTTCATAATTCATGAATAGAATACCCTGCATCGTGACTATATTCTCATAACAGATGACTTTCGATAAAAAAATGGGGGTGTAGTCTAATACACACGAAATGGACACTATATACTAGGAATTAATATACGAAACAATAACCTCAAGAATACTATTTTGGACGCCTTCATGTCAGAGTAGAGCCACTCGAAACGGCCACTAATGTGGTTTGTGGGGTCATTCAAATTTTCAAATATTACGTAACGCACTCTGAAAGGGAGTAGGAGGTGGGTTGTCGAAACATGTTTAGTAATAAATCTGACTAAATCTAATCACTTTCATGCAAATGGTCATTGTTACATGTTATGTAGAGAAGAGGGAGTCTTAAATAGTAAAAAATTGCGTTACGTAATATTTGAACGACCCATGGTTGCATAATTAACAAAGTTGACTTTACTTGATTAACTGACGTGCGATTCTGGCGATATTTTTGAAAATATCAGTGTTTTCGGACCGATTGAGTCGGCGCGCAAAAATGTTTGTTTTGATTTCACGGAACAGGGAAAAGTAAACAAAGGCACGGATAGCGTTAAGGCGTCCAAATATTCTGGTAATGGCTGTCATGAGGTGAGGTGAAAGATAATGTTTACTATATATATTTTCATCATGTCGATCCATCATTCCTAGTAAAAGTTATGATTTCCGTTTTAACTTATCCCGAATTTCAACTTGCACCGGTGTACCTTATTTAGAAGATGATTTATTATCAACAGACCTAAAATTGAATTCCCTCATCATGGTTGCTCTTAATGTTCAAAAGCGATAGCAATAGAATTTTCATTCAAATATAAAGAAGTTCAAGTCGAGGATAGTAAAAACGCGGTTGAAACACGCCAAATACGCCAAAATATATTACTTCAATTTAATGGTTCTTTTACTAGTACATGGTTGAGATTTCTATGCCCATTGCATGACTTGATTCTGTGTATTCTATGTACCAGTGCAAATCGGAAGAAATTTCTATGATGAAAATTCGCCCGACTAGAGGTGGGAATCGAACCCGTAACCTCGTACATGGTGTGCATGACGCTAATCACGCGGCCACTGAGCCTCATAATTATCGATTAATCAATGATAGTCTGAACAGTCGATATTTCAGGATTAGGTCTGATACGTATATCGACTTAGACACGTCTCTACATAGAGTAAAGTAAATCTAGTACAAGTACATGTTACTGTAATCTTCATAATTGGGAAGACTTGGAGAGCCGTTCCAAGGCAAAGAATCTGAGCTGCTGCAAGTATGCTGCATCATCGAAAAATATCAACACATTTTTGATTTAGATCACTTAGCATGGAAAAAAGTCCTGGAGTTTGTACTGATTGAGCTTCAGTAATGTTTGAAAACAGATCAGAATTCAAAATAAGATAAGGGTTATCGATTTTAATAATTAAAAATACAGAAAATCAAATCTTAAAACGATTCCCAATATACAATCCTCATAAAAATAGGGAAGCGAACTGCAACATAATTTTGAGATAAGGAACACTGGTGTAATTTGAAACGGAAGCCATAACATTTACCAGGAATGAAGGATTGACGTGATATATTTTATCAGTAAACATTACCTTCTACAATATACCTTATGACAATTATGAATATTGGAATGCGATCCGCTCCTTTGTTTACTTTTCGTCGTTCGTGAAATCTAAATGAAAAAAAAATATCAGAATTGTACGTCATCAATAGCACACAATCAAACAGTGATCATTAAGTGTAGTGACTTTAAAAATGAAGCCGAAAAGTCTTTTTCTGTATTCCACCGCAGGGTTATGTTGAAACAGCAGTGAGAACCGACCTTTAACACACTTTGCTGCAAGCTTTAATGTATTAACTGATGTCGGAGGTTATTCACTGGAGATTTCTGTATGAGTGAATGATGATAAGTTTTAAAAATAAGAAACATTTTTATTTCGTTCCTGCTCAGAGACAAGTCAGATTTGTTAGTTTTCCAACTAGGGGTCATTTAAATATGACGTAAAGCAAATTTTCTTCTATTTTCTACTTTAATTTCTCTTCTCAACACGCAACAAACGGTCATTTGCATAAAAATGTTTAGAATATCTATTGATTTTTAAACCTTATTCCACAAAGCATCTCCTCCTCTCTCCCTGACTGCGTTACTTAATATTTGAATACTTGGATGATCTCATGAAGCTCATTAGAAGCCGTTATGAGAGGCTATATACACACTCGACAAAAAAAAATAGAGGAACACAGTGCGTGGTCGAAAATTTTAGGTGATATTTGAAATGCTGTAACTAGGGCTACCATATCTACAGAATAATCTGTATTTATACAGATTTTTCAGACTTTTTGAAACCAAGTATCTGTAGATACAGATTACAGATTTTTCTAGTTTCCATACATATTTACAGATTTTTCAAAATAACGATCCAATATTAGTTATGGCTTGATCTCAATATTTTTTCCCAACTCACCAATTTTGTACATATAGCATTCGAATCAGTTTGAATGAAAGTCATTTTGGCATTCATATGTAGCGTGTAGTACTGCTTTCTCATGTTCAATCTAAGGCGAAAAGATGCAAAAGTCCGCTTCATCGGCTTGCTTTACAATAAATAACTAACACTGTTTATCTTCTTCCTACTAAAGCACAGTGAATTTTTTCGTGGATACCATCAACATCGTCAAAATCATAATTTGCCAATCTATATATATATATAAATGGATTTCTGTCTGTCTGTCTGTCTGATTCTTATGGACTCGGGAACTACTGAACTGATCAACAAGAAAATTGGTATGTAGGGGTTTTTGGAGCCGGGGAATTACTCGAGAATTAATCAAGCAAACGAAACCAAATTTTGCATGTGAAGGTTTTAGGGTGCAATAAATGTTTTTACAGTGGTTAAATACTCCTCCCCCCTCTCTTAGGGGGGGCTGCCATGCAAATGGAACACAAATTTTTGTATCACCAGAGAACTAATCAAGCAAACGGAACCAAATTTGGCATGTGGATGTTTTATGATGCGATAAATGGTTCTATGGTAGTTAGATACTCCTCCCCCGCTCTTAGGGTGGGCTGTCATACAAATGAAAAACAATTTTTTGCATAACTCGAAAACTAATCAAGCAAATGAAACCAAATTTGGCATGTGGAGGTTTTAGAGTGCAATAAATGATTCTATGGTGGTTCGATACTCCTCCCCCTCTCTTAGGGTGGGCTGTTATACAAATCAAACACAAATTTCTGCATTACTCGAGAATTAATCAAGCAAACGAAACCAAATTTGGTATTTGGAGGTTTTAGGGTGCAATAAATGATTCTATGGTGGTTAGATACTCCTCCCCCTCTCTTAGGGTGGGCTGTCATACAAATGAAAAACAAATTTCTGCATAACTCGAAAACCCATCAAGCAAATAGAGCCAAATTTGGAATGTGAAGATTTCAGGAGGCACGAAACGTTTCTATGGTGAATAGACACTCCTCCCCCCTCTCAAAGGGAAGAAGAGGGAAGGGGTCTGTCATTATTTTATCATATTTTCTGTATCAAAATTTATTCCATGTAACGGAGAAACATGTTATTTGCAGGTGGTTGAAAAATCTTGAACGAGAATTGTGTCTTAAAATAATCTGATATTATAATGATGAGTTTTGGTAGAAGTACTAGGAATTTTATAGTAAAAGGTAAATTCAACGGGGTCGATTAGAAGATCAATCAATGAACAGTTCTGCGATTGGACTCATGAACTTGCGCTTAGTAAGAAAACGTGAATGTTTGAAGGTATTGATAACAAAAAACAAATTTTGGGCAGGACGAAGTTTGCCGGGTCAGCTAGTCAATGCTATATTATAGCTAAGACTATGCTTCAAAATTCTTAACCCTTTGCGATCGTATAAAATTTTGACATGTGTGTCATACTGGTCGCAATCATTATTACTTGAAAAAGCAGTGATATATAATTTTGTGAGATTATGAAAGATGAACAAGATTCCTTCTATTTTTTCTAATCTCCTGATAAGTATTTACTAAACAATGTTTCTTATGTTTATGTTTAAAAAATATTTGCTATAATGCTTCTTCGTGTGATATCTTTCGCATGTACCACAAAAATAATTAGTTTGGCGTCTTTCGCTTTTTATTTTTCTGTTTGAACATACAGAACAATGGTCTTTACACAGTGCTGCAATACATGGAGTTTTCCATTAATCCTTTCCTCAAGCATGTATGACAACTTTTGTTTATACCGTACCGTTATCTATCATTCATATTTACACCGATTTGGCTCGTGAATAAGTTAAAATAAAAAAGTGTGAACTGATACATTGTTGCATGAATTATAATATTAGAACACTTCTTGGCTGTGGGACCGCTTAGCAGACAAAGGACCGCAAAGGTTTAATACAGATTTTCTGAGAAAAACACAGATAAAAAGATTTTTTGAGATCAAAAACACAGATTATTTAATGGCAACCCTGGCTGTAACTTCGTGAAAAACCAACGCATGATGATAGGATGTACCTCATTTCGAAGCTTCAACTTTCTAGTTCTGGAATAAATACTTTACGAGTTTGTTTTTATCCAGGAAAAATAAAAAACCGATTTCTTTCTGTTTTTTCCAACACACATTTCACACATTTCTCACATATTTATTTCTGTTTTTTTTCGTCTTTGATCATGAATAATTAAATAAATAATGATCGCATTGCAAATCGAAAGGAAGTAGTTTTGAGAACTCCAATAAATTTTGTATAACGCTGACTTGTTGATATAACAAAAAAAAAAAATAGAATGTTTCACGTACCAAAAACACAAATTTTCTGTTATTTTGTAAAACCTTCTGTAAATTTTACAGCCTAGTGTATCCCTTACATTCTGGTGAACGTTTTATATTGATACGTTCAGTAGTTTTTTTTTCTAGCCGATCGATCAAAGTTTGGAGTTTGTGGAAAAAAATCAGCTTCCAAGAAAAAATATTTAAAAAGAATATAGCGTCTTTGGTTCCGAGACCATGTAAAGTATAAAAAGAAATAATGATTACCAAAATGAAATCCAATTCCAAATGCTATTTTATCAAAGTAGATTACTTCATAGGCTTTAATTTGAGATTTCGATCATCTGAATAGGTTCAGTGGTTCAAAAGTTATGAACATTTGAAAAAAAAATTAATTCTGAAAAAAACGGGAAAAAAATATTTTTCGGACTACCCTAAAATGGAAATGAGTGCCCTATTGAAAAAGTAAAAAATATGGGTCTAATATTTTGCGAAAAGGAACAAAACTACCACTTTTCACGAAAATCTGAGAACCACTATATCGGTTGGGCTAGGAATGACTGATATACAACATGAATTGCGAAATTGTGAACCATCAGAACTCAAATAAAACTAACTTCGAGTATTTGACGTACTCAAAATAGTCTTACTATTTTCTGACATGGTTCACGACTTTTACATGAAATCTTGCCCCGATCAAATTAACAGCTTAATAAATATTGTTCTCTGGTAATATTTTACGTAAAGGTTGCGCTTCATAATCGATCGATTACCCCCCTCGAGCTCAATATTCTGAATGTAAAAAAAAAATTCAAATGACACGCAAATTCAAACCACGAACGCAAAATAGTCTGCTAAAATTACACTTTTTACTTTCCCATCGTGGCTAAGGTGTTCCAGAGCGTTGAATAAACATGGCATCTATAATTCACATTTTGAATAATGTATGATGAAAGTACAATTTAGGGTAATTTGCTATAAATTGCTTCACGTTAGTGCGCTATCAATCAACCAGAGGAGAAAAAGAAAAGTTCTATGTTTCTCTTCTTTATTCTTGGTATATCATCTTTACATAATACTTACAAACATATTAGCTCATTCAAATCAATAGTTCAATGGCGCTTCGCACCGAAATAAATTCCAATGTTTGATGCTCCTGAGAGATAAGGGAAAATATAGCTAATGACCGGAGTTTTTCCGGTAAGTGGGTGAAGGAACTTGAGAAGGCGAGTGTTTATCTATGAAGTTAAATGCCACTGGCGGAGAAGTGGAGATTACTCTGTGCCAGTTGCTAGAAAACACTATTACCCAAATGAACTTAACTAGCCCCACAAAATTCCAGCAATCGAAATGGAACAGCGGAACACTATCCGCGCTGGGTGCAAGTCTAATGCCGCACCGAACCGTTTGTAATGGAATCAGTTCCGGAATGAAATAAATCGAGTTTATTACGGTGAAAATTGATTATTTATGACGGTTAGGTATTTGTTGTTGAAGATCTTCGTTCGAACGTTTTCCGGCTCGCTTTGCACCTGACCCGACACCGACACCACCCGAGTGCCGCGCTATCTAGGCTATTCCTCCGATCCGCCACCTTCCCCATCCTTTCGCCCAGTTTTACCAACTCCACTTTCGATACATTTCCGGTTTCGACCTCTCAAAACATTCCAAGGCCCCCAAAGCCTGTCGGCGCCTCTGGCAGGGCAGGCAGGGATGGGGCAGCAGCACTGATTCGATTAGGAATTGAAAACGAATCGAAAAGGGCGCGGAATATTGAAAATAAAAATAAAATTTGATTTAACGTTTATTATTTGATGGATGGCGTGTTAACACTTTTAGAGCGAGTGTTGATTTTTGTGAGAGCACCTCCCCCCACGAAATGTCGACTGTCGGTGGCCGTGGCAGAACCGTTTTCGAGGACAAACAATGGTTTCGGTTTCGCTATACAAGTTCCTCTGACCAGCTTAGTCGGCCAGTCTGCGACGATTGGTTTTGTGATTGGTTGGATCGTGGGGTGAGCGAGGGTTGGCCACTATTGAACGGGTGGTGTCGTGACAAATGAGTAGGATGACATTCAAGATTATGCGGCACTGGGTTATCCTCGGAGGGTGACTTCCCGGTATCGGCAGTTTACTTCTATGAGGAAGTGAGGGGTGGACGAAAAGTGCTTCGAAGCGAGAAAGGAATCGATAATCAATCACTTAATAGGTTGCGGAAGGAGAGGCCCTGGATTGGCACTGGAGGACTAGGAAGAGAGAAAAAAAAATGGGTGATAATTTGGTCCTTTTATGAAATTTATCGTTCAAATTGAGAGCGGAAATTGGTAAGATTTGAGGTTTATTCGATTTTCTTTATCAGGAAAACGATGGCAGTTCGTTCGCTGAAAGCTATTCGGAAGATGAAGTTCAGCGGTTTATTGAAGTCAACATGATGGTTTTCTAGGTTTATTTCCTCTTTCCCGAAGGTTGTAGTTAGTTAACATTTTCTAGTTTGATATGTTGAACTGTATATATTTTATGCATGTATTATTACTGTATATTGACAATATTTATAACATATTTATTTTCATTTTGTTTGATACAAATTGCACGAACTACATTACTTACTGTTTTATAAACTGCATCTTTTAGCAAGAATATATTTAATAACACTTGATTGTTTTGGGCTAGTAATTTAGTTGTAGATAAACTATTATATAAGAAAAATATATCGTCTCGCCAGGCCACAGCAACTAATCCAACGACTTGAACAGTGTACAGAGAAAACAACGATTATATTGAACGATTTTTCAAATTTTATTAGTATGAAGAACCACATAGCAATATTAATATGCATAGTAGTGAAATTTTATCAAGCAATATGCGAGCAATTAGAGCGATATTAGCAAAGCAATACATATATAGTTTAATGACTAATTAAATACAACGAAACTGTAGTTCGTAGACTAGCGGTAAGAATAATGCAATTAAAGCAAACTAATGTCTTCATACAATAAGAGCAATTTTTTCAAATTTTGTGTTAGGGAAACCAATTTTTCGACATGATAAGCAATAAGGCAACACGGCGCCCCATCTCGGGGAACTTACTTCGTGTGATGATAATGAGGTTCAAGGAAATGGGCATGAAATGGTGAGCAATGAATGAAACATTTGCATCGTGGATCTACGTGGGATACTGGATTATCTTTCCATCATCATTTCGATGTAGCAATTCACTGTATGAAGCCATGAACCATGTAATTTTATTTGATCTATTTCTATATTCGAATTACAATACCTAGTTGGAAAGAACATCAAAGTGAAAACGAAAAACAAAATTGGAGAATAATTTTCAGTTAGATAACCATTGTCCAGTTAATAAGTTATTCAGGCAACGTATAATTTACGTTTTCGTTACACAGCATTTTTACGTCTACGATACGTAGAACAAGGCGAAAATGCAGATTTTAATTTTCACAATCGATACAGCTTTGGAAAATTTAAATTATGCAGCAATATCAAGCAAACATTCACATAAATTGTTTTGCTATATCAGTTGTTGAATGATCCGGTTCAACAGGGAAGCTAACTGTAGAAAAAACTCTTCTTTATTACAACTTAGAACAACTAAATCGTTAAAGTCAGAAGTGCAGTCTGAAGTGAAGGATTTAAAATCCCAGATAATGTGATTTCGGATTTTTCCCTAATATTCAACCGTAGTTGATTTTGAATAGTCTTCCGTTACTCTGAGTCCGTAAGCTACTTACCTTAACAGGTTATAAGGGTGTTTTCCATAACTTGAAAGTCGTTTCGTTGGTTTGGCCCTCGATCGTCTGATAGAGAAAGCGTTTTGGTTCCATAACAGATAGCTATGCTGTCTAGGGTTGCCCCTTTAAATTCTATAAAATTATCTGAAAAAATCTGTATATCTGTATTTTTAGCAAAAGAATCTGTATCAATAAATAAACGGAAAAAATGAAAAAAAAAAGGTTTATTTTCATTTTGAATTTATTTTATGTATTTATGGGTTGTCAAAATAATATTAATACAACAAAATAAATCATATTACCTTCATGTTCCACCATCTCATTCTAAAAAATGAAAAAACTGGCATATGGTCTTACATTTTTATATGTCTTGATATCTTTATGACTCAACGAAAAACAAACTAAGTTCATTAGTAAGAAGATAGATTATAAAATGCACTGTAATAAATTTAATATTTTAAATTGCTTTATTCTGCATCTTTGCTAAACATCTGTAATTCTATACAGTTTCGAAATCTGTAAAAAATCTGTAAAATACAGAATATTCTGTATATGTGGCAACCCTGCTGCTGTCATGAAGTATTGAATGATTGAGCGGATGTATTGACTCGGATTTTTTTGAATTTGAGTTATGTACTGGAATTTACGAAGAGCCGAAACTTGTTTTGGACACCGATTCTGTACTCTTTGCATGGTTTGAGGCAGTCGCAGCTCCCCAAATCGAATTTATATTTTACAACTTTGACAGAACAAATACAAGATACTTGACTTGCCTTTTTTTGTTTTAGGAGACTTTAAACTTTGCAGTTCATTCGTCACTAAAATACATGATACAGAGTGTACAGTTCCTTATATAGCAGGAATGGCCAAACGGTCTACCGGATAAAATATCCCTTCACCGGGATTAAATATCCCTTTACCTTCACTTCACTTCAACTTCACTTCATATCTTGATCGGTTTATAAGGTGTTCATGCTAAGCTCAATAAAACATATTAGTTGTAAGGGTAGATATTTCTTCATCAAAGTTACCGTATTAATATCTTTTTCCAGATTGTTAGTTATTTTATATTACCACACCCAGTATTCAAAAAAATATATTACAAGTTAAGGCCGAACACTTAACTTGTAATATATTTTTTTGAATTTAATTTTTTTTTTATTTGAAATATGAAACATCCGGAATATGGTTTCGAAAATCAAAGAAACCCAAATTTTTGGAGAAAACCTCGCCTTCGAAGACTGCGAATGCGAGTTTAATGAAGTATTGTTATTTTTATTTTACAACTATGATGAGTAATGTGAATCAATTGTGCAGATTTCTCTCAAGAAAGGAAAAGAACAACAATGATGAATGAGAAATGAGATTTTTGGAATTGAATATTGGGCCATATTACTAGTACAGGTCGAACTCGATTATCCGGAATTTTAGACTCGATTATCCGGAGTATTTTTTTTATTTTCGTAAATTTTTAATAATTTGTATAATCACTCCATATTGAATAGCTAATATGGGTATCAAATGAAAGGGCTTGACTAGTAGAATACAGTTATTTATGAAAAATGCAAATCCAAGATAACGGCCGCTACAAAATGGCGGATTACACATTTTCTCAGAACCCCATCAATATGTATGCCAAATGAAAGGGATTGACTAGTAGGACACATTTATTTATGAAAAATGCAAATCCAAAATGGCCGCCGCCACAAGATGGCGCCATATATATTTTTTTCACAACCCTATCAATATGGGTATTGAATGAAAGGGCTTGACTGGTAGAACACAGTAGATCATAAAAAATCCAAATCCAAGATGACCGCAGGTCCCAAATAAACAATTCCTTTTCAATGGTTCCATTCAGCTTGCCCTGTTTGTATTAACGTTTGAGTGTTTTTTAGGGTTGTTCCTCATCAATAGAAAATTGACCCCTGTTGACTGATCGATCTGAAATTTGGATCATACCTTCAATTCTACTGCCATTATAGAACTGCGTATACGATGATCTTGAAAAATTCAATTTTGCCGCCGCTAAAAATTGCTGAATGGCTTGATTTGGAGAATACACTAAACTATGAACAACATAAATTCGAAAAGGTCGCCCCCACAAAATGGTCGACTATGTATTTTTTGCAATCCCCTCAATATTGGTATCAATTGAAATGATTTGACTGGCCGCCATCTTGGATTTTCATTTTCCATAGATAACTGTATTCTATTGGTCAAGCCCTTTCCTTTTGTTCGACACCCATATTGATGGGGTTTTGGGAAAACCCATATTGATGGTATTTTGAGAAAATATGTCCATAATCCGCCATTTGGTAGCGCCAAAAATCTTGGATTTTCAAGATCATGGAACACGCAGTTTTATAATGACACCAGAGATAAAGATGTGTTGCAACTTCAGATCAATCGGTCAACAAGAAGAGGGTTCAATTTCTATAAATGTGGTATAGCGCTACAGACAAAGTTACAAAGCTACAAAGTCACAAACATATAAACGGGTCAACCTAGATAAAACCGTTAAATAAATAAGTACAAATCATAACTATATTACGTATACCGAGAGGAAATTTGTTTTGACTCTACGAAAAATGTAACGTTTATTAAGTGTTTTCAAGTGCATATTACGCAGAATCGTTCTTACGATATATGTTATAATATATACAATTAGACGGAAAATTTATCCAGAATTTTTTTGACGTGGGACTACGTCTAACCGGAGTATAATGGGGGTAAAATGAAAACGTAGACACAGTACATGATGGAAAAAATGAAAGATTCCGAATGCTTATAACTCGAACATTTCTTACTGGATCGGAAAGATGTTTGCATCGATTGATAAGGAATATTTCTACGCATCTATCGCGTTTAATAAAATTTTTTTTTTTCATTAGATAAACAATTGAATAACTGTAAAATGTGAAGCGTTTTCTAAACGCCCTAACTCCCTCGTTTTGATTGGCCCGATTTAGGGTTTCCCCAACACAGCCATCATAACCAAGCAGCCTTGGGGAAATCGGCATTGCAAATACATGAAAGTATGGTCACTTTTGTTCCCACCGATATGTGCTCTCTAACACAGACTTCCAAACCAAGCAGTGTTGGAGGAATCGGCATTGCAGATACATGAAAGTCAGCGGTATTTTTGTTCCGACTGAAATGTTTTTCCCTAACAGAGACTTCAAATCCATGGAGCGCGGGGAAATTGGGATTGCAACTTCATGCAAGTCGGGGGTAATTTTGTTACGACTGAAATGTGTTTCCCCAACACATTGACATTGCATATACATTTTTTGTATTTTTGTGGGGTATTTTTGTTTCGACTGGAATGTGTTTCCCTAACACAGACTTCAAACCCATGGAGTGTGAGGAAATTGGCATTGCAACTTCATGCAATTCGGGGGTAATTTTCTTACGACTGAAATGTGTTTACCTAATACAGACTTCTAAACCAAGGTGTATGGGGAAATCAGGTTTGCAAATAAATGCAAACTGCGTGTACTTTTGTACTCATTTGCCTTTATGCAGACTAGAATATGTTTCCTTAACACGGTCTTCTAAACTAAGGAATCTGGGAAAATCGTGCAGACATTAGAGGCGAATGAACTTTCAAGTTTAAAGCCTCTATAGTATAAAAAGTAGAAGTTGAAGTTGTTGATTCATGGATTACAAAAGCGAGTGCGAACACAACGCTTTGGCTCGGTTATTCAATACTGCTGAGGAGGGAAATGTAAAATAAAATAATCGTTTGATAATTCCCAAACCACACGTAAAAGGACTGTCATCAAATTTACTTGTAAGGATGAACATAATCTATCACAATGCATGAATTGACTTTACATGACGTTTATTCAATCTCTTTACTTACAAAGCAAATATATTGAACTCAATTCAATTCGAAAATTGTTTCAATCAAAAATTTTATCAACATGATTGCTATGATTTTATGATTGCTAAGCTAAGATAGTCCTACGTCAACCTTGCGGTTATATCACAGATATAACCCACCCATTTTTGTTTTATTTTGTCTGAGACATCAACAGTGGAAATTATAAAACAAGTGAGCTGTTTTACAAACAAAAGAGGTATGTTTTGCGAGCGGATGCGAAGGTAAATCATGTATAATATAATGCATTCTTTCTTCCAACTTCGTTCCCATGAATGTTGTATGTAACACAAAATTGCGTGCAATTCATGCGTTCTATCGAACAAATTAGCAACATGTTAAAGTAATCAAATGCAAGATTTCATGCATCACTCAATCTTCATGCAAGATTTCATCAAAGTAACGAGGAAAGTGTTACCCATACAGTGATCGTTCATTAATTAATTACATCGTATCACAAAAATTAAACGAAATGAAATATTCATTCTTCATGACTCATATTCATAATTCTCAATGACTCAATTCCTTCTATGATAGACTGAGCAGTAGAACCAATACGACTTGATTATGATAGTCTGCAAATGAACATTATTCCACCGAAAAAGCTACTGCTCCCAATGCCTAATAATAAGAATAAGACAATGGAAAGAAAACATAATACCATAGCTATCCATTAAAAATAAAGCAACTTCATGATTTCATGTGTATTTTACCTCAAAATATAACGAAATCGTGAGTATTTTCAACTTGTTTTTTTCATTTCTTCCCCATAAATTTCATATTCAATATAATCACTTGTAATTGAACTTCCTGCTAGAAGCTTATTGTCTTTCTTTGTTCGTTACAAACCGTTTGAAGGTTATGAGTACATACACCAAACGGCCCTTTTCAGGTCTACTATTTAGAGTTTCAAAAGAGTCAAACTCACAGTTTTCTGAACAATGAAAAGAATTACATTTAAAATAACAAAGTGTTCTGAACAATCACAGTCCTACGTCAAACTCCCGTCTGTGCACCTAGGCTCAGACCATTCCACTATTTTCCATACATTTGTTCTGCCGATTTATGTGCTAACCCTACCCGTATTTCGAATGCTTATAACTCGTACATTTCTTAACAGATCGGATTTATTTTTTACGCTAAATATTACGGAAATATTTTTACGCGCCTATCACAATTAATAAAATGTTATTTTTCATGAGTTGATCAATTTAATAACTGTAAAATGTCAAGCGTTATCTAAACGTCCTAACTGCCAAGTTTTGATTGGCCCGATTTACGGTTTCCCCAACACAGACTTCAAAATCGATGTACCTGTGGAAATACGCTTTGCAAATATACATGCAAGTCGGGGGTATTTTTGTTCCCACCGAGCAGTGTTTCCCTAACACGGGCTTCCAAATTAATTTGTCTGGGGGAATCTGCTTTGCAAAAACATGCAAGTCGAGGGTATTTTTTGGTGTTGAGTACTTTCGTACTCGCTTGTCGTTGTGCAGACCGGAATATGTTTCCCTAAAACGTACTTTGAAACTGAGAAGCCTGGGAAAACCGTCATTTCAGATACTGGTGGATGAACTTTCACGGGTCGAGAACTATGTAAACATGAGATGTACAATAATTCCAGAGGAAAATGTAAAATACAATGATCGTTTGACAATTCTTCCCTTCATATATTTTGGTAGTCCTAGGCATCATATCAAACGTAAAAGAACGTTCATCAAATTTATTTGTAACGAAGAACATAATATATTACAAAAAATTCGATGCATTCTAAAATAATATTCGAAGTGGTAAACAAGTAGTTTGCATAATATAATTGCGTAGTTCTACGTCCAAAATATGCGGTCGTGTCCTAGATACAACCCCTTTTTTGCCGTATTATAGCGAGAGTTATCATTAAGTTCGAGGACAGTGAATTGCTTGAGATGCAGCTCTCGTTCCTCGGCAGGGTCTGAACACCTAGCAATCTGCACCAATGTATGCGAAATTCTATGGATTGTGTAGAAGAGGCACTGCAGCTTGATTGTATAGTCAGTGATGCCGATGATTTTTTATAATTATAAATGTGGGCTTGAAAATGACAATTTGGAAAATTCAAGCTTCAGGCGAATGAACTCTCCGAGTTTGCAGTCTCTAGCACGAACAAAGACACTTGAACAACAACTAATCTCTCCCTACACCAACATGTGCTATGTGTGACACAAATACAAATATTTCATTGCACAGTTCCGTATTCTCATTTCTAAAGAATGCAGACGTACTGGAAGTGAATCACTTCTGCGAATCGACCAATCAAAACGCGGAATTCTCATAAAGATAATGCTTGAGAGTTTCACTTGTTCGATAGTTAGCTTCGTAAAATATATAATTTTCTTCATTTCAATAAATTGCTATGGAGTGGCCAGATCGATTGATACAAAAAATTCGTAAACCCATCAGCAAACGACTAAGCAAAACGCGTTCGAAATTGGTAAGTTTTGGCGATGCGATCGATTTTCGTTTTGCAATTTGTACTCTCAATATGTTCCCGAAAGACGTAATTCTACGTCAAAACCTTTTTTTGCGTGGCATCCACAAATTGTTAGATAGGTGTGAAAAATGTATAGGATTTTTTATTTCAATTCAATAAACCTGTGTTTCCTCAAAGAAAACGGAAATCGGTTTCATACTTGTACATCCTGTAAAAAGATTTTTTCGACAATATTATCAAAAACAAATACGCTAATAAAATTTCAAAAAAACTCATTTCCACAGCCGATCCCAAAACTTGAGTGGCACACTGTATATAGTTTTGAATTTAGATGATTCATCTAGTCTCGTCTCTAATTCGTCTAATGTTTTATTTATTTTATTTACTTATTTGATTTAATGATTCAAGATCCTATATTTGACTGTTTTGCTTGTCCGTTTTGCCTTCGTTTGTGAATGACGGGTTCACGCATTAAATAATAGAGCTTCTTCAATTACGTCAAAATACATTTGAATCGAGATACACATCCCATAATAAATAAGCGAAACACAGATTTGTTTCCGCGTTGAAAATAAGTCAACCCACTCATCTCTGCGTCCTCGTTATGACTTTCATTCTTACGTATTCATCTTCCGCAAAATTGTCTTAACTGCTGGAGACAATCATAGCGGAGTCACATCTGGAATTTCCATTTAGAGCTTTCTATAAATATTTATCGAGTGGAAAGAATAGCCGTGATGCTGGAAGCGGCAATGGAAACAGTAGAAATACGACGCGATTAATTGAGCGATATTAGACCGAATGAGTTCCTAATTTTGTGTCTACCAGTTTGAGTCGTGGGATTCAACTAGCCATTTTTGGTCACTAGATTCTAGCGCCCAGCGGAAGGGTAAAACACAAGATCATCGTAAATTGAGTCTTGTCGCGGTCGAGTGAAACTAGTAATGAATCCCGACTGCGATAATTTGGAAATCGAGAAACTACGTTATAACTCGGTAAATGCTAAATTAATATTCTTCCACAGTTGTCTCATTTCCACGCACTCAAAAGATATAGGTTCTGAACGAATTGTCAAAATTTTATATTTCGGGAGGGTAAATCAGTGGATTATGATTTGTTGCGGTTGCTTAATTGGCAGGGTTGAAGCGACATTCAAACGTGGTAAGCTTGACCCTACGCAGTTAAAGAGTGCGTCCTCCCCTATCGTGACTAGCAGAACATTTATGCCTTCGCTGTCATTAATTCTTGTTCATAACATCTCACTGATGGCACCATGGATTGATGGCTGCCGTTTTTTGGAGTAGTTTCCACGAACAGCAGCGCAAATTACTGCCTGGAGCGCTTTCAGCACTGATCGTAAAAGTTTTATTAACCCCCGCGTGGCTTACGACGAGGAAATTTTTCTTGTACCCCTCTGTTGTCGCGCATTATATGTGAAAATTCGAAGACTGGCGGCTGCTTAATCGCTAATCATAGTGCATTGTACAAACAAGAATAGAACAACAAACCAGAGGAATGGTTGTCATTAAAAAAATACGCCTGTTTTTGCCTCGCTGGTTGGCACTTACCCCCACCGGCTATTCGAGTCAATGCAGAGTGGGGTTGATTAGAGCGATAGGTAATAAATACAACAATGAATAATTATTATTGCAGTCGCGAGATATTGAAATATTGAAGTGTACACTGTCAATGGGAAGACAACTGCAGTTTGACTGTTGGATCAATATCACGTCAAGTAAAAATTGTCACTTGGACAACTAACACGATGTTTATTAGCAAACGTTAAAAAATTCCCCCAAATTTAGGCGCCATAGGACTAGTTCGATTTAGGAGTGCAAAATCCTTCCTGATTTAATGACTTTAATGACTTTGTCTACTGCTGCAGTCAATCGCCAGTCATAATGCTCATCAATTATCTTCTGCTGACTGAGCGCGGGCATATTAGACGATTGGAATCGAAGCGACAAGCCATTCCGGTATTGATTTATGACGCTCCGATGAAACTAATTAGTGCGTATTTTTACTACGGCTAATTTGCTGCGATCACGAAGAGAATATGGTTTGTGTCAATGGGAATAATAAAAAAAAAATCTTGCGCAAAACGCAAAAAAAACACATAGAATATGGATGAATGCTTATTTTAATAATGTGTTGTCGACAGTTTTTGTTTCTATTCGATATAGTATGATTTACATAGGAAAACACGATCTATGACAAGCACTCTCTAACATAGAGTGACTTGTTTGGGAGTCGAAATCGGAAAGAAACTTTATTCCAACTAACTACTTTGACGGTAGAATGTTTATCACGCTGAATGCTGAATACACGAATAAATTAAGTTATCTAAAATGTCTATACAATGATCGACAGCCGAAGTGGAGTGATATGCGACGGTGTTCTCCCTTGCGCTTTTGTCCTCCAACGTCTGGTTGGCCGTAAATTATTCCTGGACAGGGACAGGATAGATTCCTCTTCTATTCTAGGTACCACAACAAGGGTATACAGAAACAAAACTGTTTATTTGAACTAATTAATTTTATAAATTATAAATGGAATTGAGGAATAAAGTATGAGAATGCTAATATATTCCACGACGATACTAGTTGATCGTGCACTGAAGAGTCCTCTCCGAGATAATTTACTCGCAGCCTCCTAAGCGCACCACTATCACTAGTGGGTCAACCGTTTAACGGCGAGTATGAGCTTGATCCGTGATAGGGTGAAGTGGAATGTTGTGGTTCGTCGATGCAATGCAGATGTAGGAGTTTTGAGTTTACGAACATCCTGGCCCCGGCAGAAATAACCATTTCTGAAGATAACTTCCTCTCGAGAATGTTGGTGCGTTGGAGCTGCTCCTCTTGTAGACTTGTTCGCATGTAAAATAAAGACCAGTAGCCTATTTTTGAGAAAAATAATTATTGGAAAGATCCTCACCTGGACCCTCTAAATAGATTGTATTAATTGCATAAAAAAAATTGATGATGATCATGATATGATGTTACATTCATTTGTTCGCTGCTCAGCTGTTTTGCAGGGTTGCCAGACGGTGTTTCTATCGGTAATATATAAATTTTTGCCACGGGACGAGTAAGAATTCCATTTGGTGTCTTCAGTGTGACGACACACACTACCCCGTCCTTTCCAGGATGTAGCTCAATTGTGCGTGCGGTTAGTTATTGCATTGGTGGCGTATTTTCGTTCATTATCAGAACAAGTTGGTTCCTTTGAAGTTCAATAGGAGGCTTGCCATTTTGGAGGCGACCATTTTGTTCGAGGTTGAAGGGATGACAAATATTCTGCTTGCCAACGTTTCCAAGTGTCATGATACAACTTCTGAACCTGTTGCCATTGTTGAAGACGATTAATCGATATGTTCTCGTAGTTGCAATCTGGAACAGATTTCAGTGAGGTGCCAACCAGGAAATGGCCATGCGTATCACTCTATCTGTGTCAATAGAGTTTCCATGTCGTCGAATGCGAGTTCCTCTCGCCCAGAACACGAACGAAGTGCTCCTGTGCCGAATTAATTGCTGCCTCCCAAAGTCCTCCGAAATGAGACCCTCTAGGAGGATTGAAATGCCAGTGAATTTGGTTTTCACTGCACTCATGAGCGAAAGATGTCTTGAACTCATCACTCCGTATCAGTCGCCGGAGCTCATTTGCGGCACCAACAAAATTCTTGCCGTTATCGGTATAGATCTCCGAACAGAGTCCCCTTCGGGAAACAAAACGGAGGAAAGCTTGAAGAAATTTGGAAGTGCTGAGATTGGTGACCAATTCCAAATGGACGGCGTTGACACAGAAGCATACAAAAACTGCGACATACGCCTTTACTGGTGCATCTCGGCGGTGACGATGTTGCAGGTGGATCGGTCCCCAAAAGTCGATGCCAACAACGGAGAATAGTCGTGAGATAGTCACTCGTTTAGTGAGAAGATCGGCCATACACTGTTCGACTAATATCGGCTTGGCCCGAAAACATGTTACATGTTACAGTGTGTGGACAACCTGACGTGCAATACTGCGACCACCCAAAATCCAAAATCGTAATCTAATGGTGTTAGTTAACAGTTGAACAGCTGCGTGGAGTAAACGCTCGTGATAACAACGAACTAATAGAGTCGTGAACGGATGTTTTCCTGGTAGGGCCGGAATGTCCTGTCTTGTACTAACCACTGAGGACCTTCCCACCAGAGCCTACTAGTGATCAAATCCGTCGTCGAGAGTCCCCTCGAAATAATATCAGCAGGGGTTTCGCTGCCAGCAACATGACTCCATTTGCAGTTGGGAGTGGCATGTTGGAGACCCTATTGGCCACAAAGGAGACCCTATTGGCCACAAAGGTGGTCCATGTAGAAGGAGTACATTTTAACCAACTCAACACAGTCGTTGAATCGACCCAGAAATTGGTCATTATTTCCAGACATAAGGAATCCAAAACCTTTTGATGCAATTCTGCGGCAATCAAAGCTGCACACAATTCCAAGCGTGGGATACCTAATTGTTTCAGTGGCGACACCTTGGAACGTGACGTAAGAAGTGCAACCTTGATTTCGCCTAAACTGTTTGTTGTGCGTAAGTATACGCACGCTCCGTAAGCGTGCTCAGAAGCGTCAGAGGAAATATGCATTTCGATAGACGTTGCATCCGGAAGTAGCACTTGTCGTTCGATACGCTATTCGTTAAGACGATCCAATTGCATGTAGAATGTATTCCATTGATTTTTAATGTTTGCGGGCAATTCGCAAACCCAGTCGTATATCTTTCCATTTTCCTCTCTCAGACTCCATAAAATCTGCATGAGTATTTTTGCAGTAACCACCGGTCCGGTGGTGACTAATCCTAACGGATCAAATATCCGCGCAATGCAAGAAAGCGTTGTACGTTTCGTTATTGGCTGTGTAACATCGTCGGGCTCCAGTTGTATCATGTATTTCAATCTATCAGTCATGGGTTCCCAATGTTTTGATCCACTTGTCCTTATCAAGGTCAACGGATGATTTTAATGCTCGTTTGTTTTCAGGAATATGGTTTAAAACTTCCGATGAGTTGCATGCCCATTTTCGGAATTGCATGCCGGCAGATTAGAACATGGAATCCATCTGGTTTGGAGTTCGATTACCTCGTGTATAGTGCTTGTACCAGAAACGAAATCATCCATGTAAAAGTCAACCAGTGTGGCTCTGGATGCAAGTGGTTAAGTTTGTTCCTCGTCCTTCGCCAACTGCTTGAGTACACGAGTTGCAAGATATGGGGCCGATGCAGTACCATATGTGACGATTTTTAACTCATACATCCGAACTAGCTCCGATGATGAGGAACGCCAAAATATCCTTCGGTAAGGTGTGTCTTCATGGTGGAGATCTATCTGACGAAACATTTTTGTTATGTCTGCAATCAGTAACAAAGAATGCAACCGCGATCTCATAACAATTGAGCGTAGATCGTCCTGGATTACTAGTCCAACCTCAAGAATGTCATTCAATGACAAACCAGTTGCTCACTTGCACGATGCGTCGAACACGACGCGAACCTTGGTCGTTGTGTGGTCTTCACGGATGACCGGATGATGTGGATTAGTTTGAACTTGTAGTAGTTTGAACTTCCTCAATTTGTTGCATATAACCGAGTCTCAAATACTCGTCCACGAAATCTCGGTATTCCTTGGCAAGAGTTGGATTTCGATTGAAGGGGCTTTCAATGTGCCGAAAACGGCGAAGAGCGGTTTGTTTATTATCTCCAAGGTTGTGCACAAATTCCTTTTTGAAAGGAAGGCGAACCGTGTATCGACCATCTGGTTCACGAGATGTCGTGTCCGCGAAATAATTTTAACACGCTGTTTCTTGAGGTGAGAATGCCTTCATCGAATCAACTTCGATGGACCCAAAACGCTCCATATCACGGAGTATGTAGTAGCAATGTTACATGCAAATGGGATATTTGTGTACTTATGATGTGTGTTGCCGGAGACGATCCAGCCAACCTTCGTGTTTATTAACCATGGCAATGAATTTCCCAATAATATACGTTCCGACGGGTTGAAAATATCGAAGAATAGTTCTGCCCCTATAATAACATCAATATTACTCGGTTTTTAAAACGAAGGATCGGCTAATTGAATTCCGTTTGGAATGTCCCATGTTGATACGTCTACTGAGACACTAGGCAAGTCTACAGTAACCCGAGGAAGAACGTATAGATCAATCTCAGCAGAATAATCACTATGTCGGGATTTGAGCATCGACCGGAACATGAAACGTACTTGCGTTGAGGATCGACCTATTCCTGCTATTGGTAGATTCACCTTTCTGCGTTGTATGTGCATCAGCTGACTCACACGTTCCGTAACGAAGCAACACTCGCTTCCAGAGTCCAGTAGGACTCGAACAGGAGACACCATTGTCGTCTACTCATAGGACAACTGCTGTAGCCAGTAAAACTCTGCGACTAACGTTATAATTTTTCATACAATTCGTGATTCCTATATGCACTGCGGGTGTTGATGATAAATAATATTCGTTCCTCTTCAAGTGACTGGGTTGATTTGTGACTGATGATGTTTGATTTGATACTGTGTGTTTCGATACATCTGACCTCTGAGTTGGGTGTGATGTCTTCCACCGCATTTGCGGCGATTGCCCTCTGATGGACATTCCTTTAAAACGTGACCTCGACGCAGGCAATTACGGCAAAGCTGATTACGCCGAATGAATCGTTCTTTCTCTTCTGCGGACATTTTTGGCAATGCGCTGCATTGATAAACTTGATGTCTGGTAGTTTTATAAAGGGCGAACACGAAATTATTGCGACACCGAAAATGTCATGCCAATTTTCTTATAATGTTTAGAATCAAACCAAAATTTTAAGGGAAGTTTCATACATATATTTACTTCAAAAATCAAAAGAAAAGTTAATCGATGGAGCCTTGAGTGTAAAATTGAATTTTCGCTTGATGCCCTCCATCAAAGTCTTTACAGTGTCATCCGGTACCAGTTTCTCAGTTTTTTTTTCCATTTTCTTAACATGTCCTTCTCGTCTTTGACTGTCTTCTTGCTCTTCCGAAGTTCCCGCTTCATTATTGCCCATTATTGCAGTTTGGCGGGCTCATGTCCTTTGGAACAAAATGGACAGAATTGGCCTCATACCATTCCAGGACACTTTTAGAATAGTGACATGATGTCAAATCTGGCCAAAATAGCGGAGCTTCGTCGTGCTGCTGCAAGAACGGCACTTCTCGAGGCACTCAGATTTGTAGATCTCGCCATTTACTGTGCCCTTTGTCACGAAAGGCTCACTCCTCAGTCCGCAAGAGCAGGTGGCCTGCCAAACGAGATATTTGGAGACGAACTTCGACATTTTCTTCTTCTTAAATTTGTCGTCCACATCGAACTTGCTCTTGCCGGTGAAAAACTCCAACCCCGGAATTTGCTTAAAATCGGCTTCTATATACGTTTCGTCGTCCATCACACAGCAGCCATATTTTGTCAGCATCTTCTCGTAGAGCTTCCGTGCCCGAGTTTTAGCCGTCGATTGTTGCCGCTCATCGCGGTTTGGGAAGTTCTGTACCTTGTATGTATGTAGTCCAGCTCTCTTCTTTGCATTCTGGACATAGCTCTGCGACATGCCGATCTTTTTAGCCAAATCACGGCTTGAGACGTTGGGATTTGCTTTAATCATCCGCTTCACCTTTCCCTCCGTCTTTTTGTTCTTCGGTCCCGGTTTTCTTCCAGCTCCTTTGCCGTGGTCCAACGTCAACCGCTCCTGGAACCGCTTCAACACTCTGGAGACGGTTGAATGGTGAATGTTCAACATTTTTCCCAACTGCCGGTGCGACAGGTCAGGAAATTCAAGGTGTTTGGAAAGAATTTGTTCTCTCGACTCGCGTTGGTTCACCTCCATTTCCGTTGAATCGAAAAACACGACTTCGAGTTTGACAGCATGTATGCAATACACATCAATGAGAAAGTGTGCAAAATTTGGTTGATTTTTACCCAATGGTAAAAAAGTTATGCCCTGTTGAATGTGTCGCAATAATTTCGTGTTCGCCCTTTATAGCTCATTTGAGGAGAAGGATCATGTTGTGGGTTTTGTCCTTCCTGTTCACCAGGTAATTCCTTACTGTACTGAAGAAGTTTACCTTTAGTGCGATAATAGCATCTGTCGAACTCGGTGCGATCCTTCAGATACGCATCCATTACTTCGTCCACGTCTTCCAAAACCTCCAATTAGGACTGCACTGAGTTAAACTCCGGCCATAATGCAGCTGGGTTGTCTAAACGAACAGGAAGTTCCAGTGCATCACATTCTGCTTGGAAATTGTCGACGAATTCTGTGATGCACGCAAACGATGGCAGTATACTGCGTTTACGATTCTTCAATCCCCGAAGCTTACGTTCAGCCCCCGTCGCCATCGTGGAATAGAGCGAAACGATCTGCAAGCGAAAAACCACGCAGAACGCGCAGGAAAAATAATTGAAAAGGAACGCTAATTACCTTCTCAAGGCAAACGAAATGCCTTGAATATTGATTCAATTATCCTTGTGAACAGTATTTAGCGTACGATGATCCTTCCAATTGTATTATGGTAAAGCCTTCGTGAGGGAATCACAATGCGATGAATTGAGTCTATTGTCCAATTACGCAATGAAGCCGTGTAAGTAGAGCCAACGATATTGTTCCACAATTACGTTGAAAGGACGAATGGGCCGGATAGACGGATTCCTATCGACGTCTATCCGGCTCGAAGGACCAATGATCGACAGCCGGAGTGGAGTGATATACGACGGTGTTCTCGCTAGCGCGCGTTTGTCCTCCAACGTCTGGTTGGCCGTAAATTATTCCTGAACAAGGTTATACAGAAACAAATCTGTTTATTTGAACTAATTAATTTTGTAAATTATAAATGGAATTGAGGAATAAAGTATGAAAATGCTAAAATATTCCACGACGTATCTTGGTACTAGTTGATCGTGCATTGAAGAGTCCTCTCCGAGATAATTTACTCGCAGCCTCCTAAGCGCACCACTATCACTAGTGGTCAACCGTTTAACGGCGAGTATGAGCTTGATCCGTGATAGGGTGAAGTGGAATGTTGTGGTTCGTGGATGCAATGCAGATGTAGGAGTTTTGAGTTTACGAACACACAATATACTCATTTAATAGATGTTCGAAAACATCCTGAAATTCAACTAATCTAAATTCTTATTCAATACACTACAGAGAACTGATCAAATAATCGTTCTTTTTTTGCCATTCAGTAAACTAAATTTGCTAAATTTCCATATTCCTTCCTTTGGAATTGCTGCAAGACGGGGGAACAAAATATCATGCATTATTTGGCCCGCAAATCGTGGCCTGGCTAAAATCAACGTCAAAACTAGATTGCCGAGCAGCGGATACTTAATTGACAAATTGGAATCAATTTTGTATGCCCTTCCAGCTGGCAGACGATTTGATTGTTTTCTGAGAACATACAAGAACAACAAGTTATTTATGCTTGGTATGGTCTACCGCGACTCGTTCCCGTTTCCCAGACTGCACTGGTGCTTTCCGAGAAAAAAAAGTCCCTTCCCGCCCAGATGCGTTCTGGTGCTGGAAAATTGAATTTTTTTTCCACCATTACACATACACTTGGGTCATGGAGAACGATGGTTCTGTATGCTGAATTATTCACTGAGTGGATAAGAATAGTGCCCTCGCCACGAGCGACTTACTTTTCTGGGAAACTGCATTCTCTAAGTAATGCTTCTCCATGGGTGAAGGAAATGCTACAAGTTGTCAATGAAACTGATAGTTTAACTAAGCGTGGAGCTTCGTGTGTTTCCGAACTGTGGCCAATCAGCATTTTAACACGTTTATCAATTTCAAGTTGCATGGTCAACGATGTAAGTGTTCCTTCATGAGTTGTATCGCGATAAAACGTTCATATTAATAACAACCAAAACAACGATAACCAACAACGAAAAAAAAACAGATTTCAAATCATCACAACAGTAAGTATCCTCTGGACGGGGCGCCAAAGCCGAAAATGAAACATGAAAAGTGTCGAAGTATCGAAAAGCAATAAAACTTAGCATGTAAGTATTTGTGCCCCTTCCAAACAAAAAAAAGAAGAAGAAGAAGAAGGAAGTGAATCAAAAGGCAAATAAAAATTAGACATTAAGGATTCACTATACAGTTCGCCAGCAGTGAAGTAGTAATAATGATAATGATATTACAAGACAGCAAGAGCAATTTAGCGTAAGCAAGCGATTTTGTGGATGAAGCTGTAAATAATCGAATCATGGATGATACACTGTGTCAAACAGGCGTGATGGTTCTCGGGATGGGGAAGGCTGCTGGGCGGATAAGAAGAGGTCGTAAATTGGTGATTTTCCGCGAGGCGTGTGCTGCAATTTGTGATTTCGATTAAGCGAATAGGGAGTGCGGTGGGAGAGTGTGTATGTGTGTGAGTAATGAGATTTTGCTTTTTTTGTATATGCCAACCAAAGAACCCAACAAAGAGCGTTAAGTGGAAATTAGTACTTAGCGAAACAGCAGGACATGAAATATGAAACACGGTTTTCGTGACATCGAATTATGAGCTTCTTGGGGGAAGGAGGGAAGCGTGGATATGAATGAAGGAAAAATGCTTACGTAGGAATCATTGCATGACGAGGGATGTTCGATTGCTCCGAATAACTCGAAATATTTCAAAATCATGTAACATGATTCAACCCGAAGAAAAACATTTGATTGTAAAACAAACGACAAAAAAATAATCAGTTGAAATTATGCATGAGCGAATTACATCGAAACAGGTTTATGGACGAAACAGAACACACATAAAAAAATTAAAGAACCGAACATAAATTACTAATAAGAGTTGTTTTGAATTTCTGAAGGTTATTATTCACTTAGTCATTAAAGAGTATTTCTGCTCGATGCACAATGTATTCTATTTATGTGTCATAATAAGATTGGATTTAGGAAAAAAGTTGGTTCGAAATATTCGATAGATCTTTCCAGCCATACTCAAAACAATAGCAGCGAAACAATACTTTTCTTAACCCTCCTGTACTCGCGTGCAAAATCATAACACGTATACTCGCGCACGGTGTCACAGACCGAAAATTGAACTTCTCTGTAATGTTGCTATTGTGTATTTTTCAGGCTTCGTTGGCATTTTTTTGAAGAAGAGGGTATGATTGAATGAAAAACTCCAAAAAATATGTTTTTGTCGTCTTTATTAAGTTTTAATAGTCATCTAAATCAGCACCTCAAGACAGAGTAATTTTTGACACTCCAACACAAATAACGAAATTCGAATTTTTCACTCTTATTAATAAAAAATAAGCAACTGAATATAATTCATGGAAGTATAAGGAGCTATAAAATAACATAAAAGCGTATTAATAGATTGTGGTTTCATTGGAGTAAGAATCAGAACATAGCATAACCGCATGCTCGAAACAAACATATTTTTTTACATTTCATGCAGTTGTTGCATGTTTTTCGGGTCTTTTATCGAAGAGAAGAATGTATAACGACCTTTTTGATAATTATCAGATGATAAAGATTTTGGAATATAAAGTTTGCATATTTCTAATATTCTGTATTCTTGGTAAATTAAGAATTAATGCTTTTTTTTAGATGGGGCATAAAAAGATGATATAAAAGGATTTCTAGGAGCTTCCTTTTCTTTTTCTTTTTTTTCTTGTCAATATTATTCATTATAAAAACAAAATCCCCGAAACTGTAACTGTTAAAAATTATTATAAGCCACCGATTAGTTTATAGTTTACTGTTTACAATTATTCCACAAGTGAAATGCTTTCACAAGTGTGTATATGTATGACCATTATATTTAGCGAATAACTATACGAAAGTCAAACATTTATATTTTGCTTTTGAACATATGAATCTAACGACGAATAGTAAAATCCGTTCAATCCTGTTACAAAAGGGACTAAAGGGACTGAAATCAAATAAGAATAGTCCAATAATGACCTTGTGCATTATATTCAATAAATATTCCACGCCACTAACATTAATTTTTACATTTCATTCAACAATATTCTAGAATATGAAAAAAGGCACTTGTCCAAAAAAGTTACTCCTATACTCGCGTCGGTGTGTCAGACCGAAAGTGTTAAAAAGTGGCACACGTTCCCTTTGTATCAACACATGCGATACGCTAAACGATGACGAACGACTATTTAATAACAAAGCTAGATAGAATCTCAAAATCGTAGTGTTGATATTTTCTGAGAAATGCACGAATTATTGATTTCTCGGTCTGACAGACCAATGCGCGAATATAGGAGTGTTAACTAAACTTAAACGTGAACTGGCCTTATGGATATCTCTCCAAAAATACTTAATGGTTGCTAAGAAGGTAAAGTCGATCAGTTCATTCATTCATTATTATTATTTTGAAGCCATTATTTATATATTTACAATCAGCATCCAACTGGAAGATACATTACCAGGACATATACTTCTATTTTCTCAGTGTATGACAACATTCTAGTCCACAAGGAATTTAATCTTTATTTCGGGATTCAATTCACTATTTAATACTATTTGAGGGGCTTAGAATGAAAGGGGTGTAAGTGATTTGATCGATTTCTCTACATCGACTCGCTCTTTTGGTCATAACTTAGCTGCAAACTTTTTCGCAGCTGTATTTGAAAATGTGAAAGATAGGTCAGAACCTCATCTATCGGATTCTATAGCAAACTCAAATTGGAACGTTTTGGCAGTTGAGTTATTAACTAAAGAAAAAGTTGATGAAGAGAAATCGATCAAGTCACTTACACCCCTTGCATTCTAAGCCCCTCATTTAATTGTTTGGCCTAGTGATTTGACTCCTGAAGATAGCCAGTAAATCCTCTGATTTCGCAGTATTTAAATGAACAGCAGAGTTTTTCACTGAGAATAACAACATAAAAATGCCTAATATCAACCGACACCGGCCAATGGGATAATCCGAACCGTTACCAGCCATTAATAGATGAAGTCATAGTGATAGTGATAGTCAACCATACAATTTCAGAGCGTTGAGATTATCTATGGTATGTCAAACTCCAGAACGAAAATATACAACCAACCATGTATTAAAGCCAGGAAGAGCCCAGGAAATCAACGGGTCCTAACCAGTCTTCAGAAAACAAACGCACCGCTGCGCTTGATTCTAATTTTCATCACCGCGCGCTCAAAGAAAACTCGTATTCTATCTTGGTGCGAAGAGCACAAAATTCATAAGCGCGACAGCGCAAAATGTACCCGGCGCAGTACTCAGATACTGAACATTTCTTCTCACTTGTGTGATGCGCATCTCATTCTATACACACACACATACACATCAAACTGTAGCGACCGCTTTGTCTTCGTTCGTTCTAATCAAAGCATAAAAACAACAGCGCGCCCCCATTTGAATCGGATACCCTAATGTGAAGAAAAATATCTCAACAGAGAGAGCAATCCAGATTCAAGCGCGCAGTATAGAAATACGGCGCAAACAAGGCGCAAATTTCAGCGTAAAACTCAGCTTAACACTGGGCGCGAATCTCTGCGATAGAACGGCGCTGACAACCAAACATTTCATCTGTGTTTCGGAGCGTGCTCATTCGCCATAGCGCATGTGTGCACAAAGAGTGGGAGCTCAACTGGGTACAAAAATCTTGTTGCGCATCAGCACCGAGTTGCATTCTGAAGACTGGTCCTAACTAACAATTTTCTATTGCAGCGTATACATATCATTCGACCTCAGGAAATGCCAAGATGCACGAAGAAAGCTCACCAGCACCTTTTCTAGTGCTAATCAAGTCTTAGAACCTTCCATTCCTATGTATGCAGTTAACTCTTGCAACACCCGCGTCATCAGAAAAGCTAACGACGGGGGTTCATACGTGACTAAGGGTCGTTCGTAGACATCTATGAGATCCATTCTAATTGAGGGGCTTAGAATGAAAGGGGTGTAAGTGATTTGATCGATTTCTCTACATCAACTCTCTCTTTTGGTCATAACTTAGCTGCAAATACATTCCCAGCTGTATTTGACAATGTGGAAGATAGTTCAGAACCTCATCTACCGGATTATATAGCAAACTTAAATTGGATCTTTTTTGCAGTTGAGTTATTAAGTAAAGAAAAATTTGATGAAGAGAAATCGATCAAGTCACTTACACCCCTTGCATTCTAAGCCCCTCAATTATGTAAATTGTCCTCGAAATCAGGAAGAACATATCTGTACTTTTATTCTGCATCTCCTACAAGTACCACTCAATACTTGCGGATGTACAATAACAGTATCAGTAAATCTTCCGGAATTACGGGTTCTCCAAAAGAACGTCATTGTGGAAGCATCGGCTGTTCAAGCCGCAGCATCGAATACGACGCGCGCTTATTGTAGTTGTACTTGATCTTTGGATCACCGTGTGGTACGGCAAATAAAGTACCTTCCACCGGTCCGTTCCGTGGGTTTCTTGTTTGAACTTCTAATCCGGTATATTTTGCTTGCATATCCGTATATTACTTCATGAATGCGTGATAATGTTCCTTCATGTTCCGGTTCCATGTCAATCTATTTTCTAATCTGTCACGGAACCGCTTGAATGAAATACAAATTTTGAGTGCTCAATATGACGGTCATATATTAGGCTGTCAAAAAAGTCCTGCGGTATTTCCGCAAGGTGTCGTTGTAAGCGCGTAATTCTATTGTATTCATTGTATCGAGTCATACTATAGCTTGTTGGGAAGGTATTTTTGCGCGCTATAATATAGTCCTTGACAGTGTTTTGTTTGGTTAAGTCGTTCGTGAGTTATAGTGTCGCAAATATGGAGCAAAATAAAGAGAAAATCCGACATATTTTACAGTACTACTATGACAAAGGCAAAAATGCATCTCAAGCTGCCAATAAAATTTGTGCAGTTTATGGACCCGATACAGTTTCCATTTCCACCGCACAACGATGGTTTCAACGTTTTCGTTCTGGTGTAGAGGTCGTCGAAGATGCGCCACGCTCCGGAAGGCCTGTCGTCGAAAATTGCGACAAAATCGCTGAATTAGTCGAGAAAGACCGGCATAGTAGCAGCCGTAGCATCGGCCAAGAGCTGGGGATAAGTCATCAAACCGTTATTAACCATTTGAAGAAGCTTGGATTCACAAAGAAGCTCGATGTATGGGTGCCACACACGTTGACGCAAAAAAACATCTTTGACCGTATCGACGCATGTGAATCGCTGCTGAATCGTAACAAAATCGACCCGTTTCTGAAGCAGATGGTGACTGGCGATGAAAAGTGTGTCACTTACGACAACGTGAAGCGCAAACGGTCGTGGTCGAAGCCCGCTGAAGCGGCTCAAATGGTGGCCAAGCCCTCATTAACGGCCAGGAAGGTTCTGCTGTGTGTTTGGTGGGATTGTCAAGGAATAATCTATTATGAGCTGCTTCCCTATGGCCAATGGCTCAATTTGGACATGTACTGCCAACAACTGGACCGCTTGAAGGTAGCACTCATGAAGAAGAGGTCATCTTCGATAAACAGAGGCCGCATTGTCTTCCATCAGGACAACGCCAGGCCACACACTTCTTTGGTGACGCGCCAGAAGCTCCGGGAGCACGGATGGGAGGTTCTTTTGCATCCGCCGTATAGTCCGGACCTTGCACCAAGTGACTACCACCTGTTTTTGTCCATGGCGAACGAGCTAGGTAGTCAGAAGTTAGCCACAAAAGAGGCCTGTGAAAATTGGCTATCCGAGTTTATTGTCAATAAGGAAGCGAGCTTCTATAACAGGGGTATTATGAAGTTGGCATCTCGTTGGGAACAAGTCATCGAACAAAACGGCGCATATTTGACTTAAAACAGATGATTGTAACTAATTTTATGAACAAATGAAAATTCAAAAAAAAATACCGCAGGACTTTTTTGACAGCCTAATATTTAAAGGAAATATAGCGAATAAATAAGTCCGATTTGGTTTTGATGCAATCTCGAACGTATCTTCCAATACCACAAATCATATTTTGGACACTTTGTTGGCTAACACCAGCGACCATTTTGTTCCATCATCTCTTCATCTCTATCGCATCCCGAGTCACCTACCCACTCTCCTCCGACTTCTATTCGACAATTGAGCGGAATTGAAGGCGGTTGGGTGGATTGATATCCTTTTTGAAGAAATACATCCCGTTGTTTCGGTAAAAACTTGCCAAATCAAGCCAAAAAATTATAGGACGATTGTGAGCCTGAACACGTTGAGCCCCGCGTCGGTCCATGAGGATTGACACTGAATTTTCCGCAAGCCGGTCTCATCGGACCGACAGTGGATTTTTTTGTATGAAGAGCAACCGCATTGTGAACGACAATAACAAAGCTGATTCGATGATTTTTATAAAAATCCACTGTTGATCCCCGAGGCCGACAAGGGCCAGACGTTATGTTCACTGTCAGTCCCCTAGCTTAATCGGGGCTCAATATGTTAATATATGGAATAGCACGTTTTGCAGGCAGTCATAGTCTTGTTTGTCACGAAAGCCTGTTTTTTGTCAACAGCAGCTAATATCCTGCCAGATCATATACTTTCTTGCGAATTTATCGAATTTAAACGACAATGAACTTGCTAGGATGTCCCTCGACCAGTGGACTTGTAGAACTTTTGGCCGGGAAGCTGTCCATTATCCTTCTTCACATACGTTTCATCGTCCATGAGAATGCATCATTCGTACTTCGTAAGAACCTCCTTAGTGTTTGATAACTCACCCGGATAAAAATCAGAAATCAGAAATTTAGTTTCTCAAAAATTTAATTTTTATCAGAAATTTAATTTCTTAACGATATCATAATCCGACAGCTCTGAGTTTACCCTAATCGTTCTCAACACGTTCAATCGTAGCTTCCGAGCATTAGTTCCACTACGCTGCTTATTCAGATCTTGCCGATCGATAGTATGCTGCTCAAGGAAATGTTTGAAAATGCTGCACATGGTCGATTTAGCCAATTTCAACGGCTTCGTGATTTTTGAACCTATCGGGTTTTCGAAATGGTATCTAAAATCAATCTTCGGTTCACGGTTTCTATCATGTGTTATTTCTTTGTAACAAAATGAATCATGGCGAACTCTTCAGTAGGGATTGTTAACCGGTTTTACTGGTAATACCGGATCATTTTTCATTACTGAATTACCGGTAATTTTACAATCAATAACCGGTTATTTCGGTAATTTTCATTTTTACACCATAAATAATATTTGCCTTTACGCCGCTTTAAAACATTACCCGAGAATCAAAATAAGATCGAAAAAACACAACTGGCAGTGTTGCGTCGATTTTACGGCCTCCGAACTTCAGTTCAAACATCGGTGTTCGATCTGAAAACGAAACACAGGATAAGCTTCAGCGATGCAGAACAGACAGCGATGAAGGAATGGGTTTATGCCCTTGAACCAGTTCTGGTCGCTGTTGAATTGCTATGTCGTAAGAACCGCACCCTTTATGGAGCTGACGTCGGATTGCAATTTATGCTAGGTCATTTATTGGAGCAACCATGAGTTCCCATCTAGATTAGAAGACGACACAATTAAGATTATTTGATTCCTCAAGTATTACTCTAACCAACAAACTAAGTAGCAAAATCATTTTTTTTGTAAACTAATAATTATCAATAAAAGCCGTTCCTTTAAGAAAATGGTTTGTTTTGAAGTTTTTTTTACCGGTAATTTACTGGTTTTATCGGTACTGAAATTTCCATTACCGAATAACCGGTTATTGAAATTTGGGACGGTAATGTAATCCCTACTCTTCAGTATTGAAAGAGGAAATATACAAAAACAAACTGCTGTCAAAACATTCCAGATACGACCACTAGAGCGCATCAGTGAAATAAACAGTGTTTACAGATATTAACACTTTGACGTCCGCGCGTTTCGTAAAAAAAATATTCGCTTGGCGCCGGTAGCGCTAACTCGGATTACTTGGCTTGTTGTCGCCCGTTCTTGACATTATCGGGAAATTATAAATTGTTGAGTTTTACCAATCTCATCGTTAGTTTGCATAAGTTCTCAACCCTGTTCCTCTACTTTCATGATATTTCGACAATATACAGACGCAAATATTACAAACCTGTCCATAATCCGCCCACTATATGTCCATGTGAGTGATCATCGAAAAAATATTCTACTTTTCGGTCTGTTATAATTTTAGTAAAAACAGGAAAAAACATTCGGCCCTTCAATTCGAGGAACAGTATATTGAATTGCAAGAAACTGCGTTTAAGTTTAGAGAAACATGAGTTTCAAAAGATATAATTGAAGTTCTTTGTCCGTATTTCCCCACCTCCCCAATTTATAAAAAACATAAAACATGTTGGCGTTTGCAAGTTAATGTTACCTAAACAAAATCTCAACAGAATGCAAACGATACTAATGTGCTGTCGCCGGCCACTGAGATAATATACGCACGTAACCACTGTGGTGTCGCCGGCAGTCAGCCGCTTGTTTTCGTGCGTAACCACTGTGGTGTCGCCGGACGCCAAAGTTTTAAGTGACTCGAGCTTTATACGCACTCTCATTTTTCTCTGATATTTTTTTTGGTTTTGAGTATAACACCCTTAAAAAATCTTTAGTTCTGGTTGTCATTAGTTTTTTTTATCCCTTTTGTTTATTTTAGGCTCATAAGCATTTTAGCTGTAACAGAGCCGAATTTTAATCGTGTACATGTCACATGTTTATCATATCTATAATTAGCACATTACACAGTTGCCATTTTTCGGCGTTAGAGTATTCCCTTCTATACCATTGCATATGGTACACATTTACACAGTAGCCATTTAGGCGTAAGAGTTTTCCTTCTGTTCTTCCATTATCCAGTTAGACCGGACAGCGACAGAGACAGGTCATTGATCATTGTTGAGTTATTTATAGAACAGCAGTCCGATGTGTCTTGCAGAGCAAAGCAGTTGTATGGATGAATCGATCTTATTTCGACCGTGGATCGATCTCCATCGCTGATGATTGTTGCGTGGATGTAGCTATTCTGTAACAACACAAATATGGTCAATGAGGGCCCTGAGTTTTGAACTCACGATCGATCGCTTACTAAGCGGACGCGCAACCAATGTGGCTACGGAGACCCCCTTTCACTAGTTAATCAATAGATTGTTTCGGTCATGCTTTGCAGCAAAACTATAAATTAAACAAAAATCATTAAAAAAATTAATTGTCCTTTATTCATCTCCCTACAAAGTTTCGTAGGGGTTTCTGTTAAAAGCTTGAACCGGCCAATTTCATTACCTTGAATCCCTAGGATTGAGAGACACATTTCGAGAGAATTTACTTCACAGTGTATGACAACATCTCCCATGGTGGCATTTCCACATAACCGTTGCAACACATAAAGATTTAGTCACTTTTATCATAGTAGAGTTTGATGTGATAAGAATGTTGAAGAGTTGAATTAAGGGTGAAGCGATTGAATTTTGGTCATCAAAAATTTCATCTAATTCTCCTAATTTCCGAGTGCACATTTAAAAAAAAAATGAACATCTTTAATTTTGAAAGTGTGTTGATACGATTCAGTTTCTGGTGTGTCTGCTCATTGGTTTGGGGTGAACCCTTATTGTCGCAAAACATTTTTTTTCGCCTTGAGGATCAAATATTCACCTCTTATTATTTGAGAATGTAAATTGTAACAATATACGATGTAGATGTAGAATGATTTCTTAATTTTAATTTTGAAGATTGCTCTTGAGTTCTCAAAATGAAGTCCAAGCAAGAGGAACAACGCTTGAAATTTTTGTACAGTGGCCTCGTCCGAAGACGAATGAAGCCTCCGAAAGCAAAAAAACGAAAAAGTCGTCGATTTTATTCGTCGCAGAAAATAACACCAGTTTACCGAATGGATTCATCGTGTCTCGACGTATATGTCATGGTTGATGGTTCTGATTGCGATGAAAATATAGCTTTTCCAGTCGCAGGTGCTGATGATTTCTCAAAACAAATTTGTTTTTGGAAATATGAACAGTTCCATCTTCAAAACCATGCCACTTTTCTCCTTCCCATGACCGTGTAAACTAAACCGATTTCCCCAGTTTTGTCAGATTTTAAGAACTGAATAGAAAACGTCAAAATCAAAACAGAGAAACCATTCTATACACACACACAGGCAGCTATAAACTGAGGAGTGCTTAGGTTTTGACCAAATAACTGGTCCCGCGCATAAGACTGTACCAAAAGATCTCCGCTGCTGACGATTGACCGCTATCGTTTTGATTTGTCGCCAAAATAGATTATCGCCAACAACTACTACAGCCGCAAATGAGCTTTTGGATCTAACTCTTCTGTATAATCTTTGCGGTTCCTGCGATTCCAACCGAGTGCTTCCTTCCAGACTCATTTGTGTCCTTATTCTGAGTATGCCCGATCCAATTTCTTCCCAATGGTCGCCATCACAGGCTTATTTATGGAGGCGTTTGTGCTATGTCATTAATGATCATCATAAAGGGATCATTTAATCGACGTCTGAATTTAGAATTGTACAGGGTTTTCCATTTCGGGCTTCCGAAAGTATACAGCCCTGCGCTGACAACCGTTTGACATAGCTGTCAACCAAAGCGTCATATCGCACAAAATATTTTGGCATCGCACAACGTGTTAATTTTGTTAAATTATACTATGAAAATGATGAAAAACCGGCAAATGTTTTTCGAGCATTACGGACGGATTTTGGTCGTCATGGACGGCCTACAGAGCACACAATCGCTAATTTAGTGCGTAAATTCGAACAAACTGGATCCGTAGCGGATATTGTGAAACCTGAGCGTCATCGTAATGTGCGTTCGGCCGAAAATATTGCTGCTGTTGCTGCCAGTGTGGAGGATGACCCGAATGTTTCGATTCCACGGCGTGCTCAGCAATTGGGCTTGTCAAACACATCATTGTGGCGAATTTTGCATTTGGACTTGCACCTACATCCATATAAAGTCCAACTGGTACAAAAATTAGAGCGTGGTGACCATGGAATGCGTCGGGCAGCAAAATGCTGAATTTTCGCATCAAATTTTCTTCAGCGATGAGGCACATTTCGAGCTCGGTGGCTATGTGAACACCCAAAATTTCCGTATATGGGGCTCATAAAATCCACACGTGATTGTTGAGAGGCCATTGCATCCGCCAAAAGTCATTGTTTGGTGCGCATTATGGTCTGGTGGAGTCATCGGGCCGTATTTCTTTGAAAATGAGGACGGCGAGACGGTAACTGTGAATGGTGAGCGCTATGGCCGCATCTTAATGGATACGGATGACATGTGGTTTCAGCAGGACGGCGCCACGTGCCACACAACACGACCGAACATGGCCATATTGCGAACGAAATTTGAGGGACACATAATTTCACGTTTTGGTGATGCCCATTGGCCGTCCAGATCATGCGATTTGAACCCGCTAGACTTTTTTTTGTGGGGTTATGCGAAAGACCGTGTCTATGCCAACTCTCCGCAAACTTTTGAACATTTGAAAGACAACATTCGTGAAGTTATGACCGAGATACCGCCCCATATGTGCCGAAAAGTCATCGAAAATTACCTGTTCCGGATCAAGGTGTGCGAGGAAGCCCTAGGTGGACATTTGAATGGTGTTGTATTTCACACATAATGGCATAAACTAAACTTTAATTTGAAATAAAAGTTTCATCGAAATTCGAATTCTAAGTGTGTTTTATTTCAATTTACTTTCGGAATTTAAACCCTTGACATTTGTTCCTTTTACTCATTGACGTTTATCGCTCTGTAATAAAAAAAAAACCGTGTTCACAACGAGCAACGATATTCAAATCATTGGCAATCAAATGACATTCGTACTAAAATCAAATGAACAGGAATCATAGGACAGTTATGTCGGCGAATGGTAGAAAGTAAATAGTATACACTTACCGCTCTTCTTGGTGCTTTCGATTGAAAGAGAGAAAACATAAGCATTCAACTGACGGTCATGTTTGCGAGTGTGTATTCATTTCTGATTTGACAGCTGCAGTCGAGACAATGCATTTATGGTCACCTGAGTGCGGCCCAGATAATTTCATGTAATTCCACTAAGACGCTTTATGGGCTGCTCTTCCTGGAGAATCGACGTTTATGACGGCGTGAACCCATTTTCGAGGAGTAAGGTTAAGGCAGCAGTGGCATTTTATGGAGATTTCCCAAAGCACCCATTTACACTTCTGCTGTTCGAGGGTTATCATTACAGATGAAACGGATTAGTATCTGGTATCCGGTCTCTCCGGGCAATATTTGCTATCCGACCGGATACCGGATTGTGACCTACTATCCGGCAGGATAACGGATATTAGAGAAAATCAATAATTTTTAATTAAAGGAAGATAAACCAAAACATCATTGATACAACATTCTTAATAAGGTTTAATTACTTAAATTTCAGAATTTTTCTGAAATTAAATTAATATCAACTTATAATATTATTTAATTGGCAATTTGAGTACTGCTTAGATTTTAATGACCACCAAACACACTCGACAAAAAAAATTAGAGGAACAGAGTGCGAAGTCGGAAATTTTAAATGATTTTTGACATGCTGTAACTTCGTGAAAAATCAACGCATATCGATGGAATGCACATCATTTTGAAGCTACAACTTTCAGGTATTGATAATTTTACGTACATATCTTTCTCTGTTGTGTGTAGGTAGGTAGGCAACTACTCATGTGCTCACAAGCCTGAAGGCTAGCACAAATAAGCGTGGATAGCAAGAAAACTGTGCATCCCTAACCCATCGACACGGCTCATCTCTGCAAGCTAATAGAATTATACAAAAAATTGATGATTCCCACTAAACATTAGGAATCACATAAAACAGTGGCTCCAATTATTTAGCAACACTCGTATAGCGAGCGCAAAAATCCTGCGACAGAACGGCGCAATATTATTACCTCTTCCAGATTGGCAAGTCAAAGAGTTTGCCACCACCACCACCAATCAACCAGCAATGGCTCCAAAATAAAACAAAACCACGGCAAAAAAAAACAAGATTGGACCCTTTGGCTTTCCTTTTTTCTGTTTGCTGAATTTAGCCATTTCATTTGATTTTATGATTTTTTTCGTCCTTGCTCCGCGACATGGCTGCGGTTGCCACACTGTATTGCGAAAATTGTCCTTTTATATCGTTCGCTGTCGCATAAAACTCTTCAATCATTGTAATAAACACACATTCCCTAATTTAATGCATTGGGGCGCGCGCGTAAAACCGCGAGAATGAGACTGAATATGGAAGCCAGTTCCGTTCTTGACACTCTCCCTACCGCTCCTCCCGCTTACCACCCCCGGAAACGAGCGAAATGAGTGATGTGACTACCAGTCGCGCGCATTGCCGACTTCCCACCGATGGGTTGTTGTTGTTGGTGCCGCTACTACTGCTGCTGCTGCTTCTGATTATCGTAATAAACATATTCATTTCCATAATTTATACCAAAACCATACATACCCAAAGTAAAGTACCAAAAATACGCCCACACTACCCCTTACCCCCCCCCCTCCCCCTTAACAGGATATTCCGCAAAGTGGAAGCAAAACGTCACAATTTAGTCAGCTCAGTGGATTTTTCGGAAGGATTTGCATTTTGGCCCGAGTCGACTATGGGGGATTGTTAACAGAAAATTCAACTTGGTCTGGAAAAACAATCGGTTAATGTTCTGTCAGTCAGGCGAAACGAGTCTGGATATAATTTTAATCCATCAAACGACTGAGCAAACCTCATTCATTCGTCTGTACGAGACGCCCAAATGACAGGTACTGCACTCAAACATGACGGAGACCGAAAATAGTAAAGAAACAACGGGAAAAATACAACACACCAACAGATTGATTGGTGTCATTCATAAATTTATTCACTCCAATAATTTTAACCGCAATAAAATATACCTAATTGTAGCTGTTGCGCGAAGTATTTTCATAATAATCGAAACATGATGGAATAAGTCCACGAGAGAAGCCAAAAAAAAGGGGGACGCTACGGCGACCGGTTGCTTAATTTTGCAGGAGGTTTCGGGTCGAAAATAACCTCGAACTTGATGAGAATATATCCTCGAACCATGTCCTTGTGAACATGCTCAAAATCTATTTTCACGTACGTTGCATCGCTCGTGAGTTTAAAACATATGAGCATATGAACTTGCTTGGTCTTAGGTACCTTTTTTATGAGCTCCTATTACCGATATCCGTCATCTGGCTTTTGAATTGGCCAATAAATAAAACAACTTGAAACATCCTTTCATTACCAAAAAGATAATTGCTGGCTGAGATTTCGTGCCCAAAATCCAGACCATTCGTTCCGCGAACCCACATCAGCAGCGATAGCTATGGGGTTCAATAGTCTTATACCAATAAATTACGTAACTGCAACTATCCCCATTCACCCCTTTCCAAATTCCCACATAACAGTTCGACTAAAAAGTTAGTAAGGTAACACAGTAAAACAATTTTTTTTTTTGCAAAATTCAATTTTTATATTCAGTATAGTTGCCTTCGAGGGCGATACAGCAATTATAGTGATCTTGCATCTCTTCGATACCATTTTTATAGTACTCTTTCGGGTTTTCCTCAAAATAGGCCTCAGTCTTGGTAATCATTTCATCATCGGTCTTAAATTTCTTGCCAGCGAGCATTCTCTTCAGATCTGCGAACAGAAAATAGTCGCTGGGGGCCAGATCTTGAGAATACGATGGATGCGGAAGCAATTCGAAGCCCAATTTATGCAAATTTGCCATCGTTTTCATTGATTTGTGATTTTTCCATTTTTTTCACAATAACAAAAATTGGTCCACTCTCAATGCTGTAATTCACGAACCAATCGACTGATTGCTGTCAAATTTTGACACGTATCCATTGAAAGATAGTGCTTTGTGATAGTCAAGTAGATTTTTCCGAAAGGTGCTATCTAGACATCAACCTTATGAGCTTTTCAGCCGAACTATTAGTAAAGCCTGTCCACGTTAAATTTCGGACACCAACAGTAAAACAAAAATTCACGTAATACAACAATACCGATTGATTATTTCAGTAAAATAGACTTGTATCTAAAGCAAAGAAAGCTCACTTCGATGTTTATTACGTTGTCTGTAAAATTCACGAACTTTCTTGGGAACATCTGCCATTAGGTTCCGTACAGTATCATCAGATATGCTGGCGGCGGCGCTTTTCTGTCACCTCTTGAAATCATTAATGCCATTTGCTTTCTTCTTAGTTTCGAATAGTTTTCGCTCAATCAGAATCCAGTACTTTTCCACTGAGCGAAGTTCTGGACAATTCGGTTGATTTGCTGTTTTTGGCACATATTTGACCTCATGTGCATTATACCATTCCAGGATGGATTTTGCATAGTGACAAGAGGCCAAATCTGGCCAAAACAACGCTAGGAAGTCGTGGCTTCTTATGAATGGTAGCAACCGCTTCTGGAGACATTTCTTCTCGTAGACATGTTGATAGTGCCGGTAGAGACGAAAGATTTGAATTTTCGGTCACAACTGCATATGGCCTGCCAAACCAAGTACTTTTTGGGAAATTTAGACTGCTTTTTGGTCCGGAAACACTCGGCTACGGCATTCCTTCGCATTGCAGTATAAAAAGCGAGACCCGGAAGCTGTTTGAAGTCTTCGAGAACATGAGTATTTCGTCCATTATGGTGCATGAACATTTTTGCCAAAACTGGATGTAGAGCACCTTAGCACGGCTTTTTTGCAGAGAAATTTAGCTTATCATCACGATTGGGCACCTTTTTCACTTTGTACGCCTTCAGTCCATGCCTCTGCTTCATTTTTTGTACATATGATCTTGATTTTCCAACCTTTCGAGCCACATTTCTAACTGAAAGGTTGGGATGTTTCTCAATAATGGCAACCACCTTTCGGTCCATCTGTCGGGAGCATACTTTTCGATTTGTTCCGCTTCCAACCTTCCGATCCACAGTTAAGCGCTGGTCAAACGATTTGCACACACTAAACACGGTACTCTTCGGCAGTTTTAGCTTTTTGGCGAGATCGCGTACCGACAGTGTTGGATTTTGCTGCCATTCGCGCAAAATGCGTTTGCGTACTTCCACTTGATTCGACGCCATTTCACCAAACTTAAGAAGAAGGTAAACATGTTGGACATCGAAATAAAGAGGAGGGTTTCAGCTGTCATGTAAGAGAAATATTTCATTGATTAGTGAAACATTTCATAAACTACACTGAAAGAAAAGTGTCCGAAATTTAACGTGGACAGGCTTTATATGGATAATCTCCTAGTACTTTGAAATTATTGTAACAAGTTTTCATTAGTTTTTCTGAAAGTATAAGTTTTACCCACACACCATTTATTCCACCTAAAAACATCAATTTTTGTTTTCTATCAAAATTGGAGTTCTACCTAATAAAGATCGACAGAGGAGGAAAGCTCTGTAACGATTTTAACTTTCAGAAACATGAGAGATCTTGAAAATATGTGTAAATCCTTAGGGTGTAGGATTTATCCTGATTTCCCCTAAAGACAAAACATTCGAAGGACAAAACTTTTATAGTATCAATTTGGACCATAGACCTAATCTAGGGTTGATTTGACACACTGAATGGTTAACGAAAATTGTTGGGTATCGCCGTTTGAAATGCAGGCGTAAATTAGGCATGAAAGCTCTTTGTAGTCTCCGAAAATCTTGGGACATATTTCAAAAATCTTTCTACGATCCGACTGTGCTGAAAGATCCTCTGTAAAACCTTTTGGTTCCAAAAGTCTCCGGAGGGACATTCATAAACGAATCATTCTCCATTGCGGAACTGTCCAAATAAATAGTTGAATAACTATGACCACAAAAATAGCTCATGATGGAATAGTTCCCATACACTGTAATTTCAACAACAAATGCAGTAAATTTCGTAGATAGTTTAGGTTGGCGAAAAAAATATTATTTTTACGTAAACTGATGTAAACGTCGGATTACCAACTTCGCAAATTATATGAAACTGTCTTATGGTCGGCTAGTAGCTACTGGAAATCGTCACGACTGCTAACATGTCATTAACTAACATTTTAGGCGACAAAATCACCTGTGCGTTATGCATTTTTGACATTATTAATTCAGGTACCTCGACGAAATCAAAATAAACTTCTTTTAAATGTTTAGTCGTTCAGCTCGCATTTTATATCGAAATACAATGCTGAAATATGATGTACTCAAATTCCGAACAATTGAGCTGCGTTGGTCTTTTAATAGTGTCTAATTACTCAGAATTGAACTGTTTCGTGATAGTAATTGGATTTTTGAATGCGATAGAGTCTTTTTTCCACTTAACTACATCAAAATTGATTTGTAAATACCTATTCATGACAGATAACTAATAATACTTTCAATTTTATTCAACTCAAATTCTGAATACTATTTTTTGCACTGGCTCAAATTTCGAACAGCACAAATGTAAAGGAATACTGTGTCAGGGATAGTCTTATTCACAGGATCTGTGGAATTCAACGAAGCACTTCTATTTTGCAGGTTATTTTTGGGAAATGAATTTGGATCAGTAAAAGATTAGTAATCAATGGCTTCAAGTATAGTAACCCAGACACCTTTTCATTGGTTTGAAAAAACGTAAAAACGAAAAAACGTTGGTCATATATTCTTAGAATGCTGCAGAGTTGAACGCATTTTGGATAAGATACACTGGCGCAAGCAGAGCTTGTATTTGTTTTGTATAAGTATTTTGTTTTGTTTTCATACAACAATTGCCAAACAACCAATAGACATCTTCTAAACCTACTTCTTAGTCGATGTGAACTAGCAAACGCTACCACATACACTCTGTCCAACTTCTATAAGACCAGGCGACCAGGTTAATGCTGAGTTGTGGCCTTTTAACCCTCCTGTACTCGCGTGCAAAATTATAACTCATGCGGTGTCACAGACCGAAAGTTGAACTTTTCTGTAATATTACTATTGTGTACTTTTAAGGCGTTCTTGGTATTTATTTGAAGAAGAGGATGTAATTGAATGAAATAACTCCAGAAAATATTTTTTCTTTCATTTCATTCAGTTTTAACAGTAATTTTTTCAGCCTCTAAATAGTTATTGAATTTTGGTACATCAACACAAATATAAAAATTGGGTTTGTTTTCTTTTATTAACTAAATTTAAGCAATCGAATATAATGAACAAAAGTGTAAAGAACTATAAAATAACATAAAAACGTATTAATCAATTAAGGTTCCATTGTTGTAACAATCCGAGCATACCATTCATACATGCTCAATACAAAAGTATATTCCCACATTTCACATTTCATAACTTGTTTTTCGTTTTTTTCGAATAGTATAATGTATAACGACCTTCCTACCAGATGATGAAGGTTCTGGAATATCAGATTTAGATACTTCTGATATTCGTTGTCTTAGTGTTCTAGGTAAACTTGGAATCAGATGGGGCATAATGAGATGATATGAAAGCATCTCCATAAACTTCCTGCGGCTGGTTTTAATGTCAATATTGTTCAAGACATATATTATAAAGAATTTGTGCTCGCAGTAAACTCGCAGTAAAATAGTAAAGGGAAAAGTATTACATTCAATTAAAGCTCTCCAGCGTGAATATATGAAAACAATACGATCAACGAAGGAAAATATGGGGCAACTAGCTGACCCGGTAAACTACGTCCCGTCCAAAAATTATTTTTCGTTATCACATCAACAATTTCTTACTAAGCGCACGTTCATGGATCCATTCGCAGAGCTGTTCATTGATTGATCTTCTAATCTACCTTTTGAAAATATTTGTTACTATAAAATTTCAGTACTTCTACCAACACTCGACATTATAATATCAGTTTATTTTCGGACACAATTCTCGTACAAGATTTGTCATCCACTTGCAAATAACATAATAAATAACATGTCTGATACAGAAAATATGATAGAATGAAGACAGCCCTAAATTGGACAATTCCTTTCTAGAGTTTTGCTCTTATCAAAACGTTCGGCGATCCATTTTTTTATATAGATAGAAGGCGATATAGGCGATATATATATATATTAAAATCCATTGTAGAACACAATCAGATTGAATTTTTCGAATTTACTCCTCCATCGAGTTACTGTGCGGAAGAACTTGTTAATACCAAAAGAGCCCCATTTCACATGTGTTATAAATTTGCTCATGTTACGCTCGCGTATAATCAGAATTTTATTTCATACGCAAATACACCTTCTATATATTTATATTTGCATTTGCATTTGCTCATCGGGACACATCGTTCATACTTATTTTTTTTTTTTTTTCAAATGAATTCTAAGACTTGTGTCAGTGAACACAGTCTGATAAGTGAATTGATCTTTTTACGTGTGCTTTGCTCTTCTCTCACAAACATTATTACCCCATTTTTACACGTGGTTTTACCTATACTACTACAATAGCTACATTCCACCTTCGGCTTAACTCAACTCGATTCCCAGTGATAATTAACAATCCATGGGACAATCTGTAGAACAATGGAAAAGGGGTTTAAACCTCGTTCAAAAATAAAAGCATAAAATCCACTACCGAAAAATTACATCCGGTTGCACATCATCGGCACTCGCGTTTGTTTTTATTGATATTTTAACATTTGACGAATCACGGTGGGTTGGATTTTATAAAACAAATTAAATAAAAAGAATGAATACTAAAATGTACAGTGTTCAAAAATATCTATATAAACAAAAATGTAAGGATCAATGTTATAGAGAGAAAAATCGGAAAATTTGCGGAAAACCCTAAAGGTAGGTCGGAAAATTCGGAAAATTGATATCACATATGCTCGGGGTTCTGCCAGAGCGAACCAAGCGCCAAAAACATTATTTTGAGATATTTCAATTTGAAGTTTGGGCTCCCACTAATTGACTGTGTCGGATCGAACCTATCATTTTACCGCTCACGTGCTACAAACAGGATGTCAAACATAATACTACTTTTCATGCTGTAAGCACACATCGTCGTCAATTTTTGATTCAGAATCAGAACCTGAATAAAAAAAATCAGAAAGATTCAGAAATATGAATCAAAATTATGTTTCTGCTTGACACGCAAAACTTCCTTCTCTTTGCAGCCGGAGCGAACCAAATAGGGGAAAAGGGGGGAATTTGGACCACCTAAGCAAATCGCCTAATATTTCCAAATCTATACGGTCTAAATAAAAAATGTCCCATTGTATATTGAGCTACACTTGTTTTCTCCCAATAAATAATGTTTAATCATTATATAAAGCTTCAATCTACCAAATATATCATAAAATAAAAGAGATGATTTTTGGACATTAAAATTTGATGCGGGGTTATTTGGACCATCTGTGGGGTGATTTGGACCAGTGTGTGTTTCATCGAAAAAAACATACTTATGTTTATGTAAAGTATTTTGGGATTATGTTACAATCAGTAACAATGTTTTGCGATCAATAACAGGTGTCTTGGCCAGATTCCAGACCAGAAAAGTTGAATTGACACCATCTCGAATTCTGCATGAATCTTTTCACTGTTGATCGAGCATCTTCAAACAATTTTGATGCTTGGTCAAAGAAAATCCGTTCTCGATGGCCTGCGTTGCTTTTTCAAGCTCCTCCTTCTTCCAACGTTGTCTGTCCATCCTCTTTTTGTAATTCAACGACATCTGGAGTCAATTAGACCAAAGAAAAGTCTCAAACCTGTAGGACCAATTCACCCCACAGAAACGTGTCCATGTCACCCCACACAACACGCAAAAATTAAAATGCAATTAATTTCACTTATTGTTATCAAACTTACAGTTTCGCTACATCAAATTGTTCCTCTTCTGTAGGCGAACAGAACTTTACTGCACAAAACACGAAAAGTTTGTTTAATTAGCGGGAAAAACCTTAAAACCACTATCGGAAAACTCACATTTTTTGACGATCAAAGTGCTTGCTGTGTTCATGCTACCGTTTCCCTCTACTTGTGAAGTTTTACCAAAGTTTTTTACGTTAGGTACATACGGTTCAACAATAGAAGGAAATGACATTATAAAAAATCCAAGTTGAGCCGTAGTTTTTGAGATGAAGGGGTGGTCCAAATCACCCCATATGACCAAATCCGTGTTACCCTACATGCTAGTTATTAACATAATATCATCACAAAACACATTAGTATTTTGCAACGGCTCTCGGCTAATTTCCTTGAATGGTATTTATATTGACTCACTTTTGCTGTTTTTTACAAAATAATATCTTAATAAATGAAAACAAATTGATTAAGGAATGCATTACACTTGTGGTTGAACACAATTTTGAAAAATGCAGATTAGCGATGAGAAAAAGTTTAGAAATTTGTTCTAAAGAATTCATATCGAAACAATAATTTTGGGCGGGACGAAGTTCGCCGGGTCAACAAGTCTATGTGAATAAAAATGTAAGGTCAAATTTGTTGCTAACCGCGAAACCTGAGGAAGGAATCGTCCGATTTGAACCCTCTTTATTTTGATGTACTCGTTTCTGCCCGTATATCAATGTTATGGAGAGAAAAATCGGAAAATTTTCGGAAAACTCTGAAGGAAGGTCGGAAGATTCAGAAAATTTTTATCCTTTTTTTTTAAATTGCATCATGATAAACATTGTCGATCCATTCGATGTTTGGGCTATTGAAATTGATCTTCGTTTGAAAGTGGAAATGGATTTTCAGGTGAAATAACGCACTCCTATATCTATATATCTTCTATATCTAAACAAATAAAAATGGAAGGCCAAATGTGTTGCTAAAGACGCGTCCACATTACGCCGAGCGGCCTTGGCCGCCCGGTAAAGCCGACCAAATGTGGACGTACCGCCCGGGCTTGCCGACGTGCCGAAAACCGACTCGAATCAAACCGAACCCAACCCGAAACAAGTGGGTCCGGTTCGAGAAAGTCGAACCAAAAAAAACGAAGAAAATTAGCATTGACGACATGATGCTTCGTTTGTTCGTGACGTCTTCGTACATCCGATGGGGCTTCGGCTTCGTGCACCCGAAGTGGCGTCTGAAGAAAGTTCGTTGTTTCGGCCAACGAAATTGATCTTTGTTTGAAGGTGGAAATGGATTTTCAGGCGGAATAACGCATTCCTATCTATATATAAATAAAAAAGGAATGCCAAAAGTGTTGCTAATCGCTAAATCCGAAAAAGGAGCCGTCTTCATTTTATTGTTTTTTTTGTATTCTGCCCATAGAACAATGTTATTATGAGAAAAAGTTTAGAAAATTGTACTAAAGAACTTATATCAAAACAATAATTTTGGGCGGGACGAAGTTAGCTGGGTCAGCTAGTAGTTAATGAGAGTTTTCTAGTAATACTCAAAGGGTGCTGGTCTTACCCTCAGTGACGCGCTTATCCCCAGTTCCCCTACAGCTTTATCGACCAAGTACTTGTCCGAAATGTTACGAACCTGATTTATTCAGAAAGACTTAAATCATATATTGGAGACGAATGAATCGAATGATTTGAAATCTACTAAACCCAGATTAAGATGCTTTTGAATTTTTAGTTAATGAACACTTTTCAAAACAGTATCAAGGTAATTGAAAGGTAGTCTTAACAATCCTTTATTATTACGATTCAATGGTTACACTTCTGTATTGATATCGCAGTGCATTAAGTACACTGTAATTCGAAGAAAAGACTCCGTTAAATTAAAGAAATGATCAGATCAAACCACGAACGGGTGTCAATGAAGGAAGGCAGTTAGTGACAAAATTAACATCAATCAAGCGGCGTAAGCCCGGATTTACAATCACAATCGAAGGGAGCCTAAAAGGGAGCCGCAATAAAAATAACCATTCCAAAACAGAAGCCAAATTAACCGACCCATTAACGGTTGGCGTCGAATTCCCCCTTTTTTTCCTTCTTTCCCTCTGGCAATCCAATGATTGAGGAAAAACGAAACAGCAAAGCATCGGGGGAAAAAATGCATCATGCTGAGCACCAGTTCCTCCCATCGGACGACACCACCCACACTCGGGATTGATGGCTGCCTCCAGCTTAGAAGGAGAAAGAGGGAACCCAATAAAAGCTGCTTTTTGCCTTTATGGATTAATTGAATACTAATTACTTGTAATCACACGACACGATGGGGGTCCCCCTTTTTCCCCGAACTAATCCACCCGCGCCGGGGAAAAAGGAGTAGCCCGGGGGCTAAACCAAGAATATGGTTAATGTTGTTGACTTTGGTGGCGTCGTTGGAAACTTCATTCAGGTGGCGCGAAGAACACTACGGCTGTGTCATCATTATCATAATTAATTGGATTAACTTTTAAGCTGGCTGGCGACGCTGGCACTAAAATGGCAGATGGCAATGTCACGCCCAGCCGAAAGTGGCGTCATTAAAATCTACGAACTGTACACAAATGTCCTCTGCAATTCGGAGTCATTTTCAACGCTTCAAATATTAAGAATTTTTCCACCAATGCAACTTGCTGTGGGAGGGTTGGGAAAGCGAACCCATTGTCGTCTGGCTGTCGCTTGGAAAATCAAGAAGGAATAATTAGAATTTTAATCCGCTCCGCTCTTCGCAATGGATTGCAATAGGCGCTGCAGAGGATGAAGCGCGAGGGAAGCTTTTCTCTTCCACGAAAAATGAAGGGATCGAGTTAATTGAAGAATTTCTGGATGCGATTTAAATCACTTTCAGACAGAGGAGTGCATATCGAAGTGTTAGATTTCCCTGTTTGGCTGTTCATCGCGCGCGATCATATTATTTGTTTCTTCCTTTCAAAAAAAAAAAAAGAACGCGAGTCAAGAAAGACCGAAACCCATGATTATATCGTCATTTTTCAGGAAAGACATTAATTTGCACCACCGGACGACGGTTGCGGCAGGCGGGCGGACAGCGAGATGGGGGAAACGAATCTCATTTCGAAAACCGGAAGTCTCAGCATAATGAGAAGTCATTTCTTGTTTCGCGAAAGGGTGCTGATGAAGGCAACAGTTATGTTATCTGAGCGAAATTGCTGTCGTCACGTCGGAATGAACAATGGGTATTCGCGATGAGGAAAGTAATTAAAGTCGGTATCTTCATTTCTTGCCGCGCCGTCAATAACAGCGCAACCGAATTTTGCACCGTGTTGGTTGTTTGCAAAATGGAAATAACTTACCTTCAGAGAACCGTGTAATAATAATCTAAACTTTTTCGTGGATTTAGGCACAATAATGCAATTTGTCTTTCGCTTTCTATGAAGTATGAAAGATGAAATTGAGCAAAACATTAACTAGTTTTTCGAGTCACATTCAATTCACAAGAAATACACAATTATTATTATTTTTTTTTTTTTTTTGATAGATCAACTCACTCATAAGCCACATCACCTTTTGGAAAATTCGAACAAATGAGAATAAAAGAATATATTTAAATTCCCAGCCTTTGGTATAATCCTACGTGTGTCCGGTTAAGTACACTCCATTACCCACTTGTCTTTTATTCCATCATTTACCAAGCAGAAGGAAATAATTTATCAGCTCTTCTCAGGATGTTTTTCTAAAAGAGTTTCTGTGGACTGGCAAGTTCAAACGTTTGAAGGCACGTCTCCAGATGAATTTCACTCCAACTCGACTGGCCATTGGCAGCAATATCTCAGGGCATTAAGCATTTCAATTTATTATTACAGTGTCCGAAATATGATTCAGAACGGTGTATTATAACATATATTGTAAGAACGATTTTGCGTAAAATTTCTCAATTTTTCGTTACATTTTTCGTGGAGTGACCACCCTATATAGAAATCAAAAACGTAGTCCTACGTCAAAAGAGTTTTAGTACAACTTATAATAATTTTATAGAGAGTCGAGATAGCAATGTAGTGTCTTTGTCAAAGTTTTACATCTAATCAAAACATGAACTTTTGTCGAAGATGTCATCTTTCTATATTCTATAGTTTCTGTAATATATGGCATTTTCATGTGGAGAATCCTGAAAAACTCCTCATAACATTGTGAATTCTTGCGTTTGACATGTTCTTGACGTGTTGCTAAATAGAAAAACATGTTTGCATAATAGGTCAAACGCGATAATCTACACACTCAAATGTTATGAGTTAAACATTAATAGTAATTTTTCTCAAAAAATCATGAATTGGGTATTGTTAGGAAGACTTTTTTCTGTGGTAGTACAATTCTTCCGATGTATGAATAACTTGTTCAAAATTTTACTCGCTCAAAATTTTTCAAATACATGTTTTTGAAAAAAAATATATTAATTTTCAAAATAGTGTTGCTTCGATGAAATTAATTTTTTTCAATTTTTTGATATTATTGATTGAAAACTTAAATAATTTCCTACATTTTATCCATTAGCCAATATTTTGTTTAAAAAAACTCAAAACTTCAAAAAAATCTTCACTCAAAAGCTATAGGAACTATAACAAGTTGGTTAAAGAATGAAATGTTGGAAACTATTTATGTTTTCATTAAAAACTATTAAACAAATTTAAAAAAAAACGATCAAACGATCATATCAACTTCATATATTCTAAAGTTTTTGTAATATATGGCATTTTCATGTGGAGAATCCTGAAAAACTCCTCATAACATTTTTGTGTGTGAATTCTTGCGTTTGACATGTTCTTGACGTGTTGCTAAATAGCAAAACAAGTTTGCATAAAACGTCAATCGCGACAATCTACACACTAAAATGTTACGAGCTAAACATTAATAGTAATTTTTCAAAAAAAAAAAACATGAATAGGGTATTGTTAGGGAAACTTTTTCTCTGTGGCAGCACCTTTCTTCCGATGTATAAATAACTTGTTCAAAATTTTGCTTGCTCGAAATTTTCAAAACACATGTTTTTGAAAAAAAAATTAATTTTCAATACAGGGTTTTCCATTTCGGGCTTCCGAAAGTATACAGCCCTGCGCTGACAACCGTTTGGCATAACTGTCAACCAAAGCGTCATATCGTTAGTTGAATGTCTGCCATTTTACAATATGGATCGTTTTAGCATCGCACAATGTGTTAATTTTGTTAAATTATACTATAAAAATGATGAAAAACCGGCAAATGTTTTTCGAGCATTACGGACGGATTACAGAGCACACAATCGCTACTAATATCTATCCCTTCCATGATAAACGCAAGGGAACCACGCTATAGAGGCGACCCTTATGGCCGCGAATATCATACTAACATTCCTTCCTTTCCCCTGGTGACTGTAAAACGGGCCTTTCACGATCAGTAGCATTAACATTATCAGCAAGAATCACTCCATTCCGCATTATCATTATTCTTCAACCCTACACATTTTATCGCTTGGAGGAATGCAGCAACTTTAGCCTTCATAGTCGTACGAGAAATCAACACATTTCGAAATGAAAATTAAATTTCTCGTATCAAATAAAGATCCCCATCAACAATTTGAAAAGTTTTCTGCAAACAATGAAACAATCTCGAACCAAACTTGTTTTTAATAACGATTTCTAGTCATAACTTCAATAATTTTATCTGTACATATAATATTTTTCAGTAATGGATGATGAAGGGTTAGTATTATGTTATGCCCATTCATTTTAAAATGCTTTTCGTTGATCTACTAACAATTCAAAACTGTATTTTATCATAGTAATTTTAATAGCTAGGAGGAGTAGTAGGTCGATGGTCGTGTTTCTAGTAGATCAGAAAAATTTAATTTAAATTTTTTGTAATTGAAAACTATAACTAGAAAAAACTATAAATTGGGAATATTTTCCCATATGTTCTTGTGGCAAAGACGGTTACAGCGGGGAGCGTTAGAGTGATACTGCTATAAGACTCTTTTTCTATATAACGATAATTTTCAAGGAAGAAGATAAAGTTATTATCTAGTTACCATAACTAGTTTAACCATTTACTTTAAAACTCTTACCATTAATACCGATAAGACAAACAAAAAGCTGTCTATCTGAGCATATCGCTCTACCTAAGATTCAATAAAAATGACTCCAATTAAACGTTCGTTTGTCATTATCCTCACCCAACCGGGCCGCCACAGATTCTCCCCCAATCCCAGTCCTTCAGTCCCAATAAGGTCCTCTGATGGAAGATGCTTCAATCGCTCCGGGCTTAGGAGACAAACAGCCTTTCATCAATCTTGCGCTCATTCATTTTCGAATCTCGCTTGTCACGGAACAACAAGGACCGAAAACAGCACAATAAAAAAATACACTTCCAGCGCTGCAACAGCTTTCACTTTCTGTCAAATTAGCGCCTGTAATGCTGCTGCTGTTTAAAAATCCCCCAACCCACGTGAGCGACAGTCCGCTCCTCTCGCCTCCCCACAATCTTCACTGTTCTTCGGTTCGGCTCGCCTCAAGGTTCCGCAAATGATGCTATTTATCACACCCACCACCGATGATGGAGTGTGGATCTTCTCCGGGAAAGTAATCTTATTTGCACCCCGCCGGCAAAGCTGCCCTCTGCTCGTATCGTATAAAGAAACAAAAAGAAACAAAAAAAAACAAGAAAACGAGATTGAGAAGAAATGCAACTTGAGCCTTACAGGACGAAAAAAAAACGAGCATTTAATAAAAGAAGTGGTGCGCGATTTAGAGTGAACGTTCTTGAGAAAGGAAGACATTTTTGTCAGAACTTCAAATATTTTAAAATGATGTGTTAATATTGAATTCTACTGAAATACAGATAAGAAGAAACAAAACAAGATGGAATCTCGAATTCAGATTCCAAGTAATGCTTCTCGAGAAAGGATGGTATGAATTAACGGGAAACGGTAAATCAGTTACGATGGTGCTGAGAGGCACCATCGTTTGGAGTTCCTAACAATTTCCACTTAGATGAAACAAACAAGAAAAATAGATGAACAAAAAGTGAAACCAACCAGAAGAAGATGGAAAAAAATCAAGATGCTGCTGAAGGTGTGTGTATACAAGGACGAATGAGAGTGAGAGTCGGAATAATAGCGAATGAGATTCCCGGGGAGAAGGTTAATTTTAGTTAAGTAAAGTCCAGCAATTAATCTGAATCTAAACAAGCGGAAAAAAGAATTGCTGAGGGAAAATGAAAAAGTTTCCTGATCATATTAATTAGATTCCGTGCTTGGCAGCCGTGAGGCCCGGAACACTTTTTTTCCTTGTCCGTTTATTTTTTTTTTGTTTCCTAGATGAAAAGAAAAGTTTTGATGTTGGAGAGTTGAACGTTAGTTTAAGCAAATTAACCACTGCTAAGGGCGATGGAAGTAGAAGCCAAACTCAACAAGAAGCAATAGAATTGAAACTTAGAATAGAGTAGTTGAGCGCTACAAATGGCATTTGATTTGGATGACGCATTGCAATGGGAAAACCGCTGAACATTTTTCGAAACACACGAATGAACGAACTGTAACAACGATTTTGTATATTATTATATTTTCATAATAAACACCGTAGAAAGCAAAAATGCATAATGATGCAATTATTTTAATCATCCGAAATCACCCAGTATTAATAGGTAAGTAATTTTTTGACGTGGGACTACGTCTAACCGGAATATATGGAGGGTAAAATGAAAACCTAAACACAGAACATGCAGGAAAAAATGAAAGATTTCGAATGCTTATAGCTCGAACATTTCGTACTGGATAGGAGAGATGTTTGCATCACTTGATAGGGAATATTTCTACGCATCTATCGCAACTAACAAAATGTTGTTTTTTATTAGATAAACAATTGAATAACTGTAAAATATTAGGCGTTATCTAAACGCCCTAACTGCATCGTTTTGATTGGCCCGATTTACGGTTTCCCTAACACAGCCATCAAAACCAAGCAGTCTTGGGGAAATCGGCATTGCAAATACATGAAAGTAGGGGGACTTTTGTTCTCATCGAAAAATGTTCCCTAACACAGACTTTAAAACCAAGCAGCGAAATCGGCATTGCAAGCACACGAAAGAGCCTAGAGGCGAGTGAACTGAAAAGTTTAAACCCTCTTATAGCCAAAAAGAAGAAAAAGAACACACGAAAGTAGGGGGAGCTTTTGTTCCCACCGAAATGTGTTCCCTAATAGAGATTTCTAAACCAAGGTGCCTGGAGAAATCGGTATTTCAAATTCATGCAAGTCGGGGGTATTTTTGTTCCGACTGGAATGTGTTTCCCTAACACAGACTTCAAATCCATGAAGCGTGGGGAAATCGGCATTGCGAATTCATACAAATCGGGGGTATTTTTGTTCCGATTGAAATGTGTTTCCCTAACACAGACTTCAAAACCGTGGTTTCTGGGGAAATCGGCTCTGCAAATAAATGCAAACTGCGAGTACTTTTGTCCTCGCTTGCCTTTGTGCAGAGTGAAATATGTCTGTCCTAACATGATCTTCTAAACTTAGGAACCTGGGAAAATCGTGCAGCCACTAGAAGCGAATGTACTTCCCAGTTTCAAGCAAATTCGAGATTCGAGAAGTATGTACACTTTTGGGATGTAAACTTCAGAGGGAAATGTAAAATAAAATAATCGTTTGATAATTTTTTTTTGTCTTTATTGGAAAGATTTTCAGCCTTAGGCTGGTTCATCAAACGTTTGATAATTCTTCCGTACATATATTTTGTTCTAGTCATCATACCAAACGTAAAAGGTCCGTCATTAAATTTACTTGTAACGAAGAACAATCAATCACAATAAATGAATTGACTTTACACGGCATTTGTTCATTTTTTTCACTCACAGAGCAAATATATTGAACTCAATTGAATTTGGAAACTGTTTCATTCAATCAAGAATTTAATCAATACAAACGAATGATTGCTCAGCTAAGGTAGTTCCACGTGAACCTTGCGGTTATATCATAGATATAACCCACTAATTTTTTTATAGGTAAGTTTTGGTAAGTCGAGTTAAAGTATTATTCATTTTTTCATTTATAATGACAATCCCCATCTTAACCTCAACCTTAACCTCATTTGGTTAATATTTTTTCAATTTTTATTTCACAGGATAACTACACGAAAGTTGTGATTAAATTCGGTATTTTATATTTTAACCCTCCTGTACTCGCGTGCAAAGACATAACTCCCATACTCGCGCGCAGTGTCACAGACCGTGTTTGTCTGTAATATTCCTATAGTGTCCTTTTTTTGTGTTATTGGTTTTTTTTAAAGAAAAGGATATAATTGACAAAAAAAACCAGAAAATATTTTTTCTTCAACTTCAACATTTAATTTTAATCGTCATTGAATTCAGCCTCCTTAAAACAGAATTATCGATTTTTCGTTCAGTGAGATCCGGTGCGCGAGTACAGGAAGGCTTATCTAATTCCCGAACATCGATTAAAATATGATAAATTGCAGAGTTGGGAAATCTTCAAATGTTCTTCAAAATTTATAGTTCTCCCAATACTATTTCTGACAAAACCTGTCCTTTCTGTCATCTCACAGTTCTCTGTAATTAAATTCTATGCGTAATCGATCATAAATCTTTCATCTTTGATACGATCCTTTCCGATGTTCTCCAAACTCTATACATATGGTGTTGAATATCCGAAATGTCATTTTTACCATAATATGATCAATTTCAGTTGAGACTTAAAAAAAACCATAACCACATCTGATTGAAATGTGAATTTCGATAAACTGATTGGAGAATTGCAGGGCTTTACTAATCTATATATATAAAAATGGAGTGATGTCTGTCTGTCTGTCTGATTCTTATAGACTCGGAAACTACTGAACCGATTGACATGAAAATTGGTATGTAGGGGTTTTTGGGGCCGGGGAAGGTTTTCGTGATATTTTGAGACCCCTCCCCCCTCTCTAAGAGGGGGCTGCCATACAAATGAAACACAAATTTCTGCATTACTCGGAAATTAACCAAGCAAACGAAACCAAAGTTGGCATGTGAAAGTTTTAGGGTGCAATAAATGTTTCTATGATGGTTATACAGTCCTTCCCCCACTCAAAGGGGGGGCTGCCATACAAATGAAACACAAATTTCTGCATTACTCGAGAATTAATGAAGCAAATGAAACCAAATTTGGCATGTGGAGGTTTTAGGATGCAATAAAGGTTTCTATGGTGATAAGATACTCCTTCCCCCTCTCTTAGAGGGGGCTGCCATACAAATGAAACACAATTTTTTGCATTACTCGGAAATTAATCAATCAAACGAAACCAAAGATGGCATGTGAAAGTTTTAGGGTGCAATAAATGTTTCTATGATGGTTAGACAGTCCTTCCCCCACTCAAAGGGGGGGGCTGCCATACAAATGAAACACAAATTTCTGCATTACTCGAGAATCAATCAAGCAAATGAAACCAAATTTGGCATGTGGAGGTTTTAGGATGCAATAAATGTTTCTATGGTGTTAAGATACTCCTTCCCCCTCTCTTAGAGGGGGCTGCCGTACAAATGAAACACAAATTTTTGCATTACCCGAGAATTAATCAAACAAATTAAACCAAATTAGGCATATGGAAATTTTAGGGTGCAATGAATGTTTCTATGGTGGTTAGATACCCCTCCCCCCTCTCTTAGGGGTGGCTGCCATACAAATAAAACACAAATTTCTGCATTACTCGAGAATTAATCAAGTAAATGGGCGGGACGAAGTTTGCCGGGTTAGCTAGTATACAATATAATCTTAAATACTCTGTTGAAGAACCGACCCAATATTTGAATATAAAAATAATGTTTTTTTTTCTCTCAAAACCATGGAGATATTTTTTTTACTTATTACAGTATAAAAACACAAATCTGGTTCCCAAAATTATTGTGTATTAAAAAAAACACGGTCTTGGAAAACACGCGGTTCGTCGCCCATCGCCATTCGTCTGACGTTATTATGGGGCCAAAATTCGACTATCGACAAGTGAATAACCAGAGAGACAAGTGAGAAACAATGATAAGAAATAAAGCAATTCAGCCATTCCATGTCAAGCCGATACACCCATACCTCGCTTTACGGCCTAGATAAGTTCCTGGGCCGCTACGGCTTTTTGTATCACGAATCAATTAATCCAATACAAATTCATACAAACTCTATCGGATCGGTTCCAAGCTTGTTCGACGAAAAGCCGTATAAAGAGCGGCCGTATAGCGAGGTATAGGTGTATAGTGGTTCTAAGATTTTGCAAATTTGATGGTATTGTTCCTCATCGCAATTCATTAGACTCGTCCCCCCCCCTTTTCCCCCTTTTCATTTTAGGGTGGTCTGAAGAATATTTTTCTTTCAAATTTTTCCAAAAATGACTTCTTCCAAAAATTTATAACTTTTCAAATACTGAACCTTATCTATTATATTCTTATCTATTTGATATGTCAATCATCTGAATACTGATTCAGATGATTGACATATCAAATAGATAAGAATTTTCTGAAATAATCCGTGTTATAATAAACTTAACTGCAGACTTTTTCCATAAGGGCAAAATCAGTAACTAGACAGTGACGAATGACTAGAAAATTTCTCGCCGAATTGAAAATGTGATTTTAGACTAAATTATTCTTAAAATACAATATACTGTTGGAAAACCAACTCAAAAGTTGAATATGGAACTATTTTTATTTTCCTAGAAAATAACTCTTTTTCACCCCCTTTGTTTACTAAGCATTTTAGCTGTAACAGAGCCGGGTTTTAATCGTGTACATGTTCAGCCGTTCCATGCTAAACCGATATAGTGTTTCTCAGATTGTCGTCAAAAGTGGTAGTTCTGTTCTTTATAGTAAATTATTAGAGTCGTATTTCTTTATTTATTTGTTAGGGTGACCATTTCCATTTTAGGGTGGTCCGAAAAATTTATTTTTTCGCATTTTGCCAAAAATGGCTTTTTTTAAATTCATAACTTTTGAACCACTAAACCAATTCAGATGTACGACATATTAAATTAAATCCAATTAGCTGGTCTTTTTTGAAAAAATACTACAGTTACAGAAAATTTTAGTTATGGTTTCGTTATTATTGATTGTATTTGTTTTTTATAGTTTTCATGGTCTCGGGACCAAAGACGCTATTTTTTTTATATTTTTTCTGGAAAGCTGAGAATTTTTCACATAGCATATCTCGAAACCAGGGAGTCGTTTTTTTCGTTTTTGAGTTTTTGAGTCATTCTTCAAAGATAACCAATGGTCCGAAAATAATTTTTTTCCCATTTTTTCCACTACAAAGAGTCATAACTTTTGATCTACTGGACCGATTCAGGTGATCGACATATCAAATTAAAGCCAATAAGCTAGCCTTATTTGAAAAAATATTACACTCAGAATAGAAATGGATTTTGTTTTCGTAATTATTGATTATATTTGTTTTCTATAGCTTACATCGTTTCCGGACCACGAGCGCCATGTTTTTTTATATTTTTTACTGAAAGCTGAGGTTTTTTCCACATAATATATCCGAATACCAGAGAGGTCTTATTTTTTTGTTTTTAAGTTATGATTTTTCAAAGATAACATGTTTTCAGTTTTCGTTCAACATTTCTATGCGGCTAGACTGGATGTATGTGATTATAATACAATTAATTGGCAAGTGTGTTATTTTTTCAAGAAAGGCTAGCTAGTATGCCTTAGTTTGATATGTCGATCATCTAAATCGGTCCAGTAGTTCAAAAGTAATAATTTTTTGAAAAAGGCATTCTTGGGAAAAAAAGGGAAACATGATTTTTCGAACCATCGAGTAACTTTGAAAAATCATAACTCACAAACGAAAAAAAAAACGCCTCCCTGGTTTCGAGATATGTTGTGTGAAAATTCCTAAGCTTTCCATAAAAAATATTAAAAAATATAGCGCCCTTGGTTCCGAGACCATGAAAACTATAAAAAACAAATACAATCAATAATGACAAAACCAAAACCTTTAATTTTTGCAAGCGTAGCATTTTTCCAAGAATGACTAGCTTATAAGGGGTAGTGGGGGCAAATTGGTCATGGGGGGCAAAGTGGTCACCTGCTTGTTTGGTAATATAGCTATTGACTATAGATTCCGTATTGATAGTCATTTTATGTTTGAAGAATTTAATGACTTTCGAGTCACTCGATACTTTAGTAGAGCTGTCGCATGTCAAAATACAAATAAAAACAGAAATTACTATCTCGATTGCCATTCGGCCGTAGTTCTGTGCGCATGGTATCTAAGGAATTTATCGTGAATTTTAGTTTATTCAATCTGATATATTGGATATATCATCAGCTTGGACTTGGGTTGTTCACATATTCTAGAAGAGGTGAACAGATATTTTGTTTAATCTCAGCGATTAATTAGCATAGAAATTATTTTGATGTTTGGGGGCAAAGTGGTCATAGGTAAATAACAACTTGCAATGTTCTGTTTACTAAAACTGATATACCTCACCACATTATGCTCTTGAAGAAGATCCTTTTGTGGCTTTGACTCTGGATAAATATGCCATTCAAACTAAACCAAGCCTCATTATGCGGAACGTTATATGTTTCTTACTACGTTTTGTATGCAAGAGAAAATTTAAACTGAGACTCTAGGTGAATAGGCCAACAATGAGTTGAACTATAATATTCTTCGATAAACGGGAATTGAATCGGTATGTGGGCGCTGGAAATGGGCATATTCCTTAGGGAGACCACTATGTCCCCACTTCCCCTAAGTTTCAATTTGATATGTCGATCGTCTAAATCGGTTCAGTAGTCCACAAGTTATGAATTTTTTTAAAATTACATTTTTGGAAAAAAGAAGGGAAAAAGGGCACCCTAAAAAAAAATAAAAAAAAATATGGGTCTAATATTTTGCGATAAACAACGAAATTACCACATTACCACGAAAATCTGAGAACTACTATATCGATTTGACATGGAATGACTGTGTTACATGTTTAGGTTCCTTTAAATTGCAAATTGCACAGTAGTTAGTAGTTAGACATGAGATTCTGTTTGAAAAACGAGAACGGTATAATTATTTGAATGTGGTACATACAAATATACTAAAATCGCGATTAAAAATAGGGAATGGGGGTTAATATTTGGGGTTATATGTATGTATTTGTTCTTTGTTTTGTTTTTTTTCTGCATACGGCCACGCTATTCGGTATTAAATATATGGTAATCAGTATCCTAGCGGTTCCATGTGTAGTTTACTACCTATTCTCATGTCTGCTAAGTTTTTACACATAATTTCATCAAAATCGTGACGTTTCGGGGGAGTTCAACCACACAGACCGTGACACGAGCTTCTTATATACACTCGACAAAAAAAAATTAGAGGAACAGAGTGCGAAGTCAGAACAGAGTGCGAAGTTCTTTATAGTAAATTATTAGAGTCGTATTTCTTTATTTCTTTGTTAGGGTGACCATTTCCATTTTAGGGTGGTCCGAAAAATTCATTTTTTCGCATTTTGCCAAAAATGACTTTTTTTTTAAATTCATAACTTTTGAACCACTAAACCAATTCAGATGTACGACATATTAAATTAAAGCCAATTAGCTGGTCTTTTTTGAAAAAATACTACAGTTACAGAAAATTTTAGTTATGGTTTCGTTATTATTGATTGTATTTGTTTTTTATAGTTTTCATGGTCTCGGGACCAAAGACGCTATTTTTTTTATATTTTTTCTGGAAAGCTGAGAATTTTTCACATAGCATATCTCGAAACCAGGGAGTCGTTTTTTTCGTTTTTGAGTTTTTGAGTCATTCTTCAAAGATAACCAATGGTCCGAAAATAATTTTTTTCCCATTTTTTCCACTACAAAGAGTCATAACTTTTGATCTACTGGACCGATTCAGGTGATCGACATATCAAATTAAAGCCAATAAGCTAGCCTTGTTTGAAAAAATATTACACTCAGAATAGAAATGGATTTTGTTTTCGTAATTATTGATTATATTTGTTTTCTATAGCTTACATCGTTTCCGGACCACGAGCGCCATGTTTTTTTATATTTTTTCCTGAAAGCTGAGGTTTTTTCCACATAATATATCCGAATACCAGAGAGGTCTTATTTTTTTGTTTTTAAGTTATGATTTTTCAAAGATAACATGTTTTCAGTTTTCGTTCAACATTTCTATGCGGCTAGACTGGATGTATGTGACTATAATACAATTAATTGGCAAGTGTGTTATTTTTTCAAGAAAGGCTAGCTAGTATGCCTTAGTTTGATATATCGATCATCTAAATCGGTCCAGTAGTTCAAAAGTAATAATTTTTTGAAAAAGGCATTCTTGGGAAAAAAGGGAAACATGATTTTTTGAACCATCGAGTAACTTTGAAAAATCATAACTCACAAACGAAAAAAAAACGCCTCCCTGGTTTCGAGATATGTTGTGTGAAAATTCCTAAGCTTTCCATAAAAAATATTAAAAAATATAGCGCCCTTGGTTCCGAGACCATGAAAACTATAAAAAACAAATACAATCAATAATGACAAAACCAAAACCTTTAATTTTTGCAAGCGTAGCATTTTTCCAAGAATGACTAGCTTATAAGGGGTAGTGGGGGCAAATTGGTCATGGGGGGCAAAGTGGTCACCTGCTTGTTTGGTAATATAGCTATTGACTATAGATTCCGTATTGATAGTCATTTTATGTTTGAAGAATTTAATGACTTTCGAGTCACTCGATACTTTAGTAGAGCTGTCGCATGTCAAAATACAAATAAAAACAGAAATTACTATCTCGATTGCCATTCGGTCGTAGTTCTGTGCGCATGGTATCTAAGGAATTTATCGTGAATTTTAGTTTATTCAATCTGATATATTGGATATATCATCAGCTTGGACTTGGGTTGTTCACATATTCTAGAAGAGGTGAACAGATATTTTGTTTAATCTCAGCGATTAATTAGCATAGAAATTATTTTGATGTTTGGGGGCAAAGTGGTCATAGGTAAATAACAACTTGCAATGTTCTGTTTACTAAAACTGATATACCTCACCACATTATGCTCTTGAAGAAGATCCTTTTGTGGCTTTGACTCTGGATAAATATGCCATTCAAACTAAACCAAGCCTCATTATGCGGAACGTTATATGTTTCTTACTACGTTTTGTATGCAAGAGAAAATTTAAACTGAGACTCTAGGTGAATAGGCCAACAATGAGTTGAACTATAATATTCTTCGATAAACGGGAATTGAATCGGTATGTGGGCGCTGGAAATGGGCATATTCCTTAGGGAGACCACTATGTCCCCACTTCCCCTAAGTTTCAATTTGATATGTCGATCGTCTAAATCGGTTCAGTAGTCCACAAGTTATGAATTTTTTAAAAATTACATTTTTGGAAAAAAGAAGGGAAAAAGGGCACCCTAAAAAAAAATAAAAAAAAATATGGGTCTAATATTTTGCGATAAACAACGAAATTACCACATTACCACGAAAATCTGAGAACTACTATATCGATTTGACATGGAATGACTGTGTTACATGTTTAGGTTCCTTTAAATTGCAAATTGCACAGTAGTTAGTAGTTAGACATGAGATTCTGTTTGAAAAACGAGAACGGTATAATTATTTGAATGTGGTACATACAAATATACTAAAATCGCGATTAAAAATAGGGAATGGGGGTTAATATTTGGGGTTATATGTATGTATTTGTTCTTTGTTTTGTTTTTTTTCTGCATACGGCCACGCTATTCGGTATTAAATATATGGTAATCAGTATCCTAGCGGTTCCATGTGTAGTTTACTACCTATTCTCATGTCTGCTAAGTTTTTACACATAATTTCATCAAAATCGTGACGTTTCGGGGGAGTTCAACCACACAGACCGTGACACGAGCTTCTTATATACACTCGACAAAAAAAAAATTAGAGGAACAGAGTGCGAAGTCAGAAATTTTAACTGATTTTTGATATACTGTAACTTCGTGAAAAATCAACGCATATCGATGGGATGTACATCATTTTGAAACTACTTTCAGGTTCAACAATATCAGGTGCAACAATATCGGGAAGAAATTAAAAATAAATTTTTCTCGAAGATTTTCTGGACACGTTTTTTTTGCTAACCAACTCAGCAGCAAATCCAATTATCATCATCACTTAGTTTTCATTTAGTTTCTATAACGTTCCTGTAGAACCTTCCCATACAAATATATTTCAGTTTGAGTAAAAAAATCCTTTGATGATGAATTATTCAATGAACAACCATCGTACTGCAAATCGAAAGGCAGTTTTGAAAACTCCATTAAATTCTGCAGAAGGATAAATTGTTAGCCTAGTGTATTCTCTAAACATCTGTGAACGATATTGATACGTTCAGCCGATTTTTCAAAGTTTGGATTAAGGATGTATTTAATCGCAAATCGTACCAGAAGTACAAAATCCTATGTGACTCTCAGAACGAACGTTTTCATGCGTTTGTAGGTACGAAGATTCCAAGGAGTGATGATACTCACACGTATGCGGTCCATTTCCACATATATGCACGCACTCTTCTACTGAAATATCTCTGTATGGGAAGGTCCTACAGGAATGCTATAGTAAAGCCAGCGCTACACGATGCTACGAACACCCTCGAATGTTGGACGCATCGTGTAGTCGACTGACGAGCTACGAACCTCCAATGTCGAGTGTCGAATATTCGAGTTGGAAGGTAATCCGTTCGTTGTGGATTACCTTCCAACGCGAGTGGCACGAGTCAAAGGATTTTTGTCGTTCGTTGATTCGACACTCGATGACATTCGATACACCGCTACACGATTCGTCCGAATCTATTTTTGACAGATTGGTTTGTTTACAAGTTTTAGATGAAGGAACTATGAAATTGATTCACAAAATTCAAAATATTCGGTAAAATAATTCAGTTTAATAATGTTGATTTCAAGCATTTTTAATTTACTGCCCGATATCAGTACAATTGCTACGGCAGCAATTTCAATGCTCACATCGTCATTCAGTTTCCTAACGTTTTTGATGGTAAATAAAAACAATAAACATTCGATCCACATACTCGCGGATTGTTTGGACCGATTGCATTGAATCGAACATTCACTTCACCGTGTAGCAGCACATTCGTCACAACATTTGTCGATTCATCGAGTCAAATGTTTGAGTCCAACATTCGAGTGAAACGGTGGACGAATCGTGTAGCGCCCGCATAACCAAATGAAAGCTGGTTGATAAGTTTAACTCTTTGGGGTCGTTTGTCTGCTCTCAGCCACCACAGTAAGGATCTATATTAATCTTATACTTTACGCAACAATTTATGAGTAGGGGAAGTCCGGGCAAGAAGCCCCTGCTAAGCAAAACAGGATGAAACATGTATTTTTACTACATATTTCAATGTTTTTTCATATCCACAACGTAACCACGTTTGTTTTCTTTGTAATGAAATGAGCAATAACGATTACGGATAGGCAAACCAACAGAAATAACGCATTCATATTACACCATTCTCAAATAAGCGAGGTAAGATGCCCATATGCGTGTCCAAAACGCACGACAACGAGTCAAAATGTCAAACTATATCGAAGCGTTTATTTTGGATAACTCTTGGTTCGCTGCTTATATCTTCCAGATCCGTTATGTTTCTACCAGTTAGAATCATCAGATGATCTCGAATTTTCGAGGCATTTTTGTTATCAAACGCCGAAAACGCCAAAGAATTATGAATCCTTTATTTTTGTTTACAAACGTATCAATATGTGCCGCTGTTCATAAATATATTGCTACGTGCCGTTGTTCACAAAAGTGCTGCCAAACTTTTGGCCTTTGTATTTATGAGTTATTGTTTTGATTCTAAGGTTTGCATTATTCTTAGTAATGGGTGGATTTCAGTAGTCAGAAATATAGAAATAATTTTGTTCGTTCTGGTTCTTGTTACATAATATGTGAAAATGGTTTCATGGTTTTCAGAAACCATCTGGGTATGAAACAATTGCAGAAAATATCTGAGTGAATTGGTAACACTGGAACTGACTAACTCTTTATTATTCTCTATACTGGAGCGATGTGCCCCATTATGAGAAGGATTATAAAATTGCATTTTGATATAAAAAATGAATTTTCAATATTTTTTCATTCAAACTCAATTGATAGCTGTGGTAACAATTGAGAATGTATTGGAGTTTGTAAAATTTAAATAAGTTTTGAATGCTTCAAAAGTCTTACGACAGAAACGGTCAAAGTTGCATGAAATCATGCAGTTTATAATATATTATTATTTTATGAAGGCAGACGTGATTTTTGGTGCTACAATACATTTAATTGTGTTTATATTGAAAGAAGGAAGTTGTAAGCACAGAAAAATCCTGCCGATTACTGCGTTTTCCATGATTTTTCATGGTTGTGCGTTTTACCGACCCGGTGCATCTTACCCAAAGTTCCCCTACTTGTTCACGAATCAAAACGGTGCTTCTATGAACAATAAATAAGGGTACTCAGTATAAGCTTGAGGAAAAGATTAACGCGAAATTTCTTGTATTGCGACAATGTGTAGATGTAAAGAACATTGTTCTGTATGTTCAAACAGAAAGATTGAAGGCGGATATCAAGGATATCAAAATAATTATTTTTGTGATATATGTGAAAACCAGGGCTGCATTTTAGGGGCTGTTTCTAAAGATATCACACGAAGAGAAATTTAACACATATTCTTTATAAGAAAGAAACACATTGAAATACATGTTTAGAAAATACTTATCTGAAGTTTACAAAAAAAAATAATCATGTTCATCTTTTATAATCTCACATGTTCTGAATATACTGCATATAATCTCATAAAGTTATATATCACTGATTTCCAAATTTCATACGACCGAAAAGGGTTAATTGAGTTTGCTATTGAGTAGGTATGAAAAAAATTTGTTAGTCCAAAAAATCTTTGAAAGAACAGAGAAAAATCGATTTTTTATTTCTTCTTGATATTGTTGCCCTTAACGACATAACAAAACATGTCAGAAATCACTCAAAATTTTCGACTTCGCACTCTGTTCCTCTTTTTTTTTTTGCGGAGTGTATATAAAAAATATATAAACGATATAGATTGATGTGTTAAATCGTAGAAGTCATATAGTATTTTGAATCACAGACAATTTAAAAACCTGCTCCGGCTGTGAATCTTCCTGGAAAAAAGCCTGAAAAGTAGAAATAAGTAATGTAAGGAAGTATATCAAAATTGACGAATTTCATGCAGTGAAAAGTGGTGACTGTGAAGACATTGGTCATTGAAACATTGCTTACTCGAAATTAAAATAAAACTACGTTTTGAAAAGACCTAAAGTTTTTTTATTTTCACAAAACTTTCTACATTAAACACTATAAATCCTAGAAAATATTGGTAAAAGAAGGAAATGCTGGAAGTTGTTAAAATTTTCGTCAAGCAAATATTTCATTGTTTTTTTTTAAATTCTGAACGAAAATTATATGAACAGCCCATACAATTAGAAACAAATTATCCATACATTGGAATATGGGTACTCCTTCAGGAAATAAGTTTTTCCAACAACAATTTTTACATATTTTTTTGAGATTACTATTAGTGTTTAACTCGCAACATTTTTGTGTGTAAATTTTCGCGATTGACATGCTCTGCAGACTTTTCACCATCTAGAAACGTATGAATCCCGGGAATTCAGACACAAAAATATAATGAGTAAAACATTAGTTTTTCAGCAGTCTTCAAGCAATAGTTTCATATGACGAATTTCATGCCAACTCGACTGGCCTTTGGCAGCACTATTTCAGATAGCAGTGAAACGTTGTGGGTGTAAAGACATGGGTCATTTAAGCAACTTTACATACTTGAAATATTCGAAAAATAATTAGACTACTTTTTGGAAAAAGCCAAATTTTTTTTCTAAATTTTTTACAAAAATTTATAACATAAAAACTATGATACCTACAAAATCACTAACAAAAAACTTATTTTAAGATTAAAATTCATTTTTCTCAAAAACGTTTTTCCTTTTAATTTATAAATAGCCCTTAAAATTTCCAACAAGTCGTTCACACATCGGAAGATGGGCACTTTTATAGGGAAAAAGTTTTTCGAACAACAACTTCTTCATGTTTTCTTTGGAAAAAATACAACCAATCCTAATTTTGTTTAAAGTTAAGATAGCGATATAATATATCCGACAAAGTTTTAGATCTTGTTAAAATATAAACTTTCGTCGAAGACATCAACTTTCTATATTTTATGGTTTTTGGAATATAAGTCATTTTTGTATGGAGATTCCTGAAAAAAATAATGTTTTGCTCGTAACATTTTTGTGGGTAAATTCTCACGTTTGACATGTTCTTGACATGTTTCTAAATAGAGAAAAGTTAGCACAGCATTTAAAATGCGATAATTTATACATAAAAATGTAACGAATTGAACATCAATAGTATTTTTTCAAAGAAAAACATGAAAAAGTTGTTGTTCGAAAAACTTTTTTCATTCAAATGTGCCCATCGTCCGATGTATGGAAAACTTGTTGGAAATTTTAAAGGCTATTCATATCTATTTTTTTCAGAATTTTAAAAACATATTTTTTCGAGAAAAATTTATTTTAATTTTCAAATTTTTTTTTAAAATGAAATTTTTTTTCAAAAAAGTTCTTTGATAATTTTTAATGAAAACCTAAGTAATTTTCTACATTTCATTCTGTGACCAACTTTTTGTAGACAACAAAATTAAGATAAGTTGTATTTTTTTCAAAGAAAATATGAAAAAGTTGTTGTTCGAATAACTTTTTCCCTGTAAAAGAGCCCATCTTCCGAAGTATGGATGACTTGTTGAAAATTGTAAGGGCTATTTATATATATATATATATATATATATATATATATATATATATATATATATATATATATATATATATATATATATATATATATATATATATATATATATATATATATATATATATATATATATATATATATATATATATATATATATATATATATATATATATATATATATATATGTTGTTACGATTTACTCTGCTCTCAGCCCCCGAGGATATAATCTGCTGGTTCCGGAAAGGAACGCAAAGCCCCTCGGCCTTATCTATGACCGTACAGAGGTGGGCGCGAAAGGACTCTTTTGGGTCCTCGGGTCTCAGGGTCGTCGTGTGAGTTGTGTGGGAAAGCTTTCGGATTTGGGTTAGCGAAAAGAAGTAATTTTCAGGTTAATGAACAATATTTATTGACTCACGGATCCTTCTCCGGTTACTGGTTGATATCGGTCTTCTACTAGATTGGTGGCGGGTACTGGCGGGTGGTGTTCGGCTACGGCGTGGTCGGGAATGGCGTCGTCGACCACCACCGATGTGGGATAACGGCGAGACAGCTGATGAGGGCGAGACAGGCACACTCTTTTCGCTGGTCCTTGGCGTTTAGCTGAACACCTTGATGATCAGCGACCAGGGTTATTTTAACCGGTTTCACCGCTTGATATGTCGGATTCACAACGTGGTATTACACACCGAAATTATAGATAAACTTGAAATAAAACTTAGATCGGTTCGATCGGTCTGCACGCTTCCGCGGTCGAAACCCAAGAGGCCTCAATTCCTTTCCAATTCCTTTCTCGAACCTCCTCCTTTCCTTCTTCCCGAATTCTTCCGTTCCAACCATTCCACTTTCCTACCATTCCAACCTGTCATCCAGTCCTGCTCATCGTAGCCACCTAGTGGTTATTTCCACCCAACCACCCATCATGGCGGGGATTCAAAATTTAATAGGGTTTTCCCGTTGGTTTGGGATCCCCGCATTTTGCTGTCGTTGAACATTGTTTTTTCTCCTTCGACCACCCCTCCCGTAAACCAAATAGTGAGAATCAAATTTTCCTTTTTTATGTGAGGTTCTAATTGTAACAATATATGGTTACAATGTATATTTTTGGGAATTTTAAAAAAATACGTTTTTGAGAAAAATTAATTTAAATTTTTATTTAATTTTTAATTTTAATTTTAATTTTTTAAATAACTTTTTTGTCAGCGAAATTTTTGGTATTTTTTTGTAAAAATTTAAACAATTTCTAACATTTCATCCTTTGACAAGAATTTTGTAGGTATCATAGCTTGCGGGGTTTTGTAGAATCATTTCGAGAAACAACGATTCTTTTTTGCGTTTGCGAAAACAATACACAAACGGGTGTTAAATAAAAAATGAGAATTTTTACAATACCTTTCAGTAACTCAAATAAAGAGCGTAAAATTTTCTTTCTCCAAGAAAATTGCTCTTTGGGCTCCCTAGAAACAGTAGGCATGTTTGGTTTTGCTAGTTTGAATTTAGTCAAAGCAAAGATGGCGTCGAAACAGCACGTGCTCCGCGAACGCATTGTACGGTTCTACGAAACGCATTTCCAGCAAGGAAAAAAGTTCACGGTGGCACATTTTAAGGAAGAAAATGTACCTGTCAGTACGGTATATCGTATCCTGGGTTCCCTGAACGTAGAGCGGAAGGTCGGAAGTGGTCGTCCGGTGACGATAATGACGAAGCAGAGGAAGACATCGTTAAAGAAGCTGTTTGACAACAAGGACGCAACCAGCCTGCGTGACGCCGGTCGGAAATATGGCTGCAATACGTGGGTATTGATCCATCGGACCCTCAAGATGGAAGGAATCGTCTGCAGGAAGAAGACGAGGTCGCCGGAGTACACGGAGGAGCAGATTGAGACGGTTAAATCACAGTGTCGGTGGATGTCCAAAAAATACCGCGGGACGTTTTTCGTTCTGGACGACGAAAACTTTTTTCCGCTGTCCAAACGCATATTCCAGGAAATGATAATTACTACTCCAGCGACAAGTCATCCACACCGCCTGAAGTGAAATACAAGTTTAAGTACAAGTTTGAAAAAAAGGTTATGTAGTACAACGCCATTATGTAGTATCGCCATTTCCGACCGGGGCATTTCAAAGCCGAGCGGTCTGGCAATCAACCAACAAATCTATCGAGAAGAGTGCCTCGATAAAATCCTGCTGCCGTTCCTGAACGAGCATCACGTGGATGGGAAGTACGTCTTCTGGACGGACAGGGTGTCTTCCCATTACGTCAAGAAGACGCTGGCGTATCTTGAGGAGAAAAAGATACCGTTCGTGCCGAAAGATCGTAACCCAACAAACTTGCCCCAGTGCCGCCCAATAGAGGATTTCTTTGGCTCACTCAGTGCCCTAGTGTATAAAAACAATTGGAGGGCCAAGGACACGAAGCAACTGACTACAAGAATCCGGAATTGTATCCGGAAAATGGATGTAAGTGCCGTACAACGTTCTTGTGAGAGCATCGCGACAAAGTTGCGTCGAACAGCAGACCACTGCCCTTACTCAAACATTCACTGACATTTTTTTGAAGAAAATACATTATGTTATTAATAAAAAATACTGAAATCGATGAAAAAAATTTTTTTTTTATATGTGATTGAAAAAGTTCTCATTTTTTATTTAATACCCGTTAAATGGTCATATGTCGCAATTTGTTTCTTTATAACAATGCACGCATTGCACTGAGTATTTAACGAGAGGCACCTTCCGTACATCGCCATTCAACAAGCATCAAACACGCGTCTAATATATGCACACAGTTGCAGCGATAAACTTCAAGTGAAATATTCGCTAGCGTTCACAGCTCGAGGGGAAACATAAAACACAAAACGAGCAGAATAAACGACATTTGTTGTTTCGGGCACTGAAAGATTCTGAGAATTACTTATACTTATACGCTAGCGACAGCTTACTTACTTCGCAAATATACTCTTTTCGCTATCCCCCTTCGTTGTTTCTAGTCTTCTTCTTCGTCTTTTTCTGCATTTACGGAAACTTTAAATCCAACGATTCATTCGTTTCCGACTGTTTCTATTCTAGCGGTTGCATAGGTTGCTCGTTATTGACAACTCTGTTCGGGAAAGCACACAAATGGACAGAACAAATGTATGGGGAAATGGGAATGTTTCTTATTTTCATAAATTTAAACCATATACAGACTATGGGATAATAATGTATAGCATATCAAACAAATTATAGAAAATTTCCGATCCGATTGATATGCAAATCGTTAAAATCCGTTCGCAGCAAAAATAGTTATTAAAATCAACTTTATTTCATAAAAACGTGACCTGTAAATTGCATCGAACTGATCGATAGACACCAGTAGCATTACTATATTGATTGATAATAAAATGAGCGCCGGGTTTGAATGTGTTTTTTTTTTCGTTCAACGCTCAATTCTTATTGATTTTTTTTCTGTTCCACGAATCGAAAATCGTTAGCAGTTCGTAGCGGTAGCGGTGCAATTGGAACATATCTTTCGCTTCTCATAAATACAACACGAAGCGCGGTTATGACGGATCGCGTGATCCAATGCCGATGGTTAGTTAAATAGCACAGATAACTGTTTGTTGATTTTTCTATCATGAATGCTCGTTAAGGCCAGTTACTTCCATCGATGCCTGTTGGTTTTCTAAACACCGGAAAGAGAGATAAAGAGAATAAAAACTGCTGAATGAGTGTATTGTGCTATATCCGGCCACGATGGGTGCGGTGTGTTTTGCTAATCAATTTGGTCGGAAAATTCTTCGCATCATAAGGTATCTCTCTACTCAAACTTCCTAAACTGATGATGCCAGCAACAGATCGCTCCTTAATCCTGTCGCAAATTCTGAAGTAGCCCTACCTTGGTACCCGAAAGTCATCCACAAGAATCAACTTCCGATTAAGCACACATGACGGGGGCCAGCCAGTAAAACTAAAACAGTGAATTCTTGTGGCAAATGAGAGGCAAAGTCGTGAGAGAAGGAGCGAGAAGAAAAGAAAAGCGGAAGCTAAAAGCGCTTACTCATCACACCCAATCTCGTAAGACAACTTCCGGCACTTTTCTTTCCAGTCATCTTTACCAAGACAGCAAAGGGCTGTCTTTTCTTGACTTCTTTCCCTCTGACATATTATTTTAATGAACATTATCTATCGCTTTTCCATCTTCTCGCTTTCCCACACTGGAACAAACGTGTGTGTGATGATATTTATATATATATATGAGGTGCTGGCGCAATTTCAACAGACGAAAACAGCTAGATAAAGGATATAACCCTAGACAAACACTTTACCGGGCCACTCCCACCGCCATCCTACGCCTGAAACCGAAGGACCACGCCGCCGACACCCACACATCAAGGGTAGAAGAGATCCAACCCAGCACTCTTCTTCAGCCTGCCTGGTGGTGTAACTTTTCTTATAGTTGCATGTCCTTTTCTCAGCCGTGCCTTTTCCATGTTCGGCTTTCATTTCCAAGGAGGAACATCGAAAATTTACTGCAAAAAATAGTTTGTGACATTTTGCCACCGCCCACCCTCGCGCTTTCTCCCTATCACCCGGAAGAGAGACACTATCGGATGGTGAGAGGGGGTGTGGGGGAAAACTGTGTGTATGTTGAACGCTAGATTGACGGAGTGCTCTGCCCGGGAAATCTTTTCCTGGTTTCTTGAGATAATGATTATGACATGATAAGGACGTCGTTGCTTAGCGTGTTTTAATTAAGGAGAATGCTTCCTGCTGTGTCTGCTCGGCGGGTCATCAATATGGATGTGTGGTTTGAATGTGAACACATTTGGAAGACAAGGTGGGTGAATTGTGAATTTCGGTGTGATTCCTGTATTTTCGAACCGTAATCTACCAGCTGTATGTGCCAAGATATTCGAACACGCTTCCACGAAACGGTTCACTGATGAAATGGGATGACCTGTGACCTCTCACTTGTAGAGTTTCTTTCGATTGATTGAGAATCGCAATATATATTCCCGGCAGATTGCTCGAGAACCACAACACCTTCGCTTTTGCCGCAGCTTTTGCGAAGGAACTTGAGACCATTAAATATGTGCATCTATAAGCAGCTGCTAACCAAGAAAACCATTGCTCTTTGCTCCCCGGATTGCTCCTCGTATAAATTCAACTTGTAGCAACATTTCACCCCTCCTTCCAAATCATTACATAACGAAGACAGGACCATGCTACACTACTGCTCCAAGTACGAATTGGAACGTAACGTTTTTCCTGGAGAATCCGTTAACCATGCTTCATTCATTGCTTCGCCACGGCATACGAAAGCCAGTCGAGAGGAAACAAATCAGAGTGTATCGCAGTTCGAAAATCTTCTCCACAGACAGAATAAATAGAAGAAATTGTGAAGGGAACGCATGAGGGGAAAACGAGTGAAAAGTACAAAGTTCAAGAAAATGCAAGGTCCGAGCGTGGTGCAATGCCGGGGGAAGAAGATATTGGCTAACGGTTTCATTTCTTCAGTCGATTTTTCGCCCAACTAAATTTCCTGTGTGCGAGAAACACTTCGCTGTGTTAATTGCTTAACCCTTTCAGAACCATAAGATGCCCAAGGCTAAATAAGCCAATACAACACAATGTTTTAGCTATTGTGGGTGTAAAGTAAGAGTATATCACCATGAAAACATAGTAGGGTGTATAGTTTTCCTATAATTTCATGGGAAATATTTTTCCATATGGACCATAAAAGTAAATAAACGAAGAGTTAGGTTTGTTATATCGGTATATTATTTATTGCTTTGTAATACAAAAACATAATAAAAATTATCACAAAAGTAAAATAAATAGTTAGTTGTAGTATTCTACGAAACAATTTCGTTTACTTGTGAAGCACAAGTGGGCATTACACATAACACATTTATTATATAAAAAAAAAATGATGATGGTCCCACCTCTTTCCCCTACATAGGTTTGAGCTGGACGAGTTATCTTGTGGATAATTATATGGAGGAGTTTCTTTGTAATATCAAATCAACCAGTAAGCTAGTTAAAAACAAAAAACGGTCCGGTTGTACCACTGGCATAGATTGTTTATCAAAAGAACAAGTAAGGGCATTATCTAAACGCTAATTATTCCATGGCATGTCAAGAGAATTTCCAATCCGGGAAGACACTTGACCGATCGGGAATCGAACCCAATGCCTATATCAGAATTAGCCATGAATTTACAAGGGATTTCCCGCTTTACTAGATTCCCGAGAACGATCTACTAATGCGATCGCTTTCGAGTCCAGACAGCTGAGCAACCCCGAGCCTAATTCTAGCCGACACTTCAGGCCCAGTAACTCTCCCAAGGCATGTCAAGAGAATTTCCAACCCGGGAAGACCCTTGACCGATCAGGAATTGAACCTAATACCTATGTCAGTACCAGCCTTGAATTTACAAAGGAAATCCCGCTTTACTGGATACCCGACAACGATCTGTTAATCGTTTTCGAGACCAGACAGCTGAGCAAACCTAAGCCTAATTCCAGCCGATACTTCAGGCCCTTCATTCAACCTGGGGTATAATCGCGTCAATCTGAATCTGCAATGAGATCTGCCACAACACAGAAAGATCTCGTCAATCATCTGTCAAAAGGATAAATTTACAAGTATTCCGGTTGAGCTATCCCTAGCTTCTTTTCAGTTTCCACTTTCAATCCCTTGGAATGGATCGATCTTATTAAACAAAACAAAAACAAAGAAAAAAATCACTTTTGCCAATGTTCAATTTCAAATTTTACTATGCCGGTTCACGCGCGCGATGCTCAAACTCTTGTAGACTTCACAATTATTTTTAAACTAATCTAATAACTAAAATTATTAAAAATTGTAGAAAAAAAATAATAAAAACAACATACCATCATCATCATAGTCTAAAGATAAAAAAAAACACACACACATGCACCTACACCTAAAACAGTACTCTATTCATTATGTAATAATGATGACGGTCCCACTTTATTTTCCTACAACGATTTGAGCTGGACGAATTTTCTTTGATAACTATATATATATATATATATATATATATATATATATATATATATATATATATATATATATATATATATATATATATATATATATATATATATATATATATATATATATATATATTATATATATATATATATATATATATATATATATATATATGTATATATATATATATATATATATATATATATATATATATATATATATATATGGATTTCTTTTATAATACAAACAAAACCAGTATATTAGTTAAGAGCATATACATAGATTGTCACTCGAAAGAGCAAGTAAAGGCATTATTATATTTATTATGTGATCGTTGCTAAGTCAGACCGGACCATGTTTGACAGCTTCTTTTTATTCGTTCAGAAACGCATTTGCTGCCTTGGATATACGTTTTATTTTGACATTCAATAAAGAAATATCGATTCAATAATAATTGAGCAATCGATAACGATTTTTGTAGAAGCGAAAAATATTTCCCTTGGGCGTGAAAGGGTTAAATTTGTTGCGGAATATTACACGTTCGTAACTTTAAAATCAATGTATTCAGGTTTAACGAACAAACTAGCTTTAGTAATGTAGCTTCCCAAAAAAAATTGACGTAGGATTACGTCTTTCGGGAACATATTGGGGTACAAATTGAAAATCGAAAATCGAGCACATCGTGAAAATTATCCAATTTCAAACGCTTATTGCTCAGTCATTTCATGATGGATTGATGAGATTTTTTGCGTCAATCAATTTCGGCACTCCATAAAAATTTTTTACATTGAATCAAATAATATTTGTCATGAAGCTAACTATCGAATAATTAGAAAAGCTCAACCCCTATCCTAACGGAAATACCCACTTCTGACTGGTCGAAATGGACGACACATGCGGTGGCTCATGACTTACAATTATTGAGCACTCCATAACAATTCATCACAATTGATAAAATAATATGTCATATGAAACTAACTAGCAAACAATAAAACAATGGGTGGGTTATATCTATGATATAACCGCAAGGTTGACGTGGGACTACCTTAGCTTAGCAATCATTCGTTTGTATTTAATAAATTCTTGATTGAATTAAACAGTTTCCAAATCCAATTGAATTCAATATTTTTGCTTTGTGAGTAAAAAGATTGAACAAATGCCATGTAAAGTCAATTCACGCATTATGATAGACTGTTCTTCGTTACAAGTAAACTTAATGACAGACCTTTTACGTTTGGTATGATGCCCAGGACACAATATATGTACGGAAGAATTATCAAACGATTATTTTATTTTACATTTCCCTCTGAAGTTTACATCTCTCAAGTGTACGCCCTTCTCGAACCGCGAATTTGCTTGAAACTGGAAAGTTCACTCGCTTCTAATGTCTGCACGATTTTCTCAGGTTCCTAAGATTAGAAGACCATGTTAGGACAGACATTTTCCAGTCTGCACAAAGGCATTTATTCGCAGAGCCGCTTTCCCCAGAAACCTTGGTTTTGATGTCTGTGTTAGGAAAACACATTTCAATCGGAACAAAATTACCCCGACTTGTATGAATTCGCAATGCCGATTTCCCCATGCTCCATTGATTTGAAGTCTGTGTTAGGGAAACAGATTTCAGTCGGAACAAAAATACCCACGACTTGTATTAATTCGCAATGCCGATTTCCCTACGCTCTATGGATTTGAAGTCTGTGTTGAAGAAACACATTTGAGTCGGAGCGAAAATACCCTCGATTTGCATGAATTCGAAATGCCGATTTCCTCCAGGCACCATGGTTTAGAAATCTCTGTTAGGGAACACATTTCGGTGGGAACAAAAGTTCCCCTAGTTTCATATGTTTGCAATGCCAATTTCTCCATCGCTGCTTGGTTTTGAAGTCTGTGTTAGGGAACATTTTTCGGTGAGAACAACAGTCCCCCTACTTTCATGTATTTGCAATGCCGGTTTCCCCAAGGTTGCTTGATTTTAATGGCTGTGCTAGGGAAACCGTAAATCGGGCCAAATAAAAAGAAGGCAGTTAGGGCGTTTAGATAACGCCTAATATTTTATAGTTATTCAATTGTTTATCTAATGAAAAATAACATTTTGTTAGTTGCGATAGATGCGTAAAAATATTCGCTATCAATTGATGCAAACATCTTTCCGATCCAGTAAGAAATGTTCGAATTTAAACATTCGAGATCTTTAATTTTTTCCTGCATGATTTGGTTTTCATTTTACCCCCCCATATATTCCGGTTAGACGCAGTCCCACGTCAAAAAAATCTCCAAACGGAAATACCTCGTTCTGATTGAAATACGTTCTGATACGAAAAACGGGGATACGGAGAAATCGGCACATCAAAGTAGATCTTTTATTCCCACCGAAATATATTCCCTAACAGAGATTTCAAATCCAAGATGTCTGGGGGAAATCAGCATGTAAATAATTCATTCTTTGTGTGGACACCGACTGGACAACACCGTTGCTGGACGAGCTGGACGGCGAGGGATCGAGTGCTTTTCTCAAGGCAGTGAGGGTAGAGGTGTAGTGCAGGAGTTAGAGTAGAGTTTTCCAAGGGCCTTTCTCAAGGCTAGAGACGAATGAACTGAAAAGTTTAAAGTCTCTATAGTACAAAACCATTCCATTCCATGTAAATACCCTCGTGGTCGATAGTTTAACTAACGACGCGCACAAATGGATAGTGCTCATTGTAACTAGCTTGAGCATTGCTGATTGCATACGTGCTGGTTTTCGTTCCAAAAAGAATCTTTCGATGGATTAATTGAAGAATGATATTCCAATGAACTGAATAGAACTTATGTTTGATAGATCATAAATAAAATTTAAATTTTGAGCTTTTATGTTAATTGCTTCGTGAAATTTAATATCAATGGCCAATTGAAATTATAAATGAAATTACCTCTTCCATTTCAAATATATTTTCTCTATAATAAAAGAACACTTTTTTCTGGTGAGAAAATTTGATAATTGTGTTCGATAATGATAGTTATCTTATATTAGATTGATGAAGTATTTTTCTTTTTTTCTATCATACATAACACAGGAGCCAGCTCGTCCAGGGCCACAGAGGGCGGCTTTCATCATACCTCATTCCATATAGGCATCTTCTATCGTGATACGCACCATCAAATGACCAAACACCATCTTTCTATCATAATCACTCGGTTATGGACATTGGTGGAGTGAACAAACAATATCTAACAACCAGACAAAACGGCCCTTTTCAGGGCCACCAAATCACTATCGAAGAGTTTAACAATGTAATTCTCCGAACATATCCAAAATCAGCATGTAACAGATAACCTAGCGGAATCCTACGTCAACCATGCGGTCGTGTCTCGGACGCAACCCTCCTGTGATCTATTTTTTGCATGATGAGATAATAATTCAATCGGATTGTAATAGAGGTAAACCCTACTTGTGAGAAGTTTTTAGGGATAAATTATAACACTATTCAAGTTAATGTGTGTTGCCTGGTACAATCGGGTAACGCTCGTTGGCATTAAGAAGATCAAACACAATTCTCAGAGCCATGTTTGTGTTTGCTCGATTGGATAGTTCTATTGGTCAAAAACAGGAAGTGGGTTATATCTATGGTATAACCGCAAGGGTGACGTAGGACTATCGTTGAATTAGAGATCATTTGTTTGAAGTTTAATCTAAATCCATCCTGAATGAATGAATAAATAAATATTTGGGTGACTTCAAAAACGAGAGCGTTACGTTGGAGGCTCAAGGTTTTATGCATCCAATATTGGATACAAATGACCTTGTTCTGAAGAATAATCTTCAGAAGCTTTTCTGCTAACTGCACTTGATTGACAAATCACAAAACCAAATGTATGTGGTCGCAGTATTATATGGATAGAAAACATTAAAATAAACTCGCTTGGATGTAATTTTCAATTCCAAGGGGAACTGGCAGATTATTTTTCAGCAAAGATCATTTCTTTCCAGGTTTCTTCTCGATAACCAGCAAACGAAAAGAGTTGCGCGCGTGTATGTGTAACGAACTTTCCCTGACCGTGACAAGCCACTAACGCCGAGGAAGGCTGTTACCAGACAGAAGTCCAGCTAGAGACCAGCAGGGCGGACTGTTCACGGGTCTCAAACACCCTCTTCCATGCGGTTTCATTTCACAGGGGCGTTCCTACCCACAATGAGGCAACTCAGAAGGGGGGAAGGACGACATTTCGCGGGTATAGAGTTTATCACTTCGGAATAAGGGTTACTCACGGCACTCTGGTAGAGACTGCCAGTCACCGGATGTTGCGGCTCAGATTTGAGGGAAACTCGGGGAAACTGACACTGCGTCCTTGAGCTCGGTCCTCCTGGTCGGGTGGGAAACTCTCCCACAACTCACTCGGATAACACTCCCCACAATCACACGCACGGACACCCCGGACACCGACTCGGACCTTCCTTTTTTTCTACCCGGTGACCTCTTTTTTTAAAGGATGTGTCACATCAAATTGCATCACGGAAAAAACGCTGAAGAAATTCGCCCAGTAGACCGATCCTTTTGAAAATTTTAGACAGTAAAATAAAAACTATTAAACAACTTTTGGCATTTTCTTTTTATTCATACATCGAGCCCAAGCCCGTATGCTCGCACCTTCCTCTTTACCCCGTCCATAAGGTTCTGTACAACGTCAGGTTGTAGTTTTTTTTTAACAGAAATCCATTTTCTCTTGAAGTCCGCCTCCGATTTGACAACTTTTGGGTTCTTCCGGAGGGCCTGCTTCATAATCGCCCAATATTTCTCTATTGGGCGAAGCTCCGGTGCGTTGGGCGGGTTCATTTCCTTTGGCACGAAGGTGACCCCGTTGGCTTCGTACCACTCCAACACGTCCTTTGAATAGTGGTACGAAGCGAGATCCGGCCAGAAGATGGTCGGGTCCTCGTGCTGCTTCAATAGTGGTAGTAAGCGCTTCTGTAGGCACTCCTTAAGGTAAACCTGCCCGTTTACCGTGCCGGTCATCACGAAGGGGGCGCTCCGCTTTCCGCAAGAGCAGATCGCTTGCCACACCATGTACATTTTGGCAAACTTGGATAGTTTCTGCTTGCGAATCTCCTCCGGAACGCTGAATTTGTCCTCTGCGGAGAAGAACAACAAGCCCGGCAGCTGATGAAAGTCCGCTTTGACGTAGGTTTCGTCGTCCATTACCAGGCAATGCGGCTTCGTCAGCATTTCGGTGTACAGCTTCCGGGCTCGCGTCTTCCCCACCATGTTTTGCCTTTCATCGCGATTAGGAGCCTTCTGAACCTTGTATGTACGCAGGCCCTCCCGCTGCTTGGTCCGCTGGACGAATGAACTTGACAAATTCAGCTTATTGGCGACATCCCGGACCGAACTTCTCGGATCACGTCTAAACTGCTTAACTACGCGCTTGTGATCTTTTTCACTGACGGAGCATCCATTTTTGCCGTTCTTCACCTTCCGGTCGATGGTTAGGTTCTCGAAGTATCGTTTTAGTACTCTGCTGACCGTGGATAGGACGATTCCCAGCATCTTACCGATGTCCCGATGTGACAACTCCGGATTCTCGAAATGAGTGTACAGGATTAATTCACGACGCTCTTTTTCGTTCGACGACATTTTTCCAAATTTACAAAAAATTGACAGTGAAACATGGCCAACGTGATCTATACACTCTTATCTGATTATAAGCGAAAGCTGAAGATATAATTCCTAAAAATTAAATTTCTACAGCGTTTTTTCCGTGATACAATTTGATGTGACACACCCTTTAATTCCGTCACGCGCTTCAAAATCTCACCACTCAGGGCTTTGGCGCTCCCCACAAAAGTGCTCCGCTTTTCAATCTTTTCTTTTCGACCTCTCCTTCTCTCTTTTTCTCCAAACTTTCTCCCTTTCCCACTTCATTGTCCTCCCCTTTTTTTTTGTTCCGTAGGTTCGCATTTCCGTTCAACGTAAACGTCGCAGGGAAGATTGAGTAGAGATTGGAATGACTCAAAAACGAACTTATGCAACTTCCCCGTCGACGTTGAGATGGCGCTAGTCGCATGCTGTCAGTTTGTGGGATTAACGCTACGTTACATATGTGTGTGTGTGTGTGTGGCGGCTGCTTCAATGTCTTCCCGAGGAACCGTATTTCGATGCTGATACCCTCTTGGTCACCTTCTCTTCTCCTTCTGATCGATCGGCTTTTCTGCGCTCCCTCACAGTTAAAACAAACTGATTGCATTTCAGGTCAGGTCAGGTCAGGCAATGAATCCCTCGATCTCTCGCCGTTCAGCTCGTTCAGTAACGATGTTGTCTTGTCGACGTCCTCAGGCGTCGTGCACAAATTACGTAACGCAAAAATCCGGATCTAGAACCCACTCCCCCCCCCCTTACGTAACGCTTTTTCCTATCTCTCATAAACATAAAGTAACGCAACATCTACCCCCTCCCCCCTTATCGCGTTACGTAATTTGTGCACGACGCCTCACGAAAAATGAATGGGTTTCACCACCAGAATATCATTTAAGTATGCTTTCCGTGCGTGATTGAATCGAGAGGAGGTATGGTTTACGATGGCAATTTGGAAGGCAAACTAGAGGAGAATGAACTCTCTGAGTATGAAAATTTCGGCGACTGAGCAATAATCGATTGAAAATTATATAATTTTCGCGATACGAAACATTTTCCGTTGCGCGCGCATACACTATTGGATACGAAAATATCCTACTGATGGGAAAGAATAATCTTCAGAAGCTTTCCAGCTAATTACACTTGATTGAAAAATTACGAAATCAAATGTATTTGGTCGCTGTGTTATATGGTTAGAAAACATTAAAATAAACTCTTTCGCATGAATGTATTTTTCAATTCCCAGGGAACTGGCAGATTATTTTTCAGCAACGATTAGATCTTTCCGGAATTTTCTCTATGCTGTATGGCATCCAAACAAAAATTCTCGTTTCAGTTTGGCCTGCAAAAAACTTTTCTGAACTCTAATCCATCAAATTTGGAGCCCTGAAAAGAGCCGTTGATTATATGCTAAGCTAATATAGCACCCTCTCCTTGGATTCGACGGGCCAGCTGAATGTCCTTGGGCATGATGTGACGCGTTTTGCGTGGATAGCACACAAATTTGTATTTTCGAATAAGCCTCCTGCAGCGTCATAACCGCGGAACTTTGGAAGCGCAAGTCGATTTTGAAGTCCTGAGCAATTCCACGATCCAAATGCTGCAAAGGTAGCTTGCGGATCAGCAATTCGGTCGACTTCCGATAGCGATGAATTTCACGCAAAATTCCCGGTCGATAGCGATGTGGCTTTTTCACGCTTCCTGCGGATGGTGCGCTTATCCGAGCTGCTTTCGTGTGCCTTACCACCGAAAGACTAACGAGCTGTCTGCTTAGTCCCGATGAAACGAGTCCTCACGGTGCGAGAGTAGAGTAAGAAATGAACGAAAGGTAAGGAAGGAAGGTCTTGTATTATAGAGACTTTAAACTTTTGCAGTTCATTCGTCTCTAGCCTTGAGAAAGGCCCTTTGAAAACTCTACTCTACTCTATTACTCTACTCCAGCGCTACCACCTCTGAGAAAGGCACTCGATCCCTCGCCGTCCAGCTCGTCCAGCAACGATGTTGTCCAGTCGGTGTCCACAAAAAGAATGATGAACGAAAGCAAGGGAAGTGTCATTTTATAAAACATAAAAGCATCGAATGTAAACCCCACCCTCTTTATTATATAAGCTTACTGTATACTTACTTCGATGTTATTCGTTTCTCTCTCAGGGTAAGCTACGAATATAATAAGGGTGGGGTTTAGATTCTATACTTTTATGGTTAATAAAATGATGCTTCCTTTGCTTTCGTTCATTTCTTACTCTACTCTCGCACCGTGAGGACTCGAGCTCGTTAGTCTTTCGCAGACAGCTCGTTAGTCTTTCGGTGGTAAGGCACACGAAAGCAGCTCGGATAAGCGCACCATCCGCAGGAAGCGTGAAGAAGCCACATCGCTATCGACCGGGAACTTTGCGTGAAATTCGTCGCTATCAGAAGTCGACCGAATTGCTGAACCGCAAGCTACCTTTGCAGCATTTGAATCGTGGAATTGCTCAGGACTTCAAAACCGGCTTGCGCTTCCAAAGTTCCGCGGTTATGACGCTGCAGGAAACTTATTCGAAGATACCAATTTGTGTGCTATCCATGCAAAACGCGTCACATCATGCCCAAGAACATCCAGCTAGCATCGTATTCGGCATCGTATCCGAGGAGAGCGTGCTATATTAGCTTAGCATATAATCAACGGCCTTTTTCAGGGCTCCAAATTTGAAGGATTAGAGTTCAGAAAAGTTTTTTACAGGCCGAACTGAAAGGAGCATTTGGCTAAAATCGTGGTTTCGATAATAATTCGATACCGATAGGTGCCATGGATATGGATTTCATAATGAAGAATATGAAATACATGACATGATGTAGTGACACACATTATTTGAATGATAGAATGAAGAAGTTTTCTGCCAATTTCCTTCAACCTCCAAACATATCTTTCTCCCGTTTGTCGTTTTCGCGTTCGCTAATCCTTTCTCACAACACCCATTTCTCGTTTGAGAAATTGTTGAGTAAACATTTTTTGCCAGTGCGCGTAGAACGGGAATTCCTAAAGATTCATTGCACCTCTAATAAATTGCCGAAAGACGTGGTCTTACGTTGATCGCACTTGATTGAAAAAATCCAAAACGAAATGTATTTGGTCGCAGCATTATATGAGTAAAAAGCAAATAATCGCTCGAAAATGACTTGATTTTCGCGATGTGACACATTTTCCGTTTTTCATGTTATGCATCCAATATTGGATACGAAAATTTTCCAATGATGGGGAAAAAATATTCACAAGCTTTCCTGTTAATTGCGATTGATTGAAAAATCACAAAACCAAATGTATTTGGTTGCAGTGTTATATGGATAGAAAACATTAAAATAAACCCTTTCGCATGAATGTATCTTTCAATTCCCAGGGGAATTGGCAGATTATTTTTCAGCAACGATGATAACAACGAGGATACCGCGCGTGTGTGTGTGTGGCGGCTGCTCCGATGTTTCAAGCGGAACCGTGGCATCACTCTCCTCCTGATGGATTCCCTTCTGGCCTTAGGTACACAAACAGGCTCTTGGTGACACCGATCATCAGCGCTTTCATGATAAACGAAATTAGCTTCACAACAACAGCGACAACATGCTCCAATCGCTGTTCAATCATAACTGAGTGGGTTTACGAGCGGCGCTCGCTTATATACCGATTGGTGATTTCAATAGCCTGTTTTGAAAGCAATTTTAAGACTATTGAAACAAGTTTTTGGATCAAAAAGTAACAAGTATATGACGCGTAGACATTTTATCTTTCAAATGAAGTGTTTATCATACCATTTCGTTCAGTTGTTTAAGAGCTATTAACGCTCAAAATCTCGGTCTCCAGCGTAACGCTTTCGTTCTCGAAACTTTGGTTTTACACCCCGGTATAGAAATGAAAGACGTAGTCCTACGTCAATACGGGTCTAATGTTTTGCGATAAAGAACATAATCACCACTTTTAACGAAAATCTAGGAACGACTATTGGCATTGGTTTGGCATGACTGTATGTATGTTTCGCAGCGGAAATCATTATTCAGATCATTTTTACAGATCTGAACAAACACTCTTGAAGTACATTCGTTGTTTTTACCAACCTAAATATTCTCTAGAAATAAATTGTATGGCAAAACAACGGGTCAGCTAGTTTAGACTAAAGTGGCTAGCCCGCATGTGCAAAAAAATGAGCGAGCTTAGAACATATAAAAACTCCTAAAACTATGTTACGTTTCATCGATTCCCTCAACATCACATTGTCAGTTTACTTTGAGGATTTGATTTATATTGCTAAAAGTACCGTGTTTTGCTATTAAAATTATCAGTTTTCCAAACCAAATACTTTCATTTATGCTTCCTAGAATTTCGGAAGTTTATAAAATTAAATTGCAATCGGAAAAAAGGACTAACAATAATGAAATGTCACGATATTGATGCTCGAAAATCAGAAAATCCGTTTTTCTGCGTCGTCGGCTGTGTTCAGCTGTAATTATGCTCTCAAATGTCATCTTGTTGTCAATAATATTGACCGTGTAAGGTCCGCTTAAACCTAACGTGATGCGGCAAAAGAGTGGCAAGTTTTTGCGGAAATTATAATTTAATGATTATTCTAAAATTAATACCTTTTCCTACAATATTCACATTATTCAACGGTTGATAAAACTTATTCCTAAAATTATACTTTGCCTATAAATTTATGTACACTCTATTCTTACTGTTGATTCAGCAACGAAACGAACCACTTTCCGTAATTTTAATATTTATTGGAGATAATATATTAAAATTTCCCTACAACAATATTACATATTACCTTTCTTCATAGATATCAAAATTAATAAATCCTTACGTTTCTAGGTTCTTAGTAATTCCTGATTTAAAGTTTCTGTTTCTTTCCTCCTCTCTTTCCGATTCAATGAATCTAAATTGATGATATTCTTAAATATAGGCAATTTAGAAAATGCACACCGAAATACCTCAAATAACATAATGATTCAACACAGTTTCCGTATCTAGCTTTCCAATCTCTACAATTCTCTTCTATCCACGACTTCTATCACTGGCGCCTTTATTTGAATTTGCGCTATTGAATTTGAATTTCCTTTATCTGTCTTTCTTTAATCTCATAATACCCCTTCTAATCCCTATGTTATGTTACTGTGCGTTACGGTGTGGTACAATGGGTTTTCGTTAGAGGTGCGTTGTCACAGCGAAGCTGTGTGCAACACTTACAGTTATTTACAAGTCTCAGAATTACTATTGTGATTTGTTTTTACAGTTGAGAGTAAACAGAAAGGTAATAAATTATGAATTATACTAGATTAGATTAATGGCTTATAGTACGGTTTGATAAGCAGTTTATTTCACATCAAATTAATGAAAGAAAACGTTTCTGGTAAGAACGGAAAAAGAAACGTAAAGGTAGGTAAAATTTATATAATTGAAAAACATTGAATTTATAAGCGTATATTTCAGTTTTGAAGCTGCTATCTGAACGTTTTTCATTCCCTGTCCGAACAAGTAGTACGCCACCAACAACGTGCAGTGGACAAGAAACTCCCCAACATGCTGAAGCTCCGCCCAATCGAGTATTATTGAGCTACCTCGAAAGTCGAAATTCTTGCCCTTCCAGGGACCAAGTAATAACCAGCTGGCGCAATATCTGCAATATCTAATTGAAACAGCGAGTGGAATATCCCACGAGACATGAGGTTTGGTGTTGTCCTGGTTGAACATGACGACATATGACCCGTTTCTGGGCGTTTATCCTGCATCTGACTGATGGTGGCTTCATAATACAAAATTCTTTTTCAATCTCACCCAAAGTAAGATTTTCATCGAGTGAAGACTGACTATAGAGAGAAGCTAATGGTGGTTCATTCCGATTGTTCCATGATTTTGATCGCGCCAGTTTATAAATTATGTTGGAAAATCAGTTTCAAAATGATCAAATAATCCACCACAATAAATCTTCGAGACAAGAATATAATAAAATCAGCTGAGCTAGATTCACCGGCGCGTTAAATTTCCGAGCCGCCTGGAAATTGAAATCATATGATGTATTACTTGGCTAAAGAAAAGTTTGCAAATCTCCTAATAGACTAAATGATTTACAGTCGACCGAGAGCGCAAAAACCAAACTTCCTACCTTCTACGATTATAACGCAACAGACGCTAAGCTACGTAGCTAAGTTTAACCAGCTGTTCGCTCGTTTAGCACAAGTGTGAGACCAATTGAAAAGCTATGTCGGGACGGAATTACCTGTCTGCGGAACTGCACAAGCGTGCAAACTTTCAATCCAACCGATGAGGATCCACTGCTAGCGTGTGGGGAACATGCGAGTCGGGATTCTAGCTCCACAGAGAGCCATTGGATTATGGTCCCCCGCACGAGGTTAGAAATGCGAGAACAAGCTGAAGCAGAAGTTGATACTTGATCCCCAGCTAATACTGCTACCGCTCGGCCAAAGGTATCCACTGCCAGAGTTTTCCAGAGTTGCTGTTGGTTTTTAATTAAATAACACTCCTCATTCAACCGTCATGAGAGCCAGATGATGGCATAAAATTCCGGGCCACAGGTGGAAATGCGTGAAATTGTACGAAACTTTCTCTTTCATATCTCTCATGATCTCCGGATCCCAACCAGGAGGGGTTTTAATTGCAACCAGTACTTAATTGACGTAATCTTAATGGAATGCTTTAAATTTACATCTTCAAGGGTCATCACCGAGACCGAATCGTTATCCGGATTGACGGCTGTGTGCTGTGCTGTGTTTGTGGGAACATGCAATTCCGGAGGACATAATCTGCATTGGAATAATTGCAGACAACCTATTCCGTCGGCCCATTCCACTGTCGGAGAACTGAATGATTTATGCATTCCGCCGGTGATAAATTTGCTCTTCAAGAGCACTCCCCAAACCCGGGTACGGGAAATCACCACAACTCGCTGTGTTTTGTCATGCTGATTGTTTAATTGATACAATTAATTAATCTTAAGTACAAAAGCTTGTTGCTCTATGCAGAGGGCTTTCGGTTCAAGGCGGCCTGCCCTTAAGGATCACTCACTCACTCACTCACTCACTCACACCCACCCACAGCACCCACAAAGCATCGATTTTCGTGGAAACTGTTCTTGGGCTGTAAAGGCAGCAGCAGCAACACATCAGCCTAACGGCAAACAATTTGAATTCGTGACTAATCGTCGCATTGTCGCCTTCGTGATTGCGGCAATGATTTGCCTTTAATTTGAATCCGACAGTGCATTCCGGCGCTAAGATTTATCGCCAATTGATTGGGCATTCTTTTGAGTATGCTGGAAAATATCAAATGTTAATTTGTTTTGTAACTAAAGCATTATGATAAAAAAAATCCCTACGATGATTACATCTGGTTGGTAAGTACAGTATGATGCTCCCGCTAAACCTTCATCTCTTCGGATTGTAATTCATGGAAATTTCCAACAAGTGAACCATAATTACGTAAATATGGAGCCAAAAAATCACCAGCCCTAATGAGCAAGTTGCTCAAAGTGCCTCCTCGCTCCACACACGGGTTCCGACCGAGCGCTGGTCTTTTTCGCATTATTCTCTTAATTACATAATTTTGAATAACTATGGTGATTCTCTTCTGCAGCCGGCGTAACTTAGTCACTCATCCCAGCGGATATGCCTGAACCCATCGTGGCACCAGAGCATCATCTCACTACTAATTCCACCATCACGGGATCATCACTCCACAGAACACCAAGAACTGCACTGGACGAGATCGCCCCTACCGCCCATCACCCCGAGGATGGACCCCACCGCCCTAACGATGGATTGAATACAGGTTGGTAAACGAGTAAAAAAAACACACCCGTGTTGGCCCCGGCTATTTGGCACTGAAATTAGATGATGTTTGTATAAATTTACATACTTAATTTTAATTGACTAAATGTTCAGTCCATCCATGACATGGAGGGATGCTTTTTTTGGCAATTTGGGAACACATCACCGTCAACGCCGCCGCCGCATCATCGTACACGGCTACCATTAGCAGGACGTGACATAAATTATTTGGAGTATGATCCTGGGCATCGCACTTGACAGGAAATGGGTACTTGGGTACACGTGTGTGTGTGTGTGTGTGTGTGTGTGTATGTATGTACTCTTTATACCCGGACCAGATGCTGTGTGCAATCATAGGTCCAGTGCGGGGTGTTGTTCGAATTTGAATGAAAATTAGAATTTGTCCGCCTGATCGTCCGGTAGAGCGTCAACCGAGTTTACACTGGTAATGTTGTAATTATGGTGAGAGGTTTTGTAAAGCTTAGCAAAATCGATAATTCACATTTGGAAAAGGACCGTTCTATATTAGAGGCACTAATTGTGCTGCCTTTGGGAAGATGGTTTTTCTATTGCGATTTACATTGTCGGTTATTCTGGGTGAGAAACAAAGCTAAATGTTCACACTACTGGTAATAATTTACTACTGTCGGTGTAATGAGTGAGACCCGATTACAGTGACAGGTTGTAAGAAAACAAGAAACCTCTATGCAGTCTCTTTTGTGCCATTCAAATTGAAAGGTAACGGTGTAAAACGTATCAATTTCAGTCATTTATGTGATGAACAAAAACAATAATTTATTATAGAAAACAACAGAGGTTTCAGAGTGAATAAAGGGTGTGTCACATCAAATTGCATCACGGAAAGAACGCTGTAGAAATTCGCCCAGTAGACCGATCCTTTTGAAAATTTTAGACAGTAAAATAAAAGCTATTAAACAACTTTTGGCATTTTCTTTTTATTCATACTTCGAGCCCAAGCCCGTATGCTCGCACCTTCCTCTTTACCCCGTCCATAAGGTTCTGTACAACGTCAGATTGTAGTTTTTTTAAACAGAAATCCATTTTCTCTTGAAGTCCGCTTCCGATTTCACAACTTTTGGGTTCTTCCGGAGGGCCTGCTTCATAATCGCCCAATATTTCTCTATTGGGCGAAGCTCCGGCGCGTTGGGCGGGTTCATTTCCTTTGGCACGAAGGTGACCCCGTTGGCTTCGTACCACTCCAACACATCCTTTGAATAGTGGCACAAAGCGAGATCCGGCCAGAAGATGGTCGGGCCCTCGTGCTGCTTCAATAGTGGTAGTAAGCGCTTCTGTAGGCACTCCTTAAGGTAAACCTGCCCGTTTACCGTGCCGGTCATCACGAAGGGGGTGCTCCGCTTTCCGCAAGAGCAGATCGCCTGCCACACCATGTACTTTTTGGCAAACTTGGATAGTTTCTGCTTGCGAATCTCCTCCGGAACGCTGAATTTGTCCTCTGCGGAGAAGAACAACAGGCCCGGCAGCTGTCGGTTAGGAGCCTTCTGAACCTTGTATGTATGCAGGCCCTCCCGCTGCTTGGTCCGCTGGACGAATGAACTTGACAAATTCAGCTTATTGGCGACATTCCGGACCGAACTTCTCGGATCACGTCTAAACTGCTTAACTACGCGCTTGTTATCTTTTTCACTGACGGAGCATCCATTTTTGCCGTTCTTCACCTTCCGGTCGATGGTTAGGTTCTCGAAGTATCGTTTTAGTACTCTGCTGACCGTGGATTGGACGATTCCCAGCATCTTACCGATGTCCCGATGTGACAACTCCGGATTCTCGAAATGAGTGCGCAGGATTAATTCACGACGCTCTTTTTCGTTCGACGACATTTTTCCAAATTTACGAAAAATTGATAGTGAAGCATGACCAACGTGATCTATACACTCTTATCTGATTATAAGCGAAAGCTGAAGATATAATTCCTAAAAATTAAATTTCTACAGCGTTTTTTCCGTGATGCAATTTGATGTGACACACCCTTTATTAATGGACCCTGGAAGGATTAATATGTTTACGAGAAAGAAGACTATTTGAATGAAGATATAGGAAACAGTAAGTCGTGACTGAAAGATTTGGTGAGTCGACGATGATCTAACTTCACGATTCTCCACATACTTAAGTGGCATAGAACTGATAAAAGAGGCCCTTGTGATGACGCAAAACAAGCAAAAATGGTGATGTTCGCTGCTTTGAGTGTAAAAAGAGATTGAAAATTTGCCTCTATTGTAGTAGTAAAATATTTTTTTCATTTTATAGGTTGACTAGCTGACCCGGCAAACTTCGTCCCGCTCAAAATTTGTTTTTGTTACCAATGCCTTCAAATATTCACGTTTTCTTACTAAGCGCAAGTTCATGAGTCCAATCGCAGAACTGTTCATTGATTGATATTCTAATCGACCCCGTTGAATTTACCTTTTACTAAAAAAACCCTAGTACTTCTACCAAAACTCATCATTATTCCAGACACAATTCTCGTCCAAGATTTTTCAACCACTTGCAAATAACACGTTTCTCCGTTACATTGAATAAATGTTTTATACAGAAAATATGATAGAATAAAGACAGACCCCTCTCCTCTTCTCCCCTTAGAAAGAGGGGAAGAGTGTCTATTCACCATTTAGTTTTCGAATAATGCAGAAATTTGTCTTTCATTGGTATGGCAGCTCCCCCTTAGAGAGGAAGGTGGAGCCACCCTAACCGTAACTAACCACCGTAAAAACGTTTATTGCATCCGAAAACCTCCACATGCCAAATTTCGTTTCATTTGCTTGATTAATTCTCGAGTAATACAGAAACTTGTGTTTCATTTGTACGGCAGCTCCCTCTTAGAGAGGAGGGTGGAGAGTCTAACCACCATAGAAACATTTATTGCACCCTAAAACCTCAATTTGGTTTCATTTGCTTGATTAATTCTCGCGTAATGCAGAAATTAGTGTTTCATTTGTTTCATGATCTGACATGTATGTACCTACCTATACCTATACCTATTACGTTTAACCATTTGAGCCAATCTCACATCACAAAACATACCCATTTGAATCATCAAATTGTTTACTTTCTTTACTATATTCACTGTATATGTTTTAAGCAAAAAAAAAATTGGATAAATTTCTTGTCTAATGGTATACAACAGAACATATATCTCAATAACGAATTTGCGTAATATTGGTTTGAAAACTCTTAATGAATCGTTACATGCCTCATTTTTAATTTCGTAGAGTTATCCCCTATATAGAAAACAAATACGTAGTTCTACGTCAAAAAAAAATTGAACCCACTAATCAATAGAACTTCCAATTTAGGAATTATTCCTGATAAATTCTAAGAGAATCCAGTTCGGGTACGAGTGTAACAGAAACCCACAAACGTGAGTTCTAATGATACTTCGTTTGTTCAATCCAACAAATTTCAAACCGCCGGAAATTTTTTATCGATTCCATGAAATAAATTGAATTTAAATATTGGAACATCGTTTCTTCTGTTACTTCGCAGCAAATGGTTTAATCACATTTGACAGTACCAACCATTCAAAATTAATCCGGGTTCGTGCGGTACAAAATGGTGAATTGCTTGTCCAAACATGTATATACTGAAGGCGTGTCTAAGTACATTTCAAGCCTTTTAAAGTTCAATAAAATTTTGCAATGATACATACAAGAATACAACAACATACAGCAACAAGCATTTGAATGTTCCGTAGTGAATGTAAATAATTTTCAAAGCATGATTTAGATTTTCGACCCAGAATATAATCAATGATATTATGCGGGGCCCGAAATCTTCGAAGGTGAAAAATGAGGACCGACTCTACTCTCAGTAGCTTCGCGTCGACTAGAACTGCTTCGGCAGTCGCCGCCAGCAAAAAAGTGACTTGACTAGAAAATGAATTGACTAACTTTGACTAGCGAGGAACTAGTCCTGTCAGTGGTTATTTTAACTGACTCGACTAATGAATACAAATCTGCCCCTTAATTCAACTGACTTCAATCCACATATTAATTAGTATTAGGCGTGCAAAATAGCGCTCACACACTGCACGTTATTTTATACGTGTTAGTAATTTTCGTGTACGATACAAATCAATCTAGCTCACCTGTAGCGTATGTCAAACCACGTAGAACTCGAACATCGATGCATGCACATCTACATGGGAGAGAGAAAGAGAGGAACGAATTCGTTTTGGGGGAAGTCACTGCAAAATCAGCCGTATGGCACCCGCCATGTTTTTGGTGCCAACATCTCAAACGTCAAAAGTATTTGTTTTCTTCAAAATAGCGATCCGCGTTTAAGCCATTGAGCTTCGTTTACTAGTTTAGGGGAGCGTCAAAGAATAGCTGATTTTCAGTCGGAATGAACGTTTTCAAAATTAAAATTATGAATGAAAATTAGCTTTTCCATATCAAATTAGTATTCTATTTAAATTAAAAACATTTTTGTTTGCAGTTGGGGAAAAAATCTCATACGAAAATTGTTTATGGAGACAACTTTATATTATAATGAAAAAAATCAGTAACAATGTTGGAATTGTATAGCCATATGGTTGAATGAAAGTCAGAAATATGTGTCTCAAGTAATTAAATAACATGATGTGAAAATTTTGATTCAAATTTTGAAATTCAAAAACCGGCTTGGTGTCTTCTAATCTGATAGAGATTACACTAACGAGTTTGGGACCCAAATTATTGTCCTAATTTGAAATCGCCACCAGACGTCGACACTATTTTTCTGTCATCGCGAATTACCAATTTACCACCATCTGACATATCGTGAAGTCGATGATGAACTTTTACAGCAGAGGGATAGTGAGATATGCGGTTACGGTAGGTAGAGTGAGATAGCGATAATCGTGCCATACACCTGTGCAAAATGCAATGAGGACAATTTGACTGGGAAGAATGAAATGATATAGCCGAGTCGGTAGAGGGAGATAGCGACTAAACGCCCGACTGACTGTTCAGTCATTTTGGCGGAGAAACTGCGCGAAGAAGCCAAAAGTCATTACTAACTGACTATGGATATAGTCAGTCAGATAGTCAGCTGACTATTCTCAGTTGACTATGACTATGCAGAGCCCTGATAGTACGTAGGAAAACGAAGTACAGGTACAATATTGTTTTGTGCTTTTGTTTTTTTATTTGCATTGATTGTTGTTATTATTATTGTTATTTTTATCCATCTACATTCAGGGAGGTCTACAACAGTTTGCGCATCGTTCGCGTGAACCAACATAGAGAAACTTGTCATAGAAAATTGGTAAAAACGAATTGTTCCAACGAGTTTGAAGTGGAAACTGAAAAGAAGCTAAGGATTGAACAGCCCGAATGCTTGTAAATTTAGATTTTCAACAGACGATTATAACGATATTTATATTTGTTGAGATAGATCTATTTGGAGATTCGGATTACAACTCTATTCCCTAGCTTGAATGAGGGGCCTCAAGTATCGAATTGAATTGGTCTAGGTTTACTCTGTTGTCTGGACCAGAATACGATCGCAGATCGTTGTCGGGAAATTCTTCCATATTCAAGGTTGAGCTTACTGGTTCGATTTGACATTACAAATGAAACTCTTCCATATAAATATCCATCAGATAATCCATAAGATCCAGTTCAAACCTTTGTAGGAGAATGAGGTGAGGCTCCTAATATTGTATCTTTTGAAAACTCTGTCTAGACAGCAGTAACTGAAACTGTTATCAATCAGTTATATGATATACTATAATTCTCAAATTCTATAGACTTTTTCTGCATGAATTTATGTATATAAAAATGGATTTCTGTCTGTCTTTCTGATTCTTATGGACTCGGAAACTACTGAACCGATCGACATGAAAATTGGTATGTAGGGGTTTTTGGGGCCGGGGAAGGTTTTCGTGATAGTTTGAGACCCCTCCCCCATCTCTAAGGGGGGGATGCCATACAAATTAAACACAAATTTCTACATTACACGAGAATTAATCAAGCAAACGAAACCAAATTAGGTATCTGGAGGTTTTAGTTCTCAATAATTTTTTTCACGGTGGTTAGACACACCACCCCCCTCCAAAGGAGGACTGCCATACAAATGAAACACAAATTTCTGCATTATTCGAGAACTAATCAATCCAATGAAACGAAATTTGGCGTATGGAGGTTTTAGGATGCAATAAATGATTATAGGGCGGTTAGATACTCCTACCCCTCTCTAAGGGGAGCTGCCTTACAAATGAAAGACAAAGGGCCTGGCCGGGTAAGGGAGTAAAAAGTGCACCCAAACCAAATCACTAGCTGTATGGCAAATATTGTGAAGGATATTGAATAAGAAATTTTGGCGGTTTATTGGAACCCCTATGTGGTTTGACGTAGGATCTATAGTGAAAAACGTACTTTTTCGTTTATTTAACGCCACCCTCAAAAGATCCGAGATAAAAATTTGAAAAATATACTGAATGTGTATCTTACTACGGTGTATCAAGAAAAATTATCAAAAAAAAAATTTCATCAAAAATTTTAGTACCAAAAAAAATATTGAAATTTTGAAATTTTTTTTTTTTTGAGATTTAGAGATTCAGTACTACTCTAATTCATATTAAAATGTGTTTCTACGGCTTTTCTAGATATGTGTGATTTTTTTTCAGATTTTTTTCAGTGTTGCGCGGTATCAAAAAATATTTTTTTTATATTTCCAAAGAGTGATTAGGTAAGGGAGTAAAAAGTGCCCCCAAACCAAATCACTAGCTGTATGGCAAATATTGTGAAGGATATTAAATATGAAATTTTGGTGGTTTATTTGAACCCCTATGTGGTTTGACGTAGGATCTATAGTGAAAAACGTACTTTTTTGTTTATTTCACGCCATCCTCAATAGATCCGAGATAAAAATTTGAAAAAAATACTGAATGTACATCTTACCACGGTGTATCAAGAAAAATTATCAAAAAAAATTTCATCAAAAATTTTAGTACTAAAAAAAATATTTAAATTCTGAAAATTTTTTTTTTGGGATTTAGAGATTCAGTACTACTCTAATTCATATTTGAATGTGCTTTTACGGCTTTTCTAGATTGATAAATATCTTCAAACTGTTTTTTTTTTTTCAAATATCTAATAATAAAAATAAAATAAAAAAATAATACACAGTACAAAAAAATGTTATAGATTTTCTGGCATTTTTGAAAAAAAATATAACTTTGAGACCCACTCCTGCTCAAATTTTTATTTAAATGCGTTCGTATGTGTCTTTTTTCTACATGTGGCGTAATTTTTCCTGAATTTTTAAGAGCATTGTGTGACACAAAAATAATTGTCTTCATCGTCAGCATTATTATTTTTATTTTTTGTGAACGATTATTTTATTGTATTCGTAGTTTTCAATTGAAAGATTAAAATTAAAAAAAATAAATCGGATTTATGGTCTCAAAGTTATTTTTTTTTTTCAAAATTTCGAAATGCCAGAAAATCTAAAACATTTTTTTGTACTGTGTATTATTTTTTTATTTTATTTTTGTTATTAGATATTTGAAAAAAAAACAGTTTGAAGATATTTATCAATTTAGAAAAGCCGTAAGAGCACATTTAAATATGAATTAGAGTAGTACTGAATCTCTAAATCCCAAAAAAAAAATTCAGAATTTAAATATTTTTTTTAGTACTAAAATTTTTGATGAAATTTTTTTTGATAATTTTTCTTGATATACCGTGGTAAGATGTACATTCAGTATTTTCTTCAAATTTTTATCTCGGATCTATTGAGGATGGCGTGAAATAAACGAAAAAGTACGTTTTTCACTATAGATCCTACGTCAAACCACATAGGGGTTCAAATAAACCACCAAAATTTCTTATTTAATATCCTTTACAATATTTGCCATACAGCTAGTGATTTGGTTTGGGGGCATTTTTTACTCCCTTACCCGGCCAGGCCCTTTCTGCATAACTCGAAAACTAATTAAGAAAATGCCAAATTTGGCATGCGATGACTTGAGGGAACACAAAACGTTTTCATGGTAAATAGACACTCCTCCCGTCTCTCTGGGGCGAAGGGGAGCTGCCAACCAATAGAAGCATTCATTTCCGCATTATTCAAAAACTAATCAAGCAAACGGAACTAAATTTGGTATGTGGAGGTTTTATGAGGAAGAAACATTTCTAAGGTGGTTCGACACCCCTCCCCCCTCTCTAAGAAGGGGCTCCCATACACATGAAACATAAATTTCTGCATAACTCGAGAACTAATCAAGCAAACGAAACCAAATTAGGCATGTGGAGGTTTTAGAATGCAACAAATGTTTTTATGGTGGTTCGACACTCCTCCTCCCTCTCTTAGGGTGGGCTTTCATACAAATGAAAAACGAATTTCTGCATTACTCGAAAACTAATCAAGCAAATGGAGCCAAATTTGGCATGTGAATATTTTCGGGGGCACGAAACGTTTCTATGGAGAATAGACACTCCTCCCCCCTCTCTAAGAGGATTAGAGGGGAGGGGTCTGTCTTTATTCTATCATGTTTTCTGTATCAAACATTTATTCCATGTAACGGAGAAACGTGTTATTTGCAAGTAGTTGAAAAATCTTGAACAAGAATTGTGTCTTAAAATAATCTGATATTATAATGATGAGTTTCGTAGAAGTACTAGGGTTTTTTTTAGTAAAAGGTAAATTCAACGGGGTCGATTAGAATATCAATCAATGAACAGTTCTGCGATTGGACTCATGAACTTGCGCTTAGTAAGAAAACGTGAATGTTTGAAGGTATTGATAACAAAAAACAGGAAGTGGGTTATATCTATGGTATAACCGCAAGGGTGACGTAGGACTATCGTTGATTTAGAGATCATTTGTTTGAAGTTGAATCTGAATTCATTCTGAATGAATGAATATTTGGAGAACTTCGAAAACGAGAGCGTTACGTTGGAGCCACAAGGTTTTATGCATCCAATATTGGATACGGAAATATCCTACTGATGGGGAAGAATAATCTTCAGAAGCTATCCTGTTAATTGCGATTGATTGAAAAATCACAAAACCAAATGTATTTGGTCACAGTGTTTCTTGGATAGAAAACATTAAAATAAACTCTTTCACATGAATGTAATTTTAAATTCCCAGAGGAACTGGCAGATTATTTTCATTAACGATTAGATATTTCCACATTTTCCTCGATACTGGAAGCCCACCAGTGGTTAATGCCAACTCGATAACCACCTGTTAATAGCACTTGATTGAAACATATTTGGTCACAGTGTAACATGGATAGAAAACATTCAATTAAACTCTTTCACATGAATATATTTTGAAAATTCCCAGAGGAACTGGCAGATTATTTTCCAGCAATGATTAGATCTTTCCGGAACTTTCCCGATGCTGAATGGCATCCTAACGGAAAGAGTTCTGCGCGTGTATGTGTCGATCCTTTGCCGTCCACCTCCTCCAGCACGTTAGGCAACGATGTTGTCTTGTCGATGTCCTCACGAAAAATGAATGTGTCTCACCACCAGAATATCGCTTAAGTATGCTTTTTGTGTGTGATTGAATCGAGAGAAGGTGTGGTTTACGATGGCAATTTGGAAGGCAAACTAGAGGGGAATGAACTCTCTGAGCTCGGAACTTTCGGCGACTGAGCAATAATCGCTTGCGGGCGCATACAATATTGGATACGGAAATATCCTACTGATGGGGAAGAATAATCTTCTGAAGCTATCCTGTTAATTGCGATTGATTGAAAAACCACAAAACCAAATGTATTTGGTCACAGTGTTACATGGATAGAAAACATTCAATTAAACTCTTTCACATGAATATATTTTGAAAATTCCCAAAGGAACTGGCAGATTATTTTCAGTAACGATTAGATATTTCCACATTTTCCTCGATACTGGAAGCCCACCAGTGGTTAATGCCAACTCGATAACCACCTGTTAATAGCACTTGATTGAAACATATTTGGTCACAGTGTAACATGGATAGAAAACATTCAATTAAACTCTTTCACATGAATATATTTTGAAAATTCCCAGAGGAACTGGCAGATTATTTTCCAGCAATGATTAGATCTTTCCGGAACTTTCCCGATGCTGAATGGCATCCTAACGGAAAGAGTTCTGCGCGTGTATGTGTCGATCCTTTGCCGTCCACCTCCTCCAGCACGTTAGGCAACGATGTTGTCTTGTCGATGTCCTCACGAAAAATGAATGTGTCTCACCACCAGAATATCGCTTAAGTATGCTTTTTGTGTGTGATTGAATCGAGAGAAGGTGTGGTTTACGATGGCAATTTGGAAGGCAAACTAGAGGGGAATGAACTCTCTGAGCTCGGAACTTTCGGCGACTGAGCAATAATCGCTTGCGGGCGCATACAATATTGGATACGGAAATATCCTACTGATGGGGAAGAATAATCTTCTGAAGCTATCCTGTTAATTGCGATTGATTGAAAAACCACAAAACCAAATGTATTTGGTCACAGTGTTACATGGATAGAAAACATTCAATTAAACTCTTTCACATGAATATATTTTGAAAATTCCCAAAGGAACTGGCAGATTATTTTCAGTAACGATTAGATATTTCCACATTTTCCTCGATACTGGAAGCCCACCAGTGGTTAATGCCAACTCGATAACCACCTGTTAATAGCACTTGATTGAAACATATTTGGTCACAGTGTAACATGGATAGAAAACATTCAATTAAACTCTTTCACATGAATATATTTTGAAAATTCCCAGAGGAACTGGCAGATTATTTTCCAGCAATGATTAGATCTTTCCGGAACTTTCCCGATGCTGAATGGCATCCTAACGGAAAGAGTTCTGCGCGTGTATGTGTCGATCCTTTGCCGTCCACCTCCTCCAGCACGTTAGGCAACGATGTTGTCTTGTCGATGTCCTCACGAAAAATGAATGTGTCTCACCACCAGAATATCGCTTAAGTATGCTTCTTGTGTGTGATTGAATCGAGAGAAGGTGTGGTTTACGATGGCAATTTGGAAGGCAAACTAGAGGGGAATGAACTCTCTGAGCTCGGAACTTTCGGGGACTGAGCAATAATCGATTGCGGGCGCATACAATATTGGATACGGAAATATCCTACTGATGGGGAAGAATAATCTTCTGAAGCTATTCTGTTAATTGCGATTGATTGAAAAACCACAAAACCAAATGTATTTGGTCACAGTGTTACATGGATAGAAAACATTCAATTAAACTCTTTCACATGAATATATTTTGAAAATTCCCAAAGGAACTGGCAGATTATTTTCAGTAACGATTAGTTATTTCCACATTTTCCTCGATACTGGAAGCCCACCAGTGGTTAATGCCAACTCGATAACCACCTGTTAATAGCACTTGATTGAAACATATTTGGTCACAGTGTAACATGGATAGAAAACTTCAATTAAACTCTTTCAAATGAATATATTTTGAAAATTCCCAAAGGAACTGCCAGATTATTTTCCAGCAATGATTAGATCTTTCCGGAACTTTCTCGATGCTGAATGACATCCTAACGGAAAGAGTTCTGCGCGTGTATGTGTCGATCCTTCGCCGTTCACCTCCTCCAGCACGTTAGGCAACGATGTTGTCTTGTCGATGTCCTCACGAAAAATGAATGTGTCTCACCACCAGAATATCGCTTAAGTATGCTTTTTGTGTGTGATTGAATCGAGAGAAGGTGTGGTTTACGATGGCAATTTGGAAGGCAAACTAGAGGGGAATGAACTCTCTGAGCTTGGAACTTTCGGCGACTGAGCAATAATCGATTGCGGGCGCATACAATATTGGATACGGAAATATCCTACTGATGGGGAAGAATAATCTTCTGAAGCTATCCTGTTAATTGCGATTGATTGAAAAACCACAAAACCAAATGTATTTGGTCACAGTGTTACATGGATAGAAAACATTCAATTAAACTCTTTCACATGAATATATTTTGAAAATTCCCAAAGGAACTGGCAGATTATTTTCAGTAACGATTAGATATTTCCATATTTTCCTCGATACTGGAAGCCCACCAGTGGTTAATGCCAACTCGATAACCACCTGTTAATAGCACTTGATTGAAACATATTTGGTCACAGTGTTACATGGATAGAAAACATTCAATTAAACTCTTTCACATGAATATATTTTGAAAATTCCCAAAGGAACTGGCAGATTATTTTCAGTAACGATTAGATATTTCCATATTTTCCTCGATACTGGAAGCCCACCAGTGGTTAATGCCAACTCGATAACCACCTGTTAATAGCACTTGATTGAAACATATTTGGTCACAGTGTTACATGGATAGAAAACATTCAATTAAACTCTTTCACATGAATATATTTTGAAAATTCCCAAAGGAACTGGCAGATTATTTTCAGTAACGATTAGATATTTCCATATTTTCCTCGATACTGGAAGCCCACCAGTGGTTAATGCCAACTCGATAACCACCTGTTAATAGCCGCGCGTGTATGTGTGTGTAGCGATGTCTTCCCAGGGAACCGTTTGTGGCATCACTCTCCTCCTGATAGATTCCCTTCTGGCCTAGGGTGCACAAACAGGCTCTTGGTGACACCGTTCATCCGCGCTTTCATGATAAATAAAGAGCTTCACCGCAACAGCGACAACATGCTCCAATCGCTGTTCAATTAGAACTGAGTGGATTTCCGAGCGCCGCTCGCTTATATACCGATTGGTGATTTCAATAGCCTGTTTTGAAAGCAATTTTAAGACTATTGAAACAAGTTTTTGGATCAAAAAGTAACAAGTATATAACGCGTAGACATTTTATCTTTCGAATGAAGTGTTTATCATACCATTTCGTTCAGTTGTTTAGGAGCTATTAACGCTCAAAATCTCGGTCTCCGGCGTAACGCTTTCGTTTTCGAAACTTTGATTTTACACCCCGGTATAGAAATGAAAGACGTAGTCCTACGTCAAAACAAATTTTAGGCTCGACGAAGATTGCCGGGTCAGCTAGTCACCCTATAAAATAACAAATATGATTTTTTTTACTTCTGTACAGATTTATGCTAAAATACAAAGATTCCTCTATTCCACCATTACAAACAATACAATTTGATTTTCAATTTATGCTTTTCGTTCTAATGAAAACTTCACATTGCAATACACTCAGAATTCTTTCCTGTCGACTGACTTTCTGAAATGGAAAGAGAGACAGAAGGAATAACTGCTGTAGTACTAAACTGTGCTATCAATGACGCTTCATAAATAATTAATCATTCCTCGTTGCAAAAGAAACCAAATAACGCGCTAACACTGAACAAGGGTTTGGTAGCGAGAGTCCGCATTCCGCCGGTGGAACTGCTGCTGCTGCTGCTGTCGGAAATGTATGTACATAAATTTGTAACTGAAAGCAGCAGTTGGATGGACAGATGTGCCCTGCGATTTGCTGAAGATATTTATCGCGCCGATATATAGAGGTCAACCATTTAGGGGAATGTATCAATCGGGTGAACGAGATCTCAATAAATTGGTTCACATTCAGTACAAAATTTGCTGACAATAACAGTTATCATCAGTCATTCGATTAATCATACGTAGTTGACCTTCGACAGTAACACTGAAGTCAATCGCAATGACACGAAACCCCGCTTAACTTCAATTTAGTACATCGAAAATAAAAAGTGGATGGAACCGTTACAATTCCGCTCAACTATATCTGATTAGATTGAATTGGATTGCCGGGCAGTCCGTATTCATACCCACGCATTTACACGAAAACAGGATACAATTGTACCTCGTCATCAGTAAATCCTTTCGGGAATGTGGTGCACTGGAGATGATGACCAAAATTAGTCTAATGATAACCTGTAGATCAACTCACCTACCAGGGGAATTGGTGACAATCAAACCATTCAGCGTTTTGAAGCACGGACCTTCTCGAGTACGTATTCCTTTCAAAATACGGTATCCACATGACAATCAGACGCAACAGGGCGCGCTTCATAATAATCGCACAAAAACTGTTGCTAACTATCGATCCGTCGGATATTGCCATATGCCGATTTGTGAAGCCCACGTTACGTCGCTTTTCGGGTTGATTCAGCTGATACAAATTGCAAAATAAAACACAATCAATCGATTGACCACATGACGATGGCCAAAATGGCGACGAGCGCATCGTCAGCCAGCAAATGGCACATGGTGGATGTGGATGTGAACCACCGGCAGTCAACATCAGCAGCAGCAGCATCTGCGTTCGGTGCAATAATGGCTGGAAGCATTGTTGTTGCCTATTGGCTGATCCTATCATTTTCGATAGGCCGAACATGTTCGAGGGAGGGATTTCAGGTCTACTTCCATACTCTGTTGTAGCTGTTGTAGAAGAACCCGGTGCGGTGCAATCGGACTGTTGTTTTTAGTTCCTGGTTACTCGGCCCCGTTCCTATTATTGGCGTGAGGCACCAAAACAAGCACGCATAGATTGGTGCTCCTATTCATTTGCAACCATTCCGCTTCTGCTGTTCGACTAGTGCTGGAGGCCCCTCAACCTGGGCCCCTCAACCTGGGCCCCATGATCCCCCGATATTTGGAAATTCCAACAGTATAACATGTCCTGGATTCGCACAACACACTTTAGTATGCATGTATCATTATCGCATTTCGATATCCATTATGCGGGATGTAATTTACAAAAGAGGATTAAGTTGTTCAATGAATTCGAAAACTGATAATTGTTTTCCGATTATTCTGCTTCGAGGAGTGCTGTGGCGGGATTCGACCCAAGCTGTCGGAAAATATGCTTACTCGCAGGTTGGGTGACCAAAGCCCATCAAAACTGAATAGTGTTCGGATAGTATCACCTTGAAGCGGGTAGCTACTGAAGTCATGACTAAATTGTTCTGGAGACTATTTTGAAGAAATTATTAAAGATGAATTCCTGATGCAATTAAATATGCTCCGCTTTATCGTCCGTTCAATATGTAGTTGATCTAGCCACAATAAATTCCACTCTCCACTCTTCTCTGGTGTCGTTGCTTGTCCGTTGTAAGCGTCTTCTGGCGCTGAGGCAGTTGGCCAGAAGTACACCAAGTGCCTCACTCCATCAATAGGCTGGGGGTCGCATATACCTGGGCTCCATTTTTCTTTGCATCTTTCATCTACGCTCATATTTAAGACGTCGCTCTCCACACATCCGAACTACGCAAATTTCGAGCCACATGTTTTGGAAAACGAAATCTCGTCTATACCCTGGAGACAGTTTTATATGATGAAAACTCCCAACGCTTCCTTGGAATTCTTCAATTCACACATTAAAAGAGTGCATGATGAGTGTATCCCTCTTTGTGTCAGTAGAAATCGTCGACGGCACAATCCGTGGTTTTCTGAAATCGTCCGTCAGTTCATGCTTGAGCGTGACTTGGCATACAAGGATTGGTTGCAAGCACCTGTACATTTGAAGAACATTAAACGTCAGAAGTACAAGGAGCTGAGGAATCGTGCAAACTCGAAAATAACCCAGGCGAAACAGCAGTATATGAATCGTTTCTTGGACAGCAGAACGCCGTCGAAAATACTTTGGAAGCGGATTAAGAGTATTGGTGTCGGAAAAGATAAACAGTTTCAGCCTTGTGAGTTCGACCCAGATGATATAAATAGTACATTCTCGTTCAATTTTACAAGAAGTAATCAACCAGAAGTAACACCTTCGATATCAGCACAAGCATCGTCGTACAGCTTTTCTTTTCGACCTGTGTTTCATTGGGAAGTCGTGAACGCCATCTGGGACGTCAAGTCGAATGCTCTTGGGATAGACGAGATACCAATTAATTTCATAAAGATTATACTACCCTTAGTTGTGCACCATCTTACACATCTGTTCAATATGTTCATCGAGTGTTCCACCTTTCCTGATTCCTGGAAACATGCAAAGGTTTTACCTTTGAAGAAGAAGGCGCATTTGAATAACATCACTAATCTAAGGCCCATCAGCATACTATGCGCATTGTCGAAGGCTTTTGAGAGACTTCTTAAACAGCAAATGACATCCTATATTGAGGACAACGATTTATTGACCAAATATCAAGCTGGTTTTCGCAGAGGACAAAGCATCAAAACCACAGTTCTCCGAGTGTATGACGATTTAGCATCCATCGTAGATAAGAAAGGTGTTGGCGTACTCCTACTTCTGGATTTTTCTAAAGCTTTCGATTCTATTCCACATAGCAAGCTATTGAACAAGTTGATTTCCCAGTTCAACTTCTCTTATGCTGCCGTAAGTCTGATGAAATCCTACTTGCAGGGAAGAAGGCAGACTGTTTACTGTGGTGATCGCTGTTCAAGCAGTTTAGAAGTGCCATCTGGTGTGCCTCAAGGCTCGGTTTTAGGTCCTCTGCTGTTCTGCTGCCATATCAATGATCTACCGACGGCTCTCAAGTACTGCTCTATCCAAATATACGCCGACGATGTGCAACTTTACGTCGGGAGACTCGGTCCCTGTACCCGCGATTTAGTCAGAATAATGAATGATGACCTCGAACGTGTTGCAAATTGGTCGAAACAAAATGAACTCCGTGTGAATCCATCTAAGAGTAAAGCTTTATTCATCACCAGTCGACGCCGTAGACCTGAATATTTTCCATCACCAGGGATTGTAATAGACGTTCAGAACATCGAATTCCTGGATAGTGTCAGCAACCTAGGATTCATCTTCCAAAGTGACCTGCAGTGGGACAATTTGATAACACAACAATGCGGGAAAATCTATGCTGGTCTCCGGACACTTTACCGATGTACCTCCACCGCACCGTTCGCCACTAAATTGAAACTTTTCAAATCGCTAATTCTGCCGCATTTCGTGTTTGGCGACGTTCTTCATATCCGTCCAAGCGCAAACTCCTTCGATCGGTTACGTGTCGCACTAAACTGCTGTGTGAGATATGTTTACGAACTGAGCCGCTATGATCACGTGAGTCACTTGCAACAGAACCTTATTGGATGTCCTCTACAAAGCTTTTATGCTAATCGATCTTGCGTATTCTTGCGGAATCTGCTGAACACACGATCTCCTGGGATACTATACCAGAGGCTTCTTCAAACTCGTGGACGCCGCCTGCAGAATCTAGTGATTCCAACCAACAACACAGCATGTTACGCAAATTCATTGTTCGTTAGGGGTGTGGTCATTTGGAACTCTTTACCACCCGTTGTGAAACGATCCTCGTCAGAAGCAATTTTCAAGAGTGGCTGTATCAGTTTTTGGAACCGTGTAAATTAATTTAATTATTTTTAAAATCAATCAACGAATAGGTACATTCGCTATCCAACTCTTGACGAGTAAAGTTCAGTGTCGGTATTTTGCGTTGCCACTTTTGCTATTGTGCTATTGGTACGAGTGAAGGTCATTGCTGTCCGCTTTCGACCTGACCTTTTGTGAAGTGGAACGAAGGAACAAAGGAAGCAGCGCTCTTGCAGCGAGCCGGATTGCGGCTGTTGAACTGATTCGGCATAACGGGATCGCCATCGCGTGACTGTCGCAAACGGGATTCATCATCACGTGGCTGCGTAAGCTATTCTTGCGCTATTGTGTTGTCTCCGTAGCGCGTAGTCTCTGTCTCTCCCTGATTAGGGCAGTAGAGCGCATTATTGGAACAACTTATATATTAAGGTACACATATTTATTATTAATATTATTATTCAATTCATTTGTTCATTGTTTGATATTATTATCATTATCATAATTTTTTTTTTGCTATTTTTTTTAAGATTATTGTTAAAATCAATAATAATTTAGAAATAAGACAGAAATTTTTGTAAAATGGAGAATAGTGGAGGATCTCCAGAGATGGAGATCTCCGATAATGAATCTCATATAAGATCTGGGAAAAAACATAAACGAGTCCCTCATAAGGAAGATAATTCTTCTGGGGATGAATCCGCTCATCCTACCAAGCCCCCCTCTAAGAAAATTGCAAGCCTCCCTTCTCAACCCACTGTTACTTCCTCTCCCCCTCTCCCATCATCGATTTCGCTTCCCCCTTCTGATGCTTCCGATCCAACCCAATCCTCGTTCTCGTCCTCATCCTCATCCTCGTCCTCGTCCTCGTCCTCGTCTTCCCCCTCTGTTGTCGCGGCTCCACGTGTCAGAGTTTATCCAGAAGATGCACCTGGAACTGGCCCTTGGGTTGTTTTCCTCCGGCCAAAACCGAAAGGAAAAAACCTTAACGTGATTCAGATCATGAAAGATCTGGCCAGATACACTTCTGTATCTGAAATTCGCAGGGTTAGACCGAACAAATTGCGAGTTGTCGTGAATGAACGGAAACACGCAAACGAGATTGTTGCTGATCAACATTTCACTCTCGAATATCGAACATTTATACCCTCCCATAACGTAGAAATTGAGGGGGTGATAACTGAAACGGGTCTGACGAGCGAACAAATAAAAGCAGAAGGAAAAGGCAAGTTCAAGAAGCTCCCCTCAATGGAAGTGAAAATCTTGGACTGTCGCCAACTCGGGAAACTTTCCCATGATGGGGACCAAACTAAATTTACGCCGTCCGACTCGTTTCGAGTCACCTTTGCTGGTGCCGCCCTCCCTGTCTACGTTATGGTGGACAAATTGAGACTACCTGTGCGACTCTTCGTGCCAAAGCCCATGACTTGCAACAAATGCAAGTCAGTTGGTCACACTTCGGATTATTGTGCCAACAAGGAGCGCTGTGCCACTTGCGGAGAGCAACATGAGGGGAAATCCTGCAGTGCGACTGAGCATAAATGTCCATATTGCGGGGGATCCCCACACGAGCTCTCAGTTTGTGAAAATTACAAGAGTCGCTGGGAGAAACAGAAGCGCTCTTTGAAGGAACGCTCGAAACGCACTTTTGCGGATATTTTAAAGGGCGCTTCTCCACTGGCCCAACAACAACAACCAATCAACACACAAAATGTCTTCGCCACGTTGCCCGTTGACGAAATAGAAGCGGACACAGCTAACGGGGGCACACCGTTCATTTTCCAAGGGAATCCCCGGCGCAAAAATGTGACCACTCCCAAAGTTCAAGGACAAGCCCCTCCGGTGATACCCCCTGTTAGCATGCCTAAAAAATCGAGCGCAGCGGACAAGCAAAATCAGGTTCCTCCTGGTTTCCGTGGGAATAATTCACCTTCGAATGGCCCAGCACTCGAGGGGACATCAAAAACCCCAACTGTCCCTGTTATTCCGTCCAGTTCAACTTCCCAATCGGGATTTATAAAGTTGTCTGACCTTTTGGACCAAATCTTCAAGTGTTTTAATGTTTCTGACTCCATCAGAACCCTTGTCATCTCAATGCTTCCAGTATTAAAGACAATTTTGCAACAATTGATGCAAACATGGCCCCTCCTTGCAATGATTATCTCTCTTGATGTCTAATTCAAATAGAGAGGTCGGAGATATCACTGTTTTACAGTGGAATTGTCGTAGTCTTATCCCTAAATTGGATACATTCAAAATTTTAATTCATAACTACAATTGTGATGTTTTTGCTCTGTCCGAAACTTGGCTTTCTTCGCGAGATGATATCTCTTTCCACGATTTTAATATTATACGCTTGGACCGTGATGATAGATACGGAGGGGTGCTTTTGGGGATCAATAAGTGCCACTCATTTTTTAGAATTGACCTTCCACCTATTGGAGGGATCGAAGCTGTTGCTTGTCATGCAAACATCAGAGGCAAAGACCTCTGTATTGTCAGCTTGTATTGGCCTCCGAGAGCTGCGGTTAGCCGCAAACAACTTGATGACATGTGCTCACTCCTTCCTGAGTCACGATTGATCTTGGGAGACTTCAACTCTCACGGAACTGCCTGGGGGGAACAGTACGACGACAATCGTTCATTGTTGATATATGACCTTTGTAACAGCTTCAATATGACCGTTTTGAACACTGGGGAAACAACACGTGTACCTAAACCTCCTGCTAACCCAAGTGCTCTTGACCTCTCGCTTTGCTCGAATTCACTATCGTTAGATTGCAAGTGGAATGTAATCCAGGACCCCAACGGTAGTGATCACTTGCCAATCAAAATTTCCATCACCATTGGGTTGAATTCTTCTGAATCTATAAACATGGTATATGACCTCACAAGACACATTGACTGGAAAAAATATGCGGACGCGATTGCTCTAGCCATCAATTCCAGAGATGGTTTACCTCCATTGGAGGAGTATAACTTCCTTTCTCGTTTGATCTATGACAGCGCGGTTCGCGCTCAAACGAAACCCATCCCAGGTTCCACCATTTCCCGAAGGCCTCCCAATCTATGGTGGGATAGCCAATGTTCCAAGCTTTATGTAGAAAAATCGAATGCATTTAAAGCTTTTCGGAAACGTGGAACCCCTGAAAATTTTCAAACGTATTTAGCCCTTGAAGATCAATTTAAAAACTTAATCAAAGGGAAAAAACGTGCTTATTGGCGAAATTTCGTGGGAGGTTTGTCACGAGAAACGTCAATGAAAAAATTATGGAAAGTGGCTCGAAACATGAGAAATCGCTCTTCAACGAATGAAAGCGAAGAATATTCACATCGATGGATTTTTAATTTTGCACGGAAGGTTTGTCCTGATTCCGCTCCTGTGCAAAAAATTGTTCGAGATATACCACAAGGTAGGTGCGATCTTGATTCCGAGTTTTCGATGGTAGAATTCTCTCTTGCTCTGCTCTCATGTAACAATTCTGCTCCGGGATCGGATAGAATTAAGCTCAACTTGCTGAAAAACCTCCCTGATGTGGCGAAACATCGCTTGTTGAATTTATTCAATCGGTTTCTGGAGAATAATATTGTTCCAGATGATTGGAGACAAGTACGAGTTATAGCTATTCAAAAACCCGGAAAACCCGCGTCCGACTTCAATTCGTACCGCCCAATAGCAATGCTGTCTTGTATACGGAAATTGTTGGAGAAAATGATCTTGTTTCGCCTTGATCGATGGGTTGAAACGAATGGCCTACTCTCAGATACACAATATGGGTTCCGCAGGGGCAAGGGGACGAATGATTGTCTTGCGTTGCTTTCTTCAGAAATTCAAATGGCTTACGCCGAAAAAAAACAAATGGCTTCAGTATTCTTGGACATAAAGGGGGCCTTCGATTCTGTTTCAATAGAGGTTTTGTCGGACAAATTACACTCTCGGGGTCTGCCGCCTCTATTGAATAATATGTTATATAACTTGCTTTGTGAGAAACATTTGAACTTTTCTCACGGAGATTCGGCAGTAAGTCGGGTCTCTTACATGGGCCTCCCCCAGGGCTCATGTTTAAGCCCCCTTTTGTACAACTTCTATGTAAGCGACATCGACAATTGCCTTACACAAAATTGCAGCCTAAGATAACTTGCAGATGATGGAGTGGTGTCTGTCGTAGGACCAAACGAATCCGACCTGCAAGGACCCTTACAAGATACTTTGAACAATTTTTCAACCTGGGCCATTGGGCTAGGGATCGAATTCTCCACGGAGAAAACAGAGATGGTGGTTTTTTCTAGGAAGCATAGACCAGCAAAACCAAAGCTTCAACTTTTGGGTAAACCGATCACTCATGCTATGTCATTCAAGTATCTTGGGGTTTGGTTCGACTCCAAATGTACTTGGGGGGCCCATATTAGGTATCTGAGTAAAAAATGCCAACAAAGAATAAACTTTCTCCGTACAATTACCGGCACCTGGTGGGGAGCCCACCCAGAAGATCTTATAATGTTGTATCGAACAACTATTCTCTCAGTGATGGAGTATGGCAGTTTCTGTTTTCAATCAGCTGCCAAAACACACCTCATTAAACTCGAGCGAATTCAGTATCTTTGTCTCCGTATCGCGTTGGGATGTATGCCCTCAACGCATACCATGAGTCTCGAGGTTTTGGCAGGCCTACTCCCACTAAAAGATCGCTTCAATTTATTATCTCTTCGGTTCTTCATCCGGTGTAAGGTCATGAACCCATTGGTGATCGGAAATTTTGAGCAGCTGATCGAGCTAAATTTTCACTCCGGATTCATGAGTTCATATCATGAATTCATCTCCATGCAGGTTGATCCTTCTTCGTATATTCCCAACCGTGTTTGTTTCCCTGACTACATCAATTCCTCTGTGCATTTTGATCTGTCCATGAAGCAAGATATCCATGGATATTCAGATTACCAACGATCGAGGATCGCTCCAACGATCTTCGATGAAAAGTATGGGGGTATCAATTGCGATAATATGTACTTTACTGATGGGTCCACTATAAACGAGTCCACAGGATTTGGAGTGTTCAACGAATTTTTTAGCACCTCACACAGTCTTCAGAATCCTTGCTCAGTGTATATTGCTGAATTGGCAGCAATTCATTGGGCGCTGGACAGCGTCGCCTCACGACCTGTTGAACACTATTACATTGTAACGGATAGTCTTAGCTCTGTCGAAGCTATCCGTTCAGTGAGGCCGGAAAAGCACTCGCCGTACTTCCTTGAGAGAATACGAGAAATTTTGAGTGCTTTATCCAGACGCTGTTATGTCATTACCTTTATCTGGGTCCCTTCACATTGCTCCATTCCGGGTAATGAGAGGGCTGACTCATTAGCAAAGGTAGGTGCAATTGAAGGCGATATTTATCAGCGTCAAATCGCCTTCAATGAATTTTATTCTTTAGTCCGCAAAAATACCATCGCTAACTGGCAACGCAAGTGGAATGAAGATGAATTGGGCCGGTGGTTTCACTCGATTATCCCAAAGGTTAGCCTTAAACCGTGGTTCAAAAGTCTGGACTTGAGTCGGGACTTTATTCGCACCTTCTCCCGACTCATGTCCAATCACTGTTCGTTAGATGCACTACTCTTCCGTTTCAATCTTGCCAGCAGCAATCTCTGCGTTTGTGGCCAAGGTTATCACGACATCGAGCACATTGTTTGGTCGTGCGAGGTGTATCTGGTCGCCAGATCGAATTTAAAAAACTCCCTTCGGGCCCGAGGAAGACAGCCCAATGTGCCGGTGAGAGATGTGTTGGCTCGGTTAGACCTTGATTACATGTCCCATATATATGTTTTCCTTAAAGCTATAGATCTTCGTGTGTGATTGCCCCTACATCCTTATACCCTCCTTTCCTTCCTTTGCGGGTAATTCGTCCCCTTGCTATAAATAGTAGATTAAGTTGAAATGTAAATACACTATAGATATACGAATAGATTTATAAATTGAGTGTTCATCAACATTGTTACAATTTCCTTATATCCCATCCTTCTCCTAAAAATATGTCACCCTTCTAAACTCGAGTACACCGCGAGTAATCGGTTTTCCACCTTACGAACCATAGATGTAAGAAAATTGTTTATATATATAGTTTTAAAATTATATTTAAGAATTCGGCTCCTTTAAACTTAAGTAACTGAGCCTGTAAAAATAAACGAATTAAAAAAAAACGAATAGGTTAGGCAATAATGTACTCAAACCATTCATAAATCGGAAGTAGTATATTTTAAAAGATTTGTATCTTACGCTACTGGACAATAAACAAACAAAAAAACAAACATCCACTCTGTCCAACTTCTACAAGAGTACCCTGATTCTATTTCGTTGCAACACAAACAGATTTCAACAAGATACATTCATACATTGTTGAATGCTTAGAATAAAGTATATTTAACGCCAATTTTGTTCAAAAGAGTTGTTTGTTTATTTATTGTGCTTAAATATGATAATTTCAGCTGTCCAGTTTCTATAAGACCATTCCAAATTCATAAGGATTATCAATGAAAAATTCAAAACGATCGGCTGATTTACACGTCAATAATTGGCAACCTCACCATTTCGGCTAAAAACCTGAAATATTCGTATGGAATACTATTTACCAAATGCTGCTGAACGAATTTATCGATATTTTTCCATGTTTCCGAAATTGCGACCTTGAGCTCTTCAATCGTGGTGTACCGTTTTCCCTCAGTGTAGATTCTGCCTACAAGGATCCCCCAAAGAATTTCAACAGGATTCAAATCAGGAGAGTGAGCCGACCAGTCCAAAACATTAAATTTTTGGTCTTTAATCTATTGCTTAGTTTCCTTGCTGGTATGAATAGTAGCATTGTTTTGCTGGAATGTGATTTTTTGTGACGATATTCACACAAAAACCGGAAGGAGAGAGGATTCCATCCTTGAATGATATGAAAGCTGTCTTGAGGTTTCCGGTTGCACAGAATCCCGCCCAACTCATGCACGAGCCTCCATCAAAATTCCTGGTTGAAAAATACTGTTCCTTCTTCCGCAAATCACGCCAGTACCCGTTGAAACCATCAAGATCATTATAATGGAACTTTTTTTGTCAGTGAAGATAACCTATACATTGAAGAACTTTCCGTTATGGTATATAGCAAAAAGTATTCTATTGGAAACTTCTTTTGTCACAACATACCATGTCCCACTGTCGGTTCTGGTGAGCTTTGGCAAAACTCAGACGTCTTCCGATGTGAGATGGTGTAAGATGAGGAGCTTTAACCTTTTAAACCCTCTTTATGTGAGGATTTTTTATTAAAACTTGACGAATTGTCACCCGAGTAACATTTAAATTGAAATATTGCTTTATTTGCATAAGCGATTTTGAGGTATTCGAAGCTGTTCTAGCTATTTCCCGCTTATCCCGGTCAGAGAGCTTCGATTTACGTGGAGCTCTCACCTTCTTACCGTATCCGTATCTTACTTACCATTTCCACGGATTTATTTAGCATGACCTATTGTAAGTATGTTGGATGTTTATCTGTAGGGTTGTCCCACATCAATTGAAATTTAACCCCCTTCCTGTTGACCGACTGATCTGAAATTTGGAACACGTCATCTCTGTTGTCGTTATACTGCGTATTCCAAGATCTTCAAAATCCAAGATGGCGGCCGCTACAAAATGGTGAGCTACCTGTCTTATCAAAACCCCATCAATATGGGTATCAAACGAAAGGGCTTGACTAGTAAAACACAGTTATTTATGAAAAAATGTAAATCCAAAATGGTGAAATGTTTTTCTTTTTCAAAAACCCATCAATGTGGATATCAAATGAAAAGGCTCGACTAGTAGAACACATTAGACAATGAAAACCCCAAATTCAAAATGGCCAATTATTTTTATTCATACAACTCCCGTATAGAGCAATTCCACCCCAAATCAGGCTGCTGCTGGCCCGACCCTCCATGATTTTTTTGAAACTTGGTATAAATGATGGAAGCTACCTAAAATTACTAAAATTACTTGCTGATTTTTTAAAAGTGCGTAATTCAAACGATTGATCTATCTTCCAAAAAATTGTAACTCAAAAACGAGATGAAATATGATGATTGACAAAGTTATTGGAAAATCAATAAACCGTTTGAAAAAAATCACATTTTGAATGAACTGTTGAAAAATCGTTCTCAAAAATTAAATTTAATATTAATAATAATAATAATATTATTTATATCTTTATGTCGTCTATGATAGGTTCTTCTAACACATTGTCCAGTTCTTCACTTGCGTATAGTTCCACAATATCTGAATCGGGACTCGATGAGATCATACTCGAAACTTTTCTGCATCATTCTGCCATACAAATGAAGCATACATTTTTGCATAATTCAAAAATAATTCAAGAATGGACTCGGAAACTACTGAACCGATCGACATGAAAATTGGTATGTAGGGGTTTTTGGGGTCGGGGAAGTTTCTTATGCTTCATTAATCGAGAATTAATGAAGCAAACGAAATAAAATTTGGCACGTGGAGGTTTTGGGATGCAATAAATGTTTCTATGATGGTTAGATACTCCTCCCCCTCCCTTAGGGGGGACAACTATACAAATAAAACACAAATTTCTGCATTATTCGAAAATTAATTAAGCAAATGAAACCAAATTAGCCATATGGAGGTTTGAGGGTGCAATGAATGTTTCTATGGTGGTTAGATACTCCACCCCCTTTCTAAGGGGGAATGCCATACAAATGAAACACAAATTTCTGCATTACTTGAGAATTAATCAAGCAAATGAAACCAATTTAGGCATATGGAGGTTTAAGGGTGCAATAAATGTTTCTATGGTGGTTAGATACTCCTCCCCCCTCTCTAAGGGGGGGCTGCTATACAAATAAAACACAAATTTCTGCATTACTCGAGAATTAATCAAGCAAATGAAACCAAATTTGGCATATGGAGGTTTTAGGGGGCACGAAACGTTTCTGTGGTGAATTGACACTTCTCCTCCCTCTCTAATCATACAATCATACAATTGAAACACAAATTTCTGCATAACTCGAAAACTAATCAATCAAATGGAACCAAATTTGGCATGTGGAGGTTTTTGAATATGAGAAATGTTTCAAAAATTAGTTACAATCATCTGTTTTAAGTCAAATATGCGCCGTTTTGTTCGATGACTTGTTCCCAACGAGATGCCAACTTCATAATACCCCTGTTATAGAAGCTCGCTTCCTTATTGACAATAAACTCGGATAGCCAATTTTCACAGGCCTCTTTTGTGGCTAACTTCTGACTACCGCCATGGACAAAAACAGGTGGTAGTCACTTGGTGCAAGGTCCGGACTATACGGCGGATGCAAAAGAACCTCCCATCCGAGCTCCCGGAGCTTCTGGCGCGTCACCAAAGAAGTGTGTGGCCTGGCGTTGTCCTGATGGAAGAGCGATCCAGTTGTTGGCAGTACAGGTCCGAATTGAGCGTTTGGCCATAGGGAAGCAGCTCATAATAGATTATTCCTTGACAATCCCACCAAACACACAGCAGAACCTTCCTGGCCGTTAATGAGGGCTTGGCCACCGTCTGAGCCGCTTCAGCGGGCTTCGACCACGACCGTCGTTATGCGGTGGAAATGGAAACTGTATCGGGTCCATAAACTGCACAAATTTTATTGGCATTGACGTTGGCATTGAGATGCATTTTTGCCTTTGTCATAGTAGTACTACAAAATATGTCGGATTTTCTCTTTATTTTGCTCCATATTTGCGACACTATAACTCACGAACGACTTAACCAAACAAAACACTGTCAAGGACTATATTATAGCGCGCAAAAATACCAACAAGCTATAGTATGACTCGATACAATGAATACAACTAGAACTACGCGCTTACAACGACACCTCGCGGAAATACCGCAGGACTTTTTTGACAGCCTAATATATAAAAATATTCTGTTCGTTTGTGTACGCGTCAAAAACTCGAAAAGTGCGTAGCCGATTGAGCTCAAAATTGGACACAATATACAATCCACTTCAAGGAGTATTGTTACGACATAAAAAATAGGAAAATTTGAAGAAAAATGATTTTATATCTGACCCCAATGCGTTCCTGAAATTGAGCTTCTAATGAAAATCGACTATTCAGTAATGAATATGTGTTCTATGTGATGGAAACATCTTTTGACGTAGGATTACGTCTTTCGGGAACATATTGGGGTACAAATTGAAAATCGAAAATTAAGCACATCGTGAAAATTGTCCAATTTTAAACGCTAATTGCTCAGTCATTTCATGATGGATTGATAAAATTTTTGCGTCAATCGATTTCGGCACTCCATAACTTTTTTTTTCATTGAATAAAACAATATATGTCATGAAACTAGTATCGAACAATTGAAAAATCTCAAACCCTATCCTAACGGAAATACCCACTTTTCTGATTGGTCGAAATTGACGACACATATGGCGGTTCCCTAACAGAGACATCAAAACCAAGATGCTTGGGGGAAATCGGCATTGCAAATATATGCAAGTCGGGGGTATTTTTATATTGCAAGTAAGGTGAGTGACACGATTAATTCTAGCAAATAAAATTTAAATTTGAAACTTTAATATTGGTTGCTTCGTGAAATTTCAGTACCTGATAGTGTATTGTGAAAAATTGAGCACAAGTGTAGGTGTAAAATTGTATATGGTAGCAGTTGTGTTAAAAATGACTTGAAAGTAGAAACGATTCATTTCAATTTTCATAAATAAAAACCAAGGTGTGTTCCCACTCGAGAACGGGTCGTTCGGTTTAAGCTGACTGTTTTGTTGTGTTCATTTTCTCCCAAGGAATGTTCACACGGCGAGAAAATTTGGAAAAGTGAAGAAACATTCGAAAAAGTAATTTCCCATATGCTCTACATAAAGTATTAGGTGTTGTTAGTCTAATTAAAATTCGCATTGGATTGAATAAAAGGTTGAATAAACATTCAGAAAGTAAAAAATATAAAAGAAAATTATCTTTTCAATTTCAAATATGTTTTATCAATACAGTAGACCCCGATTATACGCGGAATAGTCGGGCTAGCTCACCGTAGATTATCAAAATCGTGGATAACGCAATAAAGGGCTAAAAAGTTAGGTGCAGACACAAAAAAATATTTAAGCATGAAAACTATGTTTCATCAATACAGAAATCATTAAACTATCCATCTGTAAGGTCGTTTACACCAGTGATAAGATAATGTGAAGGGCATGAACAAAACAAAAGAACAAGACTCTACCGCTCACTGGAAAATTCCGGGAAGTTCTATAGAATTACAAGTGAACTCGCTTTCGCGGATAATCCACACCGCGGATCAAGCATATCCAAAATCAACAGATAGCCTAACGGAATCCTACGTCAACTATGCGGTCGTGTCTCGAACACAACCCTCCTGTGAAATTTTTCCACATATTTGACAGAATCGTGAACTGAAATGGTGTTTCGAAGTGATTTAGAATTAATCGATTTCCCTCATCTATCTCTATCTCTATATGTATAAAAATGTTCTGTTCGTTTGTGTACGCGTCAAAAACTCGAAAAGTAGGGAACAGATTGAGCTTAAAGTTGGACACAATATACAATCCTCTTCAAGAAGTGTTGTTACGATGTAAAAAATTGGAAAATTTGAAGAAAAATAATTTTATATCTGACCACAATGCGTTTCTGAAATTGATCTTCTAATGAAAATCGACTATTCAGTAATGAATATGTATTCTATGTGATGGAAACATCTTTCTCTACATGTTTGACAAAATCGTGAACTGAAATTGTGTTTCGAAGTGATTTTAAATTTATCGATTTCCCGCATCTATCTTTATCTCTATATATTTAAAAATGTTCTGTATGTTTGTGTACGCGTCAAAACTTTAAAAGTACGGAACCGATTGAGCTCAAATTATGATACAATAACAAAACAACCAAACACATCTATGATTGTTGTTACAACATAAACAAATGAAAAATTCGACTCAACCATGCAACCATAGAGTGCCACAGCAAAGCGTGGCAGGGTACAGCTAGTTTTTATATATAAAGATAGGAGCAAGTACGTTCGGTTGAATTTCATTTTTTTTCTTATCATTAGCAACACTGTACAATTGGCTGAACAAATATTTTTATAAGTTTTCTAATCAGCAGCTAAATCAGTTAAAAAAGTAGTCCTGAATCGAACCCGAATTCATTATTATTGTTGCCCGCTTATTTCTGTAGCGCACCGACAGTTGAATTTGGGCCCGCAAGAAACTCGACAGAATTACGCTGGGCGACGAAAGTGTTAAATGCACCTCCTGAGACCTTGTGCAATGGTATAACGGATGCTTTGATGGTCACTGTGGGTGTATCCTTCGTATACCTCCCAGCCCATTTTCGTCATTATGACGGCCTGCAGAAGCTCATGTCGATGATAAACTCCCGACCTGCGGAAGGTACTAGTGGTGCCCTCGTAGCACAGGGCCACATCCAACTTGACCAGTGCTTCTAGTAAACTAGTTCCTCTCGTATTTCTGCATCTGTTTCACCACTCCACTGTCCAAGCATTAAAGTTGCCTCCTATAACGATCGGGCTTCGTTCGGCGAGCTTCTCAGTGAGGACATCCAGCATGTAGTGGAACTTACCCATCGTCCAAATTCCGTTGATCTTTATGATCAACGATGATATGATAGCCCAAACAATGGATTGAAAGCAACGCAATAACTGAATTTAAACATTCTTATTCTAATTGATGAACGAACGTCTTCAATTCTACGCCCATCGCAGTTCAATATCTCTTCTCATGAGAAACACAAAACATCAACGATCATTTTATATTCGGGCACTACTTCTCCAATTATGTCCAACTTAATTGAAGAACATTCCGAAAGTCGAAAACCCTATAATGTAAGGGAAAAAAATCGGGAAATTGCACGCCACATCATCAGGCAATCACAAATTGAACGGAAAAACAAAGAAGAGATGCACCGTGAAGAGGGCCACTAGAAAAGACAGCATCCCCTTCATTTAAATCCACTTGAAGGCGTACTGGCATTTGAATGGCAACACGTCCCGCGGACCCCTGCGACACGGAACCCCGGTGGGAGCGGGTGGGCGAGGCTCCGACTTCTGACGAAAACGGAGCTATATATCGAGGGATGACTTACTAGGTGTGATGCCGGATAGAACATCGACTCTTCTGCCAGAGTGCAGGTGAGTGGTTCTCAGACGGTGGTGTACATATACCAGACTGCAGTTTCGATGATTGTCCCAGTGAGAACTGCTGCCTATGTATACATATAAGCTTGAGAAATGAATATGTGGGCGATAAGGGGCCTTCGATTCGATCTCTTCAACTTGTTCTGAACGCAGACAGATGCAGCAGGTTGAGATTGGCGCAACATGCACACATCATCGTCGGCACCGGCAGTGGTGAGAGATACAGATTTGTGCATTTTGTCACATATGCAAACCTAGACGGACGAATGATTTTGGACCGCACCTTTTATGGGAGACACCTCAGAGTAACGATGCGATAACCCGATTCAATTGAGCTTTGGTGTTCGATGGTTCACCCCTTTCAGTCTACACAGCAGGCAAGTACCCCTCGGTGCACTTGAATGCAACTCACGAACAACGGTGGCGGCGGAAGAATAAATAGGGATGAGAATCATCAGGTACTTATGTCACGATTTTTCTGCATTCATCCTCTGGCTCAAACGTGTGAAGAAGTTGACGCAACTCATCCCACAGCGGTCCGCGTCAACTCCAATCTTGCGGACTCATGTTCCTTCCCATCATCAACTTCACCATGAACCGGCTATAACTCTTTTTTCTCGAACATAATATCTACATACCCGGAGCAGAAGACATAGAGCAGCATGTGTGAGTGGCTATGAGCCTTGGGAACGATCTCGTTTGATGTATTTTCACTTTTTATCGTAATAAATGATGGCACATCCGGTGCTCAGCTGTACCCGTGGAATGTGCGCGCGTGCGAGGGGAAAGGAATTCTCGAGTGCTTCCTAGAGAGGTGCACTTTAAAACTTTCCTGTTGCCTTCGTGCGGGACGATTGCAAGTGTCGACGCAAATGCACCGGAGTACCATTTTTCAAACATCGTTCAAAAGTTTTCATCAGTTGTTGAATCACACATGCGAGATGCGGCTATTTTGATTTGATATTAATCTTCAAAAATATGTTAGTGTCATTCTGCAAAAAAAAGGACCATGGTTTTTCAACGTATTAAAATTGTTAGGTTACGTTCCGAATATGGAGCATTTGCGGTATTCCCACCTTTTTTTCACTTGAAGAAAAAAGCGACCGAAGCACATCGTTTGCATGTTTTATTTCGAGAATCCTGAGCGCAAAAAAAAAATCGGGACTTTCTCCTGGTAAAGCCGGCCTATCCACTGCAGAGCTAAATCGTTTCGATCGAAAGACGATGCTTTGTGCGGTGAATACTAGTGAAAAACGTCAGTTTGAACATTTTAACCATTACACATCATGGTGTAATATGAAAAATTATAGCCGTCTCTAGGGATTGCGGAGCATTGGGACACTGATATCCGGGCTGTTATTGAAATTTGAACTTGTATTGGTCACAACTCCTTAGAATAAGGTACCAAGAAGTCGACACACTGAAGTCACGCTTTTCGTCACGATTTTCGGAATGCTCAGAGACTTGTGGTACCTTCGGAAAATAACATATGGTGCCATGAATGAATTCCGCTATAAACCGTTCCTTCTATGGTATGTAGACGACAAAATGACCACTAATTCAGTGGAAACCATGGTCTAGGCGAGATGAACTACGATTTAAGAACAACTGAGATTGTATAACACTCATCAAGGTATATTGCACAGACCGAAGTGGGTGATTGACTCAATATCAAAGTAAACGCACTCGGAGAGCAAAATTGAACGTCAGGAGTGAGTGAGGAGAGTAACTCAATTGTTCTATATTCAGTCTAGCAATGCATTCGTCAACTCAGATTAACCAAGAGAACATCATTGTGTTATGATGGGAGAGGACACATCGTTAGTCGCAGACTGTACAGATCGCGATCTGTGCAGTTTACGATTAATCGTGAATAAAATCATGATCGTTCAATTTCCATCCTGACCGCTGGTCAGGATCTTCATTGGCCAGCCCTTAAAGATTGATCACAATTGCATCAGCCGAATGTACAGGAGGGACCTGCTCGATGTTTGGAAGAATCGCAACGCCGATATTGCGTCCGACCAACATCTTCTTATCGGATAAATCTGCGTATTCGTGAGGCAGCTTCAATGAAAGCATATGGGGAAGGATACAACTGGTCAAGCCAACCACACTGAGCCACTGAAATGCAAATTCGAGCATTCCCAGCAGCTGCTTCAAGTCCCTGAAAACCAACCAACACCTCAGCCGACTTCGGTAAAACGCATCGGCAAAGCGTCAGCAAAGAGCAGCAAAAGTCAGCAAAACGAACGGCAAATTTCAGTGAGAAAATCACGAGCCTGGAAATTGTACGCTCAGATGCTGACGAAGCCTCATTGTCTCATCATGGATGATGAGACTTACGTCAAAACGAACTTCCGGTAGCTTTCGGGGCTACTGTTCTCCACCGCCCGCCCAGCACAAGTTCGATGTTCCGGAAGAAGTAAAGAAGCCGAAAGTCTCAAAGTTTGCCAAGAAATACATGATTTGGCAAGCGATCTACACATGTGACGGAGTGCGCCGTTCGTGACAACAGGGGCTGTAAACGGGTAGGTCTATCTCAAGGAGTGTCGACAAAAGTGTCTGCTTCCGCTGTTGAAGCGACACGAAGGCCCTACGATCTTCTGGCCGGATTCAACTCTATTCATCAGATGTCCTGGAGTGGTACGAAGCCAACGAGGTCACATTCGTACCCAAGAACATGTACCTAAATGCACCCCCACCCCCACAACTCACCGGTAATAAGACCCATCAAAAAATACTGGGCTGTTATAAAGCAGACACTACGGAAGCATCCCAAGCAGGTCAAAAACTGGACTATTATGGGCTATTATGAAGCAGGCACTACGGGAACATCCCAAGGAAGTCAAATCTAAGGAAACCATGAAAACAAGTGAGTTTCCGTACAGAAGAAGCTGCAGCCACATGTTTTAGAGAACCTTATGAGTGGACCTAAGCATAAGGTGCGAGCATACGGTTATAGTATTGAAGTTGAAAGAAATAAATATTCCAGAAGCTTACTAATGGGATATATTTTATTGTCAGAAAGTTTGAAAAGGATCGGTCAACTAGAAATTTTCTAGAGCGTTTTTTTCGTGATGCAATTTGATGTGGGATACCCTTTAGGCACATCTTCCGAAACGTAAATGAAAGTTAAGCCTTCATCAATTCCGCTGACATCGACGCATAAACGGCAACGTTTCAGATCCAGTATTCATTCTGCATAGGTTCTCCAATTACAATCGAACGCGGGTTATAGTGTACGTCTATCGCTGCATTGGGAGAATTCGGACGAAGCCGAACGTAAGGGATTCACTACTCAAAATCCCGACTCAAGCTTGAGAACACTTCACCCGGGCTTCGGATGAGCTTACCATCCTGACGCAAAATCACAAAAATCTTTCAGCTGTATCACAAGTTCCTCTGGAAAAACATAGCAGTAGTTATCGGTTATCATCAGTACTCAACGTGCGTGGGATCCTATAAGTGGATAGCAGAATAAGAGCGGCGAAGAATGTTTCAAGATATGTAAAGCGTTCCATCTTTTTGCCGCGGAACATCATTCGACTCATCTAATCATTGACTGCCTTCATAGGAAGTACCATCACGGGAGTTCGGAAACGTATTCAACGGAATTAGACAGCAGTCCAACATTCCAAGGCTTCGCTCTATTGAAAGATCAGTTAAAGAAAGATGTGAATTGTGGAAAATCAAAAACGCACGGCCACATGTTCCAAGGATGTCTACGCTTCCACTTGCTCGGTTGGAGTCGTTAACGGGACCATTTGGATCTCCTGGACCTCTTCCTGTGAAAGTTGGGCGAAGCATTACACAGTAGCCATTTTTAAGCGTAAGAGTATCCCTTCTGTTCATCCATTGTTCAGTTAGACTACCGGACAGCGGAGACAGTTGGTATGATCATTGTTGTGTTATTTGTAGGCCAACAGCTCGATGTTTTTTGCAGAGCAGAGCAATTGTATGGATGAACCGATCTTCATTCGACCGTGGATCGATGATGATTGTTGCGTGAACGTAATAATTCTATAACAACACAAAGGTCAGTTTAGGGTTCTGAATTTTGATCTTACGATCGAACGCTTAGCTACGTGGCTACGAAGACCCCTTACCGTCATGTTTGGAGAAAACAATAAATGAACAAGAAAAGAAAAATCAGTCAGTTTGTGCAGATAAGGTAATTTCTTTTGAATTTCTTTGAATCTTTAAAAATACTTACTCTACTTGAATGTTAACTCTACTTGAAAACTTAAATTAGTAAGCCGTGAATCCGCACCGAGCGGCGAGCAATCGGCACAGTATTTCCAAATTATTTCTCAGTTTTAACACATGATGTTAGCTGATCCCTGCCTAGAGTGAAACTAAAAAATTAAACCACAGAGCAAAACAATGTAGAGCTCTCGCATCGACATTGATCCATCGTGACATCGTAGAAAAAAAACCATACAATGTAAGCTAACGCCCGAATTACAGGCTAGAACATTACTTTTTGTGTTGTGAGTGTGAGCGATTAAATTCGGGGAACGAATCTCTATTTTATTCGTTATATTGTTTCACTTTCTCCACTATATATGTGTAGGGCAAAAAAATGCTGTGTATTTCGAATCAAAATCCATCCATGAGCTGAAGAGATGTATACACTTTCTCCTTTTCCACTATTTTGAAAAGTTTGATGTAGTGCTACGTCAAATGGTGTGCTTTGTCATATTATACAGCCATTCCTTACCAAACCAATATAGTGGTTCTCAGATTTTCGTAAAAAGTGGTAGTTTTGTTCCTTATCGCAAAATATTTTACCCGTATTTTTCATTTTATCATTAGGATGCACAATTCAATTTTAGGGTGGTTCGAAAAAATCAATTTTTTAACTTGTTTTCCAAAAAGGACTTTTTTCAAATCTTTACATCGGAATTACTGGACCGATTTAGATGATCGGCATGTCAAATAAAAGCCAATTAGCTATTTTTTTTTTTTGAAAAATAATTAATTTTTGTAATCATTGGTTGCATTTGTTGACGTAGAACTTTTTATGAAATAAAGTTAACATTAATAACTATTTTCATTGTGAACGAATTCTCATGCTTGCAAACCAATAGAATCGGAAATTCTCTAAGATTTGTTTGATTTGCTGTACATTACAATTCGCTAATCTCTAAACGGTTTAAATTCATGAAAACTGGAAGAATTTCGTTTTTCCCATACAATTGTTCTGCCGATTTGTGTGCCAACCCTACCCGTATTTCGAATGCTTATAACTCGAACATTTCTTAACAGATCGGAAAGATGTTTGCATCAATTGATAGGAAATATTTCTGCGCGTCTATCACAATCAAAAAATATTATTTTTCATGGGATGAACAATTGAATAACTGTAAAATGTCAAGCGTTCTTTAAACGCCCTAACTGCCAAGTTTTGATTGCCCCGATTTATAGTTTCTCGCTCTGCAAATATACATGCAAGTCGGGGTTATTTTTGTTCCTACCGAGCCGTGTTTCCCTAACACGGACTTCAAAATCAATGTGCCTGGGGGAATCCGCTTTGGCAAAACATGCAAGTCGGGGGTATTTTTCCCCACTGAGCTGTGTTTCCCTAACACGGATTTCAAAATTAATGTGCCTGGGGGAATCCGCTTTGCAAATACATGCAAGTCGGGGGTATTTTTTGGTGTTGAGTACTTTTGTACTCGCTTGTCGTTGTGCAGACCGGAATATGTTTCCCTAAAACGTACTTTTAAACTGAGAAGCCTAGGAAAATTGACATTTCAGAGGTGAATGAACTTTCGCGGTACGAGAACTACGTAAACATGAGATGTACAGGGTTTTCCATTTCGGGCTTCCGAAAGTATACAGCCCTGCGCTGACAACCGTTAGACATAGCTGTCAACCAAAGCATCATATCGTTAGTTGAACGTGTTAATTATGTTAAATTATACTATAAAAATGATGAAAAACCGGCAAATGTTTTTCGAGCATTACGGACGGAGTTTGGTCGTCATGGACGGCCTACAGAGCAGCCAATCGCTAATGTAGTGCGTAAATTCGAACAAACAGAATCCGTAGCGGATATTGTGAAACCTGTGCATCATCGTAATGTGCGTTCGGCCGAAAATATTGCTGCTGTTGTTGCCAGTGTGGAGGATGACCCGAATGTTTCGATTACACGGCGTGCTCAGCAATTGGGCTTGTGAAACACATCACTGTAGCGAATTTTGCATTTAGACTTGCACCTACATCCATATAAAGTCCAGCTGGTACAAAAATTAGAGCGTGGTGACCATGGAATGCGTCGGGCATACGTCGATTGGGTGAACGAACAACAGCAGCAAAATGCTGAATTTTCGCATAAAATTTTCTTCAGCGATGAGGTACATTTCGAGCTCGGTGGCTATGTGAACACCCAAAATTTCCGTATATGGGGCTCAGAAAATCCACACGTGATTATTGAGAGGCCATTGCATCCGCCAAAAGTCATTGTTTGGTGCGCATTATGGTCTGGTGGAGTCATCGGGCCGTATTTCTTTGAAAATAAGGACGGCGAGACGGTAACTGTGAATGGTGAGCGCTATGGCCGCATGTTAACCGATTTTTTTTTTGCCACAAATTGAAGATATGGATACGGATGACATGTGGTTTCAGCAGGACGGCGCCACGTGCCACATAACACGACCGAACATGGCCACATTGCGAACGAAATTTGAGGGACGCATAATTTCGCGTTTTGGTGATGCCAATTGGCCGTCCAGATCATGCGATTTGAACCCGCTAGACTTTTTTTTTGTGGGGTTATGCGAAAGACCGTGTCTATGCCAGCTCTCCGCAAACTTTTGAACATTTGAAAGACAACATTCGTGAAGTTATGACCAAGATACCGCCCCATATGTGCCGAAAAGTAATCGAAAATTACCTGTTCCGGATCAAGGTGTGCGAGGAAGCCCTAGATGGACATTTGAATGATGTTGTATTTCACACATAATGGCATAAATGGCATTAAATTGAAATAAAAGTTTCATCGAAATTCGAATTCTAAGTGTGTTTTATTTCAATTTATTTTCGGAATTTAAAGTTGGAAAACCCTGTACAATAATTTCAGAGGGAAATGTAAAATACAATGATCGTTTGACAATTCTTCCGTTCACATATTTTGGTAGTCCTAGGGATCATATCAAACGTAAAAGAACGTTCATCAAATTAATTTGTAACGAAGATCATTATCTATTACAAAAATTTCGATGCACTCTAAGATAATATTCGAAGTGGTAAACAAATGGATTACATAATATAATTGCGTAGTTTTACATCGAAAATATGCGGTCGTATCCTAGATACAACCCCTTGCAATTTTTTGTTGTTGTTTACATGGCTTTGAACTAGAGGGCGCTATATTTTATATTTTTTTCTTGAAAGCTGATGTGTTTTTAACTAACATATTTAAAAATGAGAGATGTAATTTTTTTCGTTTTTATGTTATGATTTTTCAAAATTGTTCCAAAAACTGATTTTTGGCCCTTTTTTTCAAAAATGACTTTTCAAATCATAACATCGGAATTACTGGACCTATTCAGATAATCGACATATAAAATTGAAGCCAATAAGCTAGTCTTCTTTGAAAAACCTTTGAAAAACAACTGGAAGAAAAATTGGATTCGATTCGCATAGGTCTAATCTAATCGCATAGGAAAATTGAACGAAGATTGAAAACAAGTTAATTTTGATAAATCATAACTTAAAAACAAAAAGTCACATATCTGATTTCTAAATATGTGTATATCTGATTTTTGGATATGTTATGTAAAATAATCTCGGCTCTCCATAATGATTATAATAAAACTAGCTTACCCGGCAAACTTCGTCCCACCCAAAATTTATTTTTTGTAATCACATCCACGTTTTCTCACTGAGCGCTGTTCATGTTCCAATCACAGAATTATTCATTGGTTGATCTTCTAATCTACCCTTCAAAATTACCTTTTACTATAAAATTCTTAGTACTTCTACCAAAACTCGACATTATAATATCAGATTATTTTCAGACACAATTCTCATTCAAGATTTTTCAACCACTTGCAAATAACATGTTTCTCCGTTACGTTACATGCCAAATTCTGGTTTATTTGCTTGATTAGTTCTCGAGTAATGCAGAAATTTGAAAAAAAATTTTAAAAAGACGGGTGGGTAATGTCGGGGACATAACCGGAGTGACGTAGGACTATACAAAGCGGACAGCTTTTGTCAAATATATATTTTAAATATATTGTTTTATTTTCTTCTCCTACGTGAATACCTACCTATCTACCTGAAAACTGGATTAGTTTACTGTTTACTCTTTATGAATATGTTGATGGTGCTGAAAAGAACCTTTGGTGTTGTGTTTTTGTTATCACTCGATATTCCCATCTTGTTCGGTTAAACCTTCCTGTTTAGCTATTGCGTTTGCCACTCGCCACAGCTTTCACAGTTGGAAAATTTCTTCCCATCCAGCTTGTGACATGTTGTTCAGTAAATTACATTTAATGCGACGTGCCGGAGAAACACTTTGCCACTCACTGAAACTAATTGTTGCCTTGATGAGCGCCGAACCGAAGCTGCTCTGTTCTTGATGCGGATTTTCTGATTGTCGTGAGCAGCTTTGCAAGCCAACTCGAGCACTCCGACGGCCGAAACTCTATAATCGCTGTTAGGTATACTGGTGCTCCGGCACCAATCCGTTCGGCCTAGTTACCCTTGCGGAGCAATCAGTGAATGCGACCAACAGGGAACTGGAAACCTGCACGGTTCGAGTGAGACTTTGCCTTTCCCTTAACTTGTCCTCCTTTGTTACGTCCACGATGCCGATGCCGTACAACCACACGGGTTTACGGTTTGAAAGAAAATAAGATATTTTTTTTGGGGTCCGCGTGTTTTATACTCTAGTGGTACACACTCACAGGATAGAGACAAATCGGCAGACTCAGCCAGAGGGGCGAGCCCAGACGAACGAATGGGCGTTAAAAGGGAGCGATGGCAAAAAAAAAAAAAAAAAAAAAAAAAAAAAAAAAAAAATTTGGTTCTCAAATGGGGATCAACATAGGGTAGGAGCCTGCCTGTTGGTCTCAAATGTTCCTATCTCACGCCTCCACGAAGATCATATGACGACATTTTTAGATCGGGCGTGAACTGGAAACACACACCTGGTCTTGGCTCCGAGAACGGGTGTCGAAAGTGGCTAAGTGAGGGGGTGCGAGCGAGTCAGAGCGCTATATCTCTCCCGGGGAAGGCCTCCCGGGTCATGGAGGCCTTGCCAACCCGCTGTCTCCCGGGCAAAGGAGATACACCCAATAAAATGGAGCTACGATCACGAAGAATAATTAGAATGCGATCACCCGAGGAGGGTCCCCGAACTGGAGCTGGTCCTGGAACGGGCGTAAGAGCGAGCGGCCAGCGGCTGGAGGGCGATGTGCAAGAGCGGGCCACCAGCCGGGTTCAACCCGAAGAGCTACCGCCACACGGAAACAGCAGCCATCGACATCACCCAAGAAACGCTGCGCCTACGAGGCGTGTTGTGACTGCCAGACGGCAGTCGTCCACACTCGTGGGTACCACTAGGCGCCGGATCATGTGGACACACGAAATGAATGAATTCGTGATCCGCGCCTATTACATCTGCACTGCTTTGGAGACGGACATGAGTGGTCGCCCTCGAATACTAACAATGTTCGAGGAAGCGTATCCAGAGTTCGTTGGGAGGCTTGATCAGAACGCGATGAACGCGAGGCGTAGAGCGATAGTACGCAACAACATGCTCTCCCAAACGCAAATCGACGAGATCAAGCAGCAGGTGCAGAGAGAAATAAGCTCCAGGAACAACAGAGCAAGCGATGTGTCGAGACGAAGTTCAGTACGGCTGAGCAATTCATTCGCGAGTGGGGCACGCGAATCAGCACCAGTGGAGGCCACAGTACAACAACCCCCTGAGCCGGAAGACCCACAGCCAGATCAACAACTACTACGCGATCTGGTCTTCCACTACGACGAGGCGATCTCACAGTTCCGCGACACAGACCCATTGTCGCGCCCCAGGATCCCGAAGTTGCAGCATTCCCGCAGGCTGACAAGTGCAGTAAAGCTCATGAACGAGCACGTTCTTCCGCTGCACTTGGTTGATGCTGAGAACATGGAGGAGCTGCAACTGAAAGTTTACTGCGCTGCTGTGGCGACCGCCAAAAGTTTAGGATACCGTATTAGGCCAAGAGGCGGACTGCTCCAACATCTCCGTGAAAGGCGTGAGCCTCCATGGCGAAGGAGATTGGAGCAACGGATCCTAAACAAGCGCGCCGCAATTGGAAGACTGATGGCGTACAAAAGAGGCAGCAGATCGGTGAAATTATGTCGCCAAGTTGCTGTGATCGTGCGGCCTACTGAACTTCGCCAGCTGGGAGCTCACCAGCTGACGGAAAAACTCGACACACTGGTACAGCAATTGAGCGTCCTTACAAAACGGCTGAAACGTTACTCTGACTCTGCAAAGCGCCAGGAACAAAATCGGATGTTCAGAGATAACGAGAAAGCGTTCTACGACCACATTAGCGACGAGAAGCCCGACTACCGCGAAGGTTTGCCAGATATTAGCGATGTGACGAACTTCTGGGCTGGTATTTGGGAGACCCCAGTAGAACATCGCGACGGGCAAATGTGGTTAAGACGGGAGGAGGAGAGTTGTGGTGAAATTGGAGAGATGCCAGCTATCATCGTCGGAGAGAACGATGTCCGCGAAGCCTCGCGGTACCTGAGGAACTGGGCAGCACCGGGCCCCGATGGTGTTCAGAACTTCTGGCACAAGAAGCTGACCGTCGCACATCCAAAGATAGCTGAGTGCTTCAACAAGGTGCTACGTGACCCACACAACCTTCCTGAATTCGCCACCCGTGGCGTCACCTTCCTCCTCCCGAAAGACAGCAACACATTGAACCCATCAAAGTACAGACCGATAACGTGCCTATCGAGTCTGTACAAAATACTGAGCAGCATAATTACCGCCAAAGTTTCTGCTCACTGCGAACAGCATCACATCATCGCAGAAGAGCAGAAAGGATGCAGGAAAAATACGCATGGCTGCAAAGACCAGGCCATCATCGACGCAGCCATAGTCGGCCAGGCGGTTTATAACCAGCGGAACCTAAGCATGGCCTATATCGATTACAGGAAGGCTTATGACTCCATACCTCACTCGTTTCTCGTCCGGGTATTGGAGCTCTACAAAATTGATCCCTTCGTCGTTAGGTTCCTGCAGCATGCGATGAGGCAGTGGAGTACGTCTCTGCACCTCAGTGATGGGGAAAATGTGTTGCAGTCTAGAACGCTGCAGATAAAGAGGGGGATATTCCAAGGCGACTCTTTCAGCCCGCTTTGGTTTTGTCTGGCATTGAACCCCCTCAGTAGGACGCTCAATAGAAACGGTCATGGCTATAAAATAAGGTATGGCGACGGCGCCCACGAAGAAGTGACCCATACCTTCTACATGGATGATCTCAAGGTCTACGCTGATTCACGTCAGCGTCTAGGTGTAGCTATCCGGGTTGTCGAAGACATAAGCAGGGACATTTGCATGGAGTTCGGCCTCGACAAGTGCCGCTGTGTCCATCTGCTGAAAGGGCAGCTTACCGAATCCGGAGGTTACGAGGTCTATGACGGCGAGTTCATAAGAGACATGGTTCGTGGCGAATCCTATAAATATCTTGGATTCCGACAGCTCACCGGGATTCGCCACTCCGACATCAAGACGGAGCTGCGAGACAAGTTCTTGAGTCGAGTGAACTGTGTCCTGAGGACTTTCCTCAACGCGGGGAACAAGGTACGCGCGATCAACACATTCGCGGTTCCCCTGCTGACCTTCAGTTTTGGTGTAGTCAAATGGAGCAAAACTGACCTAGAGGACCTTGAGAGGAGGATGAGGAAAGCATTTAAAGAGGCCGGAATGCACCATCCTCAATCGGCACTGGAGAGAGTTTCACTGCCACGCAAAGAAGGGGGACTTGGAATAGTCGACATATCTGCACTGTGTGTTGCCCAGGTACGACAACTGCGCGAGTACTTCGCAGAACGCGCCAACCAAAACGCGCTATACCGGGCTGTCTGCGCCGCCGACAGAGGATACAGCGCTCTGCACTTGGCGCAAGCGGAGTACCAACTCAACTGCAATCTGCAGACAGTGGAGGAGAAGATTGCAGCTTGGAAGCAGAAGGCAGTGCATGGTGCCCACCCCCATCAACTGGATCGGCCACACGTCGACAAGGCCGCATCTAATCTGTGGCTAACGCGTGGTGAACTCTCTTCAGTAGTAGAAGCCGACATGATAGCCATCCAGGACAGGATAATGCCGACGAGAAACTGCAGGCGGTACGTCTGGCATCAAGACGTTGATGACATTTGCCGGATGTGTCATCAACCAGGTGAAAACATAGAGCACATTATGGGAGGCTGTCCCGTTTTGGCCAACGCAGCCTACACCGAGCGCCACAACAACGTGGCCCGTATTGTTCATCGACAACTGGCGCTCCAATGTGCTCTACTGGAAGACAACGTACCAAACTACCGGTACCTGCCTGCACCTGTCCTGGAAAATGACCGTTTCAAGCTGTACTGGGATCGCACTGTTCTGACCGACCTCTCGATCCACCACAACCGGCCAGATATAATGGTTTACGACAAGAGCGACCGCAAAGTCACCATCATCGATGTCGCTATTCCACTGAACCAGAATCTGGAGGAGACCCACGGTCGCAAAATCTGCAAGTACCGACCATTGGCCGTGGAGCTCAAGGAACTGTGGGGGCTAAGGGAGGTCCCAAGAATTGTTCCAGTCGTTCTCTCTGGAACTGGAATTGTCCCGAAGACACTTCTGGAAGCGCTAAAGGTGTTGAATATGGAGAAGGAATTGGCCGGCATCCAAAAGTCGGTCATCCTTAGCACCTGCGCGATTGTCCGACAATTTCTCGGTCAGGACTGAAACAGCACGAGCATGCAGATACGTGCATTCCGCAGAGCCTAGTCCCCCTTTGGCATTCAGAAGCCCGGGGGCAGGTGAAAATTCTGGCTAGGTTCGCCTAGTTAAGAAGTGAGATAAGTCTGCCAAAAAAATTTGGTTCTCAAATGGGGATCAACATAGGGTAGGAGCCTACCTGTTGGTCTCAAATGTTCCTATCTCACGCCTCCACGAAGATCATATGACGACATTTTTAGATCGGGCGTGAACTGGAAACACACACCTGGTCTTGGCTCCGAGAACGGGTGTCGAAAGTGGCTAAGTGAGGGGGTGCGAGCGAGTCAGAGCGCTATATCTCTCCCGGGGAAGGCCTCCCGGGTCATGGAGGCCTTGCCAACCCGCTGTCTCCCGGGCAAAGGAGATACACCCAATAAAATGGAGCTACGATCACGAAGAATAATTAGAATGCGATCACCCGAGGAGGGTCCCCGAACTGGAGCTGGTCCTGGAACGGGCGTAAGAGCGAGCGGCCAGCGGCTGGAGGGCGATGTGCAAGAGCGGGCCACCAGCCGGGTTCAACCCGAAGAGCTACCGCCACACGGAAACAGCAGCCATCGACATCACCCAAGAAACGCTGCGCCTACGAGACGTGTTGCGACTGCCAGACGACAGTCGTCCACACTTGTGGGTACCACTAGGCGCCGGATCATGTGGACACACGAAATGAATGAATTCGTGATCCGCGCCTATTACATCTGCACTGCTTTGGAGACGGACATGAGCGGTCGCCCTCGAATACTAACAATGTTCGAGGAAGCGTATCCAGAGTTCGTCGGGAGGCTTGATCAGAACGCGATGAACGCGAGGCGTAGAGCGATAGTACGCAACAATATGCTCTCCCAAACGCAAATCGACGAGATCAAGCAACAGGTGCAGAGAGAAATAAGCTCCAGGAACAACAGAGCAAGCGATGTGTCGAGACGAAGTTCAGTACGGCTGAGCAATTCATTCGCGAGTGGGGCACGCGAATCAGCACCAGTGGAGGCCACAGTACAACAACCCCCTGAGCCGGAAGACCCACAGCCAGATCAACAACTACTACGCGATCTGGTCTTCCACTACGACGAGGCGATCTCACAGTTCCGCGACACAGACCCATTGTCGCGCCCCAGGATCCCGAAGTTGCAGCATTCCCGCAGGCTGACAAGTGCAGTAAAGCTCATGAACGAGCACGTTCTTCCGCTGCACTTGGTTGATGCTGAGAACATGGAGGAGCTGCAACTGAAAGTTTACTGTGCTGCTGTGGCGACCGCCAAAAGTTTAGGATACCGTATTAGGCCAAGAGGCGAACTGCTCCAACATCTCCGTGAAAGGCGTGAGCCTCCATGGCGAAGGAGATTGGAGCAACGGATCCTAAACAAGCGCGCCGCAATTGGAAGACTGATGGCGTACAAAAGAGGCAGCAGATCGGCGAAATTATGTCGCCAAGTTGCTGTGATCGTGCGGCCTACTGAACTTCGCCAGCTGGGAGCTCACCAGCTGACGGAAAAACTCGACACACTGGTACAGCAATTGAGCGTCCTAACTAAACGGCTGAAACGTTACTCTGACTCTGCAAAGCGCCAGGAACAAAATCGGATGTTCAGAGATAACGAAAAAGCGTTCTACGACCACATTAGCGACGAGAAGCCCGACTACCGCGAAGGTTTGCCAAATATTAGCGATGTGACGAACTTCTGGGCTGGTATTTGGGAGACCCCAGTAGAACATCGCGACGGGCAAATGTGGTTAAGACGGGAGGAGGAGAGTTGTGGTGAAATTGGAGAGATGCCAGCTATCATCGTCGGAGAGAACGATGTCCGCGAAGCCTCGCGGTACCTGAGGAACTGGGCAGCACCGGGCCCCGATGGTGTCCAGAACTTTTGGCACAAGAAGCTGACCGTCGCACATCCAAAGATAGCTGAGTGCTTCAACAAGGTGCTACGTGACCCACACAACCTTCCTGAATTCGCCACCCGTGGCGTCACCTTCCTCCTCCCGAAAGACAGCAACACATTGAACCCATCAAAGTACAGACCGATAACGTGCCTATCGAGTCTGTACAAAATACTGAGCAGCATAATTACCGCCAAAGTTTCTGCTCACTGCGAACAGCATCACATCATCGCAGAAGAGCAGAAAGGATGCAGGAAAAATACGCATGGCTGCAAAGACCAGGCCATCATCGACGCAGCCATAGTCGGCCAGGCGGTATATAACCAGCGGAACCTAAGTATGGCCTACATCGATTACAGGAAGGCTTATGACTCCATACCTCACTCGTTTCTCGTCCGGGTATTGGAGCTCTACAAAATTGATCCCGTCGTCGTTAGGTTCCTGCAGCATGCGATGAGGCAGTGGAGTACGTCTCTGCACCTCAGTGATGGGGAAAATGTGTTGCAGTCTAGAACGCTGCAGATAAAGAGGGGGATATTCCAAGGCGACTCTTTCAGCCCGCTTTGGTTTTGTCTGGCACTGAACCCCCTCAGTAGGACGCTCAATAGAAACGGTCATGGCTATAAAATAAGGTATGGCGACGGCGCTCACGAAGAAGTGACCCATACCTTCTACATGGATGATCTCAAGGTCTACGCTGATTCACGTCAGCGTCTAGGTGTAGCTATCCGGGTTGTCGAAGACATAAGCAGGGACATCTGCATGGAGTTCGGCCTTGACAAGTGCCGCTGTGTCCATCTGCTGAAAGGGCAGCTTACCGAATCCGGAGGTTACGAGGTCTATGACGGCGAGTTCATAAGAGACATGGTTCGTGGCGAATCCTATAAATATCTTGGATTCCGACAGCTCACCGGGATTCGCCACTCCGACATCAAGACGGAGCTGCGAGACAAGTTCTTGAGTCGAGTGAACTGTGTCCTGAGGACTTTCCTCAATGCGGGGAACAAGGTACGCGCGATCAACACATTCGCGGTTCCCCTGCTGACCTTCAGTTTTGGTGTAGTCAAATGGAGCAAAACTGACCTAGAGGACCTTGAGAGGAGGATGAGGAAAGCATTTAAAGAGGCCGGAATGCACCATCCTCAATCGGCACTGGAGAGAGTTTCACTGCCACGCAAAGAAGGGGGACTTGGAATAGTCGACATATCTGCACTGTGTGTTGCCCAGGTACGACAACTGCGCGAGTACTTCGCAGAACGCGCCAACCAAAACGCGCTATACCGGGCTGTCTGCGCCGCCGACAGAGGATACAGCGCTCTGCACTTGGCGCAAGCGGAGTACCAACTCAACTGCAATCTGCAGACAGTGGAGGAGAAGATTGCAGCTTGGAAGCAGAAGGCAGTGCATGGTGCCCACCCCCATCAACTGGATCGGCCACACGTCGACAAGGCCGCATCTAATCTGTGGCTAACGCGTGGTGAACTCTCTTCAGTAGTAGAAGCCGACATGATAGCCATCCAGGACAGGATAATGCCGACGAGAAACTGCAGGCGGTACGTCTGGCATCAAGACGTTGATGACATTTGCCGGATGTGCCATCAACCAGGTGAAAACATAGAGCACATTATGGGAGGCTGTCCCGTTTTGGCCAACGCAGCCTACACCGAGCGCCACAACAACGTGGCCCGTATTGTTCATCGACAACTGGCGCTCCAATGTGCTCTACTGGAAGACAACGTACCAAACTACCGGTACCTGCCTGCACCTGTCCTGGAAAATGACCGTTTCAAGCTGTACTGGGATCGCACTGTTCTGACCGACCTCTCGATCCACCACAACCGTCCAGATATAATGGTTTACGACAAGAGCGACCGCAAAGTCACCATCATCGATGTCGCTATTCCACTGAACCAGAATCTGGAGGAGACCCACGGTCGCAAAATCTGCAAGTACCGACCATTGGCCGTGGAGCTCAAGGAACTGTGGGGGCTAAGGGAGGTCCCAAGAATTGTTCCAGTCGTTCTCTCTGGAACTGGAATTGTCCCGAAGACACTTCTGGAAGCGCTAAAGGTGTTGAACATGGAGAAGGAATTGGCCGGCATCCAAAAGTCGGTCATCCTTAGCACCTGCGCGATTGTCCGACAATTTCTCGGTCAGGACTGAAACAGCACGAGCATGCAGATACGTGCATTCCGCAGAGCCTAGTCCCCCTTTGGCATTCAGAAGCCCGGGGGCAGGTGAAAATTCTGGCTAGGTTCGCCTAGTTAAGAAGTGAGATAAGTCTGCCAAAAAAATTTGGTTCTCAAATGGGGATCAACATAGGGTAGGAGCCTGCCTGTTGGTCTCAAATGTTCCTATCTCACGCCTCCACGAAGATCATATGACGACATTTTTAGATCGGGCGTGAACTGGAAACACACACCTGGTCTTGGCTCCGAGAACGGGTGTCGAAAGTGGCTAAGTGAGGGGGTGCGAGCGAGTCAGAGCGCTATATCTCTCCCGGGGAAGGCCTCCCGGGTCATGGAGGCCTTGCCAACCCGCTGTCTCCCGGGCAAAGGAGATACACCCAATAAAATGGAGCTACGATCACGAAGAATAATTAGAATGCGATCACCCGAGGAGGGTCCCCGAACTGGAGCTGGTCCTGGAACGGGCGTAAGAGCGAGCGGCCAGCGGCTGGAGGGCGATGTGCAAGAGCGGGCCACCAGCCGGGTTCAACCCGAAGAGCTACCGCCACACGGAAACAGCAGCCATCGACATCACCCAAGAAACGCTGCGCCTACGAGACGTGTTGCGACTGCCAGACGACAGTCGTCCACACTTGTGGGTACCACTAGGCGCCGGATCATGTGGACACACGAAATGAATGAATTCGTGATCCGCGCCTATTACATCTGCACTGCTTTGGAGACGGACATGAGCGGTCGCCCTCGAATACTAACAATGTTCGAGGAAGCGTATCCAGAGTTCGTCGGGAGGCTTGATCAGAACGCGATGAACGCGAGGCGTAGAGCGATAGTACGCAACAACATGCTCTCCCAAACGCAAATCGACGAGATCAAGCAACAGGTGCAGAGAGAAATAAGCTCCAGGAACAACAGAGCAAGCGATGTGTCGAGACGAAGTTCAGTACGGCTGAGCAATTCATTCGCGAGTGGGGCACGCGAATCAGCACCAGTGGAGGCCACAGTACTACAACCCCCTGAGCCGGAAGACCCACAGCCAGATCAACAACTACTACGCGATCTGGTCTTCCACTACGACGAGGCGATCTCACAGTTCCGCGACACAGACCCATTGTCGCGCCCCAGGATCCCGAAGTTGCAGCATTCCCGCAGGCTGACAAGTGCAGTAAAGCTCATGAACGAGCACGTTCTTCCGCTGCACTTGGTTGATGCTGAGAACATGGAGGAGCTGCAACTGAAAGTTTACTGTGCTGCTGTGGCGACCGCCAAAAGTTTAGGATACCGTATTAGGCCAAGAGGCGGACTGCTCCAACATCTCCGTGAAAGGCGTGAGCCTCCATGGCGAAGGAGATTGGAGCAACGGATCCTAAACAAGCGCGCCGCAATTGGAAGACTGATGGCGTACAAAAGAGGCAGCAGATCGGCGAAATTATGTCGCCAAGTTGCTGTGATCGTGCGGCCTACTGAACTTCGCCAGCTGGGAGCTCACCAGCTGACGGAAAAACTCGACACACTGGTACAGCAATTGAGCGTCCTAACTAAACGGCTGAAACGTTACTCTGACTCTGCAAAGCGCCAGGAACAAAATCGGATGTTCAGAGATAACGAAAAAGCGTTCTACGACCACATTAGCGACGAGAAGCCCGACTACCGCGAAGGTTTGCCAGATATTAGCGATGTGACGAACTTCTGGGCTGGTATTTGGGAGACCCCAGTACAACATCGCGACGGGCAAATGTGGTTAAGACGGGAGGAGGAGAGTTGTGGTGAAATTGGAGAGATGCCAGCTATCATCGTCGAAGAGAACGATGTCCGCGAAGCCTCGCGGTACCTGAGGAACTGGGCAGCACCGGGCCCCGATGGTGTTCAGAACTTCTGGCACAAGAAGCTGACCGTCGCACATCAAAAGATAGCTGAGTGCTTCAACAAGGTGCTACGTGACCCACACAACCTCCCTGAATTCGCCACCCGTGGCGTCACATTCCTCCTCCCGAAAGACAGCAACACATTGAACCCATCAAAGTACAGGCCGATAACGTGCCTATCGAGTCTGTACAAGATATTAAGCAGCATCATAACCGCCAAAGTTTCTGCCCACTGCGAACAACACCATATCATCGCAGAAGAGCAGAAAGGATGCAGAAAAAATACGCATGGCTGCAAAGACCAGGCCATCATCGACGCAACCATAGTCGGCCAGGCGGTTTATAATCAGCGGAACCTAAGCATGGCCTATATCGATTACAGGAAGGCTTATGACTCCATACCTCACTCGTTTCTCGTCCGGGTATTGGAGCTCTACAAAATTGATCCCGTCGTCGTTAGGTTCCTGCAGCATGCGATGAGGCAGTGGAGCACGTCTCTGCACCTTAGTGATGGGGAAAATGTGTTGCAGTCTAGAACGCTGCAGATAAAGAGGGGGATATTCCAAGGCGACTCTTTCAGCCCGCTTTGGTTTTGTCTGGCACTGAACCCCCTCAGTAGGACGCTCAATAGAAACGGTCATGGCTATAAAATAAGGTATGGCGACGGCGCCCACGAAGAAGTGACCCATACCTTTTACATGGACGATCTCAAGGTCTACGCTGATTCACGTCAGCGTCTAGGTGTAGCTATCCGGGTTGTCGAAGACATAAGCAGGGACATCTGTATGGAGTTCGGCCTCGACAAGTGTCGCTGTGTCCACCTGCTGAAAGGACAACTTACCGAATCCGGAGGCTACGAGGTCTATGACGGCGAGTTTATAAGAGACATGGTTCGTGGCGAATCCTATAAATATCTTGGATTACGACAGCTCACCGGGATTCGCCACTCCGACATCAAGACGGAGCTGCGAGACAAGTTCTTGAGTCGAGTGAACTGTGTCCTGAGGACTTTCCTCAACGCGGGGAACAAGGTACGCGCGATCAACACATTCGCGGTTCCCCTGCTGACCTTCAGTTTTGGTGTAGTCAAATGGAGCAAAACTGACCTAGAGGACCTTGAGAGGAGGATGAGGAAAGCATTCAAAGAGGCCGGAATGCACCATCCTCAATCGGCACTGGAGAGAGTTTCACTACCACGCAAAGAAGGGGGACTTGGAATCGTCGACATTTCTGCACTGTGTGTTGCCCAGGTACGACAACTGCGCGAGTACTTCGCAGAACGCGCCAACCAAAACGCGCTATACCGGGCTGTCTGCGCCGCCGACAGAGGATACAGCGCTCTGCACTTGGCGCAAGCGGAGTACCAACTAAACTGCAATCTGCAGTGGAGGAGAAGATTGCAGCTTGGAAGCAGAAGGCAGTGCATGGTGCCCACCCCCATCAACTGGATCGGCCACACGTCGACAAGGCCGCATCTAATCTGTGGCTAACGCGTGGTGAACTCTCTTCAGTAGTAGAAGCCGACATGATAGCCATCCAGGACAGGATAATGCCGACGAGAAACTGCAGGCGGTACGTCTGGCATCAAGACGTTGATGACATTTGCCGGATGTGCCATCAACCAGGTGAAAACATAGAACACATTATGGGAGGCTGTCCCGTTTTGGCCAACGCAGCCTACACCGAGCGCCACAACAACGTGGCCCGTATTGTTCATCGACAACTGGCGCTCCAATGTGCTCTACTGGAAGACAACGTACCAAACTACCGGTACCTGCCTGCACCTGTCCTGGAAAATGACCGTTTCAAGCTGTACTGGGATCGCACTGTTCTGACCGACCTCTCGATCCACCACAACCGGCCAGATATAATGGTTTACGACAAGAGCGACCGCAAAGTCACCATCATCGATGTCGCTATTCCACTGAACCAGAATCTGGAGGAGACCCACGGTCGCAAAATCTGCAAGTACCGACCATTGGCCGTGGAGCTCAAGGAACTGTGGGGGCTAAGGGAGGTCCCAAGAATTGTTCCAGTCGTTCTCTCTGGAACTGGAATTGTCCCGAAGACACTTCTGGAAGCGCTAAAGGTGTTGAATATGGAGAAGGAATTGGCCGGCATCCAAAAGTCGGTCATCCTTAGCACCTGCGCGATTGTCCGACAATTTCTCGGTCAGGACTGAAACAGCACGAGCATGCAGATACGTGCATTCCGCAGAGCCTAGTCCCCCTTTGGCATTCAGAAGCCCGGGGGCAGGTGAAAATTCTGGCTAGGTTCGCCTAGTTAAGAAGTGAGATAAGTCTGCCAAAAAAAAAATACATTCATCATACTGATTTTTACCTCCGACCGAGAAGGTCGTCTTTTTCAGCTCGGCGTTTTGGCGTTTTGGACAGCAGACTGGGACGTCTCCCGTTGGCGATTTTGAAGCGGATTCATTTGGCGTGGAAGCAGAAGGCGAATAGGAGAAGGCATCAGCTCGTTTCGACCGTGGAAAGCGGGCGCTCACCGGCTTGCCGGAAAAAGCGCGCGCTTTCGTGGCGTCACTGACGCTACCCTCATAGTGCCTCTTTTAGTGTTTAGAACCAAATAATACATAGCGTGAATATACGCAAACGAATTACAACGGTGAAGTGATTGAACTGAAAGTGTATACGACTGAAAAATTTTAGTACGTTTTTTCCAAATTTTCGCGTTACAGTTAATCAGTTTTGGGCTATTTCGTTTTTCTCCATTGAGTGTGTTAAACGTTTTCTCGCACATATCCGAATAGTGTTTTGTGAGGTTTGTGTAAACCGAAACCATTCTGCCGGCTATACCCAGGGTGTAGCTAGGCAATATCATGGCGTCCAGTAGCTCCGGGCCTCCGGGAGGCCGGGCTACAAATTTTTACCAAGGAAAGCCGACTCAACGTACCGCTCCAGAGTGGGTTGACCCTCTGAACGGTAATCTTCAAATTTTACTCTTGCGTGCTACAGGAGATCATGTGTTACCATCCAACCCATTTGTTGTGAGCAAAACCATCGCCAATTTCGTGAAAGATTTTGATAAAAACAACGCCCGACCATCAAAGGACGATAAGAAGAGAACGCAGTACATCTTAACGGCCAGAGACGAGGACACCATCGGTAAGCTCCTCTTAATAAATGAACTCATCGATAAAACACCTGTTGAGGTAATATATCACCCAACATTAAATCAACGCAAATGCGTTGTCACATGCCGTGAAGTGATTGAAATACCTGAATCAGTAATTCTCACTGAACTTGCCGACCAACAAGTGATCGAAGTTAAGCGGATCACTAGGAAGGAAAACAATATAGTTATCCCCACAGCTACCCTTATTCTTACCATTCGTGGGACAGTGATCCCAGAAGTAATTTTATTTGGATTCCTTCGCATCGGAACTCGGAATTTTTACCCGAACCCGATGCAATGTTTCAAGTGCTTCCGCTTTGGACATACGTCGAAACGATGCCAACGCGAGAATCCACTCTGTCGAAATTGCGGCAAAGAACATGGCACAGAAATTAAAATATGTAACGATGTCGCCCACTGCATTAATTGCCAAGGGGACCACTCCTCTTCAAGCAGGAAGTGCCCAACATGGCTAAAAGAAAACGGAATAACCAAGATTAGAATAGATCAAGGCATTTCATATAAACAAGCCAAGGATCTTTACAACATTAAAAATAATGGACCTTCATATTCAAGTGTCCTACAAGACAGGCTAAATATTATTCAAAAACCGACTGCTAGCTGCAACAAGTGCAAATGTAGTTGCGTTTCAGCTGAAAACAGTCCGGCAACAAGTCGCGAAAGTACTCCATCCACAGTTGACACTACTATGTCCGAATCTGATACCTCGACCACCGAATCAGAATATGATTCCGATGTTTCTATGGCAATCTCTGAGGCTCCAAGGAAAACCAAAAGGAAGATATCTTCCAAAGACACATCTTCAGAGGAGCTAAAAACCTCGGAAGATGAACTTCGACAAAATAAAGAGAAACAAAGAAAGAAGACACGAAACAATCAGGAATCAACGGAAACCACACCACAAAAAAACAACACACAAAATAACACACAAAACCAAAACACACAAAACAACAACACACACAATAACAATACACAAAACAACAACACACAAAACAACAACAAGAAAACGACAAAAACACTAACTTCCTCCACCCCAAACAAAAATGACAAGAAATCCGGAAAGAACAGCACCCCTTCAAAGGGGAAATAAGATCCACCTTACTCGTCAATACATTCACTTCAACGAGCAAACTAGCTATTCAATGGAACATTCGAAGTCTCCAAAGAAATTTTCCGGAATTACAAACATTAATTTATAAATATAATCCCACAATCATAGCTCTTCAAGAGACTATGACGCAGAAAAATTTTCACAAAGATTCTATCAAAGGTTACACCACTTATTTCAAAGAAGGACCCAACCCTTCATTCAACGGGGTTGCAACTTCAATAAAAATCGGCACCCCCCACAATTTTCTCCCCGTTAACACCGCTCTACAAGCAGTGGCAATACGCATAAACCTTCCGTTTCCAATCACAGTAGCCAGCATATACATTTCTCCTACGTCCGATGTGGCTCCTCTACGGGGTCAACTGGAACATCTTCTCAACCAACTTCCCTCCCCAGTTCTCCTTATGGGTGATTTCAATGCTCACTCGTATGCCTGGGGATGCTCATACCTCAATCGAAGAGGGTCCATTTTAGAGGATTTTCTCTCCGATAATACTCTCACTTTTCTGAACAACGGCCAACACACCAGAATCAATTCTGCTTCTGGCTCTTCTTCGGCCATAGATCTCACCATCATATCCCCTCAACTTTGTTCAAAGCTTTCATGGAACACTCACGATGATTGCTGCAACAGCGATCATCTCCCAATATGTATTTCCCTTGGCCAACCTTCTCCAGAAGTTTCAACAAGGCCTAGATGGAAATTTGAATATGCAAACTGGGCTGGCTATCAATGTGACATTGAAAGCTGCCTCTCAGCCAAACAAGTTTGGACACCCGAGGACTTTTCCCAAGCCGTCCTTGAGGTTGCAATACGACACATTCCTAGAACCAGCGGAAATCCTGGTAGAAAATGCGTCCCATGGTGGACACCTGAAGTAAATACAGCCATCAAAGACAGAAGAAAAGCCTTACGCAAGCTAAGAAAGGCCCACCCGGATAACCCATCTAAGCACACTCTGCTAGAGAAATTCCAAAGGGCTCGCAACAATGCTAGAGCTATTATTAAAACAGCCAAGCATAACAGCTGGATTAAATTCGTCAATGATATTAATCCTAACACGTCGTCAAAGGAATTATGGAGCAAAATTGGCAGGCTTCATGGCAAAAAAAGGAACAATGAATACAACCTTCTAATTGCCGGTCATTATACAAATAATCGGAAAACTATAGCAGAGGCTTTCGGAGATTTCTTTGCCTCCACCTCATCCAACCAAAGCTTCGATACCACCTTCCAAACCCGCAAGGCAGAATGCGAAAAAATCCCCATTGATTTTAACACCGACGCAAATTTTGACTTCAACAAAACTATTTCCCTCAAAGAACTAGAATGGGCCTTAAACAAAACAACACGCGGCTCCACTGGACCAGATGACATCAGCTACCCAATGCTGAAAAACCTACCCTATCTTGGGAAAAAAGTTCTTTTAAAACTTTACAACAACGTATGGAACAGTGGAATTTTCCCAAATTGCTGGAAAGAGGGCCTAATGGTCTCTCTGCCTAAACCAGACAAGAATAATCACCTGCTGGACAACTTCCGTCCCATTACCCTTCTGAGTTGCGTCGGTAAAATCATGGAAAAAATTATCAACCGGCGCTTAACGACCTTTTTAGAGTCAAACAAGCTGCTCGACCCTAGACAATTTGCCTTCCGCGCGGGTAAAAGTACAGAAGACTGCCTCGTAGCTCTCGAAAAAGTCCTAGACGACGCCGCTGAAAGTAATCTGCACGCAGATGTTGTATCACTCGATCTTAGCAAGGCCTTCGATCGAGCATGGAGGTACCCAGTTCTGAAAAATCTTTTCAACTGGGGGGTTCGTGGTAGATTAGGCTTCTTCATCAAAGGGTTTCTGGAAAACAGAACCTTTAAAACAATCATCAACAATCACAAGTCTTCATTGAAAATTCTTGAAAACGGGTTTCCCCAAGGTTCAGTCCTTTCTCCAACACTCTTCAATGTTGCCATGCAACCTATTTTTGAATTAATTCCCGACAGTATAAACATTTTTGTTTATGCTGATGATATCACTCTTGTCTCTGTCAGTGGCTTTGGGCTAGCACAGAGAAAGAGACTTCAAAGTACAATTGATTCCATACAAAACTGGGCCCAACACATAGGATTCCAATTTTCGCCAGAAAAATCCCGATTCATTCACATTGGCAAAACACTCAAAAAGAAATCCGCCCTAAAGCTTAATCAAACCGAAATCCCTCAGAAGAGAACACTAAGAATACTGGGCGTAACCTTCGATACCAGGCTTAACTTTTTACATCATGCTCAATTGGTCAAAAAAGCCGCCAGCAGGAAAATGAATATCCTCAAATCCATTACAGGAAGTTTATCCTCTGGACACAGAGAAACACTGCTTAAAATCATCAATATCTGGTTAATCCCCCAAATCCTTTACGGAGTAGGCATCTTCAGCCGTGGTGGGGACAGAGTACTCAACGCCATTGAACCCATCTACAACAAAGCAATAAAGCTAGCAACAGACCTTTTTTTTCAGCGAACATGGTGGTTTGTGTATCTTTCTAGTGCTGAATTTAAAGTGTTTTTTATGGGAAATAGACGGCTGGAATTAGAACAAATTTGTTCCACCGACGGCGAATTTTAAATATTATCAGGATAAGTACCTATTGAGTGCATGCTGATAATTGTTGTGCGTTTTTAAATCAAATTTATATCACGGCTCTACGGCTCGCTATCGCTCAGGATAGCCACCGTAGCTGCTTGTGCTGTGTTGTGTATCGTTGTATTGTTTTTTTGTTGTCTCTGCTTTTGCCATTGCTGCCGCGCAGGGCACTCTCGAGATGAGCGAGTGCAAGGCGTGCGACGGCAAAGTAATGATCAGTGATGATCCTGTTGTTTGTGTAGGTAAATGCGGTGTTCGATTTCATCGGCGCTGTACTTCGCTTACAAAAGCAACAGCGAAACTGATAACAGAGAATCCGAACATTCAGTTTATTTGTGATGAATGTTTGTCGGACCAGAAATGTGGCGTGCGAGGTGATGCTTTAGACGTTGGTGGATTGCAAAGGGAGATGGAAAAGATCTCACTTTCGCTCTCTGATGTCCGAGGAAGCTTCACCGAGCAAATAAACATCGCGTTTGAGAATGAGCGAGATAAGCTTATCAGATCTTTCGACGAGCTTTTCAAAGAGAAGATGGCATGCTTCGAGAGCAGTGTTGCCAAAAAGTTGGAAAATATGAAAAGCTTACTCTCTGAAAAAAATAATGTTGACAGAAATTTAGCTGTGATGAACAGGAAGCGACAGGTTAGTCCGAGCTCAATTAGTGCTAATTTGGACACTCCGAGCAAGAAAATTATGTTAACGAATAAAAATAATGATTTGAAAGAAAAAATGTTTAGAAATAATAATAATAATATTGAAAGTTTCGCTAATGTCGTGGCTCGTAAGGCTCGTCCAGTCATTGTGGTAAAGCCAATAGAGTCTGACAAGAAAAATGATGATACAAGAAAAATGTTGAAGACTAAATTAGATCCTAAAATACACAAAATAGAGAATTTCAGGAACGGTAAAGATGGCTCGATTATTGTTGAGTGTGCAGCAGGGGATAATATTGAGCAAGTGAAAAGTGGAATTGAAAGCAATCTTGGAAAAGGGTTTAGTACTTTTATTCCAAAGCCAATAAAACCAAAATTAAAAATTATTGGGATGAGTGATCGATATTCCTCTGATGTTTTCATTGACTACTTAAAGAGTCAAAATGAAAACATTCCGATCAAGGATGTCAAGGTCGTTGTTGAATATGAAAATCCACGCTTGAAGTATAATAAATACAACACGATAATTGAAGTTGACCATGATACTTACAGAAACCTGATGACTGCTAGTAAAGTAAGTGTCGGGTGGGATAAATGTAGCGTGGTTGAGGCCTTTAGTGTTTTGCGCTGTTTTAAATGTGGAGAATTTGGGCATAAGAGCACAGATTGCAAGAAAGAACAAACATGTTCAAGGTGTAATGAGAAACATAAAACATCTGAGTGCTCATCAATTGAATTGAAATGCATAAATTGTATCAAAGTTAATAATGAACAGAAGTTGAATTTGGATGAAAATCATCCAACTTATGGCACCCAGTGTCCTGTATATCGGAGACTGCTGGAGAAGAAAAAAAGCGTCATTTTTCAAACCAAATAGCAATCCAAAAAAAAAAATGTGTGAATAAGTTAGCAATAATTTATCTGAACATAGCTGGGCTTTCTACAAATTACGCAGAAATGCGATATCTTGTAGAAAGCATGCGTCCTCAGATGGTTTTTCTTTCTGAAACTCACATAATCGATGGAGAATCATATGATCAGTACAAAATTCCGGGCTATAAAGTTGCTTTTTGCTTGTCGCACTCCAAACACACTGGAGGTGTTGCAATTTATGCAATAGAATCAGTCAAATTCAACACTCTTTCAAACGAAGCTGTTGAAAATAACTGGTTCTTGGCTATTTCAGTTGAAAGAGGCATGCAGATGGGAAATTATGGAATTATATATCATTCCCCCAGTTCTAGTGACCAGCGTTTTCTAGATATTTTGGAAAACTGGTGGGAAAGCATTGTTGATTGCAGTAAGTTAAATATAATTGCTGGTGATTTTAACATTGACTGGCTTAATGCCCGAAGTTCGAATCAATTGAAACAATTATCACATTACTTTACCTTAAAACAATCTGTTAACGAAGCCACTAGAATATCTAAATATAGTAGAACTCTAATAGATCACGTGTATTCTAATTTTGCCACTGTCCATTCTTCTACACAGGCCAAATTAAAAATAACTGATCATGAGACAATTTTTGTTTACATTGAGAATGGACAGGATGACCGTGACGGAAATAGAATAAAAATTAAAAACTGGAATAGATATTCCAAAGAAGCCATGTCTCAGCTTGTTTCGACAAGCCTGGATTTTGAAGCTATGACGGGACACCTGAATGATAAAGCAGCTGTTCTGACCGATATTCTGAGAGAGTGTACCAATAAATTAGTGGTTGAAAAATATATTGAATTAAACAATTCGAACAGCTGGTACTCTTTTGATCTGCTGCGTCTCAAACGCAAAAGAGATAAAAAGTACAAAAAGTTTATAAAGACTAATTTAGAAAATGATTGGAATAGGTACACCTTCGCGCGGAATATATATTCACAGGTCTTGAAAAGGACTAGAAGTGAATATATACAGAGGAAAATCGATGAACATCAAAATAATAGCAAAGAACTATGGAAATTATAAAAAAAGTTATTAAATTCTAAAAATAGTACACCGCGATCCATAGTTTTCGAAGGGTCAGAAGAACAGTCAGACCAAACTATTGCCGATAAATTCAACAGTTATTTCGTCAATAGTGTTCTGCTGATCAACCAAAGTATTGACTTGGTCAGCGAACCTAACGAAATAATACAGCCGATTAATATCAATTGTAGACTAGATTGTTTTTCACCCATCACTTTTGCTGAGTTAAGAGATATTTGTTTTTCATTGCAAAAATCGGCTGGTATCGATAATGTCAACGCAAAAGTGATACAAGATTGCTTTCATGTCATTGGACACGATCTACTGGACCTAATTAATGAATCTTTACTAACTGGGCACGTGCCAACGGTTTGGAAGGGATCCCTTGTGATTCCGATCCCCAAAGTTAATGGGACGGATAAAGCCGAAGAGTACCGCCCTATTAACATGTTGCACACATTAGAAAAAATACTAGAACTTGTTGTGAAAGTCCAGCTGATGCATTTTGTAGATAACAACAATTTGCTAATACCGGAACAGTCGGGATATCGAGAGAGACACTCTTGTGAAACCGCTCTGAATCTGGTGTTAGCAAAATGGAAAGAGAATATCGAAGCGAAAGAGACTATATTTGCGGTATTTCTGGATCTTAAACGCGCTTTTGAAACAATTTCTAGGCCCTTATTGTTACAAACATTGGAGCGCAATGGAATTGTAGGAATGTCGTACAAATGGTTCGAAAGCTATTTGTGCGACAGAACTCAAAAGACTCGTTTTAATGATTCTATTTCCGATCCCATCGGCAACTCACTCGGGGTGCCGCAGGGAAGTGTCTTAGGGCCCATTTTGTTTATTTTATATATAAATGATCTGCGACGGGTTTTACGATATTGTGATATTAATTTGTTCGCGGATGATACTGTCCTGTTCATCGCAGCTAAGGATATAAAAGAAACCGAGGATCACATAAACGAAGATTTGCATTCTCTGGCTCAGTGGCTTAAATTTAAACAATTGAAATTAAATGTTGGCAAAACAAAATACATGCTGATTTCTTCAGTGAACTCCAGTATTGACGTAAATTTTGAAATAGATGGTGAGACATTAGAACGCGTGAATGAAATCAAATACCTAGGAGTTATCATTGATGACAATTTAACCTTCAAGTCTCACATTAATAATGTCATCAAGAAGATTGCCAAGAAATACGGCGTTTTGTGTCGTTTGAAAAAAGAACTGACGGTGAACAGTAAAATTAAATTGTATAAATCATTGATCTCACCGCACATAGACTTTTGCTCGTCGATCCTATTCCTTGCAAACAATACACAATTAACGAGATTGCAGCGTTTACAAAATAAGATTATGCGTTTGATTTTAAGATGTAGTAGATACACTTCCTCTAATTTGATGTTGGACGCGCTACAGTGGCTATCTGTGAAGCAAAGAATTTATTACTTGACAATGGTGTTCGTCTTCAAAATTTTAAACGGTATGCTGCCTCGATACTTGTGTGATCGAATTGAAAGAGGAAGTGATGTTCATAGATACAATACTAGAAACGCGGATGATGCAAGAACACCTAACTTTATATTCAGTAGGTCGCAGAACTCGTTGTTATACAAAGGAATACATTTTTTCAATTCGATGCCCAGAGAAATAAAACGTGCGGCAACAATGGCAGAGTTTAAGAGAATGTGTATTTCCCACGTAAAATCTGTTTTGTAAACAGGTTCTCGTAATTTTTTGTCAAATGATTTATTTATGTTTAATATCAATTGAAATTAGAAAAATATTTACAGGTATCTCAAACTGCCATGTTCGTACTGATGATGATGATGTTTTTTTTGTTGTTAAATTTGTATTGTTAAATTTGTTAAAATTGTAGATTATTATTAAAAAAAAAAAAAATTAGCGTTGTCTACGAAAGTTTGAGCCTCGCGCGCGTTTGGTGGGTCTGGACAAATGTTAATAATGAACACTGGCAGAAAACTGACACATAATGAAATTTTTATATAGGGTCTGGAGTGGAAACTGGAATTGGGATAGCTCATTCGGAATTGTCGTAAACTATCTTTCATCAGATGGTTATATCGATTATTTCTGATTGTAGCAGATCTCTTTCATGTTCTAAGTAGAATCTTTTAGATATTGGGTTCAATTCCCAATCAGTCAAGGATCTTCCCGGGTTGGAAATTTTCTTGACATGCCTCAGAAAAAACATTGGGCCTGAAGTTGAGACTATGACTATGGCAATGTCAATATGGATAGGAACATTGTTTGTTTTTTCGCAGTTTGTGCCTATTTTTACTGTTCTATTAATAGATATTTATGCCTGCAACAGATCCAGTTCGCTTCGTTTTTTTTTATAATACTGGTCTCTTGATATTTTTAAACTTAATTATTATCTATAAGATAAATCGTCCTGCTCAAACCTTTGTAGGGGTATGAGGTGGGCCATCATCATCATCATCATCAACAGGTTTATGTACAAAATTACAAATCTAACAAAAATGGCGTATGTATGTGTATGCATCTATAAACATATAACATACAAAAATACTAAAACAAATAAAAATACATAAACATAAACATCTTCCATATATAACTCACAAATTAACTTTTTCCAGCATATGCAGCAGTACTATATAATCAAACAGCATACCTTTCAAACATATTATTATTTTATTTACTCAATTCTAACCACACTAATTCATACTTATCCAGCATTTTACTAACACCATTAAACTAACTACATTTATAAATCACCCAACATCACATCATTCCTTCCCACTCCATCCCACTCCTTACCTTTCCTTTCCTTTTCACCAACCCCCCCCCCCCCCCACTCCCTCCCTTTCCCTTTGTTCTAGAGCTTGGTTCTACGATGCTTCGTCGCCGCTTTGGTACTAATTAATAACAATACAATTACGTTACAGCTTATATTAAACATCTTATATGGCATAGGATCCTTTCCTGCCTTCGCCCGGTTTTACATCTGAGCAGACAGGTCCGCTGAATATGGTTTTTTCTTCTTTTTCACCAGCCTCCTCAAGACTGGTGCTCAATGGCTCTTCTCAGAGCTAGAGGCGAATGAACTGAAAAGTTTAAACCCTCTTAAAACCAAAAAGAAGAAGAAGAAGAAAATACATTCATTACGATTTGTTCGCTCGTTGGATTCACATGCAGGCTAAAAAAGTTCTTTTCAGGATCACAAAATTATCTTCAATCTAAAGAGTTTATTGTTTTGTTATCACTCGATATCCCCATCTTTTTCGGCTAAACCTTTCTGTTTAGCGATTGCATTTGCCACTCGCCACAGCTTTCACAGTTGGAAAATTTCTTCCCATCCAGCTTGTGACATATTTTACAGTAAATTACATTCAATGCGACGTGCCGAAGCGCCACTCAGTGTCGCATTGGAGGCGATTTTAACCTGTAATTGAACATTTGCGATGACAGTGGTACAGTGTCGACTTTCAATGTGGGGTCATAATTTGGATCTCTATGTTTACAAAAATGTCCAACTAAATATGTCGCATTGCAGGTCCGTCCAATTAGCTAAATGTCGAGATAAGTGTAAATTACTGTACTTTCAATCTAGAAGCAATTTAAGAATTGGTGAAAATCAATAAGCTCAGAATAACTGCCAAATTCCCATACTCGTCATATCCTGGCAAACAAATTATGAAAAAATCAATTTGTGTTTTATTATTATTTTGGATAATGTTTTAGAAAGCATTGAACTGTATTTCCTAAACTCTTTTTTGGAAGGTTTAATGGCCCTGAAAAGCGCCTTGTTTTATAGAATGGTTCCAATTTAGAAAACTTAGTACTTGTGGTTTTGAAAAAAACCATTTCGAACGCCCTCGATGCCGCCTTGTCCTGGATTTGCCACCAAAGCAGTTTGTATAAAGAACAAACTTTTTTCTTCTGCTACCTGATGCCGTTTTGCGATTGCGTTTGCCACTCGCCACTCGCTGCAACTGCCTGTTGTCTTGATGTCCACCGAACCGAATGTGTTCTGTTCCGAATGCGGGTTTTCTTATCGTCGCGAGCAGCTTTGCCAGCTAACTCGATCACTTCGGGGGCCGAAACTATATAACGCCGGCTAGGTGGACTGGTGCACTGGTACTAACGCGCTCGGCCTAGCTACCCTTGCGGGGAACTCCAGATCAACACGGTTCGAGCGGGATTTTGTCTTTCCCTTCACTTTTCCTCCTTTACCATGTCCAGACATGGCTGCTTGGGTTGGTTCGTTGATGTGTTGTGATGCGAACCGATGTGGTGTACGGTTTGAATGAGAATGATCGTTACGGCAGCGGAGCGGGGATTTTTAAGCTGACTGGCTGGCTCGAGAATTACGCATGTGTGAGACTGCGACCAATGTTTCGTTCATTTTTTTCTTTTTCCTTTCCAATCGTGCTTCATTCTATTTCGGTGCTGCTCTGGTTGCCCGTTTTGGTCGGTACGATTTGAGGAGCACAAAATGGACCAATCAAAAATGGGCACATAGTGCATTTTGACAATGCTTGATATTTCACAATTATTCAATTATTTATCTCAAGAAAAATTAAATGTTATTCGTTATGATAGATGCGTAGATATATTTCCTATCAATTGATACAAAAACCTTTGCGATCTATTGAGAAATGCTCGAGTTATAAGCGTTCCAAATCTTGCATTTTTTCCTACTTGTTCAGTGCCTAGATTTCCATTTCACCCCCTATATCTTCCGGTTAGATGTAGTCCTACGTCAAAATTTTTTGAAAAGAATGTGTTTCATTTGTATGGCTGTACCAGGAATTACTGGACCGGCGGCCCCAGACAATACTCCATTTTTATATATCTAGATACGCTCTCTAGTCCAAAGCAATGTAAACAATAAAAACCAAACATAATCAGTATTTACGAAAACAAAATCCAACTTTTTTGCAAGTTTAATATTTTTCTAAATAGCTTGTTGGCTTTAATTTGGTATCGGTCGATCATCTAAATCGGTCCAGTATTTCAAAACTAATTATTTTTTGAAAAAAAAATCATTTTTGGGAAAAAGTGGAAAACAATTTTGTTTCGAACTACCCTAAAAAGGAAATGGGTACCCTATTCTATATATATAAAAAAGGATTTCTATCTGTCTGTCAGTCTGTCTGTTTGATTCTTATGGACTCGGAAACTATTGAATTGATCGACATGAAAATTGGGATGTAGGGGTTTTTGGGGCTGGGGAGGGTTTTCGTGATAGTTTGAGACCCCTCCCCATTCTCTAAGGGGGGCTGCCATACAAATTAAACACAAATTTCTGCATTACTTGAGAATTAATCACGCAAATGGAACGAAATTTGGCATGTGGAGGTTTTAGGGTGCAATAAATGTTTCTATGGTGGTTAGATACTCCACCCTCCTCTCTAAGGGGGGCTGCCATACAAATGAAACACAAATTCCTGCATTAGTCGAGAATTAATCGAGCAAACGAAACCATATTTGGCACGTGAAGGTTTTAGGGTGCTATAAATGTTTTCACGGTGTTTAGATACTCTTCCCCCCTCTCTTAGGGGGGCTGCCATACAAATGAAACACAAATTTGTATCCCCAATATGATCTCGAAAGACGAAATCCTACGTTAAAGCAGTATTCTAGTTTAGAAAGTTGAAAAAAAATCAAAAAAACAACTTTTTCTTCATATTTCTGAAGTTTAGATATGATCTGCTAAAAAAGTGGACCTCAAGGTGGTTTAGACCATGATGGCGAGGGTTCCAAACTTGTTTTATTTAGTCCCGATACTTATGACTCACCTGTTATGAACATCCTCAAGTAAAAAGTGGAAGTGGAAGTAAAGAAGAACAGTTTGGTGCCGACAACGTCGAACAGTGTAAGATGATTAACTAAATCAAATGTTATAAATTATAAGAACAGATTGGATATACTTAGGATCCAAAGAGAATCGGTCAATGTGAATGAATGGATAATTTGCAAAAATAAAAGACCTTCCAGTGGCCGGGAAGAGCGACTGTGACCGGGCATATGTGTCAGTTATATCGCCATGTGAAATATGTGCTACAACTCACCACACAGTGCTTTAGAGCACGCGGCAAAAGAAGCATCACGTTGCACCCACTTCAGCTTGAATGGAAGACTGCAACATACAAACTTGTCGAGTGAACGGGAAAACGGCGAACGTCCGCCCCCCTCCACCCCCCATTCCCGCGACGATGATGATGATGAAAAACGAGGACGAGATGATGCGGACTTACTTTGCATAAAAATCATCTTTATGGTCGTCATGACGTGTTTGAGTGTTACTTCGTGATCAAATAATGAAAAATATTATTTTGTACCTTGCACTTTGATTGGGTTGCTCCGGAGGTGGCGGAAGTGCTGAGATTTCCGGTAAGGTGTGTCGCCACGATTCGGAAGACAATGCGAAGTGAGCCACTTGTGAGAGTCTTCTTTGTGTCGATGGCGTTGTTTAGAGAAATTAGTAGGGCACTTCGCCGTAACGAATGTATCACATGCGATGCTAGTTCATTATAATTATATTTGCTCCGTTTATCGCTTTCGCATCAATCAACTCACGTCCCTTTTTCCGGCGGTTTGCACCTATTCGATTAAAATTTTACACTACACACTACCTCCAATTTGGTGCAATAGAATAGAAGCGAAAAAAATCGTCTGCGCCCATTAAGTGGCTATCAGCTCCACAAGTCCCATTCGTTCAATTACCGGTTGAACCCCGCCTTACATAAGAGACCATAAAATACAAACGAATCCACTTCGTACCAGCGTCATATCCTCCCCGAGCGAGAGTCTGGAAATCAACCAGCATCAGAAGAGGAACTGAATCAACGCACGATACTCACCAGAGGGGATAACGGAAACACAGAGGGAAAAAAAGCGAGAGAGAATCATAATCAGTCATCTGAAATAATTCGGACAAACAAGATAATTGAATTCAAACAAATTGAACAAATAGCCGAAATTAATCAATTATTGTGCGGCGCGCGTTGGAATTGTGTTGCCCTCGGTCTCATGAGGTAGGGAGTTCTTTTTTTTGGGTTGATCGTATGGTATGTCCCGACAATGACGATATGTATGGGCTCCCGATACATAAAAGAATACACAGACACACACACAGACGGTCGGAATGGAAAAAGGGATGGTTGATTTAATTTCAGCGTGTTCATTCGAATTTTTTTGGCCCAATTTGCCAAACATAAATGTGTTACCATTTCTCGTCGTCTGTGATATTCTTCTAACGGGGCGCTGCTGGAAAGCAAATATTTCTTATAAATTAATTCCAAATCCCGCTTCCTATCTGCTGCCATCAGCAGTGCTGCGAACCAGTATAGATATGTAGATTATCGTCTGCACTAGGATTTATTCTGTATTGCTCTTTCATCTCAGTGAAACGATATGTGGAACGATGATGCATGTTTTGAGTGGTTGTATATGTATGTGCCAATCTTGCACAACGGAGGAACTCTGAACAAAGTTTTGCATAGCCCCCGGTAGCTATTGACGCCAATATTACCTTAACGTTAATATGATGAAATATTTGGACTATTGTGAAAAGTAGACACATACTTTCTCATGCCGAATGATTATTGTAAATAACGATTTTCGGCAATTGGATTTTTAACGTAGAACTTCGATTAACAGAAGGGTGTAGTCTGCAACATAAAAAGCCAAAAAGTTGAAATACACAAAATTCGATCAGTTCTTGGTAGATCGTAGAAATGTTTGTATTACAAAGAGTACAGAACAATTTGTGATTTACTCAAAACGGGAATTTTCATGAATTTAGGGGATACACTAAAAAATCTAAAAAAACAGTCACCAGCTAGCATTAGTATTTCCTGAAAAATTTTGAGAATGACAGTGTCTTTCTAGAACACTCCAAGAAACCTATTTTTGATGTATATTTTTCGAAATCGATGTGTAAATTGAAATAATGTTTTTCATCAAAGCAACAATTGACCCTTCTTAAGATTTTATTCAGTCAACTCGCGCAGTCCGTAGCCGCCGGACGCAAAGTTGTTCGTGTCCGTTATTGTGTTGGAACAATACCGTTATCGGTTTCGCTGAAGTGATTGTTTCGCCCTAACGGGGTTTCCTTTATTGCGAGAGTGAAGTGATAAGTAATCACAACCAGCGGGAGGGAGAAGTCCTCCACTGCGGGCGCTGTGAGCGTGTACCGTTCCATCGTCATCATATTGTGGTACGATACACCATTGCTGTTGTGCCAAGCGATCATCACGTAGTTCGATTGGAGCACCGTTACAAATCATCCGCACCGTGCGCTTCAAGTATTTTAGTATATATATATTAGGTTAAGGATTTAAAAAAAAGTATAATTGTATATCTGCCATAATGGCAGAGTGCGATCCTCTTGATATGGACATTGAATCGGATGTTTCCTCCTCACTAACTACTGGGAAGTCGCTTAAACGCGTTCCCCCCTCAGACGATGTCTTTTCAGAGGAAGAGTTAATCAACCTTAACAAGCCCCCGATTATCTCCCGAACCTGCCTCCCAGCCCAACTGTTCCCGCTCCCGCTCAACAATCGACCTCCCCCTCCCCCTCAGTTGTCCCCTCTTCGCGTGTCAAGGTCTATCCAGAAGATGCATCTGGATCTGGCCCATGGGTTGTTTTCTTCCGGCCAAAACCCAACGGGAAATCGCTCAACGTCATTCAGATCATGAAAGATCTGACAAAAAATTATTCCTCCGTGGTCGAAATTAGAAAGGTTCGACCGAACAAACTGCGTGTTGTCGTGGCTGATCGGAAGCAAGCTAACGAGATTGTTGTCGACAATAGGTTCCGCCCTCCCTGACTACGTTATGGTGGACAAATTGAGGCTTCCGCTGCGTCTCTTCGTGCCAAAGCCCATGACTTGCAACAAATGCAAGTCAGTTGGTCACACAGCAGACTACTGCACCAACAAGGAGCGCTGTGCCACTTGCGGAGAGCAACATGTGGGCAAATCCTGCAGTGCGACTGAGCATAGGTGTCCATATTGCGGGGGGACCCCACATGAGCTCTCAGCTTGTGAAACTTACAAGAGTCGCTGGGAGAAACAGAAGCGCTCTTTAAAGGAACGCTCGAAACGCACTTTTGCGGAAATTTTAAAGGGCGCTTCTCCACAGGCCCAACAACAACAACATCCAATCTCCTCACACAATATCTTTTCCACGTTGCCAGTTGACGAAATGGAAGCGGACACAGCTCACGGGGGCACACCGTTTATTTCCCAAGGGAATCCCCGGCGCAAAAATGTGACCACTCCCAAAATTCAATCACAAGTCCCTCCGGTGATATCCCCTGTTAGCTTGCCTAAACAATCGAGTGCAGCGGACAAGCAAAATCAGGTTCCTCCTGGCTTCCGTGGGAATAGTTCACCTTCGAACGACCCAGCACTCGAGGGAACATCAAAAACCCCAACTGTCCCTATTTTTCCGTCCAGCTCAACTGCCCAATCGGGATTTATAAAGTTGTCTGACCTTTTGGATCAAATCTTCAAGTGTTTTAACGTTTCCGACTCCATCAGAACTATTGTCATTTCAATGCTTCCAGTATTAAAGACAATTTTGCAACAATTGATGCAAACATGGCCCCTCCTTGCAATGATTATCTCTCTTGATGTCTAATTTAAATAGAGAGGTCGGAGATATCACTGTTTTACAGTGGAATTGTCGTAGTCTTATCCCTAAATTGGATACATTCAAATTTTTAATTCATAAGTTCAATTGTGATGTTTTTGCTCTGTCCGAAACTTGGCTTTCTTCGCGAGTCGATCTATCTTTCCATGATTTCAATATTATACGCTTGGACCGTGATAACAGATACGGAGGGGTGCTATTGGGGATCAATAAGTGCCACTCATTTTTTCGAATTGACCTTCCACATATTGGAGGGATAGAAGCTGTTGCTTGTCATGCAAACATCAGAGGCAAAGACCTCTGTATTGACAAGCTGACAATTGATTGGCCTCCGAGAGCTGTGGTTAGCCGCAAGCAACTTGTTGACATGTGCTCACTCCTTCCTGAGTCACGATTGATCTTGGGAGACTTCAACTCTCACGGAACGGCCTGGGGGGAACAGTACGACGACAATCGTTCATTGTTGATATATGACCTTTGTAACAGCTTCAATATGACCGTTTTGAACACTGGGGAAACAACACGTGTACCTAAACCTCCTGCTAACCCAAGTGCTCTTGACCTCTCGCTTTGCTCGAATTCATTATCGTTAGATTGCAAGTGGAATGTAATCCAGGACCCCAACGGTAGTGATCACTTGCCAATCAAAATTTCCATCACCATTGGGTCGAATTCTTCTGAATCTATAAACATGGCATATGATCTCACAAGACACATTGACTGGAAAAATTATGCGGACGCGACTGCTCTAGCCATCAATTCCAGAGATGGTTTACCTCCATTGGAGGAGTATAACTTCCTTTCTCGTTTGATCTATGACAGCGCAGTTCGCGCTCAAACGAAACCCATTCCAGGTTCCACCATTTCCCGAAGGCCTCCCAATCTATGGTGGGATAGCCAATGTTCCAAGCTTATTATAGAAAAATCGAACGCATTTAAAGATTTTCGGAAACGTGGAACTCCTGAAAATTTTGAACGTATTTAGCCCTTGAGAATCAGTTCAAAAATTTGATCAAAGGGAAAAAACGTGCTTATTGGCGGAATTTCGTGGGAGGTTTGTCACGAGAAGCGTCAATGAAAAAATTATGGAAAGTGGCTCGAAACATGAGAAATTGCTCTTCAACGAATGAAAGCGAAGAATATTCACATCGATGGATTTTCAATTTTGCACGAAAGGTTTGTCCCGATTCCGCTCCCGTGCAAAAAATTGTTCGAGATATACCACAAGATAGGTGCGATCTTGATTCTGAGTTTTCGATGGTAGAATTCTCTCTTGCTCTCCTTTCATGTAACAATTCTGCTCCGGGATCGGATCGAATTAAGTTCAACTTGTTGAAAAACCTCCCTGATGTGGCGAAACATCGCTTGTTGAATTTATTCAATCGGTTTCTGGAACATAATATTGTTCCAGATGATTGGAGACAAGTACGAGTTATAGCTATTCAAAAACCCGGAAAACCCGCGTCCGACTTCAATTCGTATCGCCCAATAGCAATGCTGTCTTGTATACGGAAATTGTTGGAGAAAATGATCTTGTTTCGTCTTGATCAATGGGTTGAAACGAATGGCCTACTCTCAGATACACAATATGGGTTCCGCAGGGGCAAGGGGACGAATGATTGTCTTGCGTTGCTTTCTTCAGAAATTCAAATGGCCTACGCCGAAAAAAAACAAATGGCTTCAGTATTCTTGGACATAAAGGGGGCCTTTGATTCAGTTTCAATAGAGGTCCTGTCAGACAAATTACACTCTCGGGGTCTGCCGCCTCTATTGAATAATATGTTATATAACTTGCTTTGTGAGAAACATTTAAATTTTTCTCACGGGGATTCGACAGTAAGTCGGGTCTCCTACATGGGACTCCCCCAGGGCTCATGTTTAAGCCCCCTTTTGTACAACTTCTATGTAAGCGACATCGACAATTGCCTTACACAAAATTGCAGCCTAAGACAACTTGCAGATGATGGAGTGGTGTCTGTCGTAGGATCAAACGAATCCGACCTGCAAGGACCCTTACAAGATACTTTGAACAATTTTTCAACCTGGGCCATTGGGCTAGGGATCGAATTCTCCACGGAGAAAACAGAGATGGTGGTTTTTTCTAGGAAGCATAGACCAGCTACCTTGGCCGAGTGGTTAGCGTCATAACTAACATGCCGGGTGTTCGGGTTCGATTCCCGTTCTGGTTTGGGGAACTTTTCGTCAAAGAAATTTCCTCCGACTTGCACTGTGATCACGCGTATTCTAGAGCTTGCCACTCAGAATGCATTCAAGGCGTGTTATTTGGCATAGAAATCTCAACTAAGTACTAATAAAAATGACGCAAGTAATACTACGTTGAGACGGCGAAGTTCCTCTAGGAACGTTAGTGCCATTGAAGAAGAAGAAGATAGACCAGCAAAACCAAAGCTTCAACTTTTGGGTAAACCGATCACTCATGCTATGTCATTCAAGTATCTTGGTGTCCGGTTCGACTCCATATTCGGTGTAATGTTATGAACCCATTGGTGATCAGAAATTTTGAGCAGCTGATCGAGCTAAATTTTCATTCTGGATTCTGGATGAGCTCAAATCATGAATTCATCTCCATGCAGGTTGATCCTTCTTCGTATATTCCCAACCGTGTTTGTTTTCCTGACTACATCAATTCCTCTGTGCATTTTGATCTGTCCATGAAGCAGGATATCCATGGAATTCCAGATTATCATCGATCGGGGATCGTTCCTACGATTTTCGAAGCAAAAAATGGGCGTGTCAATTGTGATAATATGTACTTTACTGATGGGTCCTCTATGAATGAGTCCACAGGATTTGGAGTGTTCAACAAATTTTTTAGCACCTCACACAGTCTTCAGTATCCTTGCTCAGTGTATATTGCTGAATTGGCAGCAATACACTGGGCACTGGACAGCGTCGCCTCACGACCTGTTGAACACTATTACATTGTAACGGATAGTCTGAGCTCTGTCGAAGCTATCCGTTAAGTGAGGCCGGAAAAGCACTCGCTGTACTTTCTTAAGAGAATACGAGAAATTTTGAGTGCTTTATCCAGACGCTGTTATATCATTACCTTTGTCTGGGTCCCTTCACATTGCTCAATTACGGGTAATGAGAGGGCTGACTCATTGACAAAGGTAGGTGCAATTGAAGGCGAAATTTATCAGCGTCAAATCGCCTTCAATGAATTTTATTCTTTAGTTCGTAAAAATACCATCGTTAACTGGCAACGCAAATGGAACGAAGATGAATTGGGCTGGTGGCTCCACTCAATTATCCCTAAGGTTAGCCTCAATCCGTGGTTCAAAAATCTGGACTTGAGTCGGGACTTTATTCGCACCTTCTCCCGACTCATGTCCAATCACTGTTCGTTGGACGCGCTGCTTTTTCGTTTTAATCTTGCCGACAACAATCTCTGCGGTTGTGGCCATGGTTACCACGACATCGAACACGTTGTTTGGTCGTGCGAGTTGTATCTTGTCGCCAGATCGAATTTAGAAAACACCCTTCGGGCTGGAGGAAAGCAGTCCAATGTGCCGGTGAGAGATGTGTTGGCTCGGTTAGACCTTGATTACATGTCCCAAATATATGTTTTCCTTAAAGCTATCGATCTTCGAGTGTGATTGTTCATACATCCTTTTCCCCTCCTTTTTGTCCTTCGCGAGCTATCGGTTCCCTTCCTACTAACATTAGAATAAGATAAATTGTAAATACATATTAGATGTAAGAATAGTTTTAAGAATTGAGTGTGAAGTGTCAGTGTGAATGAGAATGTGAATGTGAATGTGAGTGCGAGTGTAAACACACATCTCCTTACATCCCATCCTTTTCCTAATGAAAATGTGTCACCCTTCTAAACTCGAGACGACCGCGAGTAATCGGTTTCCTATTTCATTAACCATAGAATCAAGGAAACAACATGTTGATATATGCTAGTTGAAATATAGTTAAGAGTTTGGCTCCTTTAAACTTATGTAACTGAGCCTGTAAAAATAAACGGATTAATAAAAAAAAAGATTTTATTCAAATTCAAAAACGTCACTTGATCTGGTGTACGATCTTTATTTTATCAATATAAATAGCTGACCCGGAAAACTTCGTCCCGCCCGAAATTTATTTTTCGTTTTCACATTCACGTTTTTTTACTAAGCGCATGTTCATAGGTCCAATCGCAGAACTGTTCATTGATTGATTTTCTAATCTACCCTTTAAAATTCCCTTTTACTATAAAATTCCTAGTACTTCTACCAAAACTCGTCACTATAATATCAGATTATTTTCAGACACAATTCTCGTTCAAAATTTTTCAACCACTTGCAAATAATATGTTTCTCCGTTACATGGAATAAATGATTGATACAGAAAATATGATAGAATAAAGACAGCCCTAAATCGGACAATTCCTTTCTCGAGTTTTGCTCTTATCAACAGAGTCGGTGATCCATTTTTATTTATATAGATAGAAGATGATATAGGAGTGCGTTTCATCACATTAAAAAAAAAATCAATTGTCATGTTTGGTTGAAATATGTGTATTACTTATACGGGACCCCCTCTCCATTTCAGAGGAGGGAGAGGTGTCATACCATCATAGAAACATTTCTCATATTCAAAAACCTCCACATGCAAAATTTGGCTTCATCTCTAAGGGGGGCTGCCCTACAAATGAAACACAAATTTCTTCATTACTCGAGAATTATTCAAGCAAATGAAACCAAATTAGGCATATTGAGGTTATTGTGAAGCATTCATATATTTACTGTACAGGTTCCTCAATGTAGTCGGTATAAACCTACAGTGAAATCACCCGACACAGGGAATAAATATTGAGTATGACTTACCGGCTCGACAGTTGTCTGTTGTGAGAGGAAATGATGCCCAATGTATGGCTAACTAGTGTTGCCAGTATATAATATCAACATCACTGTTATACAGTCAACTGCGAGGGATAGGACGTTGTGTCTTTCACGCACCTCACAGTTATAGGGTGCAATAAATATTTCTATGGTGGTTAGACACTCTACCCCCCTCTCTAAGAGGGGCTGCTATACGAATGAAACACAAATTTCTGCATTACTCGAGAATTATTCTAGCAAATGAAACCAAATTAGGCATATTGAGGTTTTAGGATGCAATAAATATTTCTATGGTGGTTAGACTCACCACCCCCCTCTCTTAGGGGGGGCTGCCATACGAGTGAAACTCTAATTTTTGCATTACTCGAGAATTAATCAAGCAAATGAAACCAAATTACGCATATTGAGGTTTTAGGGTGTAATAAATGTTTCTATGGTGCTTAGACTCTCCTACCCCCTCTCTAGAGGGGGGGGGCGGTGTTGTTTCGCCATTCAAATGAAACACAAATTTCTGCATTACTCGAGAATTAATCAAGCAAATGAAACCAAAATTGGCATGTGGAGGTTTTAGGGTGCAATAAATATTTTTACATTGGTTAGATACTCCTCCCCCTCTCTTGGGGGGGGGGGTCTGCCATACGAATGAAACACAAATTTCTGCATAATTCGAAAACTAATCAAGCAAATGAAGCCAAATTTGTCACGCGAATGTTTTAGGGGACACGAAACATTTCCATGGTGAATAAACACTCCTCCCCTCTCTCTCTCTTAGGGAGGGGGGATGCCATGCAAATGAAGCATACATTTCTGCATAATTCAAGAACTAATTAAACAAACTGAACCAAATTTCGCATGTGGAGGTTTTAGGGGGCAAGGTGGCTCAACACTCCTCCCACTTTTCTGAGGGGGGGAGTTTTGCAATAGAAATAAAACACAAATTTCTGAATAACTCGAAAATAAATCAAACAAATGGAACCAAATTAGGTTTATGAAGGTTTTAGGGTGCAATAAATGTTTCTATGATGGTGGTATTTTCGTTTCGGATAACGGTTGAGATTTTTCAATTGTTCGCTAGTTAGTTTCATGACATATTTTATTTTATTCAATGTAAAAAATTGTTATAAAGTGCGTCAAAATCTCATCAATCCATCATGAAATGACTGAGCAATAGGCTTTGAAATTGGACATTTTTCACGATGAGATTGATTTTCGTTTTTCTATTTGTACCCCCAATATGTTCCCGAAAGACGGAAACCTAGGTCAAAAGCTATAGGAAGGTTGTTTTCGAGACACGGCAGCATAAGTTGACTGCAAGGGCTTGATTGTTAGGGAGTAATTCCCGACGAACCAGTCAGCCACGATTTCCATTATGAAATGATCAATTTAAATTACGAATGATTTTTTTAGAAGAAGGTATTCAAAATCATTGACCAATTTGATAGAGTAGTGGATAGAGGAGCGTCAATTTTTTTTTGTTTTTCAACTTATTTGACGTAGAATTGTTCTATATGCAATTTGCTTCTTTAAAATGAAAAAAAGTAAAAACTGAAGTTTTATTTAGAAGGGAAAGGAAACATTCATATGGGTCATTGAATTCAATAAATATTATGTTGACTCTTACGATAAATGTACATAACATACTAATATTCATCCTCCAGGCGGGAATAGGTTTGTTACAATTCCTCAATATCCGCGCTCAGCTATGTCATCACTCGAAACTTTTGAAATTTGTATTCGTTCTTTATCCACCCTCAGGCAACGGAGTACCGAAGTACAAATTATGACAAATTTCCAGCGATTAAAATAACAGAAAATATGACTTATTTGCCACCGGTTGCCAACGTCATTTGCGCGTATTAAAATTTTTTCATTTTTTTTTTTTTTGTGTGTGCTCCGCTGTAGCTTCTGGGAATCACAAGATGAGCTCGAGTTGAAGTTGGCAGACAGCAGCAAACTGACATTCACTGGATGTGGTCATTGTGTCTGCTTCCTACTCTGACTGACCAAAGAGTTGGAGTTGGAGGAAAAAGTGTGGGGGAGGCGAACTTTTTACCATTTTTGCCTTCAACCTCCGTTCGAGTATCTCTATCTGGTTGGTGCGAGGCTGTGAAGAGAAGGATACCGCTCAAATGTAGATGCTAAGCCCGGGGAATGCTGAGTAGTTGATTCGAAGAACAGAAAGGCGGTAAATGAATCAGGAAGCGGGAGACAATGGATTCCCGGAAAAAAAGATTTCAATAAACGAACCCCTGTCGGAAAATATTTGATGAGGAAGTGTATGTTTCTGTGCGGATGCGTCCTATAATCGCTTTACTTGTTTGTTCAGCCATGCTGACATCAGTTTTTTTTATATATTTATATTCGTAGATATTCGGTGAAAATACAAATCTGAAAGGTGGTGATCAAAAACTTAACTATTAATCTAATCATTGCTACTTCGCTCCGATGCCTCCTGTTCTTCTTAATTTGTGCTCAAACCACCCAATTAGCTAAATCAAAATCTTGCGGTAAAATGATTTGCTCTACCATTTTGTTCGAATTTAGAAAACTTCTGTGTCAGCATCTGGACGAACAGTGAAGTAAGGTTCCATCACTGAAATTCAAAAAGCAAGTATAAATTATGTTCGCAACCGCTCACTCATATCTACTTATGGTTTACCATCGTTCTCAACTCGATATCGTGCTCTTGCCTCCGGTATCCAGCGAATAATCTAACGTTTAGCGAAGGGCGCCTCTCTTTTCTAGAATTTATAATGAGAACGGTCCTTTAATGAAACTGCTTTCATGAAAAGAAAAGTGAACAATTTTAGTGCTGCGAGTAAACCTTTCGTGAAGATCAAATAACAACCTCTTAATAAAATCCATCTTCGGGTCAGAAATGCCAATCAAGGGATCAACACTGTTTGGCCAAACCGTTCCTTCCACAAATCCCGAACCCAATGAAAACATCAATTTCTCGGCAGCGGAAAAATGCAACAGGGTCAAATCCAATCAATTAAGATTCGTTCGAAACTCCGGCCGGGACGGACGGGAGGACTTTCCAATCGGGCCCCCATCACTTTCTCTGATCCTTATCCTTTTACGAGAAACATTCCTTAATCAAAATTAATAAAGATGTGCGGAATGAAACTTTTGCCACTTAACGAACTCACAACCCATGCCTGGATGACTTCTGTCAACAGTAAATCTTGGTTGGGAATGGATTTTCGCCGCTCTCAGCGAAGACAAATTTGATTAATGAAAATTGTTTCCTGAGTGAGCAGAGGAGGGGCGAAAAAAGGATATGCCATAGGGCTGACTAGGTTCGGTTTTAATTTGGTTATGGGTTTTTTCAAATCTTTTCGGCAGGTTCAGTCGCAGGAGTTCGAACTGATAGACAGACAGAACGACCCAATCCATCCGAGAAGGTCCGGATAATTGCTTAAATCATACAAGAAAGGATCTGTCCGAGTTTTCCAACAGGTGGACTTATTCTGCCGTCTTATTTTGTACTTATAAATGAGTGGTTCAGAACTTTTTATTATGTATTTTTAGTTGTTTCATCTTCTAAACAGGAAATCAAGCCCAGTAATATTAGCATTCCAATTATTCCCACCTATTGATGGGGACCCCTGGCGGAAGATTTTTTTTTTCGGATATTACGAATAAAGTACAAGTTATGTACGAGGTATGTTCAAAAAGTATCGCGACTTTAGAATTTACGCAGGTTACGTATATTCGATTCTAGATTTTTTGTGGCATTATGCAGTATTGTTATTTTAAATGTTCAGTTAATTTTCCTTACACGAGTTTTGGTTCATCTTCGATGTTTGCCTATTGCAAAAAAGGATCAAAGAATCTGTATCAAATTTTGTGTGAAAAACAAAATTAAGTGCGCGAACACATTCCGAATGTTGATTGTGACCAGAGATGCCAACCCCCCTGATTTTTCAGGATTTCTCAGACTTTTTCGCACGTTCCCTGACATCCTGACAAACACTCAATTTTCCTCGATTTTTCAGAAATGATCCTGATTTCTCCTGATTTTGTACATTGTACTCTAATGAATGAATGAAAATTATTCGTAAAAATGTACTATAGTTCGTGTCATAGTTTTACTCCTGATACAAATCTGTACCAATCATATTTATCAATACTTCGTATAATATGATCGTTGTGCACCCGTGGCCGAGTGGATAGCGTCTCACATTATCATGACGGGTGTTCGGGTTCGATTCCCGTTCTGGCCGGGAGATTTTTCGTCAAAGAAATTTCCTTCGACTTGCACTGTGGTCACGCGTATTCTAGAGCTTGCCCCTCGGAATACATTCAAGGCGTGTTATTTGGCTTAAGAAATCTCAACTAAGTATTAATAAATGACGCTAATTAATGCATACGTTGAAACGGCAAAAGTTCCACAGGGAACGTTAACGCCATTCAAGAGAAGAGATAATATGATCGTTGCAAATCGACTGAATAAGCTTTCCCAGAGTGAAAGTCCCGAATTATTTTCACTGTGCACAAATATTTTGAGGTTTTTCAAAACAATGCTATATAGTTTCATGACAAATTCAAGAAATAATAAAGACATTATGTTTGAGGAACTTTGAATGATGAGTATATACGATAAGTCGCAAAGTTATTGTTGAGGAAACACATTTCAGAGTCGTCATTTGATCGTCATTAAAGTAGAATCAACTTTAATGGTGAAACTATTTATTTATTCATTTATTTTTATCAACTATCAAATCGAATCAAATAATATCAAAATCCGAGCGTCTGTTCACCATGGAGGTGCGGCTCAAAACAGCGTCTGATCCCCATGTTAGGGGCGGCTGATCACTGTCTTCGTGCCAGCGGGGACACTAAAAAGAGCTGTGCATGACGGTCCTCCGGCGAGACAAGAGGTTGGTGCAGGTCCTGCAAGTCAACCGTTAAAAATAAAACGCACAGGAAAATTCACAAAGAAATTCGAGACAGGACAATCGGTCAAACCCCACGCAAAGAACACGGACTAGAGATTGGAAACTCGGAACATGGAACTGCAAGTCTCTAAATTTTATTGCGAGTACCCGAATTCTTTCGGAAATATTGAGAGCCCGCAATTTCAAAATCGTAGCGCTGCAGGAGGTGTGCTGGAAAGGTTCGATGGTGTGATCGTTCCATGGTGAGTATACCATCTATCAGAGCTGCGGCAACACACGCGAGCTGGGTACATCTTTCATCATGATGGGGGAGATGCAAAAACGGGTGATTGGTTGGTGGCCGATCAATAAGAGAATGTGCAGATTGAGGATGAGAGGCCACTTCTTCAATATCAGCATTATCAACGTCCTAAGCCCCCATCTAGCTAGCACCGATGACGATAAAAATGAATTCTACGCGCAGCTAGAGCGTGAATACGATCGCTGCCCAAAACACGACATCAAAATCGTCATCGGTGATTTGAACGCTCAGGTCGGCCAAGAGGAGGAGTTCAGACCGGTAATTGGTGGGTTCAGCGGCCATCAGCGAACCAACGAAAACGGCCTAAGACTTATCGACTTCGCTGCCTCCAAGAACATGGCCATACGTAGCACCTTCTTCCAGCACAGCCTCCGATACTGTTACACCTGGAGATCACCACAGCAAACAGAAACACAAATTGACCACGTTTTGATCGACGGTCGGCACTTCTCGGATGTCATTGACGTCAGAACCTATCGTGGCGCTAACATCGATTCAGACCACTACCTGGTGATGGCCAAACTGCGTTCTAAACTGTCAGTCGTCAATAACACAAGACACCAGCGCTCACACGGTACCACCTACTACGACTACAGGAGCCGAACGTTGCTGCAACATACTCGCAGCGTCTTGGAGCTACGTTACCGGGGGTAGATGAACTGGATGCTGTTCCCCTCGATGAATGCTGGAACACCTTAAAAGCAGCAATTAGCAGCACTGCAGAGACCGTCATCGGGTATGAACAACGAGGACAACGGAACGAATGGTTTAACGACGAGTGCCGAGCGCTTCTGAATTTTAAGGATGCTGCAACGAGCGACTCGACAAAACGTGGAACGATACAAACTGAAGCGAAGGCAGCAAACACATCTCTTTCGGGAAAAAAGCGTCGCCTGGAAGAGAAAGAGTGTGAGTAGATGGAGCTGCTTTATCGTTCTCGAGAATCGCGGAAGTTTTTCAAGAAACTAAACGCCTCGCACAAAGGATTTGTGCCGCGGGCCGAAATGTGCAAAAACAAGGAAGGAGGCATCTTGACGAACGAACGCGAGGTGATCGAAAGGTGGAGGCAGCACTACGATGAACACCTGAACAGTGCGCAGACAGGAGACCAAGACGACGTTGAGGAGGACTACACCGGTGCAATGAGCAACGACGACGTACCACCCCCGACGATGGGTGAAGTTAAGGAGGCCATTAATCAGCTCAAGAACCACAAAGCAGCTGGTAAGGATGGCCTCGTAGCGGAGCTCTTCAAGAGAGGTCCGAGAAAACTTGTAGAGTGTATGCACCGGTTGATAGTCAGGATCTGGGACACAGAACAGCTACCGGTAGAATGGAAGGAAGGGGTAATCTGCCCCATCTATAAAAAATGCGACAAGTTGGATCACAATCACAATCCTGAATAGTGCCTACAAAATTTTGTCTCAGATCCTCTTCCGCCGTCTATCGCCAATAGTAAGTAGATATCAGGCCGGATTCATGCCCGATTGCTCGACGACGGACCAGATTTTTACACTGCGGTAGATCCTTCAAAAATGCCGCGAGTATCAGGTCCCTACACACCACATCTTCGTTGATTTCAATGCCGCATATGATACAATCGACCGTCGATAGCTATGGAGGATCATGGACGAACACGGCTTTCCCCGAAAGCTGACAAGACTGATTCAGGCAACGATGAACGGTGTGCGGTGCAGAGTGCGGATCTCAGGTGAACTGTCGGAATCATTTGAGACTCACAGGGGACTTCAACAAGGCGATGGACTCTCCTGTCCGCTCTTCAACGTGGCGCTGGAAGGTGTTATGCGGAGAGCGGGCTTCAACATGCGGGGCACGATTTTCAACAAGTCTAGTCAGTTTATCTGCTTCGCCGACGACGTGGACATAATCGTAAGAACACATGCGACGGTAGCCGACTTGTATACCCGACTGAAACACGAAGCAGGGTTAATTAGGCGTCTAAAACTAAATACATGCTAGCTGGAGGGACTGATAGCAACAAAGTTCTTCTTGGTAGTAGTGTTGTGATCGACGGCGACGAGCTCGAGGTGGTGGAGGAATTTGTCTACCTTGGCTCGTAGATAACAACAGACAACAACAACAGCCGTGAAATTCGAAGACGCATTGTCAATGGAAGTCGTGCCTACTATGGGCTCCGCAAATCCTTGAGGTTCAACAAGCTCCGATCCTGTACGAAGTGTGCCATGTACAAATCCCTAATTCGACCGGTTGTTCTCTATGGGCACGAAGCATGGACGGTGCTTGAAGAGGACTCACAAGCGCTCGGAGTTTTCGAACACCGAGTGCTCAGAACAATATACGGTGGTGTACAGAAAAACGGAGTATGGAGAAGGAGAATGAACCACGAACCACGAACTGGCGCAACTCTACGGCGAACCCAGCATCCAGAAAGTCGCCAAGACTGGACGAGTGCGATGGGCAGGGCATGTTGCAAGATTGCCGGACAGCAGCCCTACAAAGATGGTGTTCGCATCGAATCCGGTAGGAACAAGAAGGAGAGGTCCCCAGCGAGCGAGGTGGTTGGACCAGGTGGAGCAGGACTTGGAAAAAATCGGTGCAACCGGGAGTTGGAGAACTACAGCCCTGGACCGGGTTTATTGGAGAAGAGTAGTGAATCAGATCTAATCTCAATGGGATGTAGAGTCATAGTAAATAAATAAAATATCAAAATAAAAAAAACATTCAACAATTCATCAACTACTTAAATTCTTTTCTCATTAGATGAATGAAGATTCATTCTAAAGTATGGACGATAAATTCAAAGTAAATCTGAATATTGATTTCTCAGCGAATCAATGTAGTGATGCTGTAGGGTTCTGGGAAAAATATAAAAACGATCAGAAGATCCTTGCAAAATTATCTCAATGGCAAGAAAAGCAAAAGAAAACATGGGGCTCTGGGAGGATATAATTTGAAAGCTGAGAAAAAGAATGTAGAACGAAATAATAAGACAAAATTGAATGTAATGTAAGTCTGCTTATAAAAATGATGCTTTTGTTTTCCCAAAAATCGATGCGAACTGGCCGGACAACTCGATATTAGCTATCCTGATTTCTTCCTGATTTTTATTTTTATTCTTCCTGATTTTAGAAATTTGTTGTTGGCAACCCTGATTGTGACATTTACCTTGGAGCGAAACAACGATTAGCGGAGTTCGAAAAAATGTTTTCGGAGGGTCGAAAAGGTGTAAACGACACAAAGCGTGCCGGAAGCCCGAGCACGTCAACAATTGAAATCGAATATACAGTAAAACCTGTCTTTGTGCGATTTTTTGTGCGGTTTTTTTGTGCGATTTTTTTTGTGCGGTGTATAAAAAGAAGCATATTTGACGAAGTTATCGTCCATACAATTTTTTTCGATGGTTTATATGCATTTCACTGCGAAAAAAGCATATTTGCGTCTCAATTATCCACTTCTGAAATCATTCCCTTTCCTCTCATCAAATGCTCTAAGTTTTTGCATGACATGATTTCTAACAGCAACTCGTTTCGACATGCATCTAAAAGCAGAAAATAGCCACGCGCAACCGAAAAGGCAAAGTGTCCCATCGCAAAGCAGGGAAACAAAAAGAAATTGAACGGTAAACGGTAAATTTAATAAAAAAATTCAATATGTGTAACGAGCACGATTTTTCAAGCTGCTGGTGAAGTTTTGCACGAGTTTTTGCGACTTTTTTGTGAGGTCTCTATCCCCCACACAAAAAAAGGTTTGCCTGTGAGTAATCCGTGGGTGTACAAAAAAAATTGTGATACTTTTAGAACAGCTCTTGTAGATAGAGTGATCCACTCGATCCCATTCCATTAGGCATTTCCATAGCCACAGTCGATTTTGATTCAGCATTACGAAGGGATAGGCAATAGGCAAAATTTGAAAATGAACCAAAACACGTGTAAGAAAAGCAGTTGTCAAAAATTAACATTCAAAATAGCCGTACTTGTCAGCTCATGTCTGTACCAACATAATGCCACAAAAAAAATCTAGAATCGAACATACGTAACTCGCCTAAATTCTAAAGTCGCGATACTTTTTGAACAGACCTCGAATGATGCTCCCGTGGCCTAGTGGTTAGCGTCACACCCAGGGTTCTTCTTGAATGGCTTTAACGTTCCCCGTGGAACTTTTGCCGTCTCAACGTATCCATTAATTAGCGTCATTTATTAATGTATAGTTAAGATTTCTTAAGCAAAATAACACGCCTTCAATGTATTTCGAGGGGCAAGCTCTAGAATACGCGTGACCACAGTGCAAATCGAAGGAGTGCCAAGCAATTCATTTGTTTGGTTTTATTATACCACTAGTGGTAAATAATGGTTTAAGTTGAAAGTGGAATGGTTTTCTTATTTACACGTGGATAGAGGCAAAGTTGTCTTTCTCGAGACACTGTGAAAGAGTTCACATAAGCCCATCCAAAAATGACTTGCCCTGGGAGAAAAGTCCGAGGATTTCCTATCGTCCTATGCTTGCAAATGTTCAATCGAACATGTTTTGGTCCTTCGAAACGGATAGTTTGCTGATGTATGATTCCTATCATCCGAATCCCAAACCCAATGACCAAAATCCAAATCAACAAAGTGTGAAGTGAGGGGGTCTCCGTAGCCACATTGGTTGCGCGTTCGCTTAGTAAGCGATCGATCGTGAGTTCAAAATTCAGGGCCCTCATTGACCATCTTTGTGTTGTTACAGAATAGCTACGTCCACGCAACAATCATCAGCGATGGAGATCGATCCACGGTCGAAATAAGATCGATTCATCCATACAACTGCTCTGCTCTGCCAGACACATCGGGCTACTGTTCTATAAATAACTCAACAATGATCAAACAACTGTCTCCGCTGTCCGGTGGTCCAACTGGATAATGGAAGAACAGAAAGAATACCCTTACGCCTAAATGGCTACTGTGTGAATGTACCATATGTAATGGAATAGAAGGAATACTGGCGAATGGCAACTGTGTAATGTGCTAATTATATAGATATGATAACCATGTGACATGTACACGATTAAAATTCGGCTCTGTTACAGCTAAAATGCTAATGAGCCTTAAATAAATAAATGGGATAAAAAAAAAAGTGTGAAGTGAATGATTAACATGATGGACTTTAAAATTTGCGTAGACGCAGTGAATAATATCCGTTAAAGTTGCACTTTTGAAGAATCCTGCTGAACAGAAAGAACAAATGGCTGAATTTAGAGTGTTGGTTCATCTTCGTGGTCAAGCGAAAGGTGACTCGAATCAGAAAAATCGCAGTAGATGGAAGCGGTGTTGCGGCAATATTCCTGACAAGTGTGCCAGCAGTGCCAGCGAAGACACCATTCGCTGTTGCGTGAATCCAAGCCTACCAATCTCAAACCAATATCGTTGTTCCCAAACCCAATAAAATAAAAGATAAATTTTCAATCCAGCGCTTAGACAAGAAAATTCTATTAACAATTCAACATCTTGCATAGAAGAACTAATGTCTATCTCAGTTCCCACATCTTGTATAGTTGGAGAATCCCGAATTAGCAACGCTCTGTTACTCACAGCTGTGGTTAATGTTTTTGATAAACATGGTCTCCCACCAGGATACGTTTATGACAAGGTAACCTGGACTCGAAGTGTAATCTAGATCCAGATCTTGAAAACAACTTTTCGCCTGTAATCAACATCAAGCTCAGGATCCTATGCGCAACCGGCTTCAGTTCATCCCATCAGTAACTGCCGCTTGTTCTGTCTTTGTCAGCAGTTGTACAGAAGTAGAGGAGATGTGTGTAAACCGCGCCTGCCGGGCAGTTTGACCCGCCTGATTTTCTCGTCAACCAGCAAAAATAGAAATGCAATGGATATAAGCAATCGTGCTAGTCAATGATAGAATCCTACCATGCAAGTTTTACATTTGTAACATGCTTTAAAAAAATAAGAAAAATAATTTTCTTTGGAAGCGATTTTCGATGTAATTTTCTACATCATTTCTATAAGGTTTTTGTTGCTTGAAATCGATTCAGAAGCGATAACTGTGGGTCATATTCATTGAGTCGAGTTCCCAGTAAGTATCTCAGATAAAGAAAATGGTAAGAAAGGATTCTTTTCTTTCTCAATTTGTTATTTTCCGCATCAGCTTACCATCGGGCAGTATGGCATACCCTCGATCGGGGAAATTTGCTCGCTTTCAGGCGTAAACATTCTCACGAGAGAAATAGCTTGTATGTGAGCGATGCCAGATGATTTTATCAAATATCTCTGCATGGCACAAATAAATGTCTTCAAATGTAATCATAATGAACAAAAACGAGCAAACCATCACGATGTTTCTAAATCATGTTCGATAAATCACACAAACAATTGTTTTCACATACTTTGAAATTAACTCAGTATGTTTTCATAAAATTAAATGTCTTGACAACGAAAACATGTCTTCACATCTGGCATCTATATTATGTTCTCAGAGAATGCAGGAAAACAAGAGCGCGGACTGGAGAATTAATGCACGAATACAAGCTGTTTCTCTGAGCTTTATAGTCTCTGTGAGAAACAACTCATGGGCATATTATACTTCTGCTGGGCCATACGGTGTTATGATTAGAAATTTAGAATTTGGGCGCCTTACAAAATAAAATTCGCAGCGCTTTTGTTATTCAGTATCTAAAATAGAGAACGATTACAGATGACTGAGGGTTAACTAATCTACGTACTGACTTAGTTGTTACCTTAAGTTTTAAGAACACGGTCAAGATAAATCCATTCTCGCTTAGGGGGTGCGTATTACACACTTCTCCTATAAATCTTAGAAGAAGCAATCGAAATGTTGACATTATGTTTAAAAAAATGTTAGGTGGCCTTTGGTGAGATAAAAAATCGATGTACACTGAAAAATAAATCTTCAAAAAGATCGAAGGTAAAAAAATCGTTTTTCTCGATTGTTTCGAGTACGAAAGATCGATTCAAAAAATCGGAAATCGGAATGGAAAAGATCGATTTTATAAGAATCGATCCGAGATCGCCCAATCCTAATTTGCTCGCTTCACTTCAGTCCAGATTTATTCATGCATATGGCTTGGAAGTCCAATATCGTTGAAGACTGATACCAACAGATAAATTTAAACAAATCAATCATTATATAATTAATACACAAACAGTAACTGGCTCGTTTCCTTGTCGAAAATTCGACACTAGCTCGTGGAATATTCCTCCAGGTCTGCAGCTAGATGATCCATCCTTTGACGCTCCAAATGACGTTGATCTTCTGATAGGAATAAGGCTTTTCTTCCAATTGATGCTGCTAGGTCAGTCGACTTTGAAAAACGAACTTCCTATCCTCAAGGAAACCCGCCTTGGGTAATTGCAAGTCATGTTGATAAAGTGCACTCACCCACAACTAATTGTTATTTTGTGACTTATGAACCACCTTTATGATTGCATGCAATCTTAGTCGTTGACGCTTGCGTTGAAACGATTTTATCTTCTAGAACGTAGTTTCCAGAAGAGCCCTGAGCTGAAAAACCTATGCGTCGATTTTATTAACGAACACAAGGCTTTGAATCATTGCAAATTGATGAATGGAAATGAAGGTTCGAATAATGGTCTCTGTAACTATCTGCCACATCATGTGATTTTCAAACCTTCAAGTTTCACTACAAAGCTACGCGTCGTTTTTCAAGTTGTTCCCCCAAATCTAGTGGACCCTCTTGAAGTGAAGTCATGGTGATAGGGCCCATTCACCAAAATAATCTGTTTTCGATCACACTTCGATTTATAAGGCCATCGCCATACATTCACAGCGTCGTCGCTAAAATGTACCGACAGATTCAAGTTGATCTGAAACAAACCTATCTTCAGCGTAAAACGTGAAGATTCGAAAGATACCATGCAAGTTATTAACAACCGTTACGTACGGTACAGCTAGCGCACCTTATTTAGCAACTCGGACATGCTGCAATTAGTTCGAGATGAAGAACATGAATTTCCCACGATATCAAACATAGTTGAGTTTGATTTCTACATTGACAACGTTTTGACCGGAGCCGATTGAACGTGGAGGTTTTCCTGTTTATAAATGATGCGTAGATAATGAAGATATCATTCGCGATACCCCAGAAGAGCGAAGAGAAAAATTGACTAAGTTTGAAAATTGTCATTCCAACCAAGTAATAAAGGCTTTAGGAATCCCGTGGGATCCAAACGGGAACGTATTTCTGCTCATTCTACTTTGAAACCGTTATTTCCAACACCAACCAAACGAACTGTTCTTTCTGCAATAGCTAACATCTTCGATGCAATCGGTTTTGCGTCAGCAGCGATTGTTATCGTGAAATGCATCATGCAACGTTTGTGGATCAGTCTTCTGGATTGGAATGACATCCTATACGGGAATTTTCTGTAAGAATGTTTGAAATTTCGGGATTCCTTAAAATATACGAACTGAAAATTACCAGATGCTTTGCGTTAACGGTGCAACGCTGTTCGAAATCCATGGATTCGCAGATGCTTTCGTCTAATTTCCGAATCTCTGACAATTCCTGAACTACGTTTTTTTATTATAGACGCTTTAACGATATCGTCATTCGCGTCTTACTCGAAATCAATAAACAATTATAATAGATTGAATATCATGGTCTTCTTCAGGAACTTCAGCAGTTTCTTCACACTGTCATTACTGTTCTTGAGGATTTCCTTTAGATTACCACGAATACCTTCCATTTCACGTTCTTTTTTCAGTAGTGAACATTTCGTAAAAATATGTTCAATTGTAAGTCTTTGTTTGCATCTGCACGTTGGGGGGTCTGCGTAGGGTTGCAGAAGAAAACCAAGCGTGAGTACTGATGGCCTATTCGAACACGTGTCAAAGCTCTTTGGTCCCGAGCATTTGGTTGGTCCGCTCCGGCAGTTACCGTATACTTTATTTGATTTAGTTGAGTTGTTGGACTGGAATGTACCCAGTCTTGGTGCCATGCTAGCCAGATTTTATTTTTAACCATTCTCTTGACATCTCCACCACTGAGTTCGGGAAATTTAATTACTTCTGACCTTCCTCTGTTAGCGAGTACGTCCGCTATTTCACTGCCTGTAATTCCGCTGTGACCCGGAATCCATACGAAAGTTACATTTCTTTTGCATGCATCTATCTCATAAGCCTGGACCCATGGGTTCTTGGATGATTCCGCTCCCAGGGCATTTAAACAACTTGCACTATCGAAAAAAAACTACTGATTATGATTTCTTCGGCGTATTTTCTGAGGCGATGCGCAAAGCCATTAGCTCAGTACCGAAAACCGAACAGTCGTCGCTCAATCTGCCACAAAGCTCAAGGTTTTCCGAATAAACTCCGAAACCTGTTTTACCATCTGCTTTAGATCCATCCGTGAAAATTTTATGAAAATCGATGTTTTTTGTATTCAATAAATCATTGAAAATTGCTCCCACTTTTTCATTGTTTTCTCCTGCTCTCACTTGTGGCTTTATAGACCAATCAATCTTTGGTGGTTGGTAATACCATGGTGGGTTTCTGATTCGTCTGATTCGTTTAACACAACAATAGTAAATGCTTCGTTTGTTAATGTTTCGAATGATGTGTTGGCTCTTCTAAGTAGAGCGCAATCGTGGACGGCTCTGCCTATTTCTTTGAAGCGAATAGCTGTATGTACTTCGTGTAGTGTTGCTTCATATTCGAAAGAAAGTACTCCAGCTTCCACCATAACTGCTCTGATTGGACTTGTTGGAAAGGCACTGGTAGCTATACGTATGGCCTTGTTATAGACTGGCTTGAGAATGGTGATGACATTTTGTCTAGCTCTACTGGCTAAAGAGAAACCGTACAGAAGCCTGGATGGGACTAAAGCAATTGTTGTGTATAAACGACTCTGCTTTGCAGCTAAAGCTTTACCGCTTGTCACCCTTAACATGTTGATTACTCGTATCGCTGATATACTTCTATCCCCGGCATGTTTTGTGAATTTCAGCTTTTTGTTTATTGTTACCCCCAAAATTCTAATCTCTCTGGAAACTGGCATGTTGATGTCATTTATTGTCATGTCTGGTGGTTTTTTGCCTCTATGCCTTGCTTTTCATATGTGAACCAGTTTGCTCTTATTTCCAACTTCTCGTAGCCCGACAGAGTGTAACCAAGCAACGACGGTGTAAGCGGCTTTCATCAATCGTTTTCGTATACTCATTTTAGACACTCTTGACGCGGCTAATAAAATATCGTCTGCATAGACCAGTGCATGTACATTGTTTGGATTTTTTTGAAGGGTGGATTCATAGCTATGATGAAAAGTGTTGCTGAAATCACTGATCCCTGAGGACCCGGGTGGTAAAATGCTGAGACGATAGCGTGTTTCCAACTCGTACTCGGAATGACCTCTGACTTAAGAAGTCTCGTATGTAGCGCATAATTCTACCTTCTATGTAATTGTATCGAGAACCGCGTTTCTGTCAATAGTATCGAAGGCTTTCGACACGTAGATTGAGAGAAGTTCTGAGTGTTTTTTTTCTCTCGAAACGGGGCGTCTTGAAGCTCCTCTAAATCTGCTAAGTAGACTTCGGTTCCTAAACCCTCTCTGGAAGCGTACTGTCTTGGGTCGAGGAGTTTACGTTCTTCGAGTGTGCTCATAAGTCTGGTGTTCACCATTCTCTTTAGAGTCTTACCTAGACATCTTAGCAGAGAAATCGGACGATAGTTTTTTGGATCTCTTGCTATTCCTGGTTTTAGGATCGGTACTACAGTCACTTGTTTCCATGCTTTTGGGATGCATCCTTTTTGCCAAACTGCATTGAGTGTTCTCAGCAGAGCCGAGTGACCATTCTCCGGTAGATGTTTCAGCAGTAGGTATCCTAATTCGTCGGGCCCCGTATACCTACTTTTGCTTCTTCGAAGTGCTCTGTGCAGTTCCCCCAACGAGAAGTCATTATTATAATTTGTTGAGCGTTTGATAAGGCCCGATCGAAGCTCAATGGAAGAAGTACGAGCTTCTTCTTTTCGGTCGTTTAGCTCTCATAGTTTTCGATAAACCTGTACAACGAATACAGAAGCGTGTAGCATGGCTCCTGTATTCGTTGTACTGGTCTAACTGTTGATCTCATTGTTGGAGTTAGAGATTTGCCAATAGTGTCTAGCAAGTAACTCGGCTAAAACAGTCGGGTCATCTGTGTTTGTGTTGCTGCCAGGGAGTAGAGACCTCATTGTCCTGTTTTTTCCCTGAAGTGCATTTACTCTTCGCCATATTACTTTCGTGGTAGAGTTTGGATGTATTCCTTCTACGAAATTTGTCCAACTTTCTTGCTTGGCTTTTATTATTGCAGATCTTGCACTATACCTTTTTGTTCGAAAATCTGTAAGGGCTTCTGCATATAGTGGGTCGCTTTTGTTGAGTTTTCCAAGGGTTCTGAGTGCTATTCGCCTGTTTTTGATTACTGTCGCCACCTCGTTGTTCCACCACGGCACATATCGTCATGTATTCCAGAGGAAAGTGGAATGTGACTCACTACTGCGTCGATTATTATGTTTTTTTTTTTTTTGGCAGACTTATCTCACTTCTTAACTAGGCGAACCTAGCCAGAATTTTCACCTGCCCCCGGGCTTCTGAATGCCAAAGGGGGACTAGGCTCTGCGGAATGCACGTATCTGCATGCTCGTGCTGTTTCAGTCCTGACCGAGAAATTGTCGGACAATCGCGCAGGTGCTAAGGATGACCGACTTTTGGATGCCGGCCAATTCCTTCTCCATATTCAACACCTTTAGCGCTTCCAGAAGTGTCTTCGGGACAATTCCAGTTCCAGAGAGAACGACTGGAACAATTCTTGGGACCTCCCTTAGCCCCCACAGTTCCTTGAGCTCCACGGCCAATGGTCGGTACTTGCAGATTTTGCGACCGTGGGTCTCCTCCAGATTCTGGTTCAGTGGAATAGCGACATCGATGATGGTGACTTTGCGGTCGCTCTTGTCGTAAACCATTATATCTGGCCGGTTGTGGTGGATCGAGAGGTCGGTCAGAACAGTGCGATCCCAGTACAGCTTGAAACGGTCATTTTCCAGGACAGGTGCAGGCAGGTACCGGTAGTTTGGTACGTTGTCTTCCAGTAGAGCACATTGGAGCGCCAGTTGTCGATGAACAATACGGGCCACGTTGTTGTGGCGCTCGGTGTAGGCTGCGTTGGCCAAAACGGGACAGCCTCCCATAATGTGCTCTATGTTTTCACCTGGTTGATGGCACATCCGGCAAATGTCATCAACGTCTTGATGCCAGACGTACCGCCTGCAGTTTCTCGTCGGCATTATCCTGTCCTGGATGGCTATCATGTCGGCTTCTACTACTGAAGAGAGTTCACCACGCGTTAGCCACAGATTAGATGTGGCCTTGTCGACGTGTGGCCGGTCCAGTTGATGGGGGTGGGCACCATGCACTGCCTTCTGCTTCCAAGCTGCAATCTTCTCCTCCACTGTCTGCAGATTGCAGTTTAGTTGGTACTCCGCTTGCGCCAAGTGCAGAGCGCTGTATCCTCTGTCAGCGGCGCAGACAGCCCGGTATAGCGCGTTTTGGTTGGCGCGTTCTGCGAAGTACTCGCGCAGTTGTCGTACCTGGGCAACACACAGTGCAGATATGTCGACTATTCCAAGTCCCCCTTCTTTGCGTGGCAGTGAAACTCTCTCCAGTGCCGATTGAGGATGGTGCATTCCGGCCTCTTTAAATGCTTTCCTCATCCTCCTCTCAAGGTCCTCTAGGTCAGTTTTGCTCCTTTTGACTACACCAAAACTGAAGGTCAGCAGGGGAACCGCGAATGTGTTGATCGCGCGTACCTTGTTCCCCGCGTTGAGGAAAGTTCTCAGGACACAGTTCACTCGACTCAAGAACTTGTCTCGCAGCTCCGTCTTGATGTCGGAGTGGCGAATCCCGGTGAGCTGTCGGAATCCAAGGTATTTGTAGGATTCACCACGAACCATGTCTTGTATAAACTCGCCTTCATAGACCTCGTAGCCTCCGGATTCGGTAAGTTGTCCCTTCAGCAGGTGGACACAGCGGCACTTGTCGAGGCCGAACTCCATGCAGATGTCCCTGCTTATATCTTCGACAACCCGGATAGCTACACCTAGACGCTGACGTGAATCAGCGTAGACCTTGAGATCGTCCATGTAAAAGGTATGGGTCACTTCTTCGTTGGCGCCGTCGCCATACCTTAACTTATAGCCATGACCGTTTCTATTGAGCGTCCTACTGAGGGGGTTCAGTGCCAGACAAAACCAAAGCGGGCTGAAAGAGTCGCCTTGGAATATCCCCCTCTTTATCTGCAGCGTTCTAGACTGCAACACATTTTCCCCATCACTAAGGTGCAGAGACGTGCTCCACTGCCTCATCGCATGCTGCAGGAACCTAACGACGAAGGGATCAATTTTGTAGAGCTCCAATACCCGGACGAGAAACGAGTGAGGTATGGAGTCATAAGCCTTCCTGTAATCGATATAGGCCATGCTTAGGTTCCGCTGGTTATAAACCGCCTGGCCGACTATGGCTGCGTCGATGATGGCCTGGTCTTTGCAGCCATGCGTATTTTTTCTGAATCCTTTCTGCTCTTCTGCGATGATATGGTGTTGTTCGCAGTGGGCAGAAACTTTGGCGGTTATGATGCTGCTTAATATCTTGTACAGACTCGATAGGCACGTTATCGGCCTGTACTTTGATGGGTTCAATGTGTTGCTGTCTTTCGGGAGGAAGAATGTGACGCCACGGGTGGCGAATTCAGGGAGGTTGTGTGGGTCACGTAGCACCTTATTGAAGCACTCAGCTATCTTTTGATGTGCGACGGTCAGCTTCTTGTGCCAGAAGTTCTGAACACCATCGGGGCCCGGTGCTGCCCAGTTCCTCAGGTACCGCGAGGCTTCGCGGACATCGTTCTCTTCGACGATGATAGCTGGCATCTCTCCAATTTCACCACAACTCTCCTCCTCCCGTCTTAACCACATTTGCCCGTCTCGATGTTGTACTAGGGTCTCCCAAATACCAGCCCAGAAGTTTGTCACATCGCTAATATCTGGCAAACCTTCGCGGTAGTCGGGCTTCTCGTCGCTAATGTGGTCGTAGAACACCTTTTCGTTATCTCTGAACATCCGATTTTGTTGTTGGCGCTTTGCAGAGTCAGAGTAACGTTTCAGCCGTTTTGTTAGGACGCTCAATTGATGTACCAGTGTGTCGAGTTTTTCCATCAGCTGGTGAGCTCCCAGCTGGCGAAGTTCAGTAGGCCTCACGATCACAGCAACTTGGCGACATAATTTCGCCGATCTGCTGCCTCTTTTGTACGCCATCAGTCTTCCAATTGCGGCGCGCTTGTTTAGGATCCGTTGCTCCAATCTCCTTCGCCATGGAGGCTCACGCCTTTCACGGAGATGTTGGAGCAGTCCGCCTCTTGGCCTAATACGGTATCCTAAACTTTTGGCGGTCGCCACAGCAGCGCAGTAAACTTTCAGTTGCAGCTCCTCCATGTTCTCAGCATCAACCAAGTGCAGCGGAAGAACGTGCTCGTTCATGAGCTTTACTGCACTTGTCAGCCTGCGGGAATGCTGCAACTTCGGGATCCTGGGGCGCGACAATGGGTCTGTGTCGCGGAACTGTGAGATCGCCTCGTCGTAGTGGAAGACCAGATCGCGTAGTAGTTGTTGATCTGGCTGTGGGTCTTCCGGCTCAGGGGGTTGTAGTACTGTGGCCTCCACTGGTGCTGATTCGCGTGCCCCACTCGCGAATGAATTGCTCAGCCGTACTGAACTTCGTCTCGACACATCGCTTGCTCTGTTGTTCCTGGAGCTTATTTCTCTCTGCACCTGCTGCTTGATCTCATCGATTTGCGTTTGGGAGAGCATGTTGTTGCGTACTATCGCTCTACGCCTCGCGTTCATCGCGTTCTGATCAATCCTCCCGACGAACTCTGGATACGCTTCCTCGAACATTGTTAGTATTCGAGGGCGACCGCTCATGTCCGTCTCCAAAGCAGTGCAGATGTAATAGGCGCGGATCACGAATTCATTCATTTCGTGTGTCCACATGATCCGGCGCCTAGTGGCAGTCGCAACACGTCTCGTAGGCGCAGTGTTTCTTGGGTGATGTCGATGGCTGCTGTTTCCGTGTGGCGGTAGCTCTTCGGGTTGAACCCAGCTGGTGGCCCGCTCTTGCATCCAGCCGCTGGCCGCTCGCTCTTACGCCCGTTCCAGGACCAGCTCCAGTTCGGGGACCCTCCTCGGGTGATCGCATTCTAATTACTCTTCGTGAACGTAGCTCCATTTTCTGGGTGTATCTCCTTTGCCCGGGAGACAGCGGGTTGGCAAGGCCTCCATGACCCGGGAGGCCTTCCCCGGGAGAGATATAGCGCTCTGACTCGCTCGCACCCCCTCACTTAGCCACTTTCGACACCCGTTCTCGGAGCCAAGACCAGGTGTGTGTTTCCAGTTCACGCCCGATCTAAAAATGTCGTCATATGATCTTCGTGGAGGCGTGAGATAGGAACATTTGAGACCAACAGGCAGGCTCCTACCCTATGTTGATCCCCATTTTTTTTCTCTATTATAGTGACTTTCAGCACATTTCGGCTGGTTCGTCACTTTTACTTCCATTTTTGGAAGAATGTCGGGAGTGAGAATTGAACTCGTGATCTCTGCGTGAGAGGTATGGATGTTACCACTACGCCAGATCGCCTCCATGTTAGTAAGGGTATCTGAAGAGTATACTGTATCCTCTCTTATGCTTGATTCTATGGACCTGTGATAGCCTATCCAGTCAGCGTTAGCATATTTCCATTTTCTTCTGCTAGTCGTAGGTGTGTACCATGTGACAGAGTGCAATGTTATAGGAAAGTGATCGCTGCCATGGAGGTCTATCATGGTGTTCCCTAGAAGGTTATCTTCTCTGGCCGAAGACAGCATGAGATCTACTACGCTATCACTGCCGTTTCCAAGGTTCATGTATGTACTATTTTCTCCATTGCGAGTATTGAGATTGAAATTTGCTATAGTTTTGATCACCGTCCTGTCTCTTTGACCGGTTGTTGGACTTCCCCAAATGTCAGCATGGGCATTTAGGTCACCCATTATTGTAAACGCTCTCGGCAATTGACTGATCAATTCCTGAAGTTTTGCTTCCAAAACATTGTTGTCATGCGAGGGTGGAATATAAAGTGAAACGAACGTTCGACTCGTTGGGTTGTGTATCGTGACTGCTATCGCTTGCAACGTGGTTCTTATTGAAACTCTTTCGAAAGGAATGCCTTCCAAGATAGCGATTCCAACTCCTCCCCATCCAATTTGTCTATCTGGTGGAAGGCACATGTAGACATATTGGGGCAAAATGGTTGGCATTGGGGTGCATAAATTATCTTCTGGAGACAGAAGATGTCTGGCTGGTGCTCTTTTTCCAGAATTTGAAGCTCAGCGGTTCTTGCTCTATATCCTCTTACATTCCACTGTACAGCGATTGTCTATTTAATTGGGGGGTTCCGTTTCTGTTGTTCTCAATCATATTAGTGTCAAGGGTTTGAAGTTGTTCTTCTGAAATTCCATTTCCAAAACAATTTTCTAAGGTCTAGGGTATCTGTTCGATTCTCAAAGTTTTTTTCGTAACATTTTGTTGTTTTGAATGTTTACCTCTTCTTGTCTTTTGTCCCTCATTCATATTTTGCCTTAATGTTGCTTCTGAAACTCCTTCTTCTACGCTCTCTTGGTCGGTTTCACTGTTTATTGTTAGTACTGCATCTTTGCTCTGCGACCTTTTAGCAGTTGGACCTGATTCTGCATTCTTCCTTCTTCTTAATCCTGGTTGAGACTCCTCCATTCTAAAAGGGTCTCCTGGATTTATGCATGGATCTTCATTTTGCGTTTTCGTAAAGCTTTGATTCATTTCATCTTCTAAAATTTTGACGTGTTTTCTAGGAATCTCAGCCGTTTGTTTTTCTTTAAGTTTTTGCATCTCTCTTTTTAGTAATTTATTTTTAGTAAAAATGATGTGCATTTGGCCTAGTCTTTGCGAATTTTTCTTATCTCATTGTCTTTTTCTGTCTCCTTCCTTGCTTCTTTCATTTTAGTTATCTCGTCTCTTAGTTTTTGAACTTCATCATCTCTCCTTATCTGGTTCATTCTATCTTGTGCTCTGCATATTCCTGCGTATGAATAATTATCGGAGAGCTTAGCGTATTCCTTTCTAGCCTCGGTATCAACCGGTATCAACTTTTATTTTTATAATTTTTTCCTCATTGATGAAAATAGACACGAACCTTCGTACGTGGCACACGCCTTGTTCGGAAAGCTCGGTCAATAGATCTTTTTCGGATATATCGATGACTTCTCGACAACTTACTACGCAGCGACTCAAATTTAATGTGGAATATGGTTCGACAACTACTTTATTTCCATCAATCAGCTTATTCATGTAAATCAACTTCTTTGCATGTTCTACGCTTCGCGTTTTGAGCACATATTTACTACCCTTATCTTCCGTATTTGCTGATTCTATTTTTCCCAAGCAAGCTTGCTCAATCGATTCTCCGATAACGAAAAGGTTTTTTGGTAGGTTACCTGTACCGGCCACTCTCAATGACAATACAATTCATTGTCCGTGGATCCCCGAGCGATCCATCCACTTAGTCAGTGGTCGTTCATTCCCATTTCCTGGTGATTTATCAGGGAGTTTTATAGTATCCCCCGGTGGAGGACAGCTTGCTGTGGCCATATGGACAGCAAGCTTTAATGGCGTGTTTTCACGATCAGCACAGCGGTGTACAGAAATAAATTCAGCAAAAAATATACTGCGTTCTTGCCGGAACAAGTAACGACTACCCTTTAACATATCAACTTGATCCACCTAAGGGTTTAAGGTTCAGGCGGTCAGATAATGCAGCCCCACCTAGGTGAAAGATGACTACGCTTTTACCTATTTTCTATCTTGAATAAGTGTTGGAAGGCCAGGATACGAACGTTTTTTCCTAGTTATTAGATCCTGCCCAATACGTTCAAAGGTGCTGACAGGTCCAGATAATGTGTTCTGTTAAAGACTTGTGTGATTTGCAATGTCGAGCTTTACTTGCACGCAATTTCACAAGCAACCCAGAGATCAAGTTTGTGCTTTATAGCGATTGTTTCGATACCTCAGCGATCTAATAATCAGCTTATGGCGTGTTTTGTTTTCGATTCTCAAGCAAATCGTAAACCAATTATTGGTGATTAATCACTATTGACGATCAAGAAAATACGCACTAGGTTTTTCCTCGACACCTGTTGTGTGTAGGCGTCAGTATCAAACACTTTGTAACTATCAATCAAAGTTCTGCTCTACTGTGACACAGATATAAACAGAAGTGGAACTATGTTTGGCTATAATTACTATCATTAAAATTATTCAACGGATTGAATTCGCAAAGAAGAGATATCAATTAATGAAAGCGTAGCATTGTAGAATTCCATTACGCAATGTGAATTGCGCCAGCGCCCTTAAGAGTAAAGGAGCTTCAACCGAAGCTCACCCTAGGAGGAATATCCGAGGATTTCCTATCGCCACATCCTTGATATGCTCTACCGAACATTAGTTACGTTACAATTATTTCCGGAAACCAAAGAAAACCGTATGAAATATTATATAAAGCAGCCAAAATTTCCCTTAAAAAATATCAGTATGGAACTAACGAATATTGGTAACACAATAAATGTTCTAGACACGCGGACCATCGATCAAAATTGAAATCGATTTGTAATTTTGTTCAAATTATCGAATTAAGTCCAGGGAAATTTTCGATCTACACTGACACGTACGATGTAAGCTCTCCTCCAATTCATGCGAGAAATCGTGCCGACAGTCAGACGACAGGAGAATGACGGATTAACGAACGCCATGGTCATGGCGTAGTTATTTTGGGGTTAATTTAACAGATCTCAACGCGAACTCTATTCTGCCATAATTACGAACCTGGGCAGAGCGCATATCGGTATCATCAATTCCCATCTTATATTCATTTATTCGCTAGTTGTTATTGAATTGATATAGTTCGATTGGGACCACCCTTCTTTTAACGCCTTTCTCAATTAGCTTGTAGCGAATAATTAATGCGTGACAGAGCGCAGACGAAGGAGTACACTTTGATTTTTTTCCCCTCGTCGAGAATTCTAATTAACAAACCGAATTAAAGCAATATTGCGTGCGTCGACTAATCGACTTTACCAAAAATACTGGTCGTCGTCTGCAGGTAAATGGACGGTTAACATTGTTCAAACCGGTTTTATCCGCAGCATAGTTTTTTTTGTTGATTCTTGAAACCATGCAAACATGTATAAGCACCTAATAATTATTGAAAGGGTTTCCAGGGATCTACGAAAAAATATGTTTATATCCGTCAGTCATCAGTGTTTCGTTCAGCATTACTATCCTCCAATATTTCGGTACTCTCCAGCATCAATCTTCATCTTCACTATCACGTTGCGGGTACAAATAACAATAATTGTGACATATACACGAGCGAGCAGCACTCATTTCACTATGTGCAAGTTTCCACGTTTCGCTTTCATGCGTTTTTCCCGAGCGTGCAACAACGGTATCATTGTATTATTTATTCGAATATGCTCATGTCGCTTTCTGTTTGCATAATAATTAGGCATTCGTCCGTCGCTGCCATCCGTTGTGGGAGGTAAGCGGGAGTGGGGGTGGAGAGCCGCACTGTCGCTGAATAATATATTTGAGTAGCCGTAGCTTCAAAGCTGAGGGAGAACCCGCATTTTAGCACATCAAATGTTTACTAGCTGCGCTTTTCTCCCGCTTTCCACTGTGTTTCCCAAGATCAGTCTTAAATTTTTGCCACCCATGAATCTTCTGGTGGAACGGGAAATATTCCCTTTTGACCAAGCTGCTGAATTTGATTCTTTCCGTTTCTGGAAAATTCACTGCAGAACCCCAACCCTATCAACCAAACACACACATACACTTTGCAAATTGGGAAGCAAATATCAGTCCACACGCAAAACCAGTTCTGGATCCGAGCTCAGCTGGACAAATATTAGTAAGCAAATATGCTTTTCTGTGGGAGGCAATTGTGGGAGAACTGTTTGCCCAGGAAACATACAATTGCTGGCCTACGATCGGGACTGGCATATCAAGCTTAGTATCCCCGAGACTCATGGAAAGCCCGTAAAAGCGGAACTAATATCCGAATATGATATACAGAGAGTATGTGATGTGGCTATTTTGTACCATATTCTACTAACTACTAAATTCTACTGCTACTTGAATACTTCTTTTTTTAGAATTAGAGTGTTTTTAAAATTCATAATTCAATATCAATAGCTTAAATTGGCTGAGACCGAATTTGAATTCTTCTGTTTGATTCTGAACTTGTTGAGGGAGAAAACTAATTGTTTTTGCCACCTTTTCAAATACGTTTTTTCTCTTAACAGAAATTACTTGAATTTTGCATAGTTTCTCCTGTCAAATCCTTACTTGTGCATTTACTTGCAGCCAAAATGGGTGTTTTCTAATGGAGCAGGGGTGGAATAAGTTTGTCCGTTCCACGTGCATAATTCGAAACTGCTCCATCGCACAGAGGGAAAAATGTTGAAACATCTTGACTTAGTCAAACAAACAGTTCACAGGATCTCAAGGATCTCAATCTGTACTTGTGAACGTGAAGTGAAATTTTCGTGATTCCAGGTAACAATTACAAGACTGAATGACTCAAAAACGTTCATTTTCATGCCTTGGTAGGTACGCATCTCTTTCAGCATTATAGAAGAATCTCATCTCTCCGATCTTGTATATCTTTCTGTCGAGGTCGTTCAGCGTCCAGCATAGTGAAGAGCTTTGATATGAAGGTGTTCTAGCCTGCCATATTAGTCAAGTACGATAATTCTAGTAAGCATTGAGATTTGATGTCCATTTATGGTGTTCAAACAAAAATTTAAAAAATCAGACTGGGTCGTCGCTAGCGCAAAATGATTTTTGAAAAACCGGTCCTATCGACGCCTAAGCGTCCCTGTAAAGTGGAACCCTGTAAATGTCTTTTGAGGAATGCTACCTGCCAGCTACCAAACATTCACCGAGCACAAGATCACCGCGGATAACTTAATGAAAGACTGGAAAGAAGGTGAAAACGCAAAAAAAAATATTTTTCAGCATGAAAAATGTACTTCGCTGTGAAAACTTCATCAATACAGAAATCATAAAACTATCCATTTGTAAGATCGTGTACACCAACGGTCAGATAACGCGAAAGCTATAACCAAAGCAAAAGAGCAAGGGACTGTCAAGAAATTTCGGGAAGGCTTATAGAATTAAGATGGCCGTACACTGTTTGCTCGGAGGTCAAATATTTAACACTTTTTGACAGATTAAGTTTGGTTTGAAATTTGTGCAAACACTATTTTGTTTGACACTCTTCAATAAACAACAGTGGCAAACAATGTCAAACATCGAACATGAAAAAAAAAATGACTGAAATATTTAAGGTAACCTAACCATGTACCGACAGGTTCGAAGAACAGACCGAAAACATATTTTAAGCATCCAATAACTGGATATTCACTTGTCTTGTTTTGTGTCGAATCAAATTTTAGTCAAAAAGAGTCAAATATTTGGCTTCGGTCAAACAGTGTATGAGCACAAGGGTGCCAATGAAAATGGTCATCTCTTAATTCAAAAAGTTACCTCATAAAAATGTTCACCACCTCGAAAAAACACCCTATGCCAAATATCAGTTCAATCGGACTTAAGGGAGAGTGGCGCAAAGCGGTCAAAGTTTGAGTTTTTGAAAAACGGGTTTTCAAAAAAAAAAATTTGATGCCAAATGTCTTAAAATTGCATGAAACGTCGAGATCTAGTGTCATCTCGAAAAAAAAATTTGTCAAAAATCGACACTCTGGAACTTAGTTTTATTTCGGAATACGAGACGAAAAGTATGGTTATGGGTACCAATAAAATAGTTATCTCGATTTTTTATTTGAAACTTGCTGCAAAATGTTGATTTGAACGATAATATACCATATGCAAAATATTAGCTTATTCGAATTTCATTTACTAGTGTCACAGACATTAAAATTTGAGTTTTTTTGAACAACAAAAGATGGCCGAAAATCGGGGTTTCAAAAAAAAAATTCATGCCAAATGTCTTAAAATTGCATTACTCGTCGAGATTTACGCTCATCTGGAAAAAAAAATTTGTCAAAAAAATTTTTTTTCACGCTCCGTCGTTTTTCCGTTTGAAAAGCGGATTTTTTTTTAAATAACTGTAAATTTCGACGTGTCATGCAATGTTAAGACATTTGGCATCAATTTTTTTTGGAAACCCCGATTTCCGTTGATATTTCGGTTTTCAAAAAACTCAAATTTTAACGTCTGTGACACTAATAAATGAAGTTCGAATGTGCTAATATTTTGCATATGGTATATTATCATTCAAATCAACATTTCGCAGCAAGTTTCGAATGAAAAATCGAGATAACTATTTTTATTATCACTTCAAACCATACGTTTCGTCGCGTATTCCGGAAAAAAAACCAGAGTCCCCCCAGAGTGTCAATTTTTGAAAAAAAATAAATTTCGAGATGACACTAGATCTCGACGTTTTATGCAATTTTAAGACATTTGGCATCAACATTTTTTTTCGAAAACGCCGATTTCCTTTACTCCCTGTTACGGCCCAACCAACAGAAAAAAAACACATCAATTCATTACACAACTCATTTATTGTACACAACAAAATAAACAAATACTTTACACACAATACGGCACCTGAAAACAAAGAGAAATTAGTCTATCTATTTAATATTAATATCTATTATCACTTACCTGTACATCTTCGACGGGATACCTAGAAAAAACCTGAAAGGACAAACTTTACTTTATTAGCAACAAAACATAACACACATAATACTTACCGCTTACAAAACACAACACAACAGCACAACAAAACAACATCTGAACAATCACAACAATCACAGATAACAACAAGAGAATTGTCAAGAGGGAATGCATGGAAACGGAACCGCTATACAAAGTGTATTATTATAGCGAACATTCGACAAGGAACCAGAGCTGCGATTTGTCGTGAGAATCAAGTGATGGTACTCACACAAAGATAATCAACAAATTTTGTACTACGATTATCTTTGGTGACCATCCCAAAGCCAGTCCAATAGTGTGAGAAGAGTATTATCACAACACTAACACATGGTGAGCTTCTACTTGACAGCAGAAATCCGAGCTCCTTGGTGAGTGTCCTGTTGCTGAAATGTCAGAATAGTGCGACACTCAAAAGTCTAGCTGATGGTTTGGTGTTTGGCGATATTCACAACATTCGCCTCTTTGTGTTCGTTCTTCACGACCAGGGATGCCAGATGTAAATATACAGTTTCATTTTAATTACAATTTGAAGAATTTTGTATTTTCAGACATGTATTTTCTTTTCATCTTTTCAGATGGCCTTAACGTTTTTAGTGGCACTTCGCCAACTCTACGTAGTATTACACATGTCATTCGTATTAGTACTTAGTACTTATTTTGAAACCCGTTCGACTTCGATTTTTTTTACCAAATTTGTTTCTCATCATTGCAAGGATGCTAAATTTGTAGACATGTTCACAATTGATTCAACACAATCCTGTCTATCCTGCTGCAGACTTATATTTTCAGTTGCAGACTGCAGGGATATGGTATTTCTTCTCTTTATGACTTGATTCCCTACGCTAACAACCCCTTTTTTCATACATTACTTTGCTATTCTCGCAGTCACAAAAATATTTGCCATTTGTACACATCAACGTTTCCGATTTTTGACGAAATCTGAAACGTTGATGTGTATAAATGGCTTTTCTGGAGGTGAGGACATTTATTCTGACAAAGGCCAACACGAAAACAAAAAGTCACCAAGAATTTTTTATACATAATACATCAAAAATTGTTGTGTACAATGGCTCTCTGGGTTGACCGCTACCGACCGCGCCAGCTGTCCAAACTGGACTACCACAAAACGCAAGTTACGCATCTGATTAATATTTGCTTCCAGGGAGACTTCCCGCATGTTCTACGGTCCTTCCAGGCCAGTAACAAAACTCGCATCATGTGTCTGCTGCGGAAACTTTACCAACCGGGCGCGGAACGGCTACGCAATGAGGTAATGAACTTCACAACGCCCTCGAACCGGAAGATGGGAATCAGGACCATCAGCAGTAATTACCACATGGAGTTGAATTCATCGGTTGTCGGGATATATAATAGGGTGGTCGTGACGGATATGATCAAGCAAATTGATCCCAGTGAATATGAGACTCGTCTTGTCCGAGGTGGATTAGTTGACCAAAGATACTCAGGATGCGCTGAGAAGAACCATTGAAAAGTATTTGTCTACATGCAGATTGATTTTGTGCGCCAATTCTACTCCACGGGTTATTCCCGCGGTTAGGAGACGTTGCTTGGGAATAAGAGTGCCGGCTCTATCTTAGTAGGATATTCTTATAATTTTAAATGTAAGATTGTCATTTGTTCGTTTCTTGAATGTAACAACACTATTTGCATTTCAGCACATTCCTTCGGAGCTAGCGAAATGAATTATGCTATCCTCATGCTGGAAGCTTACACTAACCGTTCACGGTCAACTAAGAGGTGGCCAATATTCCATCGAGAAACCGCTAATCAGATTTCCCTCGAACAAAGTCCACAGAAGCTGGAAGTGGTGAGGGAACAGCTATACCAGCTGCTATCACAAGGCGTTCTATCGAATTTTATAATCTGTGGATTGGTACCGAATCTGATTAAAAATTGCGATATGAGTCTGAAGACGCAAACGTTGAATTTTTCCGGGCATTAAGAACACCGGATGCAGCAAGGAAGCAAACATATATTCCTTCTGGAAGTGTTCGTGGCGCAGTTTGTGGCACTGTATAAGAAGTTTCTCAATAAAGCCTCAATGGAAGTGGATGATTTTTGAGCGATTCTTTGAGATCGCAATTTTCTTTCGTTTTATGAAAAAATAAAATTTTTGTGTTCATCTCACGTTTATTAACTAAACTTCAGTAGTTCTGGCAATTATTAACTCTAAATAAAAAAAAAACACGCCTTGTCGGTTTTCAATCGGATCGTTTTCATGGTTCGCAAATAATTATGAAATGGTAAATTTATCAATATTCTTAAATACTATTTCATTCAAAAACCATTATGCTGCATCATGTTTATTTTAAAATTATATTTAATGTAACTTTTAAAATTCTGACACCATAATATTTTTTATTATAAATGTCTGTTCATTTTGACAACAAGAAATACATATTCGCTCGGTTAATCGAATTCTGAAAGACATTTGTTCGAATGAATCAAATATTGGCCCCACGATTAATCGATAATCGAATAAACGAAAAATTTAGACACCTCTAACAACAACAACAATTTCTACTTCAACAAACTAATTTAAACAACCGTCGCGATTGTCAAAAATGATTGGAACTGTCTGATCACTCACATTTCTACTACCATCATACGCCACAACCACCGCTCTCGTAACATAAAGTTGAAAACAGAGCGATCGGCAGTGAGAGGCATTGGAACCAACCGTCATTTGGTTAGGTGTCAGAAACAAAAAACTGAATATTTGGATCTCGTGAGAGGAATTGAGTGACTATGGTCAGTTTTTTTGTGACATTTACGGTGATGGATTGCAGCTCTGCAAGGAACCCGACCAAAGAATCAATCGCGATTATAGGCTATTCAGATGACTATGGGACCAATCATATAAATAGGGCACAAAATGTTAAGAACTGGTCAGTCACAATAAATTTTTCGATCGGTATAGATCAAACCTGCTTTGTCTATATTCGATCTCATCTCTACTCATCAATTCTTCACGGTGAGCGCCTTGGGTGATTTTTCGATTTCCAAAAAACTCAAACTTTGACCGTATTGCGCCACTCTCCTTTAAGTCCGATTGAACTGATATTTAGCATAGGGTGGTTTTTCGAGGTGGTGAACATTTTGTATGGGGTTACTTTTTGAAATTTTAGGGTCGTTTTTTTCCCATACATTCATTGGCACCCTAATGGGCACCCTTACTATCGAACAAGCTTTTGCGGATAATTTGCACCGTGAATCATCCGCTCGCGGTTGTACCTATGAAAAATGACTCGTTGAGACAGCGAACATCCTCCACGTTAGTGTCATTAAAGAAAAAGCAATGATAGTCAAAACATGCTCCTTTCGAATCGATACACTTTTGTTAACTAGACTGTTTGAGGTTTACACTTTTTGAAGTTATATTTCACAACTAACTTAAGTTCTTCAGGAGAAGTTGTCCATATGTATTCAATAGACTTGCAATAAACTCCTCAAAATGGTTTGGGAGGTTGATCGATTTAGAAACTCTCTCATCGAGGCTTACTTGAGCATCCTGAAGGAGAATATGAAGCAAAGTGTAAACCAAATGAGATTGAATCAAGGATTCAAGTTTTACCAAGGCAATGACCCAAAGCACATGACACATGAAGTTCACACAGTGTTACAATACAATTGCTTAAAAGTTATTGATACTCCTCCACTATCTCCCGGCATCAATCCCAGTTATAAACTATGGAAGTTATCTGTGTAGGAAATTTAGAAACCATCAAATTTTTTAAAAATAACGATTTTAAAAACCACTTGATGAAAAAATGGATAAAAACTAACTTTTTGAAATTCGAGATAATCATTTTCATTGGCACCCTAATGGTCATATAATGGGGGAATTAACTTCAAATGAGTTTTTCTCGAAATTTATATGAATACAATCTTTATACATCTTTCTATCGCATTAGGGATACCTTCTGGTCGGAGTTGAAAATCAGGACACCTGTCACTGCTATGATTTTGACCAAACCATTATCAATCTTTTCAGATATAAATGAATGAAAACACGGTGTATGTATGACAAAAATATAAAACGCGCCTTTATGATGTACTAGCTGACCCGGCAAACTTCGTCCCGTCCAAAATTTATTTTTTGTTATTACATCCACGTTTTCTTACTAAGCGCACATTCATGGGTCCAATCGCAGAACTGTTCATTGATTGATCTTCTAATCTACCCTTTAAAATTATTTTTTACTATAAAAATTCAGTACTTCTATCAAAACTCGACATTATAATATCAGATTATTTTCAGACACAATTCAAGATTGATGCAAGATTTTTCATTCACTTGCAAATAACATATTTCTCCGTCACATGGAATAAATGTTTGATACAGAAAATATTATAGAATGAAGACAGCTCTAAATCGGACAACTCCTTTCTCGAGTTATTATTATTATTATTATTATTATTATTATTATTAATCTTCGACCTAATCGCACAGATCTTAAACTTAAACTACGTTCATAATTCGGTTTTTAAAAACATTTTTAGCCATATTAAAGTCGAAACTGCTACTAACATTGTTGAACGCCCTTAGGCAGCTTCTGAATGGGCTGTTGAACCCATAACATGTTCTATGTCTAGGAACGATAATTAAAGGCAATTGTCTAAGTTGACGTTGAGGAACGTAAAACGAAACTTTTTCAAGTAGGTCCGGACAATCGATGTTGATTTTCAAAAGGTCGAATATGAACAGCCGCTGTGTCTGGGTTCTTCGTGCTGATAGTAACTGAAGGTCTATAAGTTGGCAGCGAGCCGCATAATCAGGGAGATTAGCCGGGTCGTTCCAGGGAAGGTTACGGAGGGCGAAGCGCACGAATTGCCTCTGTACACGTTCAATGCTGATCACTTGAGCAACGTGATAGGGTGACCAAATCGGCGAGGCATATTCCAGAGTACTGCGCACTAACGTACAGAAAAGCGATGACTAACGTACAGGGCATAGATGTCGGTAAACTGCGATGCGTTTCGGCGGATGAATCCGAGAACAGAAAACGCTTTAACAGTTATGGTGGCGATATGTTCGTTGAACGACAATTTGGAGTCACTGACAACGCCCAGATCGCGGATGGACTGAACACGTTCTAGAGGAGTTGTGTTAATTGAGTAGACGTGATTGATCGGCGACATACCACGGATGAATTACCTTGCATTTAGTGATGTTCAAATGCATACCATTATCGGAGCACCATTGCGAAGTGATGTTGATATCCGTTTGTAGCGCAGTACAATCCAGTGTTGACTTGATTACCCTGAATATTTTTAGGTTGTCTGCATAGAATAGCTTCCCGGTTGACAATCGGGGGCATAGATCATTTATAAAGAGAACAAAGATAAGAGGACCCAGTACGCTTCCCTGTGGAACACCGGACGCTATTTCAAATAATTCCGATAGTGCAGAGTTGAGTTGTACGAACGCCTTCCGGCCCGTCAGATAAGATAGTAACCAGTCCGTGATCCAGTTTGGAAAGCCCATATGCTTCAGCTTCTTCACTGCGAAGGCATGCGGTACAGTGTCAAAGGCCTTCGAGAAGTCGACATAATTAGAATCGACTTGATTCCGACGTTCCATTTCCTGGAACAAGCTGCTTGTGTAGCACATCAAGTTGGATGTTGTTGAGCGACGAGGAACAAATCCATGCTGGTATTCAGAAATCGACGGTGTTGCTGCAGCCAGTAAAACTTTATGAATAAGGGATTCTAGAACTTTTCCTAAGCAACAGAGTATCGAGATGCCGCGGTAGTTCTCGACACGTTGCAAGCTTCCAGCTTTATGAATGGGGATCATAGAAGCAGTTTTCCACATAGCCGGAAACGTTTTCTCTTGCACGGATCGATTAAACAGTAGTGTCAAAGGCTCCACTAGAGATGTAACACAGTTTTTGAATAGAAGTGGTGGTAAACCATCGACTCCTGCTCCTTTTGACACGTCAAGATCTTCTAATACATTCCACACTTCTGCCCTAGAGAAATCGATGAGGGGCAGATGAACATTATAGAAAGGCACATCTTGGAAACTACTTTGATGAATTTGAAGCGAGGTAGAGCTGAATACACTTTGAAAGTAGTTTGAAAATAGATTTGCAGCTTCTTCGGCAGAGGTAGCCGTAGATGAGTTGTAGCTTACGTTGTTGGGCACACGACTATTGGTTCGTTGTAGTTTTACAAATTTCCAGAATGTCGAAGGATTTTTCTGATGACTGTGACCTGATCACATAATTGTAGTGGGCAGAGACAAGACGTTCCTTATAGCTGATTTCAGCTTGCCGTAGAAGATCTCTATTTGAATCTGTTTTAGATTCGAAGAAATGTTTGCGGGCTTTGCGGAGTCTGTTTCGCAGGTTACGCAGCTCGGTAATCCACCAAGGCTTCCTGTAGGTAGAGCTGATAGCGCGGCGACGACGGGGAACATTAGCGTGCAAGATTTCGAGTAATTTATCATAGAACAGCAGTACGTTCTCATCGACACAGTCACCTTGGAAATAATTCTGCCAGTTTACTGACGAGAGTTCAACATTCAGAGATGGGAAATCTCACTTCCGAAAGTCAAAATCGAAAGCTGCGGGATGCAAATCTACCTGGTCGTGAATGCAGCAATGCGTATCTACTTGCGAGACGAATGGTACGTGATGAACGTCGATATTCAGGAGAAGTGGAGGTGCGAAAATTTCGAGATCGTCCGGTGAATCAACGAACGCCAAATCAAGGAGCCTACCATTGCAATTTGTGAGAGAGTTCACTTGTACCAAACCACAAGCAAGAATGGATTCCGCAATTGTAACTTCATGTTCACTAGATGCGTTTACCGGCAAAAGTCCTTTGATATCTTCGTCAAAATGCCAACGCAAATAAGGGAGGTTATAGTCGGCTTCATTCTTGATGCTCGTTCCTTCGAAACGTTCGCGGTGTTCCTCCATCCAGGCCACGATCAGGCGTTGTCAGGCAGGCCTTTTGCTGTTCTCCGCGGCAGTATCCGTTTACCTGTCGAGACGTGCACCGATTAGGAAGCGCCCTCCAACTTGATGCGCGCCCCGTCAGTCACCCTCGCAGGATTTCTCTTCCCATCGGAGCGCCGATTAGGTAGTGCCCTCCAACATGACGCGCACTCCGTCACAGCAGCTCTCGTGGGGTATACACCAGTTTGAAGACGCCCTCCTTGACACTCACTTCGTCGCAGTTATTAAATCGGCATCCGTTTACCTGTCGAGACGTGCACCGATTAGGAAGCGCCCTCCAACTTGACGCATGCCCCGTCACAGTCACCCTCGCAGGATTCCTCTTCCCAGCGGAGAGCCGATTAGGTGGTGCCCTCCAACATAACGCGCACCCCGTCACAGCTACTCTCGTGAGGTACCATCTCTTGTAACAGCCGTCGCCGTTGTTCACCTTTCACCGTCGGGCGTTGTCAGCACTTTGGTCAGCCCTCCACCTTCGCTGCAGCTCCGACATGATTTGTGTGATTGCACTGCTCACGGCATTCCAGATCATCTTGTCGCGACACATGTCCTCCACAATATTCCCGACATGAAGTGCAGGCAGCCCCTCGCGCCTTTCGATGAACCTGGGATTGGAAACACCGACGTGCTCCGGTGTTTCCTCCATATCTCCACACTCCGGACAGAGGGGTGAAACTGCGTGCCCGAACCGGTGTAGATATTGCCTGAAACAGCCATGTCCAGACAGAAACTGCGTCAAGTAGAAGTTAACTTCACCGTGTTTCCGGTTCAACCCGGTCGAAAGTACCGGTATCAGCCTGTACGTCCATCTACCATTTTCTGCCGTATCCCATTCATACTGCCATTTGTCCAACGACTCCGCTCTCATCAATTTCCGGATACCTCTGCTTTCCCGTCGCTTGTAGCACTCGCTATCTTCCGCCAGAGTGATGTAGATGGGAATCATTCCGGCGATTACACACACAGCTTCTGTCGAAATGGTCCTATAAGCACTTACGACTCGCATGACCATGAGTCGGAATGTGCTGTTCAGCTTCCTCCGATTTCGGTGGGTTTCCAGAGCCGCCAACCAGGCAGGGCCACCATACCTCAGAATCGACGAAGATACACTTGCCAGGAGACGCCTCTTGCTGCTGCTTGGGCCAAAGCTATTTGGCATGATCCTCGCCACCACGTTGATGGCCTTTGACGCCTTCCCACTTGCATAGTCGACGTGCTGATTGAAGTTCAGGCGGTCGTCGATCATGACTCCGAGGTACTTCACCGCCCGCTTCGAAACGATGGTATGTCCTCCGACCGATACCTCTGCCCGCAGCGCTGCCTTACGATTGCTCACTAACAGCACCTCGGTTTTGTGATGTGCCATCTGGAGCTTTACGCTGTCCATCCAACTACCGATCATGTCTACAGCCTCAGTCGCCAACATTTCCACCTCCTGAAGCGTCTCGCCGATTACCGTTGTTACGATGTCGTCCGCGAACCCCACGATCTCCACACCTCTGGGTAGCTTCGGCCTTAGAACACCGTCGTACATCGTGTTCCAAAGCGTAGGACCTAGGATGGAACCTTGTGGAACTCCCGCCGAGATATCTCAGGCGGGAGTTCCACTCAGTATCTGTCCCCTGTCTGTGTTGTATACCAGGATCCGATTCTGGAAATAACTCCTCAGTATCCTGTACAGGTAGCCAGGGACCTTCAATCTGTGTAGCGCCTCGGCGATGGCCTCCCAGCTGGCACTATTGAAGGCGTTCTTCACGTCAATCAAAATCACCGCGCAGTAACGGTCGCCTCTTCGTACCGACGACGTATATGGATCGATGTGGAAGCACTAAGCATATAGCAACTTGCTCTATTTGCTCACAATTCATCAGGGAGACTGAACTGCAGCAAATACTGGCTCTAACTGCGATAAGCACTCCACCGCCCCTCTGAAGATCGCTAGTGGACTCATTACGATCGCAACGAAACACTGAGTAATCTGACGTCAGCTCGGCGTCGCATATATCCGGGCGAAGCCATGTTTCGGTGAGCACGACCACGTCATAGTCACAACTCGATAAAGCAAGCTTGAGATCGTTCGTTTTAGTGCGTAGTCCTCTAACATTCTGGTAGTAGATGGACAGGATGGAGACTCCGTTGCAGTTGCAGTGGTGGCTGCTGGCAGAAATCGAAGAGGCTAGGCGATAAGACTCTGGCGTTCCGCTCGCGAGTACCATTGACGAGTGTGGTACTGTCGACGGTAGTGCAGCTGGAATCGGGTCGAGTATCAGGAAGCGATGATTGGGCGAACGATATGTACATGCCTGGCACAGCAGTCTGGAAGCCCCGTTCCGTAGCCACAGACACAGGACCGGGACGACTGCGACGGCTGGAACTGGATTTATTTGGTTGCGACAAAGTGGTCGGTTGAACGGTCGCGACTGTTCTGGGCGTAGAAGGGGCTTCCGTAGTGCTTTTTGATATGCGTTCCGGCGAATGCTGAATTCCATTGAATTGTGTGCGTCGATGCCAGCGATCTTTTCGCAGTAAGTTGCTGAAAGCCGAGGTTTGGTCAGAAAGCGTCGAGTTCGTATTGTAAGTGTACTTGCCCGACTGAACAGGTTGGGCAGCCCCCTCTCCGGAATCGAACACAGGACCGGGACGAATGCAGCTGGAACTGATGAGATTTGGCTCGACTGTGCCGAAAGGATAAGGGCTACCCATAGAACCTGTTCGCATGCGTCCCGGATTGCCCTCAGTGCAAGATGTTGATGAAGCTTGTTGACAAGGTGATCGATCGTTCGTTACTATTATTTTTATAAATAGAAGACGATATAGAGGTGCGTTTTATCACATTAAAATCCATTTCCACTTTCGAATGAAGATCAATTTCGTTACAGCAAACATCAAATGGACTAACAACGCTTATCAATATGTAATTGTAGAACACACGCGAATTGGATTTTTAGAATTTTCCCGCTTGATTAGTTCTTGAATAATGCAGAAATGTATACTTCATTTGTTTGCCTTCCCCCCTCTCTCAGAGAGAGGGGAGGAGTGTCTATTCACCATAGAAACGTTTCGTGACCCCTAAAATCTTCTAATGTCAAATTTGACTCCATTAGCTTGATTAGTTTTCGAGTTATGCAAAATTCGTATGGCAGAACGCCCCCCCCCCTTAGAGAGGGCGGTGAAGTGTCTAACTGCCGTAAAAACAGTTATTGCACCATAAAACCTCTATATGCCTAATTTGGTTCCATTTGCTTGATCAATTCTCGAGTAATGCAGAAATTTGTGTTTTATTTGTATAGCAGCCCCCCCTTAGAGACCGGGATGGAGAGTCTTAACACCGTCGAATCATTTATTGCGCCCGTAAACATCCATATGTCAAATTTCGGTTCATTTGCGTGATTCATTCCCGAGTAATGTAGAAATTTGTGTTTAATTTGTATGGCAGCCCCCCCTTAGAGATGGGGGAGGGGTCTCAAATTATCACGAAAACCTTCCCCGGCTTCCAAAAACCCCTACATACCAATTTTCATGTCGATCGGTTCAGTAGTTTCCGAGTCCATAAGAATCAGACAGACAGGCAGAAATCCATTTATTTATATATCTACTAGCTGACCAGGCAAACGTTGTTCTGCCAAATAAATTATTTCTAGTGAATATTTTGGGTGTTGAATAAAACACACTAATGTATTGTAAGTGTGTTTGAATATTTTAACGATCTTTAAAATAAATCGAATGTGACCGATAAAAAAACGAATTAAATGATTAGAACGAAAGGTTATATGATGTTTCTTGGTGTATTTCATTAACGTAACTGACATGTTTGATCGCTTAAAAATTAAACGTCAACTGAAAAAAGTAATATAAGTTTGTCGTAAAGTAGAAAAAAATGAAATATAAAAAATCAATATTTATTGCTGTCTCCTTGTTAGAAAATACGTGCATGTTATTTTCAACATGGCTTAGTTTATAACAGCTTGGTCTCGTTCATAAATTGGAAAACGTTCAAATTAATCGGCCTGTTTGGAATCGCGTTATTTTATCGTTGTCATTCAATCGAGGAGTATTCACATCGGTAATCTAAGTTTGAAACACAGCCATATTGCTTCCTTTATTCATGGATGTTTTTATTACTCTTCACCGATTTGTAGAACTCAATATTCATATATGCATATGAGTGATCGGATTTTACATTCCGATCGAAATCGACTTTTACACTCTTAAATTCGTTCGCCTTGTCGCGAAACAATGGTCAAAATAAGTTGTATTCAACAGAATACAACCAACAATATGTGGGGACGAATACGATCGAACTTCATTTTGTGTTCGAACACACGCGCAATGTCATGACAATGCATTGCGCTTTGGCCTGGCTATAACTAAAGCTGTGTCGGCGTTGCTCATGATAGTGTCCCGCAAGTGAATGTATTATTCCTCGCACCGCTTTTGTTGATTGTGTAGTAAGAATTGCAGTCGTTCACTCTCTGCCTTCGCGTATATGTCGACCATAAATTGTTGGCACAGCTTACGATATCTTGAATTGGCGTTTCTTGACCATGTATAATCACCATATGATAAACATAAAAATCCTTCGAGCGCGCCCTCTGTTTGTTTCGTCGCATGTTCATAAATATTAAATCAAAATGAGAGATGATGTTCATAATGAATTAAGTATCTCGATGGACGGGGTCTCGTTGGTCTAATGTTTATGCAAGAGATTTTTCGCTAAAGAAACCCTTCACGCGTATTCTTGAGCTTGCCACTCCAGAATACATTCAAGGCGTATTGTTCGTCATAGAAATCTCAACTATTTACTAATTAAAATGTCGCAAGTAGTACTACGCTGAGAAGGCAAACCTTGGGATCGTTAGTGCCATTGAAGAAGAACATAGCGAGGGTCGTATGAACGGTGTGTGTCAACGATGAATTCCAGATTATTGTTTTTTCTGCGCATTAAATTTGTCGTGTCACCGTGCTATCATGATTCCAGCAGCGCTTGTGCTTTGGATCTACACACGTGCTCTCCAGCTGATGTTTTATCAGGGTTGATGGCAATAGCGTGATTGTCATTTTATAATCCGAGCAAATGTGATTTGAAGAATTTCGATAACTCATTGTGCTCATTCAAATAGGCTTCCAGCTCGTCGGAGATGCACCCTGCTTTAGATGAATTGATATTACTTGTGTATTTGTAGATGGATGTTCAATGAAGCGGGCGTTACGCCATCAGTCATTGAACAACTTAAATAGATTCGTTCTGTTGAAAAAACGAACAACGGTTAAATTATTAGAATATTTTTGACACAAAAATAATAAAATCGCAATTAAAAATAGGGAATTGGGGTCAAAATTTAAGGTTATATGTATGGTATGAAGTCAAATTTTTGAAAAATAATATCCAGATCTTTTTTTCTGCATAGAGCCACCCTATTCGGTATTAAATGTATGGTTATCGGTATCATATATCGGTACCTACCGGTATCATATTTAGTTTACAACCTATTCTCATACCTACCAAGTATTTTAAGTATAATTTCATCAAAATCGGTCGAGCCGTTTCGGAGGAGTTCGGTAACAAACACCGTGACACGAGATTTATATATATATATATATATATATATATATAGATTTAAAAAATATACATTTCTATATACATATATAGATAGAAGATGAAACGCAACTGTTTCTTCTGCAGCCTGAATCTTCTGAAGGTTGTGATTTTTACACCACATAATTTAGCATGAGTTTGAAAGTGGATTTCAATTCAATATTCTTGCAATGGTTCGATGTTTGGATATGCTTTTCAGATTTACCTGTAATAGTTTTTTGCGGATTCCAAACTTCTGTTTCAATTAAATGACAAAATTCAAATACCCCAATTGGCCACCAACACCTATAAATCACATATGCAGTACATAGTCTCATAAACATTATGTCTTTATGAATATTTTTCTTCAATTTTTGTTTCATTGTTAATAGATACATGAACAAATAATTATAATGATAATATTCATTGTTTTTTTTCGGAGCTCGAAAAAACATCCGAAATCCGTGTCTCCACACTAGAATACTTCCTCAATGAATCGTTACATGCCTCAATTTCAATTTCGTAGAGTGATCTTTCTATATAGAAATGAAAAAGGGGATCCTACGTTCAAATATGAGGGATTGCCGATGATCGAAGAAGGTCTAAATCTAGATCTTAATCTAATTCCTAGATGTTCAGAGCATGACTAAGAAATATTATCTTTTTGTCCTTGGCCATTACTCTGGTATTGATACCAGCAACTATTCCTTATCGTATTAGATGACTAATTGGAGAGAGATACTCACATTTTGTCATTGGACACAGTCCGCGCTGTCACAGAATTTGTTAGCCAACTTGATGTGGATAGTGTTGTGTCGTCTTGCTGGAACCCGAATATTTTGCGTCTATATTTCGTTTGGAATGGAACCAAGCAACTGTTAGGGACTTGAATAAAATCTGACGAGTACATTTTGCAAGATGTTGATGCCAGATTAAGCTTCCCAGTCGCAGAAATCCAAACTCAAACCATTAAAGATCTTTTTCCGTCATCTGCCCTGGATTCTATTTACGATTTTATCGGTGTCGCCACAAAACGTACTTGAGTTTGTGCTCTTTTCATCTGATTGGGGAAGATACGCGCCAGTATGAATTTTCGAGAAATCTGTTCGTTTTCCACTGTAGATTACACGCGAAAGAATTTTTTGCCTCATCTTTTTTGTATTTTTATTTATTTTTAGCTCAAAATTAAACGCTCCCTAAATACGAAAGAAATACACCATTTAGAATTTTTGAAGAATATGATTTGTTTTAGGTTTTTGGCCACCATTTCATCTAGAAGCAAAATATTTTTTTATAAAAATAAAAGGGATATATCGATCATTAAAATTGGTCCTGTACACCCAGGTTGTTTTAACGCGGGGGATACGTACCTCGTAAAAAAAACCGCGTTAATTGGAAAATCCGCGCAAAAAAACCGCGTTAATTGGAAAATCCGCGTAAAACAAACCATGTCACCTAATAATAGATATCAAATGGGACTATCTTTACGTAGAACGGAAGTAAAAAGTTCAGCGTTGATTGCTTCTGAAACCCCGTAGTTTTTTCTTGCAATTTCGTTGGTTACTGGTAGCCATAGTTCGGTTTTCCTCACGAATGAGGTCATCTGCTGTCGCTAGAAGATTCCCAAGTAATTTGTACACTCTTCTGCCGATGCACGTGCCGTATCACTGTTGGACCGTCCAGAGCTAAGTAGACAGGGAAAGACATTCACGAATAGCTGCCCGTAAAAACCCCGTCCCGTTGTACCGCCCGGCGAGCTTCCCGTTACCCAACACCTAAAATCCACGTAAGAATCGTGATAAGGTGCGGCACTAAGCGCCAAAGCGCCGTTACAAGCACTAATTACCACAATTTGCTCTGAGGGAACATGAGCGAAAAATGTGTGCTAAGGGGGAGATGTGATATTGCACTGGTCTTTTTTTACGCGCTGCGTAAAAAAACCGCGTTAATTGGAAAATCCGCGTAAAAAAAACCGCGTTAATTGAAAAATCCGCGTAAAAAAAACCGCGTTAATTGGAAAGTCCGCGTAAAAAAAAACTCGTAAAAAAACCGCGAAAAAAACCGCGTAAAAAAATCTGGGTGTAGTTAAAAAGTGATGATTTTTTGAAAAAAGTCATTTTAGGAAAAAAAAAGTGATTTCTAAGACCACCCTAAATAGGAAATGGTCACCCTAACGAAAAAATGAAAAATATTGTTTGCGATAAAGAACAAATCTACCACCTTTTACGAAAATCAGAAAACCACTATATCGGTTTGGCACGGAATGGCTGAATATAGGAATATTAGGGTTGGAGTGCAAAATCTTACGAACAGTTTTTTACTAACTGGTAGTTTCAGTGTAGCGTCGATCTTCGATAATTTCAGCATGTCAACTTCAGGCCAACTTCAAAATTGATCGTCATTGATCGTCACAATGGTGAACACCATTATAGTTAAAAGAATTTTATTTAACGAAAAAATGATAAACGAAACGGGCATCAAATCCACTGCTTCCCCTATGATGCATGAAACGATAACCAATCGGTCATAGAAGTGCCAATTGTTCATACATTCTCTGTAATAAATAATAATCCAAATTCCTTTTACTTTTTTTTAGTAACCGTTTCATGTGCAGCTCTTTTGTGCTCCCTAATTCCTAGGGATAACAACCCGCAGTCAATACATGACAAAAAAGAACAGCCAACGGCATACCGAAGCGCGGTCCCATTGTGGTAATAGGAAATTTATTGTCGACAGTTTTGGGGAAACCAGAACCGGCAAACCATGGTTGTAAATTATCAACAAATAATAAAACACAATCCAAACTGGATTCCATACATCCGCCCCCCACCCGCTGATGAACGCAAAACTACAAGTGCTGGTCGTATTTGAACATCCCGGCATAGAAGCTAACTGATTCCCCGGATATCCGCTAGATGAGCACACTGTCAGGTAGGGCCAAGCGAAGCGAAGGGGGTTCCGAACCGTTTGCATCGTATTGTACTCGGCTGGAAAACCAGTGCCAGGCTGTTGAATTTCCCAAAACATGAAAGTGCGGCCGATGGTGGGATCAAGGGCAAACAATTAACGACGGGAATAACAGCGAAGCTGGTATTCAATAAACTAATGTAAATAATCTATTAAACATGGTTCGTAAATAAAGGTGTGTACAACATGCACTCCGCGCGAGGGTGTTATTTCCGGGCGAAGCCAACAACAAACATCGTGGCCAATCGTGGATGGCCAGGGAGATGTGTGAAATGCTGGCAGGATATGCAGATGCTGCACGCAATAAATACACAATGTCTACGCCATCGAAAACGTATATAATAAAACAGCTCTAATTCGCCCCACTAGCTATTACGGCAAATCTATGAAGAAATTGGCGATAAAATCAATAACCGGATGAGATTGCTTTCGGTTCACTTTCTTGCTAGCACCTGTCGAATTAAGAATTCACACCTTGCCGAGAGCTTGCGAGAGCAGAACCACCAGCAGCAGCAGCAGCAGAATCAATATTTACACCGGCAGACTGTTCTGCGAAAGGTGTGTTACTGTCTCGAATTAAACTCATAAAATATGTAGATTTGTACTTAGCACCCACATCTTTACGTCTGCAGTTTGCTCCACGAGTTTATCAGTGGCTTTCGTACCCGAGAGAAGGATAGAGGAATCGTTTGTAGCGGAACCCAGATACGGAGAGAGGAAGAAGCTGGGGTGTGAATTTGCATATCGAAGCGCAGTACGGGATGAGGGTCACAGGGGGTCAGAGGTTGTGAAAAGAAGAGGTTGAGTTTTGTGTGAGATTTTTTTTTCCTTGTTCTTTGGATTTTTCTAAGTGAGGGGATATTCGATTGAGAAGGAACTGTCTTGTAACGAATATCATGAGGAAATTACTTGTTTCAATGACGTTTGTGTTAGGTTTTTTCTAGGAAGCATAGACCAGCAAAACCAAAGCTTCAACTTTCGGGTAAACCGATATGTCATTCAAGTATCTTGGGGCCTGGTTCGACTCCAAATGTACTTGGGGGCCCATATTGGGTATCTGAGTAAAAAATGCCAACAAAGAATAAACTTTCTCCGTACAATTACCGGCACCTGGTGGGGAGCCCATCCCGAAAATCTTATAATGTTGTATCGAACAACTATTCTCTCAGTGATGGAGTATGGCAGTTTCTGTTTTCAATCAGCTGCCAAAACACATCTCATTAAACTCGAGCGAATTCAGTATCTTTGTCTCCGTATTGCGTTGGGATGTATGCCCTCAACGCATACCATGAGTCTCGATGTTCTGGCAGACGTACTCCCACTAAAAGATCACTTCAATTTATTATCTCTTCGGTTCTTCATCCGGTGTAAGGTTATGAACCCATTGGTGATCGGAAATTTTGAGCAGCTGATCGGGCTAAATTTTCATTCTGGATTCATGACTTCATATCATGAATTCATCTCCATGCAGGTTGATCCTTCTTCGTATATTCCCAACCGTGTTTGTTTTCCTGACTACATCAATTCCTCTGTACATTTTGATCTGTTCATGAAGGAAAAAATCCATGGAATTCCAGATTATCATCGATCGGGGATCGTTCCTACGATCTTCAATGCAAAGTATGGGCGTATCAATTGTGATAATATGTACTTTACTGATGGGTCCTCTATGAATGAGTCCACAGGACTTTTTTTTAGCACCTCCCACAGTCTTCAGAATCCTTGCTCAGTGTATATTGCTGAATTGGCAGCAATACACTGGGCGCTGGACAGCGTCGCCTCACGACCTGTTGAACACTATTACATTGTAACGGATAGTCTTAGCTCTGTCGAAGCTATCCGTTCAGTGAGGCCGGAAAAGCACTCGCCGTACTTCCATGAGAGAATACGAGAAATTTTGAGTGCTTTAACCAGACGCTGTTATGTCATTACCTTTGTCTGGGTCCCTTCACATTGCTCAATTCCGGGTAATAATGGGCTGACTCATTAGCAAAGGTAGGTGCAATTGAAGGCGAAATTTATCAGCGTCAAATCACCTTCAATGAATGTTATTCTTTAGTTCGTAAAAATACCATCGTTAACTGGCAACGCAAATGGAACGTAGATGAATTGGGCTGGTGGCTCCACTCAATTATCCCTAAGTTTAGCCTCAAACCATGGTTCAAAAGTCTGTACTTGAGTCGGGACTTTATTCGCACCTTCTCCCGACTCATGTCCAATCACTGTTCGTTAAACGCGCTACTCTTTCGTTTTGATCTTGCCGACAGCAATATCTGTGCCTGTGGCTAAGGTTACCACGACATCGAACACGTTGTTTGGTCGTGCGAGGAGTATCTTGTTGCCAGATCGAATTTAGAAAACTCCCTTCGGGCTAGAGGAAGGCAGCCCAATGTGCCGGTGAGAGATGTGTTGGCTCGGTTAGACCTTGATTACATGTCCCAAATATATGTCTTCCTAAAAGCTATCGATCTTCGTGTGTGATTGTCCTTTTATCCTTATATTCTCCTTTTCCTTTTCCTTCGCGAGAAATCAAATCCCTTCTTACTAGCAATAGAATAAGGTGAAATGTAAATACATATTAGATATAAGATAGGCTTAAGAATTGAGTGTAATGAATGTGAGTGTGAATGTGAGAGTGAACATTGTCAACATATCCTTTTATCCCTTCCTTTTCCTGAAGAAAATATGTCACCCTTCTAAACTCGAGTAGACCGCGAGTAATCGGTTTTCTACACCATTAACATTAGAATTAAGGAAAAATGTTTAGATATACTTGTAACAATACAGTCAGGAGTTTGGCTCCTTTAAACTTATGTAACTGAGCCTGTAAAAATAAACGATTTAATAAAAAAAAAATTACGTTTGTGTCGATATCAACTCCCAATTAGTTGTTCTTGAAGATGAAATCCTCAACGGAACATTGTCAAAGCTGAATTAAAGGTAGAAGTGAGCTAGTTTATGATTCATCTGTCTCGTTTTTACACCAGTTGACAAAACCCTGTAGACGGGAGATCGGCAAATCAGATCTCAAAATAATGCCACTATACTACATCTATGCAACTAGAATCCAATTTTAACGCAAGTGTGGGATTTTTTTCAAAGAAAACAAACTTGTTGGCTTCAAATTGATATATTGATCATCTAAATCGGTCCAGTATTTCAAATGTAATGTATTTGATTTTTGAAAAAAACGGAAAAATTATTTTAAAAAAAATGAAAAAATACGGGCTAATATTTTGCGAAAAGGAACAAAACTACCACTTTTCACGAATATATGAGAACCACTATATAGGTTTGGCATGAAATGGATGTATATTTAGTTAAGCTTGCGGTTGACCGAATCAGTTTTGCTGGACCCTTTCGCTCAACTCCTGTTATCAGATTCTGCATAGCCATTTCATCCTCTTTATTCGCCGTAGAACGCTAATTTTACATAAACTGATTCTCGTTTCTAACAGTTTTTGAGGTCTTCCTCAGGTTTCGCCGACGCACAGTGGGGCCGTTCTGAAAAAAGACAGTCAAAAATCTTTTCTCGTCTTACCTTACATTTTAGAGGTTGAGTGTCTTCAAAAAAAACTGTTCAGAATGTTGATTCGGATAATTTGATGGTTTCATTTAAACTCTTACTAAGTTACAGTAAAAATTAAAAAATCTAACTTTTTATACTTACGAGATAGTTGAGTTATGCCTTCAACAACATTGCAGAGCTATAAATTTCATGAAACTTTGCTGAAAATACATAATATCTATCCATCTGTCCTTCAGAGATATAACTGTTTTTCTGTGAATACTATCTTAAAACTAGTTTTTTAACTTAAGTTATACCTAAATGACATTATATCAACTCAACATGTTCCACAATTTTTTCTATAAAATGAAAGTATATAACTCTGCTGAAGACATTATTAGTGGTCAATGACACCATTGCGATGCACAGTGGTTACAAAGCAAAAATATGTCATTTTTATTCGTTAAGTTATTCCAAATTGTGCACGTCTGTGCATCAATACTCAACGTCATTTTGTTCTTCAGGGTTTAGAATATTCGGAAAACAGCTTTTCGAACTCGGGAACTCTCGGAAACATCACTTTTTATATCAATTTTTACAACGCAATTTACTCAATTTTACTCTGTTTTTTACTCTGTTATTTGCATTATATTAATTTATAAAACAATTTCTGATTCCATCAAACTATCAGAGCTCAAATTTGAGTTATTTTGTAGTGATTTTATTGCAATTGGTGATAGCAATTGGGCCTTCTTCGATTCTCGTTTTCGCAAGCTGCATATCAGAGGGTCGGATGTCATAAGCAATCTTACAAAAAAAATCCTAATTGCTGGCCGCTCTGCAAGTTGAATTTTGAAGGTTTAGAATGTGTTTATACGCCTTTTCTAGATATGGGTGATTTTTTTCAGAATTTTAGCAGTGTTCCGCGGTACAAAAATATATATGTTTATAAAATTTTGATATATATATATATTTTTAATTTTGAGACTCAGTAATGGTTTCATTCACAAATATCAAAAAACACATGCGAACATATTTAAATATTAGTAAATTAAGCCATTAAACCAGTACTGAGTTTCGAAATTCTAAAAATAATATCAATATTTTATAAAAATATTTATTCTTGTACCGCGGAACACTGCTAAAATTCTGAAAAAATCACCCTTATCTAGAAAAGGCGTATAAACAAATTCTAAACCTTCAAAATTCAACTTGCAGAGATGCCAGCAATCAGAATGTTTTTAAAAGATTGCTTCTGACATCCGACCCTCTGGTAAGCAGCTTGCGAAAACGAAAATCGAAAAAGGTCCAATAGGATCGAAAAGCAGTTTGCCGTATACTCCAAACCCTGAAGAACAAAATGACGTTGAGTATTGATGCACAGACGTGCACATTTTTTAATAATTTAATGAATAAAAGTAACATATTTTTGCTTTGTAACCACTGTACATCGTAATGGTGTAATTTAACACTAATAGTGTCATCAGCAAAGTTATGTATTTTCATTCTATCTAAAATATTGTGGAACATGTTGAGTTCATATAATGTAATTTAAGTATAACTTATGTTAAAAAACTAGTTTTGAGATAGTCTCCCTAGAAAAACAGTTAAGGACAGATATATAGATATTATGTATCTTCAGCAAAGTTTCATGTAATGTATAGCTCTACAATGTTACTGAAGACATAATTCAACTATCTCGTAAGTATAAAAGGTTAGTTTTTTTTAATTTTTACTGTAACTTAGTAAGAGTTTAAATGAAATCGTCAAATTATCCGAATTAACATTCTGAACAACTTTTCTGAAGACATCCAACCACTAAAATGTAAGGTAAGACGAGAAAAAAATTTTGACTGTCTTTCTTCAGAACGGCCCACTGTGCGACGGCCCCTTTTTCACGGGGGCCGGCAAACCAGTTTATCTACGTTCACACACGCTCTGCTGCTTTGCATCAAAAACATCGGACTATTTGTAATAACACATCAATGGATGACGCATATCATCTGTTCCGATTTGTACAGTGCAGCTGTGAACTATAATATGTGGAATATAAGGAATGCTTTTACCCCGAAAAATGTGATATTATGTAATCATCATGACGTCTATTCCGTTATCGCGAAACCAGTATTGCGCATGTTTACTGTATGGAGCAACTCGCCAAATCTAACGCTCTCGGCGGAACCCAGGTGAGACCCAACCAATACACTTTCTTTTCAGGCTTTCGTTGATGTATAGCTCTCCGTTGTTGGTTTTGATGAGAATAGGATTCTTCCAGCCACAGCTGTAGATTCCCTGTTAGATTATCAACTTGTCCGCATAACAAATTGCTATTTAATGGGAACATCTTCGCGATCCCTGGCTACATCAAACTTCTGTCCGGAAGTTGTTTGAAGTTAAATTTACGTTAAGTTTCATCGTTCACGAGAACGCATTCGTTGCATTTGGTCATACTACTTTCGGGCCTGCGTTTTTTGCCGTAATGTTTTGCGTTTTGGTTCTGTTTGGTTTCTTAGTAGCCCAATACTCGAAGAAACCTGTCCGAATCCTTATGTTCCGAACTGTATTGCGAACAGCAACAAGCTGGTTCGTCACATCCATGTCCGAGGGACCTGGGTTCGCTTTGAAAGCCCTCATGACGTTCTGACGCAGTTTGCGGTCCACTGTACCGCTTCGACACGTTCTTTGAACTTTCCAGAAAACAGACAAACGTTTCTCGTACCGCACTGCATAGACGGTAGTTTTAATCATTTTCAACTCCTTTGTTGCACTCTTCTACAGAAATAATTATCTTTCTTTCCTCTTCCTTCGCAGAGCAGTTAATGAAAAAAAAACAACTTTTTCAACACTTTTGTTCAAGATTTCAAGAGAAGGAGAAACAAAAGTTACAAACAACAGCTGATGATTGTGCCGGCCAACGACAATTCTAACTTGGATCAGTGTTGCCACAATACAAATTTAACTGACAGGGTACAATTTTTTTCATGTTTTTGGGCACAGGTTTTTGGCCTAGAGTACAGATTGGTATAGATTTATAAGACTCGGGGTTAGTCAAGCAGATGAGAAAGACCCCAATAGAAAGTATCCCGCATCGGTTACGCACGGGAAAAACCTTCAAAATCATTGCAATTCTATCCTCGAGTCCTTAGACCTTATAAACATTGTTCATAAGTTCAAATATAAAAAAACCGAACTCTCGGCACCGCAAACTAAAAAAGCCTTAATAATTATACATATGGAGAAACAAAAACTGTCTATAAAAATATACTCGAAAAAAATTCAACAGACAAAAATAACCACCAAAAATTAATTTTAAACCGGATATTTTAGGAATTCTCAGGGAATAAAAAACACATGTTTTCGTGTTTTCACAAAGTTTTTTTTATTAATCCTCTTCTCCTAGGCTAAAAGCCCACACCTTGGAGTTAACGCCACCCACCAAATCCTGTGGATCACTTGCGCCATCACCATCACCAAATTACTTCTTGAAAAAGGGCCTGGCCGGGTAAAAAAGTGCCCGCAAACCAAATCGCCAGCTGTATGGCAAATATTGTATAGGATATTAAATAAGAAATTTTGACGGTTTATTTGAACCCCTATGTTGTTTAACATAGGATCTATAGTGAAAATCCATTACGGCAATCCTTAACGTCGGGCAACGTATGGATACCACAGGCATGCATCAAAATCAACGGCCATTCCGCGCAGCCAGAAGGCTATGCTGTCTATTTGGTGTGACCAGCTAGGTGTGGTGTACTATGAGCTGCTAAAAACGAATGAAACCATTACGGAGGACCTCTACCGATGACAATTGGTGCGTTTGAGCCGTGTACTGAAGGAAAAACGGCCACAATACGAGCAAAGATACGATAAAGTTATTTTGCAGCACGGCAATGCTCGACCGCATGTCGCGAAACCGGTCAAAACATACTTGGAAACGCTGAAATGAGAGGTCCTATCCAACCCGCCGTATTCTCCAGACATTGATCACATATCAAAGACTGGTACATTTAAATGGAAATTATGTTTCAATAGATCTAAAAATGAAAAAATATCGAAATTTCAAAATATCAAAAAAAATTACCTCAATTTTGAAAATTCTATTTTTTTAATTTTTTTTTTTATAATTTGCCGTGGTACACCATAATAGACGTACTTTGAGTAATTTCTCGAATTTTCATTTCCAAGCCTATTGAGTTCGGCGTGAAAAGAAGGAAAACTACGTTTTTTCACTACAGCTACAGCATTTTTCTAACTTGATACCTTACACAACATTTTCCATAGCTGGTGATAAGATTTGGGGACACTTTTCACGAACATATGAATACAATACAATTATACATTTTTCAATTTTTGTATATTGTCGCACCGCGCAGTTCTCGGAATATTCTGAAAAAAAATTACAAATATCAAAAATCACATACGACCATTTTCAATAGAAATTAAATCAGCACTGAGCCTCAGAATTCTAAAAAAAATCAAAATGTTATAAATATATGTTTTTTTGTATCGCGCAACACATTTAAAATTCTGAAAAAAATCACACATATCTATAAAAGATGTAGGTCCACATATGAATACGAATGAGAGCAGTTGTAAATCTCTAAATTCCCTAAAAAAAATTCTTTTAATAATTTTTCTTGATACACCAAAGTAAGATGCACTTTCAGTATTTTTTTCAAATTTTTATCTCGAAGCTATCGAAAATGACGTGCAAAAAATTTAAAAGTACGTTTCTTACCATCGATCCTATGTTGAACCTAATAGGGGTTCAAAAAAAATTGTCAAAATTTCTTATTTAGTACCCTATACTATATTTCCATAGAACGGGTGATTTGGTTTGGGGGCATTTTTTACTTCCTTACCCAGCCAGGCCCTTTAACACTATTATACTCGCGCATAGGTCTGTGAGACCGAGAAATCAATAATTCGTTCATTTCTCAGAAAATATCAACACTACGACTTTGCGATTCTCTCTAGCTCCGTTATTCGTCATTCGTCATCGTTTAGTGTATCGCAAGTGTTTGTACGAAGGGGAGGTGTATCACTTTTTTAACACTTCGGTCTGAGACACCGACGCGAGTATAGGAGTAACTTTTTTGGACAAGTGACTTTTATCATATTCTAGAATATTGTTGAAAGAAACGTATAATTTAATATTAGTTGTGGTGGAATATTTATTGAATATAATGCATAAGATCGTTACCAAACTATTCTTATTTGATTTTAGTCCTATTCGTCGATATATTTGTCGTTAGACTCATACGTGCAAAATCAAAATACAAATGTTTGACTTTCGTATAGTTATAAAATGGTCACACATATACACACTTTTGAAAGAATTGCAATTATCTAGAAGGTCTCCATACATTCTTAGATAAAAGACCCGAAAAACAATCTACAATTCCAGAAATGTAAAAAATATGTTTGTTTCTAGCATGCAGTTATTATATGTTCTGATTCTTCAGGCGGAATTCGATCTATTCAACATAATAGATGCTACAAGTTAAACGTAAACAACAATGGATATGATACTTGCACTTTATTTTAATTTTGTTTTCACCTCAGCCACTACACAGTAATGTGCGATCGCGCACTGCTCCAACATATGTCTTGATGTTATTGTTTTTATAATCAACTAGCTGACCCGGCAAACTTCGTCCCGCCCAAAATTTGTTTTTTGTTATCAATATCTTCGAACATTCACGTTTTCTTACTAAACGCAAGTTCATGAGTTCAATCGCAGAACTGTTCATCGATTGATCTTCTAATCGACCCCGTTCAATTTATCTTTTACTAATAAATTCCTAGTACTTCTACCAAAACTCATCATTATAATATCAGATTATTTTCAGACACAGACCCCTCCCTTTTCACTTCTTTAGAGAGGGCGGAGGAGTGTCTATTAACCATAGAAACATTTCGTGCCCCCTAAAATCTTAACATGCCAAATTTGGCTCCATTTGCTTGATTAATTTTCGAGTTATGCAGAAATTTGTTTTTCATTTGTATGACAGCCCACGCTAAGAGAGGGAGAAGTATCTAACCACCATAGAATCATTTATGCACTTCACATGCCAAATTTGGCCTCGTTTGCTTTATTAGAGAGGGGATGGAGTGTCTAACCACCGTGAAAACATTTATTGCGCCCTAAAACCTCTATATACCTTATTTGGTTTCGTTTGTTTAATTAATTATCGAGTAATGCAGAATTGGATTTAATTTGTATGGCAGCCGCACTTTAGAGAGGGAGGTGGAGTATCCAACCACCATAGAAACATTTATTGCACCCTAAAACCTCCAGATGCATAATTCTGTTGCATTTGCTTGATTAATTCTTGAGTGATGTAGAAATTTGTGTTTCATTTGTATGGCAGAACCCCCCTCCTCCCCTTAGAGATGGGGGTGGAGTGTCTAACCACCATAGTAACATTTATTGCACCCTAAAACCTCCAGATGCCTAATTTAGTTACATTTGCTTGATTAAATCTCGAGTGATGTAGACATTTGTGTTTCATTTGTATGGTATCCCACCTACAGAGAGGGGGGGGGGGGGGTGGAGTGTCTAACCACCATAGAAACAATTATTGCACCCAAAAACCTCCATATGCATAATTTGGTTTCATTTGCTTGATTAATTCTTGAGTAATGTAGAAATTTGTGTTTCATTTGTATGGCAGCCCCCCCTTAGAGAGGGGGAGGAGTATCTAGCCACCGTGAAACATTTATTGCACCCTAAAACCTTCACGTGCCAAATATGGTTTCGTTTGCTTGATTAATTCTCGAGTAATGCCGAAATTTGTGTTTCATTTGTATGTTAGCCTCCCCTTAGAGAGGGGGGAGGGGTCTCAAACTATCACGAAAACCTTCCCCGGCCCCAAAAACCCCTACATTCCAATTTTCATGTCGATCGGTTCAGTAGTTTCCGAGTCCATAAGAATCAGACAGACAGACAGACAGAAATTCATTTTTATATATATATAGATAATGTTGTTGCTCCATTATTCTGGTGAATTATGATAATCGTCAATAAATGACGTAGTTGCCCCAACATTGTCGTGCTTCACACGCCGCACCGATCCGCAAGCCATTGGATAAGGGCAACATCGCTCAACAATACCAATTATAGCGTAAAATGATACACTCCAATGAGCAAGAAGCATTTACTTGTAGCATGCATCAAATCGAATAGGTGGAATCCCGCCTTTACACCAACGAAACAACAATCGATTAATACGTTTCTATGTTATTTTATAGCTCTTTATACTTTCATGAATTATATTCAGTTGCTTTCTTTCAATTAATAACAGGAAAAAAAACGAATTTCGTTATTTGTGTTGGAGTATAAAAAATTACTCTGTTTTTAGGAGGCTGTATTAAATGACTATTAAAACTGAATGCAGATGGAGAAAACATATTTTCTAGAGTTCATCCGTTCAATTACATCCTCTTCTTCAAATAAATACCAATGAAGCCTAAAAATACACAATAGCAATATTGCAGAGAAGCTCAATTTTCGGTCTGTGACACCGTGCGTATACGAGTATACGATTTATGATTTTGCACGCGAGTACAGGAGGGTTAAAAAAATCAACTTTGTTGAAAAATTCTGTGCATCAGATTACCCCTTTACGAAGGAACCTTATGTGTAAATTGTAAAAAAAAATTATCGGTTAAAGATTTTGCCTGTGACTAACTGTAACTAAAATCATTTGTGTTGGATAGCATTATAGTTGAACTCGGTTATTCGATTGGAAGGAATTGGAATTTGGAATTTGGAATAAAGGGTGTGTCACATCAAATTGCATCACGGAAAAAACGCTGTAGAAATTTAATTTTTAGGAATTATATCTTCAGCTTCCGCTTATAATCAGATAAGAGTGTATAGATCACGTTGGCCATGTTTCACTGTCAATTTTTCGTAAATTTGGAAAAATGTCGTCGAACGAAAAAGAGCGTCGTGAATTAATCCTGTGCACTCATTTCGAGAATCCGGAGTTGTCACATCGGGACATCGGTAAGATGCTGGGAATCGTACAATCCACGGTCAGCAGAGTACTAAAACGATACTTCGAGAACTTAACCATCGACCAGAAGGTGAAGAACGGCAAAAATGGATGCTCCGTCAGTGAAAAAGATCACAAGCGCGTAGTTAAGCAGTTTAGACGTGATCCGAGAAGTTCGGTCCGGGATGTCACCAATAAGCTGAATTTGTCAAGTTCATTCGTCCAGCGGACCAAGCAGCGGGAGGGCCTGCATACATACAAGGTTCAGAAGACTCCTAACCGCGACGAAAGGCAAAACATGGTGGGGAAGACGCGAGCCCGGAAGCTGTACACCGAAATGCTGACGAAGCCGCATTGCCTGGTAATGGACGACGAAACCTACGTCAAAGCGGACTTTCGTCAGCTGCCGGGCCTGTTGTTCTTCTCCGCAGATGACAAATTCAGCGTTCCGGAGGAGATTCGCAAGCAGAAACTATCCAAGTTTGCCAAAAAGTACATGGTGTGGCAAGCGATCTGCTCTTGCGGAAAGCGGAGCGCCCCCTTCGTGATGACCGGCACGGTAAACGGGCAGGTTTACTTTAAGGAGTGCCTACAGAAGCGCTTACTACCACTATTGTAGCAGCACGAAGGCCCGACCATCTTCTGGCCGGATCTCGCTTCGTGCCACTATTCAAAGGACGTGTTGGAGTGGTACGAAGCCAACGGGGTCACCTTCGTGCCAAAGGAAATAAACCCGCCCAACGCGCCGGAGCTTCGCCCAATAGAGAAATATTGGGCGATTATGAAGCAGGCCCTCTGAAAGAACCCAAAAATGGTCAAATCGGAGGCGGACTTCAAGAGAAAATGAATTTCTGTTCAAAAAAAACTACAACCTGACGTTGTACAGAACCTTATGGACGGGGTAAAGAGGAAGGTGCGAGCATACGGGCTTGGGCTCGAAGTATGAATAAAAAGAAAAAGCCAAAAGTTGTTTAATAGATTTTATTTTACTGTCTAAAATTTTCAAAAGGATCGGTCTACTGGGCGAATTTCTACAGCGTTTTTTCCGTGATGCAATTTGATGTGACACACCCTTTATAAATGCATATGAAAATGATGAAAATTAATTATGAACCATGACTTTATTTCGTAAATTTGAACAGAAAACTGTTGGCTTACCCCTTGACACACATTGAAATTTGAGTTTCTCATTTTCTGTGGTAATATCAGCTCGAAACTGCTCCTTCCACACGTATGTATGGATTCGTATGCTTACACACAAAGCGGAACCATATCCATTGCGCTGGAGGGAAATCTCAAACAGGAGAAAAGTTTCATTTCACCGGCAAAGCAACAGATGATTGAATTAAATCAAATTGAAACTTGTTGTACCTGGAGCACAATCGGAATCTAAATTCTCTTATTCTATATTGAAAGAAAATTGCTTCTCGAATAATTTTCATGCGCACAGGGCAGAGATTGAGTTGCCCGCCCTTGAATCCGAAGGGAAAAGAAAACTCTGCCATAGCAGTGTAAAGAATAAAATTTCCAACTTTCGAACAATGGTGTTGATTTTTGTTTCTCATTCTGAATAGAGGGAGTGTAATGAGAGTGAAACGGAACACTAACTCATTATGATTTTTTACAAGTTGATATACTTTCTCATTCAGGTAACTGCTCCTGGTGTGGATTTTTTGTTGAGTTGATATGGAACGCTTAGAAAATTACGATTCACTTTCAAGAAGCACCAGCAAAAACCAATTCCCAATCTCGTCGTGTATTTTATAAATGAGCTCATGTTATTGAACGCAGGATAAGTGACAGTATCATGCAGCATGCATAACTCAGATTAAAAAACAAAATCTGCACTCCTCCCCGAGAATGTAAATCGACCCGAGCCAATCCATCTAATTCCGTATTCCGCGTCCGTTCCGACTGTCGTTCTACTTTTTTTTTTTATTTCCATCCCTCCTCTCAATATCCATTTTCTTGCTCCAATCACGATTATTTATGTCTCCGAAAGGCAATCCCCAAACAGTGCTTAAGTTGCTGCTGCCTCTGCCGCCGTTAGTTTCGTTTCAGCAATTCACCACAATAGAGCCAAAAAAACCCGAAGAAAACCAACGCAACGCAGTTTTCTCGAGGAGATGCTGGTTCCATGCTGCTTTCGGGAACCACCCCAAAATTTCTCCCAACGATGCCGCTCCGAAGACATTCCCCCCGTTCGAGAGGAGGGCGCGCAATGGAGAAAGATATCATTCCAGAATTATAGATTGGAGAACCGGAGGCTTATCATGTTCTGCTCGCAGCCAGTCATGGCCTAAATCACTGCACTGAAAGCCGAACCGTATTCCACGTCAGAAGCCTAAATCTCATCTCTTGGTGGCGGTGGGAGGGTAAGCCATTCATCAGATCTGCTAGGTCGGCAACCGGAGGCCGGAAATGTCCCCAAGATCACGTCCCTCCGGACAGCTGCCACGATATAGACAGTTCAATCCATGGCACCGGAATGAAGTTAGAGACAGTTTGCCATTGCTCTGGCGAAGGACTGTGTGACTTTGTGGTGGGACAGGGCGGAGTCACGTTTAATATTCAACACATGTAAGACTGCACGATATGGAAATAACGATTTTAATTGGATGTGATTTTTTTTGTTCATCTCGATACAACAAGTTTTGTTTACAACATCACAAGTGGTTGTTGTCCTTTCCGTTTGTGGCGTTTGCCAGGTAGAACAAATAAACAAATGAGGCATTCCACCAATCAACACGAAATCATTTCAATTTCATATTTTTGATATAGCTGAAGCTTTCCCAACTTGGCACTAGATACAATGTCATTTTACGGTATTAGTTTTTTTCAAATACGTCGTGATTAATTTTTGAGAAGAGCTTATGCAAAAATGGTATAAATTCAAAAAATAAACTATGATGCCAAAACGAGGTTTTTGATTGAAATGGTATCTTCGGCAATGTTATAGATTGAAATTTAGCGACTATAGAAGAGCGCACACTGAAAAAAAAATTACCCAACAAAATTGAAAATAAAGTTTAAAAATGGAATATCTCAAAAACTACTTCTTCTAAAAATATAAATTTTTGACACCAGGAAGCCCATATTGTCTCCAACAACTGGTTGTTGGACAAATTAAAAATTAATTAATAGCACTTTAAAATTTTCACTTTTAAAAAAATTTAACTCAAAAATTTAATATCAATCAATTTTTTAAACTAATTGCAAAAAATTGTGTTTAAAATTGAAATAAATTTTCCTCAAAAATATTTCTTTTTAATTTGAAAAAACATATGAATAGTCTCTACAATTTCCAACAAGTCACTCATACATCGGATAATGGGCACTTTTACAGGGAAAAAGTTTTCTCAAAAAAACTTTTCACGTTTTCTTTGAAAAAATAACAACTTATCCTAATTTTGTTTAACCCTCTACCGCCCAATTCTTTTATCTATCTAAAAAAACCTACTCCACTTTCAACATAAAACACTCCTAACAGAAAGCTGCCAGGATAGAAACAATGTGTATGTGTGATAGATGAAAATATTCTAAAGGCGTTCTAGTGGGGGTGAACATTGAAAATAATGTCTGAATCATTTGAAAAGAAAATCCGCGAAGCCCGTTTAAAGGCGGGCTTGGGCTGTAGAGGGTTAAGTCAAGATAACGATATAGTGTATTCGACAAAGTCTTAGATCTTATTTTAATATGAACATATATGATATATATGATATGTTATATATGCCATTCCATGCCAAACCGATATAGTGGTTCTTAGATTAACGTCAAAAGTGGTAATTCTGTTTTTGTTTTTTTTTTATTTTTTCATTAGGGTGCCATTTCCATTTTAGGGCGATCCGAAAAATCCATTTTTTCCACTTTTTCCCAAAAATGACTTTAAAATCATAACTTTTGAACCACTGAACCGAATTAGATGATCGACATATCAAATTGAAACTAATGAGCTAGCCTTTTATTAAATAATGGACATGCAATATAAAAGGGATGATGTTTTCGTCATTATTGATTGTAGTCTTTTTTTATTGTTTTCATGGCTTTGGACTAGAGGGCGTTTTTTTTTTGTATATTTTTTCTTGAAAGTTGAGAGTTTTTAACATAGCATATCTCAATATCAGAGATGCTATTGTTTTCGTTTTTGAGTTATGATTTTTCAAAGTAAATCGATGGTTTTAATAAACCAATTTTTCCCATTTTTTCCACTACAAAAATTCAAATTCACTTTTGAACTACATGACCGATTCATATGATCAACATGTCAAATTGAAGTTTATGAATTGGTTTTCTTTGAAAAAATGTTGTTTTTGCGAAAAATTCAGATTTTCGTTTTTGTAATTATTTGTGAGTTTGTTTTTTATAGTTTTCTCGGTTAAAGATAGAGGGCACTCTATTTTTTTATATTTTTAATGGAAAGCTGAGTATTTTTTACATAATATATCTCGATATCAGAGATGCTATTTTTCGTTTTTTTATTTTGCAAATTTAACATGTTTTAAGTCTTCGTTCTATATTCTCATGAGACTTCCTGCAAGTGTGATATTTTTTCAAAAAAGGTTAGTTTATTGGCATCAATTTATTTTGTCGTTCATCTAAATCGGTTCAGTAGTTCAAATGTTATGAATATTTGCAAAATGCCATTTTTGGATAAAAAGGGAAAAATGATTTTCGAACCACCGGTTAATTTTTGAAAAATCATGTCTTAAAACCGAAAAAAATAGCATCTCTCATATCGAGATATGTTGAGCTTGAGCTTGAGCTTGGGTAGACTGTACAATTCGTAGTTGCTCTCCGTGATTGACCTGAACCAACCAAATTGCACAAAGAACACACAGAATGACGCTTGGGACTAGCAAATCATTCTCGTTGTGCAATTTTCGGTGATTCGAGCTTTAAATGGTCAATAACGACGCCGGCCACGTCCTTACAGTCACCAGGGGAAGGGAAGGAATGTTAGTATGATATTCGCCGCCCGAAGGCCAGAAGGGTCGCCTCTATAGCGTGGTTCCCTAGCGTTTATCATGGAAGGGATATTTGTTAGTGGGATAGGTTAAAAATCAGGATTCACTGCGGTAGGTGATGTGATTCTGTAAACGCTAACTCTAACCTGCTTAACGAAGAGAAAACCATGTCCACAACAAAACGGACCTACAAAACATCGTGGCTAATTGCATCGCGAGCTTCCTGGTTTCTACATAATTTAATAACCGCTCACGGAGGATATTCATGAGGAACCTGAAAAGGTAACTCGGTAACACATCTACAATAAAACGAACCTAAAATTTATATATCGGCTTATCGCGTTGCGAACTTCCTAATTTTAACCATATTTTGACACTCTACGATGGTGGGAATGGGAAACACCTTTACAATATAAGGGATGTACTATATCTGAGCTATCGGGTCGCATACTTTCTAACTTTTGTAATATTCACCCTAGGACGGAAATTATCGTTGGAAACCTAAGAAAGTCACTGAGAAACACGTCTCAAAAGAAAAGGCCCAAATTGTATTTAGTGATCTATCACGTCGCATACATTCTATCTTTATGAATTTTCTATCATTCGACGACAGAGGTTATCCATGGGAAACCTTAGAAGGTCACCGAGAAGCGCCTCTACAATAGAACAGATCTACATTATATTTCGTGGAATATCTCGTCGCATACATATTAACATTCGGAATGTTCTACCACCTTACGATAGAGGTTAACCATGAGAAACCTGAGAAGGTCACCAGTACAGGTTCGTGTTATCATTGAAATAAAGCTGATATCACAAACATGTGTATTCGGAACATACACTGCGTTTCACAACCACAGATCCATAAACCTCCTCCGAGTCTCCAGAGATGAGCAAGAGGTCGGCCAAACTGAAGCGTACAGTGTAGGATACAACAACCATCCTAATTCAAAACATCTCTGATATCGAGATATGTTGTGTAAAAAATTATCAGCTTTCAAGAAAAAAATATCAAAAAATATTGCGCCCTCTAGTCCAAAGCCATGAAAACAATAAAAAGCGAATACAATCAATAAATACGAAAATAAAATCCATTTTTTTTGCTAGTTCAATATTCAATAAAAGGCTAAGGTCATTAGCTTCAATTTGATATGTCGATCATTCAGTGATTGAAAAGTTATGATTTTTTGAAAAATGTCATTTTTGGGAAAAAGTGGAAAAACTTGATTTTTCGGATCACTCTCAAGTGGAAATGGACACCCTAATGAAAAAAATAAAAAGAGACGGGTCTAATGTTTTGCGATAAAGAACAAAATTACCACTTTCAACAAGAATCTGATATATTTTAATATGAACTTTTATCGAAAACGTCATCTTTCTATCTTTCATAGTATTCAGAACATATGGCATTTTAGTATCGAGACTCCTGAAAAAATATTATTTTATTCATAAAACTTTTGTGTGTAAATTCTCTCGTTTGATGTGTTTCTAAAAGGAAAAAATATTGCAGAATATGTCAATCGCGATCTGTACAGTAAAATGTTACTATTTAAACAAATTCATACATAATATTTTATATTTAATTTTTTTTTTAATATAAAAAAACATATTTTTTGAGAAAAATAAATTTCAATTTTGGAAATTATTTCCTACATTTAATTCTTTAACCAACATTTCGTAGGTCTTATGGTTTTTGAGTATAATTTTGTATAATTTTTAGTTTCAAAAAATGAAAAATCCTAACTCAGAAACTATAAGAACAACAAAATATTGGTGTAATAATGGAATGTAGCAAATTATTTCAGTTTTTATGAAAAAATATCAAATAAATTAAAAACAAAAGAAAGTTCATGGTAACAAAATTATTTTGAAAATTAAAATTATTTTTTTTCTCAAAACCGCGTTTTTTAAATATTTTAACAAAAATTATATGAATTGCTTCAGCATTCTTCACATCCTCTCCCGACGGTACTGAGTGTCCATGAAGAGCAGCAGTAGCTGAAAAAGGAACTAAAGAAGGCTCCGCATCTTAGTCTAAGGAGTCGGAGTATCCGGCCAAAGGGTGGACAGGTGCCCAGCCAAAATGAACATTTTTATATAGAAGAATGAAGAAGTATCACGCGAATGAGAATTAGGTCTTTTGGCCGGACCTGTCCTCGGCCTATAATGCCAAGGAATCGCTGGAGAAGATGGGCTAGCTGAAATTAAACGTTGTACCGAAGACCACCAACAAAGGTGGTATTCGGTACAACTACAAATTTTACAAATTTTTCTCGGTACAAATTTGTTTGAAAACAAAAACTTCATAACAAGGTTTGATTGAAAGGGTGACACCCAAGACGTTACCAGGTCACGTTACACCCTGGATCAAAGGAAATCGAAATGTCGTAGACGAACGAACCAAAAGACGCACAATTCAGACACGATTCATCAGTCATCCAGCTAGCGATCAGACGTCAAAGGCAGCAAGGCTCGAAACATCAATCGTAGCAATGTTTTCATATTAATCCCCAGATATAACATTTGATGGCGGTTGATCGCTAAAAAAGGATGTCGCAAAGTCAATTGATTTGCGTCCCGTTCGATATCATTGTCGTCATATCACTTGTTTTTTTCACAGTACAACTGAGAGACCGTGGATTACTTGTACCCATCGACCAATCAGAACGCGGGATTCTCATTTGGATAATACTTGACATTTCCCGGTTATTCAGTAATTGGTTTCAAAGAATGTATAATTTTCTTTATTGTAACAGGAATTGCGGAGCGACGAACTCATGCTGTGGTGCCGTGAAAATGGAATGGCGATGAATATCTCAAAATGCAAAGTGATCTCATTCTCACGGCGGATCGACACAATCAACCATTCGTACAACATCGGCTAGAATGCGTTGGAGCGGGTCAACTCTATTCGTGATCTGGGCATCACTATAGACTCGAAACTGCGATTTGAAGATCATATCTCAGTCACCACAGCTAAGTCATTTGTGGTGCTTGGATTCATTCGAAGACAGACGTTTCAATTCACGGATGTGTACACCCTCAAATCACTGGTTCGCAGCATCCTTGAGTATGCAGCTCTAATATGGGCACCATACCAGACAGTACAAGCTGCCAAGCTAGAGCGAGTACAGAAGCAATTCATTCGGTATGCCTTAAGACAGCTTCCATGGGAAGACCCTATTAACTTGACTGACTACGGTTCACGCTGCATGCTCATCGGCTTGGAAACCTTGTCAGCTCGTCGACTCAAGCTCCAGCGAACCTTTGTATTTGACATTATCGAAGGAAATATTGACTGTTCTGAACTGCTTCAACAGATAAACTTCAATGTCCTTGCGCGAACTCTACGAAGCTTTCCCACCATCAATCGGTCATTCCACAGAACTGGTTACGGACAAAATGGCCCACACAACTCATGTCTGAGAGTATTCAACTCAATGATGCAAAAATACAAAACCAGATGGCATGAAACTCGATGTGGCGTCGCAACCGAACAATGTTGCTCCACTGTGTGTGTTGTATCGATAGCACGAGAACGGTTCTCCAGTGGAAAGGTGCCTCTGAACATTAAGAACAAAGAACAAAGAAGTTCATTGAAATTAAAAAATCCGAACAAATTTAATAAATATGTTTATTGAACTTCGTTTATTGCTGCTGCATTTCTTCGAAAATTCCGACATTTCCCTGACCGGAGGAATGCTGTGCCAAGTAAAAACCAATGATTCCAATATGTTACCCCAGCGTTGTTTACTGAGCCCAATTCCGGCAGCCAGAGGTGCTATAAATACGCACCGAAGAATCAATTTTAAGAGATAAAACCAAATAAAAATAAAGAAATAAAGATCATTTCCCGCCCTCCCTCTTCTCGGTATTCATTTTACGTTTCCTCAGTTGACACTTTACGTGCCGCAGCGAAAACTTTGACAGCGGGAAACAGCCACCAGAAAAGTCATTCCAGCGGCAACCCAAAATTTGGGGTGGGCGCAATTGGTGGGAGGGAAGTTTATGACTTTTTGGAACTGTGTTTAAAGGGGATGATGCGGGGAGAACGGACGATAGAGGAACTGACTCAGTGCGATGAATCTAAAGCGATATTTCGTTTCCACGCCATTCGCGACCCGAGTTCCCAACCGGAGGAAGGAAGAAAAAAATCCGAAATTCTCTGCAGACTACTTCTGTTGACTGCCGAGGGTGAGAGTTTGATTGCCAATGATGGGCTCAAGGTGAATGGAGTGGTGAGATAGGGTATCGGCTATAAAAGGATGGATTTTAATGGAAATCATTTGGTACCATCTTCGGAAAACGAGCAACGGCAAGGTGTCACGCAGTCGGAAACCAATCGTAACTCGTAAAATGCGCGCGTTATTGTCAACAGATTGAAATGATGCGTACGGCTTCGGTTCTGATTCAATTGTGATATTTAAGGATGATAATTTTATGCCTTTTTTGCACCATAAAACAAACAGATTTGAAGCAGTGGATTCATAAAAACGGCTAAGAAGGTACGATATTTTTCCAACAGAGAAAAAGTACAATGAAAAATCGACTAGACCATTGATAGAAATACGATAGTCACAGTTACTTCTGCAACAAAACCAAAACATCCAACCAATTCCCATGCGTACAATTTTATCCGGACGACGTGAAAAACTTTTTACTCAACCAAAGAATCCTGCCAATCCTTTTATTACTGCTGCGGGAAAAGTACAAAGTTGTTTTTTATTGTTTGTGAGCATGGGAAAAATCCGTGTGTATCAGTTTCGATTCCGAGTTGAGGAATTTCGATCGATTGATTGAGTTGTGGTTGCTCGTCTGACCCGCAGAATAAGGTATGTTTTAGCAGCAGCATCGAAATGTCTGACAGTGGCTTCGTCTCATGTATCCGAATAACAAATGGGAGTCGTTGGAAAAGTTATCTGGCCACAATTAGAACAGGAAACGAAGATACTTTTCAGGTAGATACCCCATAAACTGCGGTCTGAAGAATAAAGGATAAGTATCACAAGAGAAGATGCATGTTTACGTAAAAGTGTGTCCAATCGAACAGAAAGTGGAAGAAGTTACACAATTGAAGGTCTAAGAATAAACAAGGAATTTTTACAGGTTTGACTGCGTATTAATGTGATCGATTACTTCTAAAAAGTGACCATTTCGACAACCAAACGCGTTACAATTGTAAAATGCCATTTCACGGTATTAATTTTAAAAAATGGGTGGGTTATATCTATGATATTACCGCAAGGTTGACGTGGGACTACAGTTGTCTTAGTAAGCATCTGTATTGTATTGATTTAATTATCGATTGAACGAAACAATTTTCGAATTCAATTGAACTCAACATATTTGCTTTGTAAGTAAAAAGTTTGAACAGTTTCCATGTAAGATCAATTTATGCATTGTACTAGATTAAGTTCTTCGTTACAAGTAAACTGAATGACCGTCCTTTTACGTTTGATATGATGTCTAGGACTACCAAAATATGTGAACGGAAGAATTGTCAAACGATCATTGTATTTTACATTTCCCTCTGTAATTATTGCATCTCTCATGTTTACGTTGTTCTCGAATCGCGAAAGTTCATTCACCTCTAGTATCTTTCGTTTTTCCCAGGTTTCTCAGTTTATAAGTACGTTTTAGGGAAACATATTCTGGTCTCCACGAAGACAAGCGAGTACAAAAGTACTCGCAGCCTGAATATATTTGCAATGTGGATTCCCCCAGGCATCTTTGCTTTGAAATCCATCTTAGGGAAACACATTTCGGTGGGAACAAAAATACTCCCTTTGCATGTATTAGCAAAGCGAATTACCCCAGGGCACATTGATCTCAAAGTCCGTGTTAGGGAAACACAACTCGTTGGGAACAAAAAAAACCCCTACTTGCATGTAGGTTTGTAAAGCGGATTCCATCAGGAAAATTGATTTTTAGGTCTGTGTTGGGGAAACCGTAAATCGGGCTAATCAAAACTTGGCAGTTAGGGCGTTTAGATAACGTTTGACATTTTATAGTTATTCAATTGTTTATCTCATGGAAAATAACATTTTATTAATTGAGGAGCTTAGAATGAAAGGGGTGTAAGTGATTTGATCGATCTCTCTACATCGACTCTCTCTTTTGGTCATAATTTAACTGCAAATACATTCCCAGCTGTATTTGAAAATGTGGAAGATAGGTCAGAACCTCATCTATCGGACTCTATAGCAAACTTAAATTGGATCGTTTTTGCAGTTGAGTTATTAACTAAAGAAAAAGTTGATGAAGAGAAATCGATCATGTCACTTACACCCCTTGCATTTTAAGCCCCTCAATTGTGATAGACGCGAAGAAATATTTTCTATGAATTGATGCAAAGATCTTTCCGATCTATTAAGAAATGTTCGAGTTATAAGCATTCGGAATCTTTCATTTTCCCCTGCATGTTCTGTATTTAGGTCTTCATTTCACCCCTATATACTCCGGTTAGACGTAATCCCACGTAAAAAATCGTAAATGTTTGTACAGTAATTCCGCTAGCATCATCTAAGAAGGCGGTGACATCGTGATCGTACTCCGATCCAAAGTAACCTTAGCCTAACACGATTCTTTATGTACGAGGGTATGCTGATGAGTAATACACACATGCTTGTAGAAGACGAACTAAATGATCTTCAGAAGCGCGCCTGGTGGTATATGGTATCGAGACAAAGAATAGAAGGTGGGAAAATTTACGGATTTTGGTTGTGTTAAACTTTTATTGTATTAGTAGCCAGGAAGATAGCAAGTTCATATACCAGGCATACCAGTCAGTTAATCAAATGGCACAAAAGTGACTAATTACATATTTCCAAAAAATATTTTTTGTATTACATTCATTTAAAAAAAACTTATAGGAGGTTGTGTTCAAGCCCCTTCGTTGCTCGTCGATAAGTAGCTCGTTATTGACAGCTCTGTTCGGGAAAGCACACAAATAGACAGAACAAATGTATAAGAAAATGGGAATGCTTCCAATTTTCATCAATTTAAACCATATACAGACTATGGGATTGTAATGTATAGCATATCAAACAAATCATAGGGAATTTTCGATTCGTTTGGTATGTAAATCGCCAGAATCCGTTCACGGCAAAAATAGTTATTCACGTTAACTTTATTTCTTGAAAACATGACCTGATCACTGATTTGGCACCCTTAATGACAGACGTAGTTCTACGTCAAAAAACAAAACATGTCACGAACTAAAACGTTTCATTTTTTCTTTGATTTCTTCTTATATCAGAATTAGTATTCTAATGTCTCATATGTTTGGATTTTAGAGCAACTTCATTGAAGTTTATCTCTTGTCAGCAATTGCAATTACTTTTTTCACAAATCATTCGTCTGAAGCTAGGACGCAAGCGGAAAACTTTTCGCCTCAATCTAGGTCATACGGAGTCAATTAAATTTATTTTTCAAGTTCATTTTACATGAAAAAAAAACTTGCAACCCATTTTCTCATGCACTGCCAAATGTTTCTCCGTCAAAGGAATAAACGATTCTGTGACTCTAACTTTGTTCATTTACGTTTTTGGTCGACGTAACGAGAAGTACAACTGAATTGAAATTAAGTTTAGAACACCTCAATAATACTGAAATTACATTTTCTGCTAAAATATCAGTTGAGCCCTTATGATTTTGAACGCTAGCATTGATTTAAGAAAAAAAGTCACAGGAGGGTTGTGTCCCAGACACAACCGCTTAGATGACGTAGGATTCCGTTAGGCTATCTGTTGTTTTGGATATGTTTGAAGAATTACATTGTTGAACTCTTCGGTAATTATTCAGTGGCCCGGAAAAGGGCCGTTTTGTCTGATTGTTAGGTATTGTTTGTTCACTCGACCAGTGTTCACAACCGAGTGATCATGATAGAAGGATGGTGGTTAGTCATTGGATGGTGCGTATCATGCCAAATGGTGCGAAAGATGCCAAAGTGGAATGATTTATGATGAAAGCCGCCCTCTGTGGCCCTGAACGAGATGGCTCCTGTGTTATGTAAGGATTAAATGAAGAAAAAAAAAACTCATCAATGTAATATAAGATAATTATCATTATCGAACACAATTATCAATTTTTCTCACCAGGAAAATACGTGTTACTTTATTAGTTTAGTTTAGTTTAGTTTATTTATAAATCATGACTTAAGACTAATGCCTTTTTCTTGCCATATCAGTAGCATGTACGTATAACACCATATGCATTAACATTATACTTATACAATAAAAATTACTTAAAGTTAAAACCTCTGTTGGAAAAATGAAGTGCAGCCTTTCTTGAACATTGCGTCCGAACAATCACGTTTTAAAACAAGTGGGAGTGAATTATAATACACCACACCCTTCACGAAAAACGATTCTTCATAAAGAACAGTATTATGAAACTGAACAACGAAACCCATAGTGCGTCTCTCTCGAAGTGTCGTAAGCTTGGAAAAAAGATAATTGGGTGCTCTCCGATTCAGAATCTTTTTCAAGAACAAACATGATTTTAAAGCATGAAAGTTGCGAAAAGGACAACCCAGAAGAGTTCCTTGAAGATGACGTAGTGATGTCCATCGATTTATGTTATAAACATATCTTACACAGTCATTCAAAGCAACTTCAAGTTTAGAAAATTGTCCCATGGTTATATTCATGTAGATAACATTCGCAAATATGAAGTGCGGTAACAGCAGTGATTTAAACAATTTTAGCTTCGTTTGCATAGGCATGTCCTTCGTCACTGTTCGTAAAGTCCTCAATCCGCTGTAGATTTTTCCGCATTGACGTGAAACAGATTTATCCCATTTTAGATTGTCTTGAAACACTATCCCAAGATTAACTGCTTCACTGGTGAGCTCGGTGTTATTATCGTCAATTACCACATCTGGTAGTACTATGCTCTCGTCCCTGTTCGCTCCAAACAGCAAAACCTTGCTTTTATCTTGCTTTATAAATAACTTATTTCTCAAAGCCCATCGACCTTAGAGGCGAATGAACTGCAAAGTTTAAAGCCTCTTAAAAACAAAGAAAGAAAGAAAAGCCCATCGATGAAGTCTAGTCAGATCATCATTAATCAGATGTATCAACTCAGCAGGCGATTTATCAGGACATATACAGATAAGCTGAACATCATCCGCAAACATTTGGGCTTCACAATACCTCAATACGTTCGGAAGATCGTCAATGTACATCACGAATAGAACTGGTCCAAGCACGGAACCTTGCGGAACACCAGATGTTACAGCAGCCGATTGGGAAACCTTTCCATTACAAACAACCACTTGTGTTCTTTCACTCAGATAGGATTGAATCAATGATATATCTGTGTTGCTAAAGAAATAACGGTTGAACAACTTGCTGCACAAATGAGTGTGTGAGATCGTATCGAACGCTTTTGAGAAGTACAACAACAACATCACTTTATTCTTGTTATCAACGGCTACTGCGATGTCATCATAAACCCCAAGTAAGGCTGTTTTGACGCTCTGGTCTTCTCTGAAACCAGCCTGCTGATCAGAAAGAAAGTTAAATCTTTTGATATGTGTTATGATCTGTCTCTTGATTAGCTTTTCCAATGCTTTAGATAATCCACACAGAAGATTTATAGGACGCAAATTATCAATTGCGTTGATGTGCTTTTTCTTGCGAAGTGGCAATACTTTCGCTTTTTTCCAGACAGATGGAAACACTGTATCAGCAAGAATGTTATTGAAGAACCAGGTAGTATGATCAACGATCAACGGAAGAATTATCTTCAAAAATTTCATGGATATTCCATCTACACCAGCATTTACAACCTCATGAGTAAGAATGGGTTGGAATTCTAATCTAGTGGCGTTTCCTTCCCAGCGTTGAACAATCGAGTCTGAAGGTAGTGAGTCACGAGCAGTTAAATTATTCGAAAATGATGCGTTAACGGAGTCCGGATCAAAAAGACATTCTTCATTTTCCTTAGATTTACCAACGCCGAGTGTTTTGACTTTTCTCCAAAAATCTTGCACCGTCCCTTCGGAGCCTAACATATCGTTTACGTAATGCACTTTTGCACGTCGAGTTAGGAGATTGACTTTGTTCCTTAACCGATTGTAAACAGTCTTCAATCGAGGCTTATGTTCTAGTGATGCGATTTTCCAATCCTTGTAAGCAAGATCTCTAGCATACATAGCACGCATAATATCTTCGTTGAACCATCCGTTAAATTGTCTAGCCTAACTACACGGACAGGGATACACGTGTCATGAATATTCATAATAGTATGAATAAAAAAGTTTGATTGCTGTCGACATCGCGCAAAGAGTAAAACTGATCCCAATTTACACTATCCATTGCAGTTCGTATTGCCACAGAATCGAAATTGACATAGTCTCGATATGTTACTGGTAAGGACTATATCGTGTCTCAATATTCAAGGAGCAGAAAATCAGATCATGTTTTGACAGAACTGGCATAGATACTTGATCAAAAACAATAACGTCATCAGGTTTGTTTGTTATTAACAGATCCAAAAGGGAACATCCACTATCGCAGAAATAAGTTGGTTCACTTCCAATCACGGCTAATCCAAAAGTGCCTAGTACAGACTTGAACTTTTCACATTTGTTATTTCGCTGCAGCAGATTACAGATAAAATATATTTGAAATGGAAAAGGTAATTTCATTTATTATTTTTACTTTCTGAGTGTTTATTCAACCCATTGTCATTTTCGCTTTAAACCCAACGGAACACGGAACTCCTTCATTTTTCCAATTTTTCTCGTCGCATAAACTTTCTATGGGAGAAAAAAACGATTCATATTTCAAGTCATTTTAACACAACCGCTACCATAAACAATATACATATACAATATACTGCTCGCGGATAATCGGGGTTCTACTGTATATGCAAGTCAGGAGCTTATTTTCTAAATTAAAATAATTTTACGTTATTATAAACAAGCGTATCCAAAACTATCATTTTTTGACGTAGAACTAAGAATTAAAGGTGTCAAATCATAAAACAGGTCACGTTTTTATGAACTAAAGTTCACTTTAATAACTATTTTTGCTGCGAACAGATTTTAACGGTTTACATACCAATCGAATCGGATATTCTCGGAAATAGAGCATTCTCATTTTCCCATACATTTGTTCTGCTGATTTGTGTGCTTACCATCCCGTACCGTCAATAACGAGCAACTAATACATCCGTTTCGGCCCGTTTTCAACTTATTTGGTATATATAAGCCATTCCCGATTTGAAACCCCATCACTAGGGGCGAATGAACTGCAAAGTTTAAAGCCTCTCAAAAACAAAGAATAGAACCACACCACTTCTCGTTTGGTGGTTATCGGAGCAACATCGTTGCCGGCGAGCGTCGAGCGGGAATGAATTGTCATTTTAAGATAAATGAAGGAGGAGTATGGAGTAGTGTTTCTTTCCACAAAGGCCCATCTCAGGGCTGAAGGGGAATGAACTGAAGAAGTTTAATACCAACTATGGAATGGAATGAAACAACAGTTGCGAGCGAGCAAGCCAGCAAAATACAACCAGCGGACATAATTTATTCCTAATGCTGATGTAACCCACATATGCACACATAGCTCGATACAAGAATTGGAACGAATGGAAGATATTTCAATTTAGTTCATATTCACTACACAGCCTAGAAGAAGAGGTAAGCCTCTGTATCAAAGTGCTGATTGACTGGCACCTACAGTTACAAAATACGAAATAAAAAATATATATGATTTGTTTTCGGATGTTTTACAAAATGTGACTGAACACATGTTCGAGATAAAAATAATGAATGTAAAATAACTTTTCTATATCTTATATGTAATATGCTATATATCTAATACAGTGTCGACGTATGGTAGCGATATCCGCGATGTCAAGCATATTATTCTGTATCAATTTACCAAAGGCAGCATAAAATGGTTCAAATTTTAAATTAAAATTATTACTACTAGGGTAGTAAAAATAACTAAATAATAAAAAAGTTATTTCAAAAATTTCAATGCATACTAAAATAATATCCGAAGTAATAAAAAAGAGGATTGAATAATTTAACTCCGTAGTTTTACGTCGAAAATGCGGTCGTGTTCTAAGCACAACCCCTTGCCTTTTTTCTGCCTTTTCAAAAACAATAAACGAGCAATACCATTTCAGCATTAGAAATACGCACAGTGTTTCACCAAGCTCGGTCGATTCATCGCTCCAACTCTCGAACCAGTTAATGACGACCGACCGCAAAATTACGCAATTAGGAAATGGTGCAAAAGCCACGGATGGCGGAAAAAATGGAACCACTTCGAATTAGATTTCCGCTCGCTTTCAACCCCTGCCTGCAATAAATATATTTCTCGCCATAAGTTCCAATTCCGCGTCGGTCGCGCGGACCTTGGGACTATGTACGAGAAAAAGACGCTTCCGAAAATACCTCAATCAAGAGCCGTTCCCCACCCAGGCCACCCCGGCAATGGAATAGGGCCGCAGATAAGTAACGCTTCATTAATCTCCCCGCCAGAAAAAGGAAATTTCCGTCCCCGACAAATGGAAAGAAGCGAAAAAAAACGCAGACTAAATGTACGACTCACTAGGAAAATGAATACCATTTTATCAATTGAATTGAAACGGCGGACCGTAAATGTGTAGTCGTTATTCTGCGAGGCACGGATTCCGGAATTGGGACAGTGGAGTAAATTTAGTGCAGACAGTCGTTTCGCTTTATGTGCTGCTGCTGCTTTCAATTTGCTATGGCCCAGTGCGAGTGAAATGATTAAAGACTTCCTTCGGACATGGTGCCAGCTTTTTTTTTTCTTCTTGGTTTGTTTTCTTGATATTGATTGCCGTTTAGGATCTGTTATCTTTTGCTAAATGTAATTCATGGTGGTTGTGGACGACGCGATGGTTTAGTTTCTATGAAAATTTATTGAATATAGAATGTTCTGCACCAACAACAGTTCAACATACGACTGCATGTTTATTTTAAATTTGAGGTTCGATGCTGTCTGCTGATTGACATTTCGCACGTCGGTTCGTACCTCCACGTCGAACTTCTCCAAATGCGTGACTACCAGTACTACGCCACGTGACAATTTCTTTTGCTCCTGCTGTGTTCTCCCTCCAATTCCTGGTCAGAATTTCCCCACTGGTATATAAGTGACGTTTCCTCATCTGACAGTGCAACAGTATCAACGGTAGCAGCAGCACTTTATAAATTATAAATGTCACTCCAAGCTGTGTTTTCTCTTCGTCTTCGTCACGAGAAGAATATCCTGTGGATCGTTTGTATTGTGCGACAGGGTACATTCCCCCACCAGACCGACAGTATTCTCGATTATGTCGTCGTTGGGGACCGAGTGGTCACCATTGCATGACTGCTTTCGTCCTGTTGATCCCACTTACTGTCGCTTATTGCTTTTCTCAAACGTAGCGTGTCAATTTTGCGCTCAATGTCTTTCCGTCCTCAGGCACACGCTGCGAAGGGGGAATTACTGACTCGCATCTTACGGATGAAGGATAAACGAGGGTGCACTGAGAAAAACGCTTGCAGGAATCTTCAGGTTGTTCATGTGCCGTCTGATAGTTCCAACAGAATCATCATCGACACTGCAAATAATTGAACAATAAGCCTATTAAGAAATTCTTTCAATTCCCACCTGAACCTGTTGTTTTTATTACTCCCTCATTTTCTTGACCCATGTAATTTCATCTCCCTAGATGCCATCTCGACATTCATACACACACACAGACGACACACGACCACCCCAACTGCTACTTCCCTAGCAACCAAATCAATCCGACAATCCTCGACTCTGCAAAACAAGTCAATTCCGTCCGCCGCCGCTGCCGCCGTCGCCGCGTTCGGTTCGTTATGAATGGAGCCACTTCACTCTGACAGGTGTCATTAGGAATCGATTGAAACGGCGTTTATTACTAAACTTCTCGACCCCTCGGCAACCAAAATCGAATGAATTTCACCGTCGTCCAGCCTACCCAACCTCCCATTTCGGCCATTGTACTGAGAAAGGGTCCACAGCCCTTCGGTGACGCGGCGGCTGACGCGACCTGTTTAGTGACGCAAGGCACACACATGCAGGGAGAGATTTACGGTGGGCCAACGATACACGGTTCGGCTCGATGACTTTCGGCCTCATTTTCACCACCCACGAACTGTGCACCAGCAGCTAGGACCAACGAAAACCGGTCGAGGATGGTCGTTACGGCTATTGGTAGAAATAGCAAGAGCATGACTTGAATGAAGAAAAGTTTTCCTCGTGTTGGCCGTTTACGAGCCGTGAGAAGCCCAACGCTGGGAATAATAGTCGAAATGTTACATGCTCAAATTTTGTGTTTTGCTCCTTTTGTAGACTAAAATCTGAAAAGGTCAGGTTTTATAAATTTTGTTTTAGTAAAATTATATGAAAAATAATTATGTCCTCAAACCACAACGTTAACGTTCAACGCATTGACCGTACAATAGCTTTATACATGGGTTTAATCATAATTTTATTGCATTTACGATTCCAAAATATAATAAAACAAATGAAAATTCTCAGTGATTTCTTAACACTACTACCGACAGGTAATATATACCTATTTCTACCAAACCAGACACCTTGACCAGTGTGATATTTAATTCTCAAAACATATAACAATTCAGATGGTATAAAACATATTTAGAAAAAGTCATAACATTATTGAAAAATATTTAATAAAATTTTAGATAAAATCTGGTGAACAAATGATATAACCGATCATTTTGCCTGGTTGATAGTTCTAGTGTTAAAAAAAAACAATCAGATCGATCTTCAATGGATCTTCCGTGATCCATTTTCTGCTCCTGGCAGTCAATATGCATAAATTTATCTTTTTCGCTACGAGGTGTTCAGCCATTGTCTAATCTGGAAACGGTCAATACTCCACGGAGATTCGTGCTAGAATACCTACAACGGATGTCAGTCAGTCAGCGTATTAAATATTGCATATAAAAGTGATTTTATATACAAAATGACGAATAATATGACGCCGAATTACCTACAAAATACTATAATGTATGGAAGAGATCGATATAATGCATCGATATAATCCAAGACAAGCAAGTGACCTCAGAACCATGAACTTCCGAATGTCGTGTACCCAAAATTCAATTTTTTATAAGGGATATCGACTGTATAATACCTTACCCAATAAGGCAAAGACAGCAACATGTCTTCGTATATTCCGTAGTATTTGTAAAGAGTTTTTGAAGCATGATTTAGATTTTTGATCTGGTGTATAATCAATGTTAGTATGTAAGATGACGAAACTTAACGGATTATTTTTTTTTGTGCTTTTGTCTTTTTTATGATTAGACTATCTGTTCTGGTGGTATTTTATTTGTTTGTACTCGTTTTTTATTTTTTTTTTTTTTTTATATATTTCGAGTACTTTACAACAGTTTGAGCATCGTGCACGTGAAGCGGCATAGATAAGCTTAAAATTGAGCATTGGCTAAAAAAATGGTTCTGTTTTTAAGAAAATCATATCATTTTAAGGGATTGAAAGTGGAAATTGCGAACAAGCTAGGGACAGCTAAAATGGAATTCTTGTAAATTTATCTCATTGCAGATTCAGATTGAAGCGATTATACCCCAGTTTAAATAAAGGGCCTGAAGTATCGGCTGGAATTAGGCTTAAGTTTGCTCTGCTGTCTGGACTCGAAAGCGAATAACATACCGTTGTCGGGTATCCAGTAGAGCGGGATTTGCTTTGTTAATTCAAGGCTGGTATGGACATAGGTATTAGGTCCAATTCCTGATCAGTCAAAGGTTTTCCCGGGTTGGAAATTCTCTTGACATGATTGGGAATATCTAGCGTTCATATGATACCTTTACTTGCTCTTTCGATTGACAATATATATATATATATATATATATATATATATATATATATATATATATATATATATATATATATATATATATATATATATCTATGCTCTCAACTAATCTACTGGTTTCTACTGGTTCTACTGATGAAATTTGAAATTGAACATTGGCAAAGTGAATTGTTTTTTTATTTTTGTTTTGTTTAATAAGATCGATCCATTACAAGGGGTTGAAAGTGGAAACTGAAAAGAAACTAGGGATAGCTCAACCGGAAACTTGGAAATTTATCCTTTTGACAGATGATTGACGAGATCTTTCTGTGTTGTGGCAGACCGCATTGCAGATTCAGATTGACGCGAATATACTCCAGGTTGAACGAAGGGCCTGAAGTATCGGCTGGAATTGGCCTAGGTTTGCTCAGGTGTCTGGTCTCGAAAACGATTTACAGATCGTTGTCGGGTATCCAGTAAAGCGGGATTTCCTTTGTAAATTCAAGGCTGGTACTGACATAGTTATTAGGTTCAATTCCTGATCGGTCAAGGGTCTTCCCGGGTTGGAAATTCTCTTGACATGCCTTGGGAGAGTTACTGGGCCTGCAGTGTCGGCTAGAAATAGGCTTGGGGTTGCTCAGCTGTCTGGACTCGAAAGCGATCGCATTAGTAGATCGTTCTCGGGAATCTAGTAAAGCGGGAAATTCCTTGTAAATTCATGGCTAATGCTGATATAGGCATTGGGTTCGATTCCCGATCGGTCAGGTGTCTCCCCGGATTGTAAATTCTCTTGACATGCCATGGAATATTTAGTGTTCAGATAATGCCCTTACTAGTTCTTTTGATTAACAATCTATGCCAGTGGTACAACCGGACCGTTTTTTGTTTTCAGCTTGCTTACTGGTTGATTTGATATTACAAAGAAACTCCTCCATATAATTATCCACAAAATAACTCGTCCAGCTCGAACCTATGTAGGGGAAAGAGATGGGACCATCATCATTTAAAATACCAACAACCAAAAGGAACGACCCGAAAAGTAGCTAGGTAATCAAATCAAACATCGGTAACAGAACATCGGTTTTCAAAAAGCTCAAACTTTGACGTCTTTGCGACACTAGCAAATGAAGTGCGGTTAGGCTGGAATTTTGCATAGGGTATTTTGTCGTGCAAATCAACATGAACCATACGTTCTGCCTCGTAGTCGATTTGTTATAAAAAAAAATTAAAAACATTATATTAAATATTATTGAATAGTAGATCTCGACGTTTCAAGCAATTTGAAGACGTTTGGCATCATTTTTTTGAAAATATATATTATTATGGTTTTCGTAATGGTATGTATATATTCAAACAGTACTTCTTCTTCTTTCGGTCGGATATAACAGTATCACAGGAACATGTAGCAAACAAATAAATATAAACTTGGAAATTTATCAATTTTCTTTATACTTGAAAAGCTTAGTAATTATTTTTCTTCTGATTACTGGAGCAAGCTCTCTTTGGGCAGAATTCTTAGAATGCATTCGCTAACAAAATAGAAAACTGATGCACGATCCGTTTTCGTTTCCGTTTTTTGTATTAAAGAGACTTTAAGCTTTTTCAGTTCATTCGCCATTCGCCTCTAAAAAGACTCAGAAAAAGACTCTTGTAAAAAAATTAACTCCAACTCCTCTCCATGTCTTGAGACAAACGATGTTCACTCAACAAAACATCAACCGAGAAGTGTTATGGTGCATGATTTTTGTTTTGCAGGATGCTTCGATTTGAAATCGGTGTTAGGGAGTTGGTTTGTTCGAATGTACGAGTGTGCGTAATCACATTCTTTTGATTGGATACGATTTCATCACGTGTTCATTGCCTAGTCAAAATATATCCATTCACTCGGGTGCACTCCTCCCGTTTGCGAAACTTTGAACTTACACCCCAGTATAGAAATCAAAGACGTATTCCACCGTCAAAACTCAAACTTTGAATCCCTTGCGACACTAATAAATAAAGTCCGATTGTACTGAAATTTTGCATGGGGTACTTTTTTTTGCGGGAATCAACATTCCGTTCGAAAAGTGAAAGGTAACTTTTTTCCACTACATTCATTGACACTTTAGTGATGGTGGTATAATTATAGAATCGCCTGAAGCTACAGTATGTGTGTCTAGAAAAAGAGATGCATGACGTGCCAGCTTGTATATTGTTCTCGCGAGAACAAGAATTTCTAGGACCATCGAAACTTTAACAAAAGAGTTGTTTCAAAATGTTCGATGCATTCTAGAGTAATATCCGAAAAAAGAAAAATGGAATTGATATATATTTTTTTGATCTATATTTGCAAACACACATTATGCAAACAATTATTTTACTCTTTAAAAACAAAATGTTTTCACTTTAGATGAACAAAGATTTTGTCGCTTGAGACACTTATACGATTATTTGAATAACATAAGACATTTATACAAACAGTAGTTCTGATATTTATCAACAATCTTTTCCATCACACCAAAGTGTTACAATGGCTAAATTCTGCTGTTATGATTTTTTGTCCCACATTTTTATGCATTCAACGCACTGTGTGTTATTTTGTGTGGGTGTCCACTTTGTTTGATACTGAGTACCGTTATCTATTACTCGTAGGAGCGCCGCATTGATTCGTGAACAGGTTCATTAGACATCAAGCTTCGTTTAGGAAAAGCATAAACTGATACTTGGTCGCGTAAAATAAAGGGTGTGTCACATCAAATTGCATCACGGAAAAAAACGCTGTAGAAATTCGCCCAGTAGACCGATCCTTTTGAAAATTTTAGACAGTAAAATGAAAACTATTAAACAACTTTTGGCATTTTCTTTTTATTCATACTTCGAGCCCAAGCCCGTATGCTCGCACCTTCCTCTTTACCCCGTCCATAAGGTTCTGTACAACGTCAGGTTGTAGTTTTTTTTGAACAGAACTCCATTTTCTCTTGAAGTCCGCCTCCGATTTGACAACTTTTGGGTTCTTCTGGAGGGCCTGCTTCATAATCGCCCAATATTTCTCTATTGGGCGAAGCTCCGGCGCGTTGGGCGGGTTCATTTCCTTTGGCACGAAGGTGACCCCGTTGGCTTCGTACCACTCCAACACGTCCATTGAATAGTGGCACGAAGCGAGATCCGGCCAGAAGATGGTCGGGCCCTCGTGCTGCTTCAATAGTGGTAGTAAGCGCTTCTGTAGGCACTCCTTAAGGTAAACCTGCCCGTTTACCGTGCCGGTCATCACGAAGGGGGCGCTCCGCTTTCCGCAAGAGCAGATCGCTTGCCACACCATGTACTTTTTGGCAAACTTGGATAGTTTCTGCTTGCGAATCTCCTCCGGAACGCTGAATTTGCCCTCTGCGGAGAAGAACAACAGGCCCTGCAGCTGACGAAAGTCCGCTTTGACGTAGGTTTCGTCGTCCATTACCAGGCAATGCGGCTTCGTCAGCATTTCGGTGTACAGCTTCCGGGCTCGCGTCTTCCCCACCATGTTATGCCTTTCGTCGCGGTTAGGAGTCTTCTGAACCTTGTATGTACGCAGGCCCTCCCGCTGCTTGGTCCGCTGGACGAATGAACTTGACAAATTCAGCTTATTGGCGACATCCCGGACCGAACTTCTCGGATCACGTCTAAACTGCTTAACTACGCGCTTGTGATCTTTTTCACTGACGGAGCATCCATTTTTGCGGTTCTTCACCTTCCGGTCGATGGTTAGGTTCTCGAAGTATCGTTTTAGTACTCTGCTGACCGTGGATTGGACGATTCCCAGCATCTTACCGATGTCCCAATGTGACAACTCCGGATTCTCGAAATGAGTGCGCAGGATTAATTCACGACGCTCTTTTTCGTTCGACGACATTTTTCCAAATTTACGAAAAATTGACAGTGAAGCATGGCCAACGTGATCTATACACTCTTATCTGATAATAAGCGAAAGCTGAAGATATAATTCCTAAAAATTTAATTTCTACAGCGTTTTTTCCGTGATGCAATTTGATGTGACACACCCTTCATAAGATTGGCATGGTTTTTTGTTGTGGTGGCTGAGAAAAGACAAACGACCACAAAGAGTAAATTTGCTCACATTACATCTGTACTATATAGAAATATGAATAATAAACAAAATGATGAACTATTTATTCAATACTTATGTTCTAGAACACTCATAGCTCCACTATTTCTCGACATCGCAAAGATCTTTGCATCCATCGATCGGGAATATTTTTATGCACCTATTGCTATGAAGATATTTATATACTTTTTGAAGCCAACTTATGAATAATTGTGAAATAAAAAGGCTGATTTTTCGGATTTCGCACCTTTTCCGTGCCGTTTACGGATCATGTTGAAAAAACCTGATTTTAAGGTACTATAATGTGCTCGATAATGAAACATGCAATAGGACATGGTCTGATAACCACAAACCCAATCACAGAAATGATTTTAGAGGCACAATATTTGCACACGCCAAAATATATATTATTGCGATTAATCTTGTACTTGCTACCGGAATGCGTTTCTCAAAATGGACTCATTGTCATTTACCATTCAACATCACGATTTCGGCAACCATCCAGCTAGCAACTAGACGGCGGCGGCAGCAGAGGCATCCAAAATAGCTTTTTCCAAGGCCATAAGTTTAGGATAAGTTTTCTAAATTGCCGTTTTCAAGGATAGAGTTTTTGATAATCAAACACTCACCCTCTCGCCAAAATATCATTCAGAGAGAGAGAGAGTCTTCAAATGGCCTTTCTCAAGGCCGGCTGATGAGAGTTTTGAGTTATGTTTTCCAAATTATCTTTTTTCGAAGCTACTAGAGAATAACTGAAGCATGAACTGATTTGCATGAATGGTTTGCTGAGCTACTCCAAGTGTATCTGCAAGTTCTTGTTGCGTTTGTGACGGATCTTGATCGAGTAAAGCCATTAATTCTTCATCTTCAAACTTGTTGGCGGTCTGGAATGTTCTTCGTCTTCCAAGTCAAAATTACCACGTTTAAACCGTGCAAAACACGTCTGACACGTTCGCTCAGTTGGAGCATGGTCACCATAAACTTCTACCAAAGTGCGATGAATTTCCGCAACTTTTTCTTCATATTAAAGGAATGAAGTAACACTACCCGCAAAAACACTCTCGTTGGTATGAAATTCGACATATTCGAAGTGGCAAAATCTGATTCACTGGAATAATAATCAAGTTACCCCATCTGTTGTAAAACCGAAGAAACTTACCGGTACTAATACGTTTTAAATCACATCGAGCCCACCGTGATCCATCAAGTGTTAAAATAACAATCAAAACAAACGCGAGTGTCGAAGATGCGCCACCTAATGTAATTTTTCGGTAGCGGTGTTTAAGCTCTTATTCTTGAACGAGGTTTCAAATCCTTTTTCATTTCTCTACAGTTTGTCCCCTGGATTGTAAACTATCCCTTGGATTCGAGTTGGAATAGAGTAAAGCAATGAATTAATAGAAATAGTCTTCTTGAAAAACCCTTTTAGTGGGATAAACCCGACATGGTTTGCGGTCAGTTGAAGGTAATTGAGTTATACTTTTCATATATTTCAGATGCCTTGCAGCTGTTTCTCAAATTCTGTGGACGGCCAAGAATGGAATACGTGTATGGGGTGCAAGAAATGGGTTCATGAGACAAGCTGCACGGATTTCGATACAAGGTGCATTTATTTTTCTTAAGTTGTTCATTGAGACTAACTGAATTGATTAACTGATATGCATTACTCATCTCAAGTTGTTTTTTTAATGAATTAAACTATTGAGCTAATGTGAAATTAATGCTCGATTTAAGTTGTTTGATAAGATTAATTAGATTGAAACATTCATCATTGAACGAAAAATAATGACCGTTTGATGGTCTTAACAAGAGTAATAAACTAATTACAACCAAAACAAAATTTGATTGGTTTTATTGTTATCATAATCACAAAAACCTGAAAAAATTTACCTACGGTCATGAACTCAATATTTTCTGTGATTTGAGGTCGAATCATAGTGTTATAAAAAGGTACGATGGCGGATATTGATTTGGGTGAAAAAATTACCGCCTGGGGGTATTCAGAACTTATCCGAAAGTGTCCGAAGTCAATCATGATTTATTGCATGATGTGTTTGTATTTTCATTTTATCCCCCATATCATTCTGTTAGACGTAGTCCTACGTCAAATACCTTCTACTAATATGGTCGAGTCCTAATTTTGACAGAAATGAAAATGAAAATTAGTGGCAGAATTTTGAAAGTGATATAATATTATTGACGTGGGACTACGTCTAACCGGACTATATGGGGGGTAAAATGAAAACCTAAACACAGGACATGCAGGAAAGAAATGAAAGATTTCGAATGGTTATAACTCGAACATTTCTCAATAGATTGGAAAGATGTTCGCATCAATTGATAGGAAATATTGGGGAATCCACTTTGCAGATGCAATTGCAATTTGGGGGAATTTTCGTTCCCATCGAAATGTGTTCTCTAACACAGTCGTCTAAACTAAGATTACTTACATTACATGGCGTTTGTTCATATTTTTTACTTACCTTGCGGTTATATCATAGATATAACCCGTCCATTTTTCTCTCAAGGGTTTTTTTTAAATTTCTTAATTTTCCACAAAAAAATGCATGATTCATTTTGTTCAGTCGCAAGCGCACTGAAGAGAGAATAGATGCATGCGATGCGATCCCCCGACGCCACACCCTAAAGCGCAATTCTCTGCTCTCCCGCAAACAGAAGCGAGTGCAGCATGTCAGTTCGAATCAAGACAGCGAAGCGTTAACAGCAGATAATTG